>NC_137324.1:141543490-142743490 GCF_965287045.1 Carcharhinus amblyrhynchos
CAGAGAAACTTTGGATCCGATTGTGGATTTCTTCCAATTTGCTGAACTCATGGAGATAAGGACTTTACCACTTTCTCATTTCATAGTGATACACACATTGGCAGAATATCAGCCAAATGGCATTCACTACTCGAAGGCATTCAGTGAATCTTTGGAACCTATAGGGAATTTCTTACAACTTCCTGAACACAATGACATAAGGGCTTTACCACTTTCTCTGTTCATTGAGATAAACACATTGGCAGAATATCAGCCGAATTCCATTCACTGCTCGAAGGTATTCAGAGAAACTTGGGAACATATTGTGGATTTCCTCCAACATGCTGACCTCATCGAGATAAGCACTATACAACTTTCTCATTTCATTGAGAGACACACATTGGCAGAATATCAGCCAAATGGCATTCACTGCTCGAAGGCATTGAGTGAATCTTTGGAACCTATTGGGCATTTCTTACAACTTGCTGAACTCAATGAGATAAGGACTTCACCACTTTCTCATTTGATTGATAGAAACACGTTGGCAGAATATCAGCCAAATGGCGTTCACTGCTCTAATGCATTGCGAGAAACTTTGGAACCTATTGTGGATTTCTTCCAATTTGCTGAACTCAACGAGATAAACACTTTACCACTTTCTCATTTCATTGTGATACACACATTAGCAAAATATCAGCCAAATGGCATTCACTACTCCAAGGCATTCAGTGAATCTTTGGAACCTATTGGGGTTTTCTTACAACTTGCTGAACTCATTGAGATAAGGACTTTACCACCTTCTCATTGCATTGAGATAAACACATTGCAGAATATCAGCCAAATGGCATTTGTTGCTGGAAGGAATTCAGAGAATCCTTGGAACCTATTGTGGATTTCCTCCAACTTGCTGAACTCATGAAGACAAATACTTCACTGCTTTCTCATTTCTTTGAGATACACAGATTGGCAGAGTAACAGCCAAACGGCATTCACTGCTCGTAGGTATTCAGAGAATCTTTGGAAACTATTGTGGATTTCCTCCAAATTGCTAATCTCATCGAGATCATCCAAATGGCATACTCTTATCTCTGGTATTCAGAGAAACTTTGGAGCATATTGTGGATTTCCTCCAACTTGCTGATCTCATCGAGAAAAGCACTCTACAACTTTCTCATTCCATTGAGATACACACATTGGTAGAATACCAGCCAAATTGCATTCACTGCTCGAAGGTATTCAGAGAAACTTTGCGGATTTCTACCAACTTGCTGAATTCATCGAGATAAGAACTTTACCACTATCTCATTTCATTGAGATACACACAGTGGCAGAATGTCAGCCAAATGGCATTCGCTGCTGGAAGGAATTCAGAGAATCCTTGGAACCTATTGTGGATTTCCCCCAACTTGCTGAACTCATGGAGACAAAGACTTTACGACATTCTCATTTCATTGAGATACACACATTGGCAGAATAACAGCCAAATGGCATTCACTGCTCGACGGTATTCACAGAAACATTGGATCATATTGTGGATTTCCTCCAACTTGCTGATCTCATCGAGAGAAGTACTATACAACTTTCTCATTTCATGGAGATACACACATTGGCAGAATATCAGCCAAATTGCATTCACTGCTCGAAGGTATTCAGAGAAACTTTGGAACCTATTGCGAATTTCTTCCAACTTGCAGGATTCATCCAGATCAGAACTTTACCACTATCTCATTTCATTGAGATACACACATTGGCAGAATATCAGCCAAATGGCTTTCACTGCTCGAAGGTATTCAGAGAAACTTTGGAACCGATTGTGGATTTCTTGCAACTTGTTGAACTCATGGAGATAAGGACTTTACCACTTTCTCATTTCATGGAGATACACACATTGGCAGAATATCAGCCAAATGGCATTCACTACTCGAAGGCATTCAGTGAATCTTTTGAACCTATAGGGAATTTCTTACAACTTCCTGAACACAATGACATAAGGGCTTTACCACTTTCTCTGTTCATTGAGATAAACACATTGGCAGAATATCAGCCGAATTCCATTCACTGCTCGAAGGTATTCAGAGAAACTTGGGAACATATTGTGGATTTCCTCCAACATGCTGACCTCATCGAGATAAGCACTATACAACTTTCTCATTTCATTGAGAGACACACATTGGCAGAATATCAGCCAAATGGCATTCACTGCTCGAAGGCATTCAGTGAATCTTTGGAACCTATTGGGCATTTCTTACAAATTGCTGAACTCAATGAGATAAGGACTTCACCACTTTCTCATTTGATTGATATAAACACGTTGGCAGAATGTCAGCCAAATGGCGTTCACTGCTCTAATGCATTGCGAGAAACTTTGGAACCTATTGTGGATTTCTTCCAATTTGCTGAACTGAATGAGATAAAAACTTTACCACTTTCTCATTTCATTGTGATACACACACTAGCAGAATATCCGCCAAATGGCATTCACTACTCCAAGGCATTCAGTGAATCTTTGGAACCTATTGGGGTTTTCTTACAACTTGCTGATCTCATTGAGATAAGGACTTTACCACTTTCTCATTCCATCGAGATACACACATTGGCAGAATATCAGCCAAATGGCATTCGTTGCTGGTAGGAATTCAGACAAAATTTGGAACCTATTGTGGATTTCCCCCAACTTGCTGATCTCACCGAGACAAACACTTTACGACATTCTCATTTCATGGAGATACACGCATTGGCACAATATCAGCCCAATGGCATTCACTGCTCGAAGGTATTCCGAGAATCTTTGGAACCCATTGTGGATTTCTTCCAATTTGCTGAACTCAACCAGATAAACACTTTACCACTTTCTCATTTCATTGTGATACACACATTAGCAAAATATCAGCCAAATGGCATTCTCTACTCCAAGGCATTCAGTGAATCTTTGGAACCTATTGGGGTTTTCTTACAACTTGCTGAACTCATTGAGATAAGGACTTTACCACCTTCTCATTGCATTGAGATAAACACATTGCAGAATATCAGCAAAATGGCATTCGTTGCTGGAAGGAATTCAGAGAATCCTTGGAACCTATTGTGGATTACCCCCAACTTGCTGAACTCGTCGAGACAAATACTTCACTGCTTTCTCATTTCATTGAGATACACACATTGGCAGAGTAACAGCCAAACGGCATTCACTGCTCGAAGGTATTCAGAGAATCTTTGGAAACTATTGTGGATTTCCTCCAAATTGCTAATCTCATCGAGATCATCCAAATGGCATACTCTTATCTCTGGTATTCAGAGAAACTTTGGAGCATATTGTGGATTTCCTCCAACTTGCTGATCTCATCGAGAAAAGCCCTCTACAACTTTCTCATTCCATTGAGATACACACATTGGTAGAATACCAGCCAAATTGCATTCACTGCTCGAAGGTATTCAGAGAAACTTTGCGGATTTCTGCCAACTTGCTGAATTCATCGAGATAAGAACTTTACCACTATCTCATTTCATTGAGATACACACAGTGGCAGAATGTCAGCCAAATGGCATTCGCTGCTGGAAGGAATTCAGAGAAACTTTGGAACCCATTGTGGATTTCTTCCAATTTGCTGAACTCAACGAGATACACACTTTACCACTTTCTCATTTCATTGTGATACACACATTAGCAGAATATCAGCCAAATGGCATTCACTGCTCCAAGGCTTTCAGTGAATCATTGGAACTTATTGGGGTTCTCTTACAACTTGCTGAACTCATTGAGATAAGGACTTTACCACCTTCTCATTGCATTGAGATAAACACATTGCAGAATATCAGCAAAATGGCATTCGTTGCTGGAAGGAATTCAGAGAATCCTTGGAACCTATTGTGGATTTCCCCCAACTTGCTGAACTCATCGAGACAAATACTTCACTGCTTTCTCATTTCATTGAGATACACACATTGGGAGAATAACAGCCAAACGGCATTCACTGCTCGACGGTATTCAGAGAATCTTTGGAAACTATTGTGGATTTCCTCCATATTGCTAATCTCATTGAGATCATCCAAATGGCACACTCTTATCTCTGGTATTCAGAGAAACTTTGGAGCATATTGTGGATTTCCTCCAACTTGCTGATCTCATCGAGAAAAGCACTCTACAACTTTCTCATTCCATTGAGATACACACATTGGTAGAATACCAGCCAAATTGCATTCACTGCTCGAAGGTATTCAGAGAAACTTTGCGGATTTCTGCCAACTTGCTGAATTCATCGAGATAAGAACTTTACCACTATCTCATTTCATTGAGATACACACAGTGGCAGAATGTCAGCCAAATGGCATTCGCTGCTGGAAGGAATTCAGAGAATCCTTGGAACCTATTGTGGATTTCCCCCAACTTGCTGAACTCATGGAGACAAGGACTTTACGACATTCTCATTTCATTGAGATACACACATTGGCAGAATAACAGCCAAATGGCATTCACTGCTCGACGGAATTCACAGAAACATTGGATCATATTGTGGATTTCCTCCAACTTGCTGATCTCATCGAGAGAAGTAGTATACAACTTTCTCATTTCATTGAGATACACACATTTTCAGAATATCAGCCAAATTGCATTCACTGCTCGAAGGTATTCAGAGAAACTTTGGAACCTATTGCGAATTTCTTCCAACTTGCAGGATTCATCCAGATCAGAACTTTCCCACTATCTCATTTCATTGAGATACACACATTGGCAGAACATCAGCCAAATGGCTTTCACTGCTCGAAGGTATTCAGAGAAACTTTGGAACCTATTGCGAATTTCTTCCAACTTGCAGGATTGATCCAGATCAGAACTTTCCCACTATCTCATTTCATTGAGATACACACATTGGCAGAATATCAGCCAAATGGCTTTCACTGCTCGAAGGTATTCAGAGAAACTTTGGATCCGATTGTGGATTTCTTCCAATTTGCTGAACTCATGGAGATAAGGACTTTACCACTTTCTCATTTCATAGTGATACACACATTGGCAGAATATCAGCCAAATGGCATTCACTACTCGAAGGCATTCAGTGAATCTTTGGAACCTATAGGGAATTTCTTACAACTTCCTGAACACAATGACATAAGGGCTTTACCACTTTCTCTGTTCATTGAGATAAACACATTGGCAGAATATCAGCCGAATTCCATTCACTGCTCGAAGGTATTCAGAGAAACTTGGGAACATATTGTGGATTTCCTCCAACATGCTGACCTCATCGAGATAAGCACTATACAACTTTCTCGTTTCATTGAGAGACACACACTAGCAGAATATCCGCCAAATGGCATTCACGACTCCAAGGCATTCAGTGAATCTTTGGAACCTATTGGGGTTTTCTTACAACTTGCTGATCTCATTGAGATAAGGACTTTACCACTTTCTCATTCCATCGAGATACACACATTGGCAGAATATCAGCCAAATGGCATTCGCTGCTGGAAGGAATTCAGAGAATCCTTGGAACCTATTGTGGATTTCCCCCAACTTGCTGAACTCATGGAGACAAGGACTTTACGACATTCTCATTTCATTGAGATACACACATTGGCAGAATAACAGCCAAATGGCATTCACTGCTCGACGGAATTCACAGAAACATTGGATCATATAGTGGATTTCCTCCAACTTGCTGATCTCATCGAGAGAAGTACTATACAACTTTCTCATTTCATTGAGATACACACATTTTCAGAATATCAGCCAAATTGCATTCACTGCTCGAAGGTATTCAGAGAAACTTTGGAACCTATTGCGAATTTCTTCCAACTTGCAGGATTCATCCCGATCAGAACTTTCCCACTATCTCATTTCATTGAGATACACACATTGGCAGAATATCAGCCAAATGGCTTTCACTGCTCGAAGGTATTCAGAGAAACTTTGGATCCGATTGTGGATTTCTTCCAATTTGCTGAACTCATGGAGATAAGGACTTTAGCACTTTCTCATTTCATAGTGATACACACATTGGCAGAATATCAGCCAAATGGCATTCACTACTCGAAGGCATTCAGTGAATCTTTGGAACCTATAGGGAATTTCTTACAACTTCCTGAACACAATGACATAAGGGCTTTACCACTTTCTCTGTTCATTGAGATAAACACATTGGCAGAATATCAGCCGAATTCCATTCACTGCTCGAAGGTATTCAGAGAAACTTGGGAACATATTGTGGATTTCCTCCAACATGCTGACCTCATCGAGATAAGCACTATACAACTTTCTCATTTCATTGAGAGACACACATTGGCAGAATATCAGCCAAATGGCATTCACTGCTCGAAGGCATTGAGTGAATCTTTGGAACCTATTGGGCATTTCTTACAACTTGCTGAACGCAATGAGATAAGGACTTCACCACTTTCTCATTTGATTGATATAAACACGTTGGCAGAATATCAGCCAAATGGCGTTCACTGCTCTAATGCATTGCGAGAAACTTTGGAACCTATTGTGGATTTCTTCCAATTTGCTGAACTCAACGAGATAAACACTTTACCACTTTCTCATTTCATTGTGATACACACATTAGCAAAATATCAGCCAAATGGCATTCACTACTCCAAGGCATTCAGTGAATCTTTGGAACCTATTGGGGTTTTCTTACAACTTGCTGAACTCATTGAGATAAGGACTTTACCACCTTCTCATTGCATTGAGATAAACACATTGCAGAATATCAGCCAAATGGCATTTGTTGCTGGAAGGAATTCAGAGAATCCTTGGAACCTATTGTGGATTTCCTCCAACTTGCTGAACTCATGAAGACAAATACTTCACTGCTTTCTCATTTCTTTGAGATACACAGATTGGCAGAGTAACAGCCAAACGGCATTCACTGCTCGTAGGTATTCAGAGAATCTTTGGAAACTATTGTGGATTTCCTCCAAATTGCTAATCTCATCGAGATCATCCAAATGGCATACTCTTATCTCTGGTATTCAGAGAAACTTTGGAGCATATTGTGGATTTCCTCCAACTTGCTGATCTCATCGAGAAAAGCACTCTACAACTTTCTCATTCCATTGAGATACACACATTGGTAGAATACCAGCCAAATTGCATTCACTGCTCGAAGGTATTCAGAGAAACTTTGCGGATTTCTGCCAACTTGCTGAATTCATCGAGATAAGAACTTTACCACTATCTCATTTCATTGAGATACACACAGTGGCAGAATGTCAGCCAAATGGCATTCGCTGCTGGAAGGAATTCAGAGAATCCTTGGAACCTATTGTGGATTTCCCCCAACTTGCTGAACTCATGGAGACAAGGACTTTACGACATTCTCATTTCATTGAGATACACACATTGGCAGAATAACAGCCAAATGGCATTCACTGCTCGACGGAATTCACAGAAACATTGGATCATATAGTGGATTTCCTCCAACTTGCTGATCTCATCGAGAGAAGTACTATACAACTTTCTCATTTCATTGAGATACACACATTTTCAGAATATCAGCCAAATTGCATTCACTGCTCGAAGGTATTCAGAGAAACTTTGGAACCTATTGCGAATTTCTTCCAACTTGCAGGATTCATCCCGATCAGAACTTTCCCACTATCTCATTTCATTGAGATACACACATTGGCAGAATATCAGCCAAATGGCTTTCACTGCTCGAAGGTATTCAGAGAAACTTTGGATCCGATTGTGGATTTCTTCCAATTTGCTGAACTCATGGAGATAAGGACTTTAGCACTTTCTCATTTCATAGTGATACACACATTGGCAGAATATCAGCCAAATGGCATTCACTACTCGAAGGCATTCAGTGAATCTTTGGAACCTATAGGGAATTTCTTACAACTTCCTGAACACAATGACATAAGGGCTTTACCACTTTCTCTGTTCATTGAGATAAACACATTGGCAGAATATCAGCCGAATTCCATTCACTGCTCGAAGGTATTCAGAGAAACTTGGGAACATATTGTGGATTTCCTCCAACATGCTGACCTCATCGAGATAAGCACTATACAACTTTCTCATTTCATTGAGAGACACACATTGGCAGAATATCAGCCAAATGGCATTCACTGCTCGAAGGCATTGAGTGAATCTTTGGAACCTATTGGGCATTTCTTACAACTTGCTGAACGCAATGAGATAAGGACTTCACCACTTTCTCATTTGATTGATATAAACACGTTGGCAGAATATCAGCCAAATGGCGTTCACTGCTCTAATGCATTGCGAGAAACTTTGGAACCTATTGTGGATTTCTTCCAATTTGCTGAACTGAATGAGATAAAAACTTAACCACTTTCTCATTTCATTGTGATACACACACTAGCAGAACTTCCGCCAAACGGCATTCACAACTCCAAGGGATTCAGTGAATCTTTGGAACCTATTGGGGTTTTCTTACAACTAGCTGAACTCAATGAGATAAGGACTTCACCACTTTCTCATTTGATTGATATAAACACGTTGGCAGAACATCAGCCAAATGGCGTTCACTGCTCTAATGCATTGCGAGAAACTTTGGAACCTATTGTGGATTTCTTCCAATTTGCTGAACTCAACGAGATAAACACTTTACCACTTTCTCATTTCATTGTGATACACACATTAGCAAAATATCAGCCAAATGGCATTCACTACTCCAAGGCATTCAGTGAATCTTTGGAACCTATTGGGGTTTTCTTACAACTTGCTGAACTCATTGAGATAAGGACTTTACCACCTTCTCATTGCATTGAGATAAACACATTGCAGAATATCAGCCAAATGGCATTTGTTGCTGGAAGGAATTCAGAGAATCCTTGGAACCTATTGTGGATTTCCTCCAACTTGCTGAACTCATGAAGACAAATACTTCACTGCTTTCTCATTTCTTTGAGATACACAGATTGGCAGAGTAACAGCCAAACGGCATTCACTGCTCGTAGGTATTCAGAGAATCTTTGGAAACTATTGTGGATTTCCTCCAAATTGCTAATCTCATCGAGATCATCCAAATGGCATACTCTTATCTCTGGTATTCAGAGAAACTTTGGAGCATATTGTGGATTTCCTCCAACTTGCTGATCTCATCGAGAAAAGCACTCTACAACTTTCTCATTCCATTGAGATACACACATTGGTAGAAAACCAGCCAAATTGCATTCACTGCTCGAAGGTATTCAGAGAAACTTTGCGGATTTCTACCAACTTGCTGAATTCATCGAGATAAGAACTTTACCACTATCTCATTTCATTGAGATACACACAGTGGCAGAATGTCAGCCAAATGGCATTCGCTGCTGGAAGGAATTCAGAGAATCCTTGGAACCTATAGTGGATTTCCCCCAACTTGCTGAACTCATGGAGACAAGAACTTTACGACATTCTCATTTCATTGAGATACACACATTGGCAGAATAACAGCCAAATGGCATTCACTGCTCGACGGTATTCACAGAAACATTGGATCATATTGTGGATTTCCTCCAACTTGCTGATCTCATCGAGAGAAGTACTATACAACTTTCTCATTTCATGGAGATACACACATTGGCAGAATATCAGCCAAATTGCATTCACTGCTCGAAGGTATTCAGAGAAACTTTGGAACCTATTGCGAATTTCTTCCAACTTGCAGGATTCATCCAGATCAGAACTTTACCACTATCTCATTTCATTGAGATACACACATTGGCAGAATATCAGCCAAATGGCTTTCACTGCTCGAAGGTATTCAGAGAAACTTTGGAACCGATTGTGGATTTCTTGCAACTTGTTGAACTCATGGAGATAAGGACTTTACCACTTTCTCATTTCATGGAGATACACACATTGGCAGAATATCAGCCAAATGGCATTCACTACTCGAAGGCATTCAGTGAATCTTTTGAACCTATAGGGAATTTCTTACAACTTCCTGAACACAATGACATAAGGGCTTTACCACTTTCTCTGTTCATTGAGATAAACACATTGGCAGAATATCAGCCGAATTCCATTCACTGCTCGAAGGTATTCAGAGAAACTTGGGAACATATTGTGGATTTCCTCCAACATGCTGACCTCATCGAGATAAGCACTATACAACTTTCTCGTTTCATTGAGAGACACACATTGGCAGAATATCAGCCAAATGGCATTCACTGCTCGAAGGCATTGAGTGAATCTTTGGAACCTATTGGGCATTTCTTACAACTTGCTGAACTCAATGAGATAAGGACTTCACCACTTTCTCATTTGATTGATATAAACACGTTGGCAGAATATCAGCCAAATGGCGTTCACTGCTCTAATGCATTGCGAGAACCTTTGGAACCTATTGTGGATTTCTTCCAATTGGCTGAACAGAATGAGATAAAAACGTTACCACTTTCTCATTTCATTGTGATACACACACTAGCAGAATATCCGCCAAATGGCATTCACGACTCCAAGGCATTCAGTGAATCTTTGGAACCTATTGGGGTTTTCTTACAACTTGCTGATCTCATTGAGATAAGGACTTTACCACTTTCTCATTCCATCGAGATACACACATTGGCAGAATATCAGCCAAATGGCATTCGCTGCTGGAAGGAATTCAGAGAATCCTTGGAACCTATTGTGGATTTCCCCCAACTTTCTGAACTCATGGAGACAAGGACTTTACGACATTCTCATTTCATTGAGATGCACACTTTGGCAGAATAACAGCCAAATGGCATTCACTGCTCGACGGAATTCACAGAAACATTGGATCAAATTGTGGATTTCCTCCAACTTGCTGATCTCATCGAGAGAAGTACTATACAACTTTCTCATTTCATTGAGATACACACATTTTCAGAATATCAGCCAAATTGCATTCACTGCTCGAAGGTATTCAGAGAAACTTTGGAACCTATTGCGAATTTCTTCCAACTTGCAGGATTCATCCAGATCAGAACTTTCCCTCTCTCTCATTTCATTGAGATACACACATTGGCAGAATATCAGCCAAATGGCTTTCACTGCTCGAAGGTATTCAGAGAAACTTTGGAACCTATTGCGAATTTCTTCCAACTTGCAGGATTCATCCAGATCAGAACTTTCCCACTATCTCATTTCATTGAGATACACACATTGGCAGAATATCAGCCAAATGGCTTTCACTGCTCGAAGGTATTCAGAGAAACTTTGGATCCGATTGTGGATTTCTTCCAATTTGCTGAACTCATGGAGATAAGGACTTTACCACTTTCTCATTTCATAGTGATACACACATTGGCAGAATATCAGCCAAATGGCATTCACTACTCGAAGGCATTCAGTGAATCTTTGGAACCTATAGGGAATTTCTTACAACTTCCTGAACACAATGACATAAGGGCTTTACCACTTTCTCTGTTCATTGAGATAAACACATTGGCAGAATATCAGCCGAATTCCATTCACTGCTCGAAGGTATTCAGAGAAACTTGGGAACATATTGTGGATTTCCTCCAACATGCTGACCTCATCGAGATAAGCACTATACAACTTTCTCATTTCATTGAGAGACACACATTGGCAGAATATCAGCCAAATGGCATTCACTGCTCGAAGGCATTGAGTGAATCTTTGGAACCTATTGGGCATTTCTTACAACTTGCTGAACTCAATGAGATAAGGACTTCACCACTTTCTCATTTGATTGATAGAAACACGTTGGCAGAATATCAGCCAAATGGCGTTCACTGCTCTAATGCATTGCGAGAAACTTTGGAACCTATTGTGGATTTCTTCCAATTTGCTGAACTCAACGAGATAAACACTTTACCACTTTCTCATTTCATTGTGATACACACATTAGCAAAATATCAGCCAAATGGCATTCACTACTCCAAGGCATTCAGTGAATCTTTGGAACCTATTGGGGTTTTCTTACAACTTGCTGAACTCATTGAGATAAGGACTTTACCACCTTCTCATTGCATTGAGATAAACACATTGCAGAATATCAGCCAAATGGCATTTGTTGCTGGAAGGAATTCAGAGAATCCTTGGAACCTATTGTGGATTTCCTCCAACTTGCTGAACTCATGAAGACAAATACTTCACTGCTTTCTCATTTCTTTGAGATACACAGATTGGCAGAGTAACAGCCAAACGGCATTCACTGCTCGTAGGTATTCAGAGAATCTTTGGAAACTATTGTGGATTTCCTCCAAATTGCTAATCTCATCGAGATCATCCAAATGGCATACTCTTATCTCTGGTATTCAGAGAAACTTTGGAGCATATTGTGGATTTCCTCCAACTTGCTGATCTCATCGAGAAAAGCACTCTACAACTTTCTCATTCCATTGAGATACACACATTGGTAGAATACCAGCCAAATTGCATTCACTGCTCGAAGGTATTCAGAGAAACTTTGCGGATTTCTACCAACTTGCTGAATTCATCGAGATGAGAACTTTACCACTATCTCATTTCATTGAGATACACACAGTGGCAGAATGTCAGCCAAATGGCATTCGCTGCTGGAAGGAATTCAGAGAATCCTTGGAACCTATTGTGGATTTCCCCCAACTTGCTGAACTCATGGAGACAAGAACTTTACGACATTCTCATTTCATTGAGATACACACATTGGCAGAATAACAGCCAAATGGCATTCACTGCTCGACGGTATTCACAGAAACATTGGATCATATTGTGGATTTCCTCCAACTTGCTGATCTCATCGAGAGAAGTACTATACAACTTTCTCATTTCATGGAGATACACACATTGGCAGAATATCAGCCAAATTGCATTCACTGCTCGAAGGTATTCAGAGAAACTTTGGAACCTATTGCGAATTTCTTCCAACTTGCAGGATTCATCCAGATCAGAACTTTACCTCTATCTCATGTCATTGAGATACACACATTGGCAGAATATCAGCCAAATGGCTTTCACTGCTCGAAGGTATTCAGAGAAACTTTGGAACCGATTGCGGATTTCTTGCAACTTGTTGAACTCATGGAGATAAGGACTTTACCACTTTCTCATTTCATGGAGATACACACATTGGCAGAATATCAGCCAAATGGCATTCACTACTCGAAGGCATTCAGTGAATCTTTTGAACCTATAGGGAATTTCTTACAACTTCCTGAACACAATGACATAAGGGCTTTACCACTTTCTCTGTTCATTGAGATAAACACATTGGCAGAATATCAGCCGAATTCCATTCACTGCTCGAAGGTATTCAGAGAAACTTGGGAACATATTGTGGATTTCCTCCAACATGCTGACCTCATCGAGATAAGCACTATACAACTTTCTCATTTCATTGAGAGACACACATTGGCAGAATATCAGCCAAATGGCATTCACTGCTCGAAGGCATTCAGTGAATCTTTGGAACCTATTGGGGTTTTCTTACAACTTGCTGAACTCAATGAGGTAAGGACTTCACCACTTTCTCATTTGATTGATAGAAACACGTTGGCAGAATATCAGCCAAATGGCGTTCACTGCTCTAATGCATTGCGAGAAACTTTGGAACCTATTGTGGATTTCTTCCAATTTGCTGAACTCAACGAGATACACACTTTACCACTTTCTCATTTCATTGTGATACACACATTAGCAAAATATCAGCCAAATGGCATTCACTACTCCAAGGCATTCAGTGAATCTTTGGAACCTATTGGGGTTTTCTTACAACTTGCTGAACTCATTGAGGTAAGGACTTTACCACCTTCTCATTGCATTGAGATAAACACATTGCAGAATATCAGCCAAATGGCATTTGTTGCTGGAAGGAATTCAGAGAATCCTTGGAACCTATTGTGGATTTCCTCCAACTTGCTGAACTCATGAAGACAAATACTTCACTGCTTTCTCATTTCTTTGAGATACACAGATTGGCAGAGTAACAGCCAAACGGCATTCACTGCTCGTAGGTATTCAGAGAATCTTTGGAAACTATTGTGGATTTCCTCCAAATTGCTAATCTCATCGAGATCATCCAAATGGCATACTCTTATCTCTGGTATTCAGAGAAACTTTGGAGCATATTGTGGATTTCCTCCAACTTGCTGATCTCATCGAGAAAAGCACTCTACAACTTTCTCATTCCATTGAGATACACACATTGGTAGAAAACCAGCCAAATTGCATTCACTGCTCGAAGGTATTCAGAGAAACTTTGCGGATTTCTACCAACTTGCTGAATTCATCGAGATAAGAACTTTACCACTATCTCATTTCATTGAGATACACACAGTGGCAGAATGTCAGCCAAATGGCATTCGCTGCTGGAAGGAATTCAGAGAATCCTTGGAACCTATAGTGGATTTCCCCCAACTTGCTGAACTCATGGAGACAAGAACTTTACGACATTCTCATTTCATTGAGATACACACATTGGCAGAATAACAGCCAAATGGCATTCACTGCTCGACGGTATTCACAGAAACATTGGATCATATTGTGGATTTCCTCCAACTTGCTGATCTCATCGAGAGAAGTACTATACAACTTTCTCATTTCATGGAGATACACACATTGGCAGAATATCAGCCAAATTGCATTCACTGCTCGAAGGTATTCAGAGAAACTTTGGAACCTATTGCGAATTTCTTCCAACTTGCAGGATTCATCCAGATCAGAACTTTACCACTATCTCATTTCATTGAGATACACACATTGGCAGAATATCAGCCAAATGGCTTTCACTGCTCGAAGGTATTCAGAGAAACTTTGGAACCGATTGTGGATTTCTTGCAACTTGTTGAACTCATGGAGATAAGGACTTTACCACTTTCTCATTTCATGGAGATACACACATTGGCAGAATATCAGCCAAATGGCATTCACTACTCGAAGGCATTCAGTGAATCTTTTGAACCTATAGGGAATTTCTTACAACTTCCTGAACACAATGACATAAGGGCTTTACCACTTTCTCTGTTCATTGAGATAAACACATTGGCAGAATATCAGCCGAATTCCATTCACTGCTCGAAGGTATTCAGAGAAACTTGGGAACATATTGTGGATTTCCTCCAACATGCTGACCTCATCGAGATAAGCACTATACAACTTTCTCGTTTCATTGAGAGACACACATTGGCAGAATATCAGCCAAATGGCATTCACTGCTCGAAGGCATTGAGTGAATCTTTGGAACCTATTGGGCATTTCTTACAACTTGCTGAACTCAATGAGATAAGGACTTCACCACTTTCTCATTTGATTGATATAAACACGTTGGCAGAATATCAGCCAAATGGCGTTCACTGCTCTAATGCATTGCGAGAACCTTTGGAACCTATTGTGGATTTCTTCCAATTGGCTGAACAGAATGAGATAAAAACGTTACCACTTTCTCATTTCATTGTGATACACACACTAGCAGAATATCCGCCAAATGGCATTCACGACTCCAAGGCATTCAGTGAATCTTTGGAACCTATTGGGGTTTTCTTACAACTTGCTGATCTCATTGAGATAAGGACTTTACCACTTTCTCATTCCATCGAGATACACACATTGGCAGAATATCAGCCAAATGGCATTCGCTGCTGGAAGGAATTCAGAGAATCCTTGGAACCTATTGTGGATTTCCCCCAACTTTCTGAACTCATGGAGACAAGGACTTTACGACATTCTCATTTCATTGAGATGCACACTTTGGCAGAATAACAGCCAAATGGCATTCACTGCTCGACGGAATTCACAGAAACATTGGATCAAATTGTGGATTTCCTCCAACTTGCTGATCTCATCGAGAGAAGTACTATACAACTTTCTCATTTCATTGAGATACACACATTTTCAGAATATCAGCCAAATTGCATTCACTGCTCGAAGGTATTCAGAGAAACTTTGGAACCTATTGCGAATTTCTTCCAACTTGCAGGATTCATCCAGATCAGAACTTTCCCTCTCTCTCATTTCATTGAGATACACACATTGGCAGAATATCAGCCAAATGGCTTTCACTGCTCGAAGGTATTCAGAGAAACTTTGGAACCTATTGCGAATTTCTTCCAACTTGCAGGATTCATCCAGATCAGAACTTTCCCACTATCTCATTTCATTGAGATACACACATTGGCAGAATATCAGCCAAATGGCTTTCACTGCTCGAAGGTATTCAGAGAAACTTTGGATCCGATTGTGGATTTCTTCCAATTTGCTGAACTCATGGAGATAAGGACTTTACCACTTTCTCATTTCATAGTGATACACACATTGGCAGAATATCAGCCAAATGGCATTCACTACTCGAAGGCATTCAGTGAATCTTTGGAACCTATAGGGAATTTCTTACAACTTCCTGAACACAATGACATAAGGGCTTTACCACTTTCTCTGTTCATTGAGATAAACACATTGGCAGAATATCAGCCGAATTCCATTCACTGCTCGAAGGTATTCAGAGAAACTTGGGAACATATTGTGGATTTCCTCCAACATGCTGACCTCATCGAGATAAGCACTATACAACTTTCTCATTTCATTGAGAGACACACATTGGCAGAATATCAGCCAAATGGCATTCACTGCTCGAAGGCATTGAGTGAATCTTTGGAACCTATTGGGCATTTCTTACAACTTGCTGAACTCAATGAGATAAGGACTTCACCACTTTCTCATTTGATTGATAGAAACACGTTGGCAGAATATCAGCCAAATGGCGTTCACTGCTCTAATGCATTGCGAGAAACTTTGGAACCTATTGTGGATTTCTTCCAATTTGCTGAACTCAACGAGATAAACACTTTACCACTTTCTCATTTCATTGTGATACACACATTAGCAAAATATCAGCCAAATGGCATTCACTACTCCAAGGCATTCAGTGAATCTTTGGAACCTATTGGGGTTTTCTTACAACTTGCTGAACTCATTGAGATAAGGACTTTACCACCTTCTCATTGCATTGAGATAAACACATTGCAGAATATCAGCCAAATGGCATTTGTTGCTGGAAGGAATTCAGAGAATCCTTGGAACCTATTGTGGATTTCCTCCAACTTGCTGAACTCATGAAGACAAATACTTCACTGCTTTCTCATTTCTTTGAGATACACAGATTGGCAGAGTAACAGCCAAACGGCATTCACTGCTCGTAGGTATTCAGAGAATCTTTGGAAACTATTGTGGATTTCCTCCAAATTGCTAATCTCATCGAGATCATCCAAATGGCATACTCTTATCTCTGGTATTCAGAGAAACTTTGGAGCATATTGTGGATTTCCTCCAACTTGCTGATCTCATCGAGAAAAGCACTCTACAACTTTCTCATTCCATTGAGATACACACATTGGTAGAATACCAGCCAAATTGCATTCACTGCTCGAAGGTATTCAGAGAAACTTTGCGGATTTCTACCAACTTGCTGAATTCATCGAGATAAGAACTTTACCACTATCTCATTTCATTGAGATACACACAGTGGCAGAATGTCAGCCAAATGGCATTCGCTGCTGGAAGGAATTCAGAGAATCCTTGGAACCTATTGTGGATTTCCCCCAACTTGCTGAACTCATGGAGACAAGAACTTTACGACATTCTCATTTCATTGAGATACACACATTGGCAGAATAACAGCCAAATGGCATTCACTGCTCGACGGTATTCACAGAAACATTGGATCATATTGTGGATTTCCTCCAACTTGCTGATCTCATCGAGAGAAGTACTATACAACTTTCTCATTTCATGGAGATACACACATTGGCAGAATATCAGCCAAATTGCATTCACTGCTCGAAGGTATTCAGAGAAACTTTGGAACCTATTGCGAATTTCTTCCAACTTGCAGGATTCATCCAGATCAGAACTTTACCTCTATCTCATGTCATTGAGATACACACATTGGCAGAATATCAGCCAAATGGCTTTCACTGCTCGAAGGTATTCAGAGAAACTTTGGAACCGATTGCGGATTTCTTGCAACTTGTTGAACTCATGGAGATAAGGACTTTACCACTTTCTCATTTCATGGAGATACACACATTGGCAGAATATCAGCCAAATGGCATTCACTACTCGAAGGCATTCAGTGAATCTTTTGAACCTATAGGGAATTTCTTACAACTTCCTGAACACAATGACATAAGGGCTTTACCACTTTCTCTGTTCATTGAGATAAACACATTGGCAGAATATCAGCCGAATTCCATTCACTGCTCGAAGGTATTCAGAGAAACTTGGGAACATATTGTGGATTTCCTCCAACATGCTGACCTCATCGAGATAAGCACTATACAACTTTCTCATTTCATTGAGAGACACACATTGGCAGAATATCAGCCAAATGGCATTCACTGCTCGAAGGCATTCAGTGAATCTTTGGAACCTATTGGGGTTTTCTTACAACTTGCTGAACTCAATGAGGTAAGGACTTCACCACTTTCTCATTTGATTGATAGAAACACGTTGGCAGAATATCAGCCAAATGGCGTTCACTGCTCTAATGCATTGCGAGAAACTTTGGAACCTATTGTGGATTTCTTCCAATTTGCTGAACTCAACGAGATACACACTTTACCACTTTCTCATTTCATTGTGATACACACATTAGCAAAATATCAGCCAAATGGCATTCACTACTCCAAGGCATTCAGTGAATCTTTGGAACCTATTGGGGTTTTCTTACAACTTGCTGAACTCATTGAGATAAGGACTTTACCACCTTCTCATTGCATTGAGATAAACACATTGCAGAATATCAGCCAAATGGCATTTGTTGCTGGAAGGAATTCAGAGAATCCTTGGAACCTATTGTGGATTTCCTCCAACTTGCTGAACTCATGAAGACAAATACTTCACTGCTTTCTCATTTCTTTGAGATACACAGATTGGCAGAGTAACAGCCAAACGGCATTCACTGCTCGTAGGTATTCAGAGAATCTTTGGAAACTATTGTGGATTTCCTCCAAATTGCTAATCTCATCGAGATCATCCAAATGGCATACTCTTATCTCTGGTATTCAGAGAAACTTTGGAGCATATTGTGGATTTCCTCCAACTTGCTGATCTCATCGAGAAAAGCACTCTACAACTTTCTCATTCCATTGAGATACACACATTGGTAGAATACCAGCCAAATTGCATTCACTGCTCGAAGGTATTCAGAGAAACTTTGCGGATTTCTACCAACTTGCTGAATTCATCGAGATAAGAACTTTACCACTATCTCATTTCATTGAGATACACACAGTGGCAGAATGTCAGCCAAATGGCATTCACTACTCGAAGGCATTCAGTGAATCTTTGGAACCTATAGGGAATTTCTTACAACTTCCTGAACACAATGACATAAGGGCTTTACCACTTTCTCTGTTCATTGAGATAAACACATTGGCAGAATATCAGCCGAATTCCATTCACTGCTCGAAGGTATTCAGAGAAACTTGGGAACATATTGTGGATTTCCTCCAACATGCTGACCTCATCGAGATAAGCACTATTCAACTTTCTCGTTTCATTGAGAGACACACATTGGCAGAATATCAGCCAAATGGCATTCACTGCTCGAAGGCATTGAGTGAATCTTTGGAACCTATTGGGCATTTCTTACAACTTGCTGAACTCAATGAGATAAGGACTTCACCACTTTCTCATTTGATTGATATAAACACGTTGGCAGAATATCAGCCAAATGGCGTTCACTGCTCTAATGCATTGCGAGAAACTTTGGAACCTATTGTGGATTTCTTCCAATTGGCTGAACAGAATGAGATAAAAACGTTACCACTTTCTCATTTCATTGTGATACACACACTAGCAGAATATCCGCCAAATGGCATTCACGACTCCAAGGCATTCAGTGAATCTTTGGAACCTATTGGGGTTTTCTTACAACTTGCTGATCTCATTGAGATAAGGACTTTACCACTTTCTCATTCCATCGAGATACACACATTGGCAGAATATCAGCCAAATGGCATTCGCTGCTGGAAGGAATTCAGAGAATCCTTGGAACCTATTGTGGATTACCCCCAACTTTCTGAACTCATGGAGACAAGGACTTTACGACATTCTCATTTCATTGAGATACACACTTTGGCAGAATAACAGCCAAATGGCATTCACTGCTCGACGGAATTCACAGAAACATTGGATCATATTGTGGATTTCCTCCAACTTGCTGATCTCATCGAGAGAAGTACTATACAACTTTCTCATTTCATTGAGATACACACATTTTCAGAATATCAGCCAAATTGCATTCACTGCTCGAAGGTATTCAGAGAAACTTTGGAACCTATTGCGAATTTCTTCCAACTTGCAGGATTCATCCAGATCAGAACTTTCCCACTCTCTCATTTCATTGAGATACACACATTGGCAGAATATCAGCCAAATGGCTTTCACTGCTCGAAGGTATTCAGAGAAACTTTGGAACCTATTGCGAATTTCTTCCAACTTGCAGGATTCATCCAGATCAGAACTTTCCCACTATCTCATTTCATTGAGATACACACATTGGCAGAATATCAGCCAAATGGCTTTCACTGCTCGAAGGTATTCAGAGAAACTTTGGATCCGATTGTGGATTTCTTCCAATTTGCTGAACTCATGGAGATAAGGACTTTACCACTTTCTCATTTCATAGTGATACACACATTGGCAGAATATCAGCCAAATGGCATTCACTACTCGAAGGCATTCAGTGAATCTTTGGAACCTATAGGGAATTTCTTACAACTTCCTGAACACAATGACATAAGGGCTTTACCACTTTCTCTGTTCATTGAGATAAACACATTGGCAGAATATCAGCCGAATTCGATTCACTGCTCGAAGGTATTCAGAGAAACTTGGGAACATATTGTGGATTTCCTCCAACATGCTGACCTCATCGAGATAAGCACTATACAACTTTCTCATTTCATTGAGAGACACACATTGGCAGAATATCAGCCAAATGGCATTCACTGCTCGAAGGCATTGAGTGAATCTATGGAACCTATTGGGCATTTCTTACAACTGGCTGAACTCAATGAGATAAGGACTTCACCACTTTCTCATTTGATTGATATAAACACGTTGGCAGAATATCAGCCAAATGGCGTTCACTGCTCTAATGCATTGCGAGAAACTTTGGAACCTATTGTGGATTTCTTCCAATTTGCTGAACTGAATGAGATAAAAACTTTACAACTTTCTCATTTCATTGTGATACACACACTAGCAGAATATCCGCCAAACGGCATTCACAACTCCAAGGGATTCAGTGAATCTTTGGAACCTATTGGGGTTTTCTTACAACTTGCTGAACTCAATGAGGTAAGGACTTCACCACTTTCTCATTTGATTGATAGAAACACGTTGGCAGAATATCAGCCAAATGGCGTTCACTGCTCTAATGCATTGCGAGAAACTTTGGAACCTATTGTGGATTTCTTCCAATTTGCTGAACTCAACGAGATACACACTTTACCACTTTCTCATTTCATTGTGATACACACATTAGCAAAATATCAGCCAAATGGCATTCACTACTCCAAGGCATTCAGTGAATCTTTGGAACCTATTGGGGTTTTCTTACAACTTGCTGAACTCATTGAGATAAGGACTTTACCACCTTCTCATTGCATTGAGATAAACACATTGCAGAATATCAGCCAAATGGCATTTGTTGCTGGAAGGAATTCAGAGAATCCTTGGAACCTATTGTGGATTTCCTCCAACTTGCTGAACTCATGAAGACAAATACTTCACTGCTTTCTCATTTCTTTGAGATACACAGATTGGCAGAGTAACAGCCAAACGGCATTCACTGCTCGTAGGTATTCAGAGAATCTTTGGAAACTATTGTGGATTTCCTCCAAATTGCTAATCTCATCGAGATCATCCAAATGGCATACTCTTATCTCTGGTATTCAGAGAAACTTTGGAGCATATTGTGGATTTCCTCCAACTTGCTGATCTCATCGAGAAAACCACTCTACAACTTTCTCATTCCATTGAGATACACACATTGGTAGAATACCAGCCAAATTGCATTCACTGCTCGAAGGTATTCAGAGAAACTTTGCGGATTTCTACCAACTTGCTGAATTCATCGAGATAAGAACTTTACCACTATCTCATTTCATTGAGATACACACAGTGGCAGAATGTCAGCCAAATGGCATTCGCTGCTGGAAGGAATTCAGAGAATCCTTGGAACCTATTGTGGATTTCCCCCAACTTGCTGAACTCATGGAGACAAAGACTTTACGACATTCTCATTTCATTGAGATACACACATTGGCAGAATAACAGCCAAATGGCATTCACTGCTCGACGGTATTCACAGAAACATTGGATCATATTGTGGATTTCCTCCAACTTGCTGATCTCATCGAGAGAAGTACTATACAACTTTCTCATTTCATGGAGATACACACATTGGCAGAATATCAGCCAAATTGCATTCACTGCTCGAAGGTATTCAGAGAAACTTTGGAACCTATTGCGAATTTCTTCCAACTTGCAGGATTCATCCAGATCAGAACTTTACCACTATCTCATTTCATTGAGATACACACATTGGCAGAATATCAGCCAAATGGCTTTCACTGCTCGAAGGTATTCAGAGAAACTTTGGAACCGATTGTGGATTTCTTGCAACTTGTTGAACTCATGGAGATAAGGACTTTACCACTTTCTCATTTCATGGAGATACACACATTGGCAGAATATCAGCCAAATGGCATTCACTACTCGAAGGCATTCAGTGAATCTTTGGAACCTATAGGGAATTTCTTACAACTTCCTGAACACAATGACATAAGGGCTTTACCACTTTCTCTGTTCATTGAGATAAACACATTGGCAGAATATCAGCCGAATTCCATTCACTGCTCGAAGGTATTCAGAGAAACTTGGGAACATATTGTGGATTTCCTCCAACATGCTGACCTCATCGAGATAAGCACTATACAACTTTCTCATTTCATTGAGAGACACACATTGGCAGAATATCAGCCAAATGGCATTCACTGCTCGAAGGCATTCAGTGAATCTTTGGAACCTATTGGGCATTTCTTACAAATTGCTGAACTCAATGAGATAAGGACTTCACCACTTTCTCATTTGATTGATATAAACACGTTGGCAGAATGTCAGCCAAATGGCGTTCACTGCTCTAATGCATTGCGAGAAACTTTGGAACCTATTGTGGATTTCTTCCAATTTGCTGAACTGAATGAGATAAAAACTTTACCACTTTCTCATTTCATTGTGATACACACACTAGCAGAATATCCGCCAAATGGCATTCACTACTCCAAGGCATTCAGTGAATCTTTGGAACCTATTGGGGTTTTCTTACAACTTGCTGATCTCATTGAGATAAGGACTTTACCACTTTCTCATTCCATCGAGATACACACATTGGCAGAATATCAGCCAAATGGCATTCGTTGCTGGTAGGAATTCAGACAAAATTTGGAACCTATTGTGGATTTCCCCCAACTTGCTGATCTCACCGAGACAAACACTTTACGACATTCTCATTTCATGGAGATACACGCATTGGCACAATATCAGCCCAATGGCATTCACTGCTCGAAGGTATTCCGAGAATCTTTGGAACCCATTGTGGATTTCTTCCAATTTGCTGAACTCAACCAGATAAACACTTTACCACTTTCTCATTTCATTGTGATACACACATTAGCAAAATATCAGCCAAATGGCATTCTCTACTCCAAGGCATTCAGTGAATCTTTGGAACCTATTGGGGTTTTCTTACAACTTGCTGAACTCATTGAGATAAGGACTTTACCACCTTCTCATTGCATTGAGATAAACACATTGCAGAATATCAGCAAAATGGCATTCGTTGCTGGAAGGAATTCAGAGAATCCTTGGAACCTATTGTGGATTACCCCCAACTTGCTGAACTCATCGAGACAAATACTTCACTGCTTTCTCATTTCATTGAGATACACACATTGGCAGAGTAACAGCCAAACGGCATTCACTGCTCGAAGGTATTCAGAGAATCTTTGGAAACTATTGTGGATTTCCTCCAAATTGCTAATCTCATCGAGATCATCCAAATGGCATACTCTTATCTCTGGTATTCAGAGAAACTTTGGAGCATATTGTGGATTTCCTCCAACTTGCTGATCTCATCGAGAAAAGCCCTCTACAACTTTCTCATTCCATTGAGATACACACATTGGTAGAATACCAGCCAAATTGCATTCACTGCTCGAAGGTATTCAGAGAAACTTTGCGGATTTCTACCAACTTGCTGAATTCATCGAGATAAGAACTTTACCACTATCTCATTTCATTGAGATACACACAGTGGCAGAATGTCAGCCAAATGGCATTCGCTGCTGGAAGGAATTCAGAGAAACTTTGGAACCCATTGTGGATTTCTTCCAATTTGCTGAACTCAACGAGATACACACTTTACCACTTTCTCATTTCATTGTGATACACACATTACCAGAATATCAGCCAAATGGCATTCACTGCTCCAAGGCTTTCAGTGAATCATTGGAACTTATTGGGGTTCTCTTACAACTTGCTGAACTCATTGAGATAAGAACTTTACCACTATCTCATTTCATTGAGATACACACAGTGGCAGAATGTCAGCCAAATGGCATTCGCTGCTGGAAGGAATTCAGAGAATCCTTGGAACCTATTGTGGATTTCCCCCAACTTGCTGAACTCATGGAGACAAGGACTTTACGACATTCTCATTTCATTGAGATACACACATTGGCAGAATAACAGCCAAATGGCATTCACTGCTCGACGGAATTCACAGAAACATTGGATCATATTGTGGATTTCCTCCAATTTGCTGATCTCATCGAGAGAAGTAGTATACAACTTTCTCATTTCATTGAGATACACACATTTTCAGAATATCAGCCAAATTGCATTCACTGCTCGAAGGTATTCAGAGAAACTTTGGAACCTATTGCGAATTTCTTCCAACTTGCAGGATTCATCCAGATCAGAACTTTCCCACTATCTCATTTCATTGAGATACACACATTGGCAGAATATCAGCCAAATGGCTTTCACTGCTCGAAGGTATTCAAAGAAACTTTGGAACCTATTGCGAATTTCTTCCAACTTGCAGGATTCATCCAGATCAGAACTTTCCCACTATCTCATTTCAATGAGATACACACATTGGCAGAATATCAGCCAAATGGCTTTCACTGCTCGAAGGTATTCAGAGAAACTTTGGATCCGATTGTGGATTTCTTCCAATTTGCTGAACTCATGGAGATAAGGACTTTACCACTTTCTCATTTCATAGTGATACACACATTGGCAGAATATCAGCCAAATGGCATTCACTACTCGAAGGCATTCAGTGAATCTTTGGAACCTATAGGGAATTTCTTACAACTTCCTGAACACAATGACATAAGGGCTTTACCACTTTCTCTGTTCATTGATATAAACACATTGGCAGAATATCAGCCGAATTCCATTCACTGCTCGAAGGTATTCAGAGAAACTTGGGAACATATTGTGGATTTCCTCCAACATGCTGACCTCATCGAGATAAGCACTATACAACTTTCTCATTTCATTGAGAGACACACATTGGCAGAATATCAGCCAAATGGCATTCACTGCTCGAAGGCATTGAGTGAATCTTTGGAACCTATTGGGCATTTCTTACAACTTGCTGAACGCAATGAGATAAGGACTTCACCACTTTCTCATTTGATTGATATAAACACGTTGGCAGAATATCAGCCAAATGGCGTTCACTGCTCTAATGCATTGCGAGAAACTTTGGAACCTATTGTGGATTTCTTCCAATTTGCTGAACTGAATGAGATAAAAACTTAACCACTTTCTCATTTCATTGTGATACACACACTAGCAGAACATCCGCCAAACGGCATTCACAACTCCAAGGGATTCAGTGAATCTTTGGAACCTATTGGGGTTATCTTACAACTAGCTGAACTCAATGAGATAAGGACTTCACCACTTTCTCATTTGATTGATATAAACACGTTGGCAGAACATCAGCCAAATGGCGTTCACTGCTCTAATGCATTGCGAGAAACTTTGGAACCTATTGTGGATTTCTTCCAATTTGCTGAACTCAACGAGATTAACACTTTACCACTTTCTCATTTCATTGTGATACACACATTAGCAAAATATCAGCCAAATGGCATTCACTACTCCAAGGCATTCAGTGAATCTTTGGAACCTATTGGGGTTTTCTTACAACTTGCTGAACTCATTGAGATAAGGACTTTACCACCTTCTCATTGCATTGAGATAAACACATTGTAGAATATCAGCCAAATGGCATTTGTTGCTGGAAGGAATTCAGAGAATCCTTGGAACCTATTGTGGATTTCCTCCAACTTGCTGAACTCATGAAGACAAATACTTCACTGCTTTCTCATTTCTTTGAGATACACAGATTGGCAGAGTAACAGCCAAACGGCATTCACTGCTCGTAGGTATTCAGAGAATCTTTGGAAACTATTGTGGATTTCCTCCAAATTGCTAATCTCATCGAGATCATCCAAATGGCATACTCTTATCTCTGGTATTCAGAGAAACTTTGGAGCATATTGTGGATTTCCTCCAACTTGCTGATCTCATCGATTCCATTCTCATTCCATTGAGATACACACATTGGTAGAAAACCAGCCAAATTGCATTCACTGCTCGAAGGTATTCAGAGAAACTTTGCGGATTTCTACCAACTTGCTGAATTCATCGAGATAAGAACTTTACCACTATCTCATTTCATTGAGATACACACAGTGGCAGAATGTCAGCCAAATGGCATTCGCTGCTGGAAGGAATTCAGAGAATCCTTGGAACCTATAGTGGATTTCCCCCAACTTGCTGAACTCATGGAGACAAGAACTTTACGACATTCTCATTTCATTGAGATACACACATTGGCAGAATAACAGCCAAATGGCATTCACTGCTCGACGGTATTCACAGAAACATTGGATCATATTGTGGATTTCCTCCAACTTGCTGATCTCATCGAGAGAAGTACTATACAACTTTCTCATTTCATGGAGATACACACATTGGCAGAATATCAGCCAAATTGCATTCACTGCTCGAAGGTATTCAGAGAAACTTTGGAACCTATTGCGAATTTCTTCCAACTTGCAGGATTCATCCAGATCAGAACTTTACCACTATCTCATTTCATTGAGATACACACATTGGCAAAATATCAGCCAAATGGCTTTCACTGCTCGAAGGTATTCAGAGAAACTTTGGAACCGATTGTGGATTTCTTGCAACTTGTTGAACTCATGGAGATAAGGACTTTACCACTTTCTCATTTCATGGAGATACACACATTGGCAGAATATCAGCCAAATGGCATTCACTACTCGAAGGCATTCAGTGAATCTTTGGAACCTATAGGGAATTTCTTACAACTTCCTGAACACAATGACATAAGGGCTTTACCACTTTCTCTGTTCATTGAGATAAACACATTGGCAGAATATCAGCCGAATTCCATTCACTGCTCGAAGGTATTCAGAGAAACTTGGGAACATATTGTGGATTTCCTCCAACATGCTGACCTCATCGAGATAAGCACTATTCAACTTTCTCGTTTCATTGAGAGACACACATTGGCAGAATATCAGCCAAATGGCATTCACTGCTCGAAGGCATTGAGTGAATCTTTGGAACCTATTGGGCATTTCTTACAACTTGCTGAACTCAATGAGATAAGGACTTCACCACTTTCTCATTTGATTGATATAAACACGTTGGCAGAATATCAGCCAAATGGCGTTCACTGCTCTAATGCATTGCGAGAAACTTTGGAACCTATTGTGGATTTCTTCCAATTGGCTGAACAGAATGAGATAAAAACGTTACCACTTTCTCATTTCATTGTGATACACACACTAGCAGAATATCCGCCAAATGGCATTCACGACTCCAAGGCATTCAGTGAATCTTTGGAACCTATTGGGGTTTTCTTACAACTTGCTGATCTCATTGAGATAAGGACTTTACCACTTTCTCATTCCATCGAGATACACACATTGGCAGAATATCAGCCAAATGGCATTCGCTGCTGGAAGGAATTCAGAGAATCCTTGGAACCTATTGTGGATTACCCCCAACTTTCTGAACTCATGGAGACAAGGACTTTACGACATTCTCATTTCATTGAGATACACACTTTGGCAGAATAACAGCCAAATGGCATTCACTGCTCGACGGAATTCACAGAAACATTGGATCATATTGTGGATTTCCTCCAACTTGCTGATCTCATCGAGAGAAGTACTATACAACTTTCTCATTTCATTGAGATACACACATTTTCAGAATATCAGCCAAATTGCATTCACTGCTCGAAGGTATTCAGAGAAACTTTGGAACCTATTGCGAATTTCTTCCAACTTGCAGGATTCATCCAGATCAGAACTTTCCCACTCTCTCATTTCATTGAGATACACACATTGGCAGAATATCAGCCAAATGGCTTTCACTGCTCGAAGGTATTCAGAGAAACTTTGGAACCTATTGCGAATTTCTTCCAACTTGCAGGATTCATCCAGATCAGAACTTTCCCACTATCTCATTTCATTGAGATACACACATTGGCAGAATATCAGCCAAATGGCTTTCACTGCTCGAAGGTATTCAGAGAAACTTTGGATCCGATTGTGGATTTCTTCCAATTTGCTGAACTCATGGAGATAAGGACTTTACCACTTTCTCATTTCATAGTGATACACACATTGGCAGAATATCAGCCAAATGGCATTCACTACTCGAAGGCATTCAGTGAATCTTTGGAACCTATAGGGAATTTCTTACAACTTCCTGAACACAATGACATAAGGGCTTTACCACTTTCTCTGTTCATTGAGATAAACACATTGGCAGAATATCAGCCGAATTCAATTCACTGCTCGAAGGTATTCAGAGAAACTTGGGAACATATTGTGGATTTCCTCCAACATGCTGACCTCATCGAGATAAGCACTATACAACTTTCTCATTTCATTGAGAGACACACATTGGCAGAATATCAGCCAAATGGCATTCACTGCTCGAAGGCATTGAGTGAATCTTTGGAACCTATTGGGCATTTCTTACAACTGGCTGAACTCAATGAGATAAGGACTTCACCACTTTCTCATTTGATTGATATAAACACGTTGGCAGAATATCAGCCAAATGGCGTTCACTGCTCTAATGCATTGCGAGAAACTTTGGAACCTATTGTGGATTTCTTCCAATTTGCTGAACTGAATGAGATAAAAACTTTACAACTTTCTCATTTCATTGTGATACACACACTGGCAGAATATCCGCCAAACGGCATTCACAACTCCAAGGGATTCAGTGAATCTTTGGAACCTATTGGGGTTTTCTTAAAACTTGCTGAACTCAATGAGATAAGGACTTCACCACTTTCTCATTTGATTGATATAAACACGTTGGCAGAATATCAGCCAAATGGCGTTCACTGCTCTAATGCATTGCGAGAAACTTTGGAACCTATTGTGGATTTCTTCCAATTTGCTGAACTCAACGAGATAAACACTTTACCACTTTCTCATTTCATTGTGATACACACATTAGCAAAATATCAGCCAAATGGCATTCACTACTCCAAGGCATTCAGTGAATCTTTGGAACCTATTGGGGTTTTCTTACAACTTGCTGAACTCATTGAGATAAGGACTTTACCACCTTCTCATTGCATTGAGATAAACACATTGCAGAATATCAGCCAAATGGCATTTGTTGCTGGAAGGAATTCAGAGAATCCTTGGAACCTATTGTGGATTTCCTCCAACTTGCTGAACTCATGAAGACAAATGCTTCACTGCTTTCTCATTTCTTTGAGATACACAGATTGGCAGAGTAACAGCCAAACGGCATTCACTGCTCGTAGGTATTCAGAGAATCTTTGGAAACTATTGTGGATTTCCTCCAAATTGCTAATCTCATCGAGATCATCCAAATGGCATACTCTTATCTCTGGTATTCAGAGAAACTTTGGAGCATATTGTGGATTTCCTCCAACTTGCTGATCTCATCGAGAAAAGCACTCTACAACTTTCTCATTCCATTGAGATACACACATTGGTAGAATACCAGCCAAATTGCATTCACTGCTCGAAGGTATTCAGAGAAACTTTGCGGATTTCTATCAACTTGCTGAATTCATCGAGATAAGAACTTTACCACTATCTCATTTCATTGAGATACACACAGTGGCAGAATGTCAGCCAAATGGCATTCGCTGCTGGAAGGAATTCAGAGAATCCTTGGAACCTATAGTGGATTTCCCCCAACTTGCTGAACTCATGGAGACAAGAACTTTACGACATTCTCATTTCATTGAGATACACACATTGGCAGAATAACAGCCAAATGGCATTCACTGCTCGACGGTATTCACAGAAACATTGGATCATATTGTGGATTTCCTCCAACTTGCTGATCTCATCGAGAGAAGTACTATACAACTTTCTCATTTCATGGAGATACACACATTGGCAGAATATCAGCCAAATTGCATTCACTGCTCGAAGGTATTCAGAGAAACTTTGGAACCTATTGCGAATTTCTTCCAACTTGCAGGATTCATCCAGATCAGAACTTTACCACTATCTCATGTCATTGAGATACACACATTGGCAGAATATCAGCCAAATGGCTTTCACTGCTCGAAGGTATTCAGAGAAACTTTGGAACCGATTGCGGATTTCTTGCAACTTGTTGAACTCATGGAGATAAGGACTTTACCACTTTCTCATTTCATGGAGATACACACATTGGCAGAATATCAGCCAAATGGCATTCACTACTCGAAGGCATTCAGTGAATCTTTGGAACCTATAGGGAATTTCTTACAACTTCCTGAACACAATGACATAAGGGCTTTACCACTTTCTCTGTTCATTGAGATAAACACATTGGCAGAATATCAGCCGAATTCCATTCACTGCTCGAAGGTATTCAGAGAAACTTGGGAACATATTGTGGATTTCCTCCAACATGCTGACCTCATCGAGATAAGCACTATACAACTTTCTCATTTCATTGAGAGACACACATTGGCAGAATATCAGCCAAATGGCATTCACTGCTCGAAGGCATTCAGTGAATCTTTGGAACCTATTGGGCATTTCTTACAACTTGCTGAACTCAATGAGATAAGGACTTCACCACTTTCTCATTTGATTGATATAAACACGTTGGCAGAATATCAGCCAAATGGCGTTCACTGCTCTAATGCATTGCGAGAAACTTTGGAACCTATTGTGGATTTCTTCCAATTTGCTGAACTGAATGAGATAAAAACTTTACAACTTTCTCATTTCATTGTGATACACACACTAGCAGAATATCCGCCAAACGGCATTCACAACTCCAAGGGATTCAGTGAATCTTTGGAACCTATTGGGGTTTTCTTACAACTTGCTGAACTCAATGAGGTAAGGACTTCACCACTTTCTCATTTGATTGATAGAAACACGTTGGCAGAATATCAGCCAAATGGCGTTCACTGCTCTAATGCATTGCGAGAAACTTTGGAACCTATTGTGGATTTCTTCCAATTTGCTGAACTCAACGAGATACACACTTTACCACTTTCTCATTTCATTGTGATACACACATTAGCAAAATATCAGCCAAATGGCATTCACTACTCCAAGGCATTCAGTGAATCTTTGGAACCTATTGGGGTTTTCTTACAACTTGCTGAACTCATTGAGATAAGGACTTTACCACCTTCTCATTGCATTGAGATAAACACATTGCAGAATATCAGCCAAATGGCATTTGTTGCTGGAAGGAATTCAGAGAATCCTTGGAACCTATTGTGGATTTCCTCCAACTTGCTGAACTCATGAAGACAAATACTTCACTGCTTTCTCATTTCTTTGAGATACACAGATTGGCAGAGTAACAGCCAAACGGCATTCACTGCTCGTAGGTATTCAGAGAATCTTTGGAAACTATTGTGGATTTCCTCCAAATTGCTAATCTCATCGAGATCATCCAAATGGCATACTCTTATCTCTGGTATTCAGAGAAACTTTGGAGCATATTGTGGATTTCCTCCAACTTGCTGATCTCATCGAGAAAAGCACTCTACAACTTTCTCATTCCATTGAGATACACACATTGGTAGAATACCAGCCAAATTGCATTCACTGCTCGAAGGTATTCAGAGAAACTTTGCGGATTTCTACCAACTTGCTGAATTCATCGAGATAAGAACTTTACCACTATCTCATTTCATTGAGATACACACAGTGGCAGAATGTCAGCCAAATGGCATTCGCTGCTGGAAGGAATTCAGAGAATCCTTGGAACCTATTGTGGATTTCCCCCAACTTGCTGAACTCATGGAGACAAAGACTTTACGACATTCTCATTTCATTGAGATACACACATTGGCAGAATAACAGCCAAATGGCATTCACTGCTCGACGGTATTCACAGAAACATTGGATCATATTGTGGATTTCCTCCAACTTGCTGATCTCATCGAGAGAAGTACTATACAACTTTCTCATTTCATGGAGATACACACATTGGCAGAATATCAGCCAAATTGCATTCACTGCTCGAAGGTATTCAGAGAAACTTTGGAACCTATTGCGAATTTCTTCCAACTTGCAGGATTCATCCAGATCAGAACTTTACCACTATCTCATTTCATTGAGATACACACATTGGCAGAATACCAGCCAAATGGCTTTCACTGCTCGAAGGTATTCAGAGAAACTTTGGAACCGATTGTGGATTTCTTGCAACTTGTTGAACTCATGGAGATAAGGACTTTACCACTTTCTCATTTCATGGAGATACACAGATTGGCAGAATATCAGCCAAATGGCATTCACTACTCGAAGGCATTCAGTGAATCTTTGGAACCTATAGGGAATTTCTTACAACTTCCTGAACACAATGACATAAGGGCTTTACCACTTTCTCTGTTCATTGAGATAAACACATTGGCAGAATATCAGCCGAATTCCATTCACTGCTCGAAGGTATTCAGAGAAACTTGGGAACATATTGTGGATTTCCTCCAACATGCTGACCTCATCGAGATAAGCACTATACAACTTTCTCATTTCATTGAGAGACACACATTGGCAGAATATCAGCCAAATGGCATTCACTGCTCGAAGGCATTCAGTGAATCTTTGGAACCTATTGGGCATTTCTTACAAATTGCTGAACTCAATGAGATAAGGACTTCACCACTTTCTCATTTGATTGATATAAACACGTTGGCAGAATGTCAGCCAAATGGCGTTCACTGCTCTAATGCATTGCGAGAAACTTTGGAACCTATTGTGGATTTCTTCCAATTTGCTGAACTGAATGAGATAAAAACTTTACCACTTTCTCATTTCATTGTGATACACACACTAGCAGAATATCCGCCAAATGGCATTCACTACTCCAAGGCATTCAGTGAATCTTTGGAACCTATTGGGGTTTTCTTACAACTTGCTGATCTCATTGAGATAAGGACTTTACCACTTTCTCATTCCATCGAGATACACACATTGGCAGAATATCAGCCAAATGGCATTCGTTGCTGGTAGGAATTCAGACAAAATTTGGAACCTATTGTGGATTTCCCCCAACTTGCTGATCTCACCGAGACAAACACTTTACGACATTCTCATTTCATGGAGATACACGCATTGGCACAATATCAGCCCAATGGCATTCACTGCTCGAAGGTATTCCGAGAATCTTTGGAACCCATTGTGGATTTCTTCCAATTTGCTGAACTCAACCAGATAAACACTTTACCACTTTCTCATTTCATTGTGATACACACATTAGCAAAATATCAGCCAAATGGCATTCTCTACTCCAAGGCATTCAGTGAATCTTTGGAACCTATTGGGGTTTTCTTACAACTTGCTGAACTCATTGAGATAAGGACTTTACCACCTTCTCATTGCATTGAGATAAACACATTGCAGAATATCAGCAAAATGGCATTCGTTGCTGGAAGGAATTCAGAGAATCCTTGGAACCTATTGTGGATTACCCCCAACTTGCTGAACTCATCGAGACAAATACTTCACTGCTTTCTCATTTCATTGAGATACACACATTGGCAGAGTAACAGCCAAACGGCATTCACTGCTCGAAGGTATTCAGAGAATCTTTGGAAACTATTGTGGATTTCCTCCAAATTGCTAATCTCATCGAGATCATCCAAATGGCATACTCTTATCTCTGGTATTCAGAGAAACTTTGGAGCATATTGTGGATTTCCTCCAACTTGCTGATCTCATCGAGAAAAGCCCTCTACAACTTTCTCATTCCATTGAGATACACACATTGGTAGAATACCAGCCAAATTGCATTCACTGCTCGAAGGTATTCAGAGAAACTTTGCGGATTTCTACCAACTTGCTGAATTCATCGAGATAAGAACTTTACCACTATCTCATTTCATTGAGATACACACAGTGGCAGAATGTCAGCCAAATGGCATTCGCTGCTGGAAGGAATTCAGAGAAACTTTGGAACCCATTGTGGATTTCTTCCAATTTGCTGAACTCAACGAGATACACACTTTACCACTTTCTCATTTCATTGTGATACACACATTACCAGAATATCAGCCAAATGGCATTCACTGCTCCAAGGCTTTCAGTGAATCATTGGAACTTATTGGGGTTCTCTTACAACTTGCTGAACTCATTGAGATAAGAACTTTACCACTATCTCATTTCATTGAGATACACACAGTGGCAGAATGTCAGCCAAATGGCATTCGCTGCTGGAAGGAATTCAGAGAATCCTTGGAACCTATTGTGGATTTCCCCCAACTTGCTGAACTCATGGAGACAAGGACTTTACGACATTCTCATTTCATTGAGATACACACATTGGCAGAATAACAGCCAAATGGCATTCACTGCTCGACGGAATTCACAGAAACATTGGATCATATTGTGGATTTCCTCCAATTTGCTGATCTCATCGAGAGAAGTAGTATACAACTTTCTCATTTCATTGAGATACACACATTTTCAGAATATCAGCCAAATTGCATTCTCTCCTCGAAGGTATTCAGAGAAACTTTGGAACCTATTGCGAATTTCTTCCAACTTGCAGGATTCATCCAGATCAGAACTTTCCCACTATCTCATTTCATTGAGATACACACATTGGCAGAATATCAGCCAAATGGCTTTCACTGCTCGAAGGTATTCAGAGAAACTTTGGAACCTATTGCGAATTTCTTCCAACTTGCAGGATTCATCCAGATCAGAACTTTCCCACTATCTCATTTCATTGAGATACACACATTGGCAGAATATCAGCCAAATGGCTTTCACTGCTCGGAGGTATTCAGAGAAACTTTGGATCCGATTGTGGATTTCTTCCAATTTGCTGAACTCATGGAGATAGGACTTTACCACTTTCTCATTTCTTAGTGATACACACATTGGCAGAATATCAGCCAAATGGCATTCACTACTCGAAGGCATTCAGTGAATCTTTGGAACCTATAGGGAATTTCTTACAACTTCCTGAACACAATGACATAAGGGCTTTACCACTTTCTCTGTTCATTGAGATAAACACATTGGCAGAATATCAGCCGAATTCCATTCACTGCTCGAAGGTATTCAGAGAAACTTGGGAACATATTGTGGATTTCCTCCAACATGCTGACCTCATCGAGATAAGCACTATACAACTTTCTCATTTCATTGAGAGACACACATTGGCAGAATATCAGCCAAATGGCATTCACTGCTCGAAGGCATTGAGTGAATCTTTGGAACCTATTGGGCATTTCTTACAACTTGCTGAACGCAATGAGATAAGGACTTCACCACTTTCTCATTTGATTGATATAAACACGTTGGCAGAATATCAGCCAAATGGCGTTCACTGCTCTAATGCATTGCGAGAAACTTTGGAACCTATTGTGGATTTCTTCCAATTTGCTGAACTGAATGAGATAAAAACTTAACCACTTTCTCATTTCATTGTGATACACACACTAGCAGAACATCCGCCAAACGGCATTCACAACTCCAAGGGATTCAGTGAATCTTTGGAACCTATTGGGGTTTTCTTACAACTAGCTGAACTCAATGAGATAAGGACTTCACCACTTTCTCATTTGATTGATATAAACACGTTGGCAGAACATCAGCCAAATGGCGTTCACTGCTCTAATGCATTGCGAGAAACTTTGGAACCTATTGTGGATTTCTTCCAATTTGCTGAACTCAACGAGATAAACACTTTACCACTTTCTCATTTCATTGTGATACACACATTAGCAAAATATCAGCCAAATGGCATTCACTACTCCAAGGCATTCAGTGAATCTTTGGAACCTATTGGGGTTTTCTTACAACTTGCTGAACTCATTGAGATAAGGACTTTACCACCTTCTCATTGCATTGAGATAAACACATTGTAGAATATCAGCCAAATGGCATTTGTTGCTGGAAGGAATTCAGAGAATCCTTGGAACCTATTGTGGATTTCCTCCAACTTGCTGAACTCATGAAGACAAATACTTCACTGCTTTCTCATTTCTTTGAGATACACAGATTGGCAGAGTAACAGCCAAACGGCATTCACTGCTCGTAGGTATTCAGAGAATCTTTGGAAACTATTGTGGATTTCCTCCAAATTGCTAATCTCATCGAGATCATCCAAATGGCATACTCTTATCTCTGGTATTCAGAGAAACTTTGGAGCATATTGTGGATTTCCTCCAACTTGCTGATCTCATCGAGAAAAGCACTCTACAACTTTCTCATTCCATTGAGATACACACATTGGTAGAAAACCAGCCAAATTGCATTCACTGCTCGAAGGTATTCAGAGAAACTTTGCGGATTTCTACCAACTTGCTGAATTCATCGAGATAAGAACTTTACCACTATCTCATTTCATTGAGATACACACAGTGGCAGAATGTCAGCCAAATGGCATTCGCTGCTGGAAGGAATTCAGAGAATCCTTGGAACCTATAGTGGATTTCCCCCAACTTGCTGAACTCATGGAGACAAGAACTTTACGACATTCTCATTTCATTGAGATACACACATTGGCAGAATAACAGCCAAATGGCATTCACTGCTCGACGGTATTCACAGAAACATTGGATCATATTGTGGATTTCCTCCAACTTGCTGATCTCATCGAGAGAAGTACTATACAACTTTCTCATTTCATGGAGATACACACATTGGCAGAATATCAGCCAAATTGCATTCACTGCTCGAAGGTATTCAGAGAAACTTTGGAACCTATTGCGAATTTCTTCCAACTTGCAGGATTCATCCAGATCAGAACTTTACCACTATCTCATTTCATTGAGATACACACATTGGCAGAATATCAGCCAAATGGCTTTCACTGCTCGAAGGTATTCAGAGAAACTTTGGAACCGATTGTGGATTTCTTGCAACTTGTTGAACTCATGGAGATAAGGACTTTACCACTTTCTCATTTCATGGAGATACACACATTGGCAGAATATCAGCCAAATGGCATTCACTACTCGAAGGCATTCAGTGAATCTTTTGAACCTATAGGGAATTTCTTACAACTTCCTGAACACAATGACATAAGGGCTTTACCACTTTCTCTGTTCATTGAGATAAACACATTGGCAGAATATCAGCCGAATTCCATTCACTGCTCGAAGGTATTCAGAGAAACTTGGGAACATATTGTGGATTTCCTCCAACATGCTGACCTCATCGAGATAAGCACTATACAACATTCTCGTTTCATTGAGAGACACACATTGGCAGAATATCAGCCAAATGGCATTCACTGCTCGAAGGCATTGAGTGAATCTTTGGAACCTATTGGGCATTTCTTACAACTTGCTGAACTCAATGAGATAAGGACTTCACCACTTTCTCATTTGATTGATATAAACACGTTGGCAGAATATCAGCCAAATGGCGTTCACTGCTCTAATGCATTGCGAGAAACTTTGGAACCTATTGTGGATTTCTTCCAATTGGCTGAACAGAATGAGATAAAAACGTTACCACTTTCTCATTTCATTGTGATACACACACTAGCAGAATATCCGCCAAATGGCATTCACGACTCCAAGGCATTCAGTGAATCTTTGGAACCTATTGGGGTTTTCTTACAACTTGCTGATCTCATTGAGATAAGGACTTTACCACTTTCTCATTCCATCGAGATACACACATTGGCAGAATATCAGCCAAATGGCATTCGCTGCTGGAAGGAATTCAGAGAATCCTTGGAACCTATTGTGGATTACCCCCAACTTTCTGAACTCATGGAGACAAGGACTTTACGACATTCTCATTTCATTGAGATACACACATTTTCAGAATATCAGCCAAATTGCATTCACTGCTCGAAGGTATTCAGAGAAACTTTGGAACCTATTGCGAATTTCTTCCAACTTGCAGGATTCATCCAGATCAGAACTTTCCCACTCTCTCATTTCATTGAGATACACACATTGGCAGAATATCAGCCAAATGGCTTTCACTGCTCGAAGGTATTCAGAGAAACTTTGGAACCTATTGCGAATTTCTTCCAACTTGCAGGATTCATCCAGATCAGAACTTTCCCACTATCTCATTTCATTGAGATACACACATTGGCAGAATATCAGCCAAATGGCTTTCACTGCTCGAAGGTATTCAGAGAAACTTTGGATCCGATTGTGGATTTCTTCCAATTTGCTGAACTCATGGAGATAAGGACTTTACCACTTTCTCATTTCATAGTGATACACACATTGGCAGAATATCAGCCAAATGGCATTCACTACTCGAAGGCATTCAGTGAATCTTTGGAACCTATAGGGAATTTCTTACAACTTCCTGAACACAATGACATAAGGGCTTTACCACTTTCTCTGTTCATTGAGATAAACACATTGGCAGAATATCAGCCGAATTCCATTCACTGCTCGAAGGTATTCAGAGAAACTTGGGAACATATTGTGGATTTCCTCCAACATGCTGACCTCATCGAGATAAGCACTATACAACTTTCTCATTTCATTGAGAGACACACATTGGCAGAATATCAGCCAAATGGCATTCACTGCTCGAAGGCATTGAGTGAATCTTTGGAACCTATTGGGCATTTCTTACAACTTGCTGAACGCAATGAGATAAGGACTTCACCACTTTCTCATTTGATTGATATAAACACGTTGGCAGAATATCAGCCAAATGGCGTTCACTGCTCTAATGCATTGCGAGAAACTTTGGAACCTATTGTGGATTTCTTCCAATTTGCTGAACTGAATGAGATAAAAACTTAACCACTTTCTCATTTCATTGTGATACACACACTAGCAGAACATCCGCCAAACGGCATTCACAACTCCAAGGGATTCAGTGAATCTTTGGAACCTATTGGGGTTTTCTTACAACTAGCTGAACTCAATGAGATAAGGACTTCACCACTTTCTCATTTGATTGATATAAACACGTTGGCAGAACATCAGCCAAATGGCGTTCACTGCTCTAATGCATTGCGAGAAACTTTGGAACCTATTGTGGATTTCTTCCAATTTGCTGAACTCAACGAGATAAACACTTTACCACTTTCTCATTTCATTGTGATACACACATTAGCAAAATATCAGCCAAATGGCATTCACTACTCCAAGGCATTCAGTGAATCTTTGGAACCTATTGGGGTTTTCTTACAACTTGCTGAACTCATTGAGATAAGGACTTTACCACCTTCTCATTGCATTGAGATAAACACATTGTAGAATATCAGCCAAATGGCATTTGTTGCTGGAAGGAATTCAGAGAATCCTTGGAACCTATTGTGGATTTCCTCCAACTTGCTGAACTCATGAAGACAAATACTTCACTGCTTTCTCATTTCTTTGAGATACACAGATTGGCAGAGTAACAGCCAAACGGCATTCACTGCTCGTAGGTATTCAGAGAATCTTTGGAAACTATTGTGGATTTCCTCCAAATTGCTAATCTCATCGAGATCATCCAAATGGCATACTCTTATCTCTGGTATTCAGAGAAACTTTGGAGCATATTGTGGATTTCCTCCAACTTGCTGATCTCATCGAGAAAAGCACTCTACAACTTTCTCATTCCATTGAGATACACACATTGGTAGAAAACCAGCCAAATTGCATTCACTGCTCGAAGGTATTCAGAGAAACTTTGCGGATGTCTACCAACTTGCTGAATTCATCGAGATAAGAACTTTACCACTATCTCATTTCATTGAGATACACACAGTGGCAGAATGTCAGCCAAATGGCATTCGCTGCTGGAAGGAATTCAGAGAATCCTTGGAACCTATAGTGGATTTCCCCCAACTTGCTGAACTCATGGAGACAAGAACTTTACGACATTCTCATTTCATTGAGATACACACATTGGCAGAATAACAGCCAAATGGCATTCACTGCTCGACGGTATTCACAGAAACATTGGATCATATTGTGGATTTCCTCCAACTTGCTGATCTCATCGAGAGAAGTACTATACAACTTTCTCATTTCTTGGAGATACACACATTGGCAGAATATCAGCCAAATTGCATTCACTGCTCGAAGGTATTCAGAGAAACTTTGGAACCTATTGCGAATTTCTTCCAACTTGCAGGATTCATCCAGATCAGAACTTTACCACTATCTCATTTCATTGAGATACACACATTGGCAGAATATCAGCCAAATGGCTTTCACTGCTCGAAGGTATTCAGAGAAACTTTGGAACCGATTGTGGATTTCTTGCAACTTGTTGAACTCATGGAGATAAGGACTTTACCACTTTCTCATTTCATGGAGATACACACATTGGCAGAATATCAGCCAAATGGCATTCACTACTCGAAGGCATTCAGTGAATCTTTTGAACCTATAGGGAATTTCTTACAACTTCCTGAACACAATGACATAAGGGCTTTACCACTTTCTCTGTTCATTGAGATAAACACATTGGCAGAATATCAGCCGAATTCCATTCACTGCTCGAAGGTATTCAGAGAAACTTGGGAACATATTGTGGATTTCCTCCAACATGCTGACCTCATCGAGATAAGCACTATACAACATTCTCGTTTCATTGAGAGACACACATTGGCAGAATATCAGCCAAATGGCATTCACTGCTCGAAGGCATTGAGTGAATCTTTGGAACCTATTGGGCATTTCTTACAACTTGCTGAACTCAATGAGATAAGGACTTCACCACTTTCTCATTTGATTGATATAAACACGTTGGCAGAATATCAGCCAAATGGCGTTCACTGCTCTAATGCATTGCGAGAAACTTTGGAACCTATTGTGGATTTCTTCCAATTGGCTGAACAGAATGAGATAAAAACGTTACCACTTTCTCATTTCATTGTGATACACACACTAGCAGAATATCCGCCAAATGGCATTCACGACTCCAAGGCATTCAGTGAATCTTTGGAACCTATTGGGGTTTTCTTACAACTTGCTGATCTCATTGAGATAAGGACTTTACCACTTTCTCATTCCATCGAGATACACACATTGGCAGAATATCAGCCAAATGGCATTCGCTGCTGGAAGGAATTCAGAGAATCCTTGGAACCTATTGTGGATTACCCCCAACTTTCTGAACTCATGGAGACAAGGACTTTACGACATTCTCATTTCATTGAGATACACACTTTGGCAGAATAACAGCCAAATGGCATTCACTGCTCGACGGAATTCACAGAAACATTGGATCATATTGTGGATTTCCTCCAACTTGCTGATCTCATCGAGAGAAGTACTATACAACTTTCTCATTTCATTGAGATACACACATTTTCAGAATATCAGCCAAATTGCATTCACTGCTCGAAGGTATTCAGAGAAACTTTGGAACCTATTGCGAATTTCTTCCAACTTGCAGGATTCATCCAGATCAGAACTTTCCCACTCTCTCATTTCATTGAGATACACACATTGGCAGAATATCAGCCAAATGGCTTTCACTGCTCGAAGGTATTCAGAGAAACTTTGGAACCTATTGCGAATTTCTTCCAACTTGCAGGATTCATCCAGATCAGAACTTTCCCACTATCTCATTTCATTGAGATACACACATTGGCAGAATATCAGCCAAATGGCTTTCACTGCTCGAAGGTATTCAGAGAAACTTTGGATCCGATTGTGGATTTCTTCCAATTTGCTGAACTCATGGAGATAAGGACTTTACCACTTTCTCATTTCATAGTGATACACACATTGGCAGAATATCAGCCAAATGGCATTCACTACTCGAAGGCATTCAGTGAATCTTTGGAACCTATAGGGAATTTCTTACAACTTCCTGAACACAATGACATAAGGGCTTTACCACTTTCTCTGTTCATTGAGATAAACACATTGGCAGAATATCAGCCGAATTCCATTCACTGCTCGAAGGTATTCAGAGAAACTTGGGAACATATTGTGGATTTCCTCCAACATGCTGACCTCATCGAGATAAGCACTATACAACTTTCTCATTTCATTGAGAGACACACATTGGCAGAATATCAGCCAAATGGCATTCACTGCTCGAAGGCATTGAGTGAATCTTTGGAACCTATTGGGCATTTCTTACAACTGGCTGAACTCAATGAGATAAGGACTTCACCACTTTCTCATTTGATTGATATAAACACGTTGGCAGAATATCAGCCAAATGGCGTTCACTGCTCTAATGCATTGCGAGAAACTTTGGAACCTATTGTGGATTTCTTCCAATTTGCTGAACTGAATGAGATAAAAACTTTACAACTTTCTCATTTCATTGTGATACACACACTGGCAGAATATCCGCCAAACGGCATTCACAACTCCAAGGGATTCAGTGAATCTTTGGAACCTATTGGGGTTTTCTTACAACTTGCTGAACTCAATGAGATAAGGACTTCACCACTTTCTCATTTGATTGATATAAACACGTTGGCAGAATATCAGCCAAATGGCGTTCACTGCTCTAATGCATTGCGAGAAACTTTGGAACCTATTGTGGATTTCTTCCAATTTGCTGAACTCAACGAGATAAACACTTTACCACTTTCTCATTTCATTGTGATACACACATTAGCAAAATATCAGCCAAATGGCATTCACTACTCCAAGGCATTCAGTGAATCTTTGGAACCTATTGGGGTTTTCTTACAACTTGCTGAACTCATTGAGATAAGGACTTTACCACCTTCTCATTGCATTGAGATAAACACATTGCAGAATATCAGCCAAATGGCATTTGTTGCTGGAAGGAATTCAGAGAATCCTTGGAACCTATTGTGGATTTCCTCCAACTTGCTGAACTCATGAAGACAAATACTTCACTGCTTTCTCATTTCTTTGAGATACACAGATTGGCAGAGTAACAGCCAAACGGCATTCACTGCTCGTAGGTATTCAGAGAATCTTTGGAAACTATTGTGGATTTCCTCCAAATTGCTAATCTCATCGAGATCATCCAAATGGCATACTCTTATCTCTGGTATTCAGAGAAACTTTGGAGCATATTGTGGATTTCCTCCAACTTGCTGATCTCATCGAGAAAAGCACTCTACAACTTTCTCATTCCATTGAGATACACACATTGGTAGAATACCAGCCAAATTGCATTCACTGCTCGAAGGTATTCAGAGAAACTTTGCGGATTTCTACCAACTTGCTGAATTCATCGAGATAAGAACTTTACCACTATCTCATTTCATTGAGATACACACAGTGGCAGAATGTCAGCCAAATGGCATTCGCTGCTGGAAGGAATTCAGAGAATCCTTGGAACCTATTGTGGATTTCCCCCAACTTGCTGAACTCATGGAGACAAAGACTTTACGACATTCTCATTTCATTGAGATACACACATTGGCAGAATAACAGCCAAATGGCATTCACTGCTCGACGGTATTCACAGAAACATTGGATCATATTGTGGATTTCCTCCAACTTGCTGATCTCATCGAGAGAAGTACTATACAACTTTCTCATTTCATGGAGATACACACATTGGCAGAATATCAGCCAAATTGCATTCACTGCTCGAAGGTATTCAGAGAAACTTTGGAACCTATTGCGAATTTCTTCCAACTTGCAGGATTCATCCAGATCAGAACTTTACCACTATCTCATTTCATTGAGATACACACATTGGCAGAATATCAGCCAAATGGCTTTCACTGCTCGAAGGTATTCAGAGAAACTTTGGAACCGATTGTGGATTTCTTGCAACTTGTTGAACTCATGGAGATAAGGACTTTACCACTTTCTCATTTCATGGAGATACACACATTGGCAGAATATCAGCCAAATGGCATTCACTACTCGAAGGCATTCAGTGAATCTTTTGAACCTATAGGGAATTTCTTACAACTTCCTGAACACAATGACATAAGGGCTTTACCACTTTCTCTGTTCATTGAGATAAACACATTGGCAGAATATCAGCCGAATTCCATTCACTGCTCGAAGGTATTCAGAGAAACTTGGGAACATATTGTGGATTTCCTCCAACATGCTGACCTCATCGAGATAAGCACTATACAACTTTCTCATTTCATTGAGAGACACACATTGGCAGAATATCAGCCAAATGGCATTCACTGCTCGAAGGCATTCAGTGAATCTTTGGAACCTATTGGGCATTTCTTACAAATTGCTGAACTCAATGAGATAAGGACTTCACCACTTTCTCATTTGATTGATATAAACACGTTGGCAGAATGTCAGCCAAATGGCGTTCACTGCTCTAATGCATTGCGAGAAACTTTGGAACCTATTGTGGATTTCTTCCAATTTGCTGAACTGAATGAGATAAAAACTTTACCACTTTCTCATTTCATTGTGATACACACACTAGCAGAATATCCGCCAAATGGCATTCACTACTCCAAGGCATTCAGTGAATCTTTGGAACCTATTGGGGTTTTCTTACAACTTGCTGATCTCATTGAGATAAGGACTTTACCACTTTCTCATTCCATCGAGATACACACATTGGCAGAATATCAGCCAAATGGCATTCGTTGCTGGTAGGAATTCAGACAAAATTTGGAACCTATTGTGGATTTCCCCCAACTTGCTGATCTCACCGAGACAAACACTTTACGACATTCTCATTTCATGGAGATACACGCATTGGCACAATATCAGCCCAATGGCATTCACTGCTCGAAGGTATTCCGAGAATCTTTGGAACCCATTGTGGATTTCTTCCAATTTGCTGAACTCAACCAGATAAACACTTTACCACTTTCTCATTTCATTGTGATACACACATTAGCAAAATATCAGCCAAATGGCATTCTCTACTCCAAGGCATTCAGTGAATCTTTGGAACCTATTGGGGTTTTCTTACAACTTGCTGAACTCATTGAGATAAGGACTTTACCACCTTCTCATTGCATTGAGATAAACACATTGCAGAATATCAGCAAAATGGCATTCGTTGCTGGAAGGAATTCAGAGAATCCTTGGAACCTATTGTGGATTACCCCCAACTTGCTGAACTCGTCGAGACAAATACTTCACTGCTTTCTCATTTCATTGAGATACACACATTGGCAGAGTAACAGCCAAACGGCATTCACTGCTCGAAGGTATTCAGAGAATCTTTGGAAACTATTGTGGATTTCCTCCAAATTGCTAATCTCATCGAGATCATCCAAATGGCATACTCTTATCTCTGGTATTCAGAGAAACTTTGGAGCATATTGTGGATTTCCTCCAACTTGCTGATCTCATCGAGAAAAGCCCTCTACAACTTTCTCATTCCATTGAGATACACACATTGGTAGAATACCAGCCAAATTGCATTCACTGCTCGAAGGTATTCAGAGAAACTTTGCGGATTTCTGCCAACTTGCTGAATTCATCGAGATAAGAACTTTACCACTATCTCATTTCATTGAGATACACACAGTGGCAGAATGTCAGCCAAATGGCATTCGCTGCTGGAAGGAATTCAGAGAAACTTTGGAACCCATTGTGGATTTCTTCCAATTTGCTGAACTCAACGAGATACACACTTTACCACTTTCTCATTTCATTGTGATACACACATTAGCAGAATATCAGCCAAATGGCATTCACTGCTCCAAGGCTTTCAGTGAATCATTGGAACTTATTGGGGTTCTCTTACAACTTGCTGAACTCATTGAGATAAGGACTTTACCACCTTCTCATTGCATTGAGATAAACACATTGCAGAATATCAGCAAAATGGCATTCGTTGCTGGAAGGAATTCAGAGAATCCTTGGAACCTATTGTGGATTTCCCCCAACTTGCTGAACTCATCGAGACAAATACTTCACTGCTTTCTCATTTCATTGAGATACACACATTGGCAGAATAACAGCCAAACGGCATTCACTGCTCGACGGTATTCAGAGAATCTTTGGAAACTATTGTGGATTTCCTCCATATTGCTAATCTCATTGAGATCATCCAAATGGCATACTCTTATCTCTGGTATTCAGAGAAACTTTGGAGCATATTGTGGATTTCCTCCAACTTGCTGATCTCATCGAGAAAAGCACTCTACAACTTTCTCATTCCATTGAGATACACACATTGGTAGAATACCAGCCAAATTGCATTCACTGCTCGAAGGTATTCAGAGAAACTTTGCGGATTTCTGCCAACTTGCTGAATTCATCGAGATAAGAACTTTACCACTATCTCATTTCATTGAGATACACACAGTGGCAGAATGTCAGCCAAATGGCATTCGCTGCTGGAAGGAATTCAGAGAATCCTTGGAACCTATTGTGGATTTCCCCCAACTTGCTGAACTCATGGAGACAAGGACTTTACGACATTCTCATTTCATTGAGATACACACATTGGCAGAATAACAGCCAAATGGCATTCACTGCTCGACGGAATTCACAGAAACATTGGATCATATTGTGGATTTCCTCCAACTTGCTGATCTCATCGAGAGAAGTAGTATACAACTTTCTCATTTCATTGAGATACACACATTTTCAGAATATCAGCCAAATTGCATTCACTGCTCGAAGGTATTCAGAGAAACTTTGGAACCTATTGCGAATTTCTTCCAACTTGCAGGATTCATCCAGATCAGAACTTTCCCACTATCTCATTTCATTGAGATACACACATTGGCAGAACACCAGCCAAATGGCTTTCACTGCTCGAAGGTATTCAGAGAAACTTTGGAACCTATTGCGAATTTCTTCCAACTTGCAGGATTCATCCAGATCAGAACTTTCCCACTATCTCATTTCATTGAGATACACACATTGGCAGAATATCAGCCAAATGGCTTTCACTGCTCGAAGGTATTCAGAGAAACTTTGGATCCGATTGTGGATTTCTTCCAATTTGCTGAACTCATGGAGATAAGGACTTTACCACTTTCTCATTTCATAGTGATACACACATTGGCAGAATATCAGCCAAATGGCATTCACTACTCGAAGGCATTCAGTGAATCTTTGGAACCTATAGGGAATTTCTTACAACTTCCTGAACACAATGACATAAGGGCTTTACCACTTTCTCATTTGATTGATATAAACACGTTGGCAGAATATCAGCCAAATGGCGTTCACTGCTCTAATGCATTGCGAGAAACTTTGGAACCTATTGTGGATTTCTTCCAATTGGCTGAACAGAATGAGATAAAAACTTTACCACTTTCTCATTTCATTAGCAGAATATCCGCCAAATGGCATTCACGACTCCAAGGCATTCAGTGAATCTTTGGAACCTATTGGGGTTGTCTTACAACTTGCTGATCTCATTGAGATAAGGACTTTACCACTTTCTCATTCCATCGAGATACACACATTGGCAGAATATCAGCCAAATGGCATTCGCTGCTGGAAGGAATTCAGAGAATCCTTGGAACCTATTGTGGATTTCCCCCAACTTGCTGAACTCATGGAGACAAGGACTTTACGAAATTCTCATTTCATTGAGATACACACATTGGCAGAATAACAGCCAAATGGCATTCACTGCTCGACGGAATTCACAGAAACATTGGATCATATAGTGGATTTCCTCCAACTTGCTGATCTCATCGAGAGAAGTACTATACAACTTTCTCATTTCATTGAGATACTCACATTTTCAGAATATCAGCCAAATTGCATTCACTGCTCGAAGGTATTCAGAGAAACTTTGGAACCTATTGCGAATTTCTTCCAACTTGCAGGATTCATCCCGATCAGAACTTTCCCACTATCTCATTTCTTTGAGATACACACATTGGCAGAATATCAGCCAAATGGCTTTCACTGCTCGAAGGTATTCAGAGAAACTTTGGATCCGATTGTGGATTTCTTCCAATTTGCTGAACTCATGGAGATAAGGACTTTACCACTTTCTCATTTCATAGTGATACACACATTGGCAGAATATCAGCCAAATGGCATTCACTACTCGAAGGCATTCAGTGAATCTTTGGAACCTGTAGGGAATTTCTTACAACTTCCTGAACACAATGACATAAGGGCTTTACCACTTTCTCTGTTCATTGAGATAAACACATTGGCAGAATATCAGCCGAATTCCATTCACTGCTCGAAGGTATTCAGAGAAACTTGGGAACATATTGTGGATTTCCTCCAACATGCTGACCTCATCGAGATAAGCACTATACAACTTTCTCATTTCATTGAGAGACACACATTGGCAGAATATCAGCCAAATGGCATTCACTGCTCGAAGGCATTGAGTGAATCTTTGGAACCTATTGGGCATTTCTTACAACTTGCTGAACGCAATGAGATAAGGACTTCACCACTTTCTCATTTGATTGATATAAACACGTTGGCAGAATATCAGCCAAATGGCGTTCACTGCTCTAATGCATTGCGAGAAATTTTTGAACCTATTGTGGATTTCTTCCAATTTGCTGAACTGAATGAGATAAAAACTTAACCACTTTCTCATTTCATTGTGATACACACACTAGCAGAACTTCCGCCAAACGGCATTCACAACTCCAAGGGATTCAGTGAATCTTTGGAACCTATTGGGGTTTTCTTACAACTAGCTGAACTCAATGAGATAAGGACTTCACCACTTTCTCATTTGATTGATATAAACACGTTGGCAGAACATCAGCCAAATGGCGTTCACTGCTCTAATGCATTGCGAGAAACTTTGGAACCTATTGTGGATTTCTTCCAATTTGCTGAACTCAACGAGATAAACACTTTACCACTTTCTCATTTCATTGTGATACACACATTAGCAAAATATCAGCCAAATGGCATTCACTACTCCAAGGCATTCAGTGAATCTTTGGAACCTATTGGGGTTTTCTTACAACTTGCTGAACTCATTGAGATAAGGACTTTACCACCTTCTCATTGCATTAAGATAAACACATTGCAGAATATCAGCCAAATGGCATTTGTTGCTGGAAGGAATTCAGAGAATCCTTGGAACCTATTGTGGATTTCCTCCAACTTGCTGAACTCATGAAGACAAATACTTCACTGCTTTCTCATTTCTTTGAGATACACAGATTGGCAGAGTAACAGCCAAACGGCATTCACTGCTCGTAGGTATTCAGAGAATCTTTGGAAACTATTGTGGATTTCCTCCAAATTGCTAATCTCATCGAGATCATCCAAATGGCATACTCTTATCTCTGGTATTCAGAGAAACTTTGGAGCATATTGTGGATTTCCTCCAACTTGCTGATCTCATCGAGAAAAGCACTCTACAACTTTCTCATTCCATTGAGATACACACATTGGTAGAAAACCAGCCAAATTGCATTCACTGCTCGAAGGTATTCAGAGAAACTTTGCGGATTTCTACCAACTTGCTGAATTCATCGAGATAAGAACTTTACCACTATCTCATTTCATTGAGATACACACAGTGGCAGAATGTCAGCCAAATGGCATTCGCTGCTGGAAGGAATTCAGAGAATCCTTGGAACCTATAGTGGATTTCCCCCAACTTGCTGAACTCATGGAGACAAGAACTTTACGACATTCTCATTTCATTGAGATACACACATTGGCAGAATAACAGCCAAATGGCATTCACTGCTCGACGGTATTCACAGAAACATTGGATCATATTGTGGATTTCCTCCAACTTGCTGATCTCATCGAGAGAAGTACTATACAACTTTCTCATTTCATGGAGATACACACATTGGCAGAATATCAGCCAAATTGCATTCACTGCTCGAAGGTATTCAGAGAAACTTTGGAACCTATTGCGAATTTCTTCCAACTTGCAGGATTCATCCAGATCAGAACTTTACCACTATCTCATTTCATTGAGATACACACATTGGCAGAATATCAGCCAAATGGCTTTCACTGCTCGAAGGTATTCAGAGAAACTTTGGAACCGATTGTGGATTTCTTGCAACTTGTTGAACTCATGGAGATAAGGACTTTACCACTTTCTCATTTCATGGAGATACACACATTGGCAGAATATCAGCCAAATGGCATTCACTACTCGAAGGCATTCAGTGAATCTTTTGAACCTATAGGGAATTTCTTACAACTTCCTGAACACAATGACATAAGGGCTTTACCACTTTCTCTGTTCATTGAGATAAACACATTGGCAGAATATCAGCCGAATTCCATTCACTGCTCGAAGGTATTCAGAGAAACTTGGGAACATATTGTGGATTTCCTCCAACATGCTGACCTCATCGAGATAAGCACTATACAACTTTCTCGTTTCATTGAGAGACACACATTGGCAGAATATCAGCCAAATGGCATTCACTGCTCGAAGGCATTGAGTGAATCTTTGGAACCTATTGGGCATTTCTTACAACTTGCTGAACTCAATGAGATAAGGACTTCACCACTTTCTCATTTGATTGATATAAACACGTTGGCAGAATATCAGCCAAATGGCGTTCACTGCTCTAATGCATTGCGAGAACCTTTGGAACCTATTGTGGATTTCTTCCAATTGGCTGAACAGAATGAGATAAAAACGTTACCACTTTCTCATTTCATTGTGATACACACACTAGCAGAATATCCGCCAAATGGCATTCACTACTCCAAGGCATTCAGTGAATCTTTGGAACCTATTGGGGTTTTCTTACAACTTGCTGATCTCATTGAGATAAGGACTTTACCACTTTCTCATTCCATCGAGATACACACATTGGCAGAATATCAGCCAAATGGCATTCGCTGCTGGAAGGAATTCAGAGAATCCTTGGAACCTATTGTGGATTTCCCCCAACTTTCTGAACTCATGGAGACAAGGACTTTACGACATTCTCATTTCATTGAGATGCACACTTTGGCAGAATAACAGCCAAATGGCATTCACTGCTCGACGGAATTCACAGAAACATTGGATCATATTGTGGATTTCCTCCAACTTGCTGATCTCATCGAGAGAAGTACTATACAACTTTCTCATTTCATTGAGATACACACATTTTCAGAATATCAGCCAAATTGCATTCACTGCTCGAAGGTATTCAGAGAAACTTTGGAACCTATTGCGAATTTCTTCCAACTTGCAGGATTCATCCAGATCAGAACTTTCCCACTCTCTCATTTCATTGAGATACACACATTGGCAGAATATCAGCCAAATGGCTTTCACTGCTCGAAGGTATTCAGAGAAACTTTGGAACCTATTGCGAATTTCTTCCAACTTGCAGGATTCATCCAGATCAGAACTTTCCCACTATCTCATTTCATTGAGATACACACATTGGCAGAATATCAGCCAAATGGCTTTCACTGCTCGAAGGTATTCAGAGAAACTTTGGATCCGATTGTGGATTTCTTCCAATTTGCTGAACTCATGGAGATAAGGACTTTACCACTTTCTCATTTCATAGTGATACACACATTGGCAGAATATCAGCCAAATGGCATTCACTACTCGAAGGCATTCAGTGAATCTTTGGAACCTATAGGGAATTTCTTACAACTTCCTGAACACAATGACATAAGGGCTTTACCACTTTCTCTGTTCATTGAGATAAACACATTGGCAGAATATCAGCCGAATTCCATTCACTGCTCGAAGGTATTCAGAGAAACTTGGGAACATATTGTGGATTTCCTCCAACATGCTGACCTCATCGAGATAAGCACTATACAACTTTCTCATTTCATTGAGAGACACACATTGGCAGAATATCAGCCAAATGGCATTCACTGCTCGAAGGCATTGAGTGAATCTTTGGAACCTATTGGGCATTTCTTACAACTTGCTGAACTCAATGAGCTAAGGACTTCACCACTTTCTCATTTGATTGATAGAAACACGTTGGCAGAATATCAGCCAAATGGCGTTCACTGCTCTAATGCATTGCGAGAAACTTTGGAACCTATTGTGGATTTCTTCCAATTTGCTGAACTCCACGAGATAAACACTTTACCACTTTCTCATTTCATTGTGATACACACATTAGCAAAATATCAGCCAAATGGCATTCACTACTCCAAGGCATTCAGTGAATCTTTGGAACCTATTGGGGTTTTCTTACAACTTGCTGAACTCATTGAGATAAGGACTTTACCACCTTCTCATTGCATTGAGATAAACACATTGCAGAATATCAGCCAAATGGCATTTCTTGCTGGAAGGAATTCAGAGAATCCTTGGAACCTATTGTGGATTTCCTCCAACTTGCTGAACTCATGAAGACAAATACTTCACTGCTTTCTCATTTCTTTGAGATACACAGATTGGCAGAGTAACAGCCAAACGGCATTCACTGCTCGTAGGTATTCAGAGAATCTTTGGAAACTATTGTGGATTTCCTCCAAATTGCTAATCTCATCGAGATCATCCAAATGGCATACTCTTATCTCTGGTATTCAGAGAAACTTTGGAGCATATTGTGGATTTCCTCCAACTTGCTGATCTCATCGAGAAAAGCACTCTACAACTTTCTCATTCCATTGAGATACACACATTGGTAGAATACCAGCCAAATTGCATTCACTGCTCGAAGGTATTCAGAGAAACTTTGCGGATTTCTACCAACTTGCTGAATTCATCGAGATAAGAACTTTACCACTATCTCATTTCATTGAGATACACACAGTGGCAGAATGTCAGCCAAATGGCATTCGCTGCTGGAAGGAATTCAGAGAATCCTTGGAACCTATTGTGGATTTCCCCCAACTTGCTGAACTCATGGAGACAAAGACTTTACGACATTCTCATTTCATTGAGATACACACATTGGCAGAATAACAGCCAAATGGCATTCACTGCTCGACGGTATTCACAGAAACATTGGATCATATTGTGGATTTCCTCCAACTTGCTGATCTCATCGAGAGAAGTACTATACAACTTTCTCATTTCATGGAGATACACACATTGGCAGAATATCAGCCAAATTGCATTCACTGCTCGAAGGTATTCAGAGAAACTTTGGAACCTATTGCGAATTTCTTCCAACTTGCAGGATTCATCCAGATCAGAACTTTACCACTATCTCATTTCATTGAGATACACACATTGGCAGAATATCAGCCAAATGGCTTTCACTGCTCGAAGGTATTCAGAGAAACTTTGGAACCGATTGTGGATTTCTTGCAACTTGTTGAACTCATGGAGATAAGGACTTTACCACTTTCTCATTTCATGGAGATACACACATTGGCAGAATATCAGCCAAATGGCATTCACTACTCGAAGGCATTCAGTGAATCTTTTGAACCTATAGGGAATTTCTTACAACTTCCTGAACACAATGACATAAGGGCTTTACCACTTTCTCTGTTCATTGAGATAAACACATTGGCAGAATATCAGCCGAATTCCATTCACTGCTCGAAGGTATTCAGAGAAACTTGGGAACATATTGTGGATTTCCTCCAACATGCTGACCTCATCGAGATAAGCACTATACAACTTTCTCATTTCATTGAGAGACACACATTGGCAGAATATCAGCCAAATGGCATTCACTGCTCGAAGGCATTCAGTGAATCTTTGGAACCTATTGGGCATTTCTTACAAATTGCTGAACTCAATGAGATAAGGACTTCACCACTTTCTCATTTGATTGATATAAACACGTTGGCAGAATGTCAGCCAAATGGCGTTCACTGCTCTAATGCATTGCGAGAAACTTTGGAACCTATTGTGGATTTCTTCCAATTTGCTGAACTGAATGAGATAAAAACTTTACCACTTTCTCATTTCATTGTGATACACACACTAGCAGAATATCCGCCAAATGGCATTCACTACTCCAAGGCATTCAGTGAATCTTTGGAACCTATTGGGGTTTTCTTACAACTTGCTGATCTCATTGAGATAAGGACTTTACCACTTTCTCATTCCATCGAGATACACACATTGGCAGAATATCAGCCAAATGGCATTCGTTGCTGGTAGGAATTCAGACAAAATTTGGAACCTATTGTGGATTTCCCCCAACTTGCTGATCTCACCGAGACAAACACTTTACGACATTCTCATTTCATGGAGATACACGCATTGGCACAATATCAGCCCAATGGCATTCACTGCTCGAAGGTATTCCGAGAATCTTTGGAACCCATTGTGGATTTCTTCCAATTTGCTGAACTCAACCAGATAAACACTTTACCACTTTCTCATTTCATTGTGATACACACATTAGCAAAATATCAGCCAAATGGCATTCTCTACTCCAAGGCATTCAGTGAATCTTTGGAACCTATTGGGGTTTTCTTACAACTTGCTGAACTCATTGAGATAAGGACTTTACCACCTTCTCATTGCATTGAGATAAACACATTGCAGAATATCAGCAAAATGGCATTCGTTGCTGGAAGGAATTCAGAGAATCCTTGGAACCTATTGTGGATTACCCCCAACTTGCTGAACTCGTCGAGACAAATACTTCACTGCTTTCTCATTTCATTGAGATACACACATTGGCAGAGTAACAGCCAAACGGCATTCACTGCTCGAAGGTATTCAGAGAATCTTTGGAAACTATTGTGGATTTCCTCCAAATTGCTAATCTCATCGAGATCATCCAAATGGCATACTCTTATCTCTGGTATTCAGAGAAACTTTGGAGCATATTGTGGATTTCCTCCAACTTGCTGATCTCATCGAGAAAAGCCCTCTACAACTTTCTCATTCCATTGAGATACACACATTGGTAGAATACCAGCCAAATTGCATTCACTGCTCGAAGGTATTCAGAGAAACTTTGCGGATTTCTGCCAACTTGCTGAATTCATCGAGATAAGAACTTTACCACTATCTCATTTCATTGAGATACACACAGTGGCAGAATGTCAGCCAAATGGCATTCGCTGCTGGAAGGAATTCAGAGAAACTTTGGAACCCATTGTGGATTTCTTCCAATTTGCTGAACTCAACGAGATACACACTTTACCACTTTCTCATTTCATTGTGATACACACATTAGCAGAATATCAGCCAAATGGCATTCACTGCTCCAAGGCTTTCAGTGAATCATTGGAACTTATTGGGGTTCTCTTACAACTTGCTGAACTCATTGAGATAAGGACTTTACCACCTTCTCATTGCATTGAGATAAACACATTGCAGAATATCAGCAAAATGGCATTCGTTGCTGGAAGGAATTCAGAGAATCCTTGGAACCTATTGTGGATTTCCCCCAACTTGCTGAACTCATCGAGACAAATACTTCACTGCTTTCTCATTTCATTGAGATACACACATTGGCAGAATAACAGCCAAACGGCATTCACTGCTCGACGGTATTCAGAGAATCTTTGGAAACTATTGTGGATTTCCTCCATATTGCTAATCTCATTGAGATCATCCAAATGGCATACTCTTATCTCTGGTATTCAGAGAAACTTTGGAGCATATTGTGGATTTCCTCCAACTTGCTGATCTCATCGAGAAAAGCACTCTACAACTTTCTCATTCCATTGAGATACACACATTGGTAGAATACCAGCCAAATTGCATTCACTGCTCGAAGGTATTCAGAGAAACTTTGCGGATTTCTGCCAACTTGCTGAATTCATCGAGATAAGAACTTTACCACTATCTCATTTCATTGAGATACACACAGTGGCAGAATGTCAGCCAAATGGCATTCGCTGCTGGAAGGAATTCAGAGAATCCTTGGAACCTATTGTGGATTTCCCCCAACTTGCTGAACTCATGGAGACAAGGACTTTACGACATTCTCATTTCATTGAGATACACACATTGGCAGAATAACAGCCAAATGGCATTCACTGCTCGACGGAATTCACAGAAACATTGGATCATATTGTGGATTTCCTCCAACTTGCTGATCTCATCGAGAGAAGTAGTATACAACTTTCTCATTTCATTGAGATACACACATTTTCAGAATATCAGCCAAATTGCATTCACTGCTCGAAGGTATTCAGAGAAACTTTGGAACCTATTGCGAATTTCTTCCAACTTGCAGGATTCATCCAGATCAGAACTTTCCCACTATCTCATTTCATTGAGATACACACATTGGCAGAACACCAGCCAAATGGCTTTCACTGCTCGAAGGTATTCAGAGAAACTTTGGAACCTATTGCGAATTTCTTCCAACTTGCAGGATTCATCCAGATCAGAACTTTCCCACTATCTCATTTCATTGAGATACACACATTGGCAGAATATCAGCCAAATGGCTTTCACTGCTCGAAGGTATTCAGAGAAACTTTGGATCCGATTGTGGATTTCTTCCAATTTGCTGAACTCATGGAGATAAGGACTTTACCACTTTCTCATTTCATAGTGATACACACATTGGCAGAATATCAGCCAAATGGCATTCACTACTCGAAGGCATTCAGTGAATCTTTGGAACCTATAGGGAATTTCTTACAACTTCCTGAACACAATGACATAAGGGCTTTACCACTTTCTCATTTGATTGATATAAACACGTTGGCAGAATATCAGCCAAATGGCGTTCACTGCTCTAATGCATTGCGAGAAACTTTGGAACCTATTGTGGATTTCTTCCAATTGGCTGAACAGAATGAGATAAAAACTTTACCACTTTCTCATTTCATTGTGATACACACACTAGCAGAATATCCGCCAAATGGCATTCACGACTCCAAGGCATTCAGTGAATCTTTGGAACCTATTGGGGTTTTCTTACAACTTGCTGATCTCATTGAGATAAGGACTTTACCACTTTCTCATTCCATCGAGATACACACATTGGCAGAATATCAGCCAAATGGCATTCGCTGCTGGAAGGAATTCAGAGAATCCTTGGAACCTATTGTGGATTTCCCCCAACTTGCTGAACTCATGGAGACAAGGACTTTACGAAATTCTCATTTCATTGAGATACACACATTGGCAGAATAACAGCCAAATGGCATTCACTGCTCGACGGAATTCACAGAAACATTGGATCATATAGTGGATTTCCTCCAACTTGCTGATCTCATCGAGAGAAGTACTATACAACTTTCTCATTTCATTGAGATACACACATTTTCAGAATATCAGCAAAATTGCATTCACTGCTCGAAGGTATTCAGAGAAACTTTGGAACCTATTGCGAATTTCTTCCAACTTGCAGGATTCATCCCGATCAGAACTTTCCCACTATCTCATTTCATTGAGATACACACATTGGCAGAATATCAGCCAAATGGCTTTCACTGCTCGAAGGTATTCAGAGAAACTTTGGATCCGATTGTGGATTTCTTCCAATTTGCTGAACTCATGGAGATAAGGACTTTAGCACTTTCTCATTTCATAGTGATACACACATTGGCAGAATATCAGCCAAATGGCATTCACTACTCGAAGGCATTCAGTGAATCTTTGGAACCTGTAGGGAATTTCTTACAACTTCCTGAACACAATGACATAAGGGCTTTACCACTTTCTCTGTTCATTGAGATAAACACATTGGCAGAATATCAGCCGAATTCCATTCACTGCTCGAAGGTATTCAGAGAAACTTGGGAACATATTGTGGATTTCCTCCAACATGCTGAGCTCATCGAGATAAGCACTATACAACTTTCTCATTTCATTGAGAGACACACATTGGCAGAATATCAGCCAAATGGCATTCACTGCTCGAAGGCATTGAGTGAATCTTTGGAACCTATTGGGCATTTCTTACAACTTGCTGAACGCAATGAGATAAGGACTTCACCACTTTCTCATTTGATTGATATAAACACGTTGGCAGAATATCAGCCAAATGGCGTTCACTGCTCTAATGCATTGCGAGAAACTTTGGAACCTATTGTGGATTTCTTCCAATTTGCTGAACTGAATGAGATAAAAACTTAACCACTTTCTCATTTCATTGTGATACACACACTAGCAGAACTTCCGCCAAACGGCATTCACAACTCCAAGGGATTCAGTGAATCTTTGGAACCTATTGGGGTTTTCTTACAACTAGCTGAACTCAATGAGATAAGGACTTCACCACTTTCTCATTTGATTGATATAAACACGTTGGCAGAACATCAGCCAAATGGCGTTCACTGCTCTAATGCATTGCGAGAAACTTTGGAACCTATTGTGGATTTCTTCCAATTTGCTGAACTCAACGAGATAAACACTTTACCACTTTCTCATTTCATTGTGATACACACATTAGCAAAATATCAGCCAAATGGCATTCACTACTCCAAGGCATTCAGTGAATCTTTGGAACCTATTGGGGTTTTCTTACAACTTGCTGAACTCATTGAGATAAGGACTTTACCACCTTCTCATTGCATTAAGATAAACACATTGCAGAATATCAGCCAAATGGCATTTGTTGCTGGAAGGAATTCAGAGAATCCTTGGAACCTATTGTGGATTTCCTCCAACTTGCTGAACTCATGAAGACAAATACTTCACTGCTTTCTCATTTCTTTGAGATACACAGATTGGCAGAGTAACAGCCAAACGGCATTCACTGCTCGTAGGTATTCAGAGAATCTTTGGAAACTATTGTGGATTTCCTCCAAATTGCTAATCTCATCGAGATCATCCAAATGGCATACTCTTATCTCTGGTATTCAGAGAAACTTTGGAGCATATTGTGGATTTCCTCCAACTTGCTGATCTCATCGAGAAAAGCACTCTACAACTTTCTCATTCCATTGAGATACACACATTGGTAGAAAACCAGCCAAATTGCATTCACTGCTCGAAGGTATTCAGAGAAACTTTGCGGATTTCTACCAACTTGCTGAATTCATCGAGATAAGAACTTTACCACTATCTCATTTCATTGAGATACACACAGTGGCAGAATGTCAGCCAAATGGCATTCGCTGCTGGAAGGAATTCAGAGAATCCTTGGAACCTATAGTGGATTTCCCCCAACTTGCTGAACTCATGGAGACAAGAACTTTACGACATTCTCATTTCATTGAGATACACACATTGGCAGAATAACAGCCAAATGGCATTCACTGCTCGACGGTATTCACAGAAACATTGGATCATATTGTGGATTTCCTCCAACTTGCTGATCTCATCGAGAGAAGTACTATACAACTTTCTCATTTCATGGAGATACACACATTGGCAGAATATCAGCCAAATTGCATTCACTGCTCGAAGGTATTCAGAGAAACTTTGGAACCTATTGCGAATTTCTTCCAACTTGCAGGATTCATCCAGATCAGAACTTTACCACTATCTCATTTCATTGAGATACACACATTGGCAGAATATCAGCCAAATGGCTTTCACTGCTCGAAGGTATTCAGAGAAACTTTGGAACCGATTGTGGATTTCTTGCAACTTGTTGAACTCATGGAGATAAGGACTTTACCACTTTCTCATTTCATGGAGATACACACATTGGCAGAATATCAGCCAAATGGCATTCACTACTCGAAGGCATTCAGTGAATCTTTTGAACCTATAGGGAATTTCTTACAACTTCCTGAACACAATGACATAAGGGCTTTACCACTTTCTCTGTTCATTGAGATAAACACATTGGCAGAATATCAGCCGAATTCCATTCACTGCTCGAAGGTATTCAGAGAAACTTGGGAACATATTGTGGATTTCCTCCAACATGCTGACCTCATCGAGATAAGCACTATACAACTTTCTCGTTTCATTGAGAGACACACATTGGCAGAATATCAGCCAAATGGCATTCACTGCTCGAAGGCATTGAGTGAATCTTTGGAACCCATTGGGCATTTCTTACAACTTGCTGAACTCAATGAGATAAGGACTTCACCACTTTCTCATTTGATTGATATAAACACGTTGGCAGAATATCAGCCAAATGGCGTTCACTGCTCTAATGCATTGCGAGAACCTTTGGAACCTATTGTGGATTTCTTCCAATTGGCTGAACAGAATGAGATAAAAACGTTACCACTTTCTCATTTCATTGTGATACACACACTAGCAGAATATCCGCCAAATGGCATTCACGACTCCAAGGCATTCAGTGAATCTTTGGAACCTATTGGGGTTTTCTTACAACTTGCTGATCTCATTGAGATAAGGACTTTACCACTTTCTCATTCCATCGAGATACACACATTGGCAGAATATCAGCCAAATGGCATTCGCTGCTGGAAGGAATTCAGAGAATCCTTGGAACCTATTGTGGATTTCCCCCAACTTTCTGAACTCATGGAGACAAGGACTTTACGACATTCTCATTTCATTGAGATGCACACTTTGGCAGAATAACAGCCAAATGGCATTCACTGCTCGACGGAATTCACAGAAACATTGGATCATATTGTGGATTTCCTCCAACTTGCTGATCTCATCGAGAGAAGTACTATACAACTTTCTCATTTCATTGAGATACACACATTTTCAGAATATCAGCCAAATTGCATTCACTGCTCGAAGGTATTCAGAGAAACTTTGGAACCTATTGCGAATTTCTTCCAACTTGCAGGATTCATCCAGATCAGAACTTTCCCACTCTCTCATTTCATTGAGATACACACATTGGCAGAATATCAGCCAAATGGCTTTCACTGCTCGAAGGTATTCAGAGAAACTTTGGAACCTATTGCGAATTTCTTCCAACTTGCAGGATTCATCCAGATCAGAACTTTCCCACTATCTCATTTCATTGAGATACACACATTGGCAGAATATCAGCCAAATGGCTTTCACTGCTCGAAGGTATTCAGAGAAACTTTGGATCCGATTGTGGATTTCTTCCAATTTGCTGAACTCATGGAGATAAGGACTTTACCACTTTCTCATTTCATAGTGATACACACATTGGCAGAATATCAGCCAAATGGCATTCACTACTCGAAGGCATTCAGTGAATCTTTGGAACCTATAGGGAATTTCTTACAACTTCCTGAACACAATGACATAAGGGCTTTACCACTTTCTCTGTTCATTGAGATAAACACATTGGCAGAATATCAGCCGAATTCCATTCACAGCTCGAAGGTATTCAGAGAAACTTGGGAACATATTGTGGATTTCCTCCAACATGCTGACCTCATCGAGATAAGCACTATACAACTTTCTCATTTCATTGAGAGACACACATTGGCAGAATATCAGCCAAATGGCATTCACTGCTCGAAGGCATTGAGTGAATCTTTGGAACCTATTGGGCATTTCTTACAACTTGCTGAACTCAATGAGATAAGGACTTCACCACTTTCTCATTTGATTGATATAAACACGTTGGCAGAATATCAGCCAAATGGCGTTCACTGCTCTAATGCATTGCGAGAAACTTTGGAACCTATTGTGGATTTCTTCCAATTTGCTGAACTCAACGAGATAAACACTTTACCACTTTCTCATTTCATTGTGATACACACATTAGCAAAATATCAGCCAAATGGCATTCACTACTCCAAGGCATTCAGTGAATCTTTGGAACCTATTGGGGTTTTCTTACAACTTGCTGAACTCATTGAGATAAGGACTTTACCACCTTCTCATTGCATTGAGATAAACACATTGCAGAATATCAGCCAAATGGCATTTCTTGCTGGAAGGAATTCAGAGAATCCTTGGAACCTATTGTGGATTTCCTCCAACTTGCTGAACTCATGAAGACAAATACTTCACTGCTTTCTCATTTCTTTGAGATACACAGATTGGCAGAGTAACAGCCAAACGGCATTCACTGCTCGTAGGTATTCAGAGAATCTTTGGAAACTATTGTGGATTTCCTCCAAATTGCTAATCTCATCGAGATCATCCAAATGGCATACTCTTATCTCTGGTATTCAGAGAAACTTTGGAGCATATTGTGGATTTCCTCCAACTTGCTGATCTCATCGAGAAAAGCCCTCTACAACTTTCTCATTCCATTGAGATACACACATTGGTAGAATACCAGCCAAATTGCATTCACTGCTCGAAGGTATTCAGAGAAACTTTGCGGATTTCTGCCAACTTGCTGAATTCATCGAGATAAGAACTTTACCACTATCTCATTTCATTGAGATACACACAGTGGCAGAATGTCAGCCAAATGGCATTCGCTGCTGGAAGGAATTCAGAGAAACTTTGGAACCCATTGTGGATTTCTTCCAATTTGCTGAACTCAACGAGATACACACTTTACCACTTTCTCATTTCATTCTGATACACACATTAGCAGAATATCAGCCAAATGGCATTCACTGCTCCAAGGCTTTCAGTGAATCATTGGAACTTATTGGGGTTCTCTTACAACTTGCTGAACTCATTGAGATAAGGACTTTACCACCTTCTCATTGCATTGAGATAAACACATTGCAGAATATCAGCAAAATGGCATTCGTTGCTGGAAGGAATTCAGAGAATCCTTGGAACCTATTGTGGATTTCCCCCAACTTGCTGAACTCATCGAGACAAATACTTCACTGCTTTCTCATTTCATTGAGATACACACATTGGCAGAATAACAGCCAAACGGCATTCACTGCTCGACGGTATTCAGAGAATCTTTGGAAACTATTGTGGATTTCCTCCATATTGCTAATCTCATTGAGATCATCCAAATGGCATACTCTTATCTCTGGTATTCAGAGAAACTTTGGAGCATATTGTGGATTTCCTCCAACTTGCTGATCTCATCGAGAAAAGCACTCTACAACTTTCTCATTCCATTGAGATACACACATTGGTAGAATACCAGCCAAATTGCATTCACTGCTCGAAGGTATTCAGAGAAACTTTGCGGATTTCTGCCAACTTGCTGAATTCATCGAGATAAGAACTTTACCACTATCTCATTTCATTGAGATACACACAGTGGCAGAATGTCAGCCAAATGGCATTCGCTGCTGGAAGGAATTCAGAGAATCCTTGGAACCTATTGTGGATTTCCCCCAACTTGCTGAACTCATGGAGACAAGGACTTTACGACATTCTCATTTCATTGAGATACACACATTGGCAGAATAACAGCCAAATGGCATTCACTGCTCGACGGAATTCACAGAAACATTGGATCATATTGTGGATTTCCTCCAACTTGCTGATCTCATCGAGAGAAGTAGTATACAACTTTCTCATTTCATTGAGATACACACATTTTCAGAATATCAGCCAAATTGCATTCACTGCTCGAAGGTATTCAGAGAAACTTTGGAACCTATTGCGAATTTCTTCCAACTTGCAGGATTCATCCAGATCAGAACTTTCCCACTATCTCATTTCATTGAGATACACACATTGGCAGAACACCAGCCAAATGGCTTTCACTGCTCGAAGGTATTCAGAGAAACTTTGGAACCTATTGCGAATTTCTTCCAACTTGCAGGATTCATCCAGATCAGAACTTTCCCACTATCTCATTTCATTGAGATACACACATTGGCAGAATATCAGCCAAATGGCTTTCACTGCTCGAAGGTATTCAGAGAAACTTTGGATCCGATTGTGGATTTCTTCCAATTTGCTGAACTCATGGAGATAAGGACTTTACCACTTTCTCATTTCATAGTGATACACACATTGGCAGAATATCAGCCAAATGGCATTCACTACTCGAAGGCATTCAGTGAATCTTTGGAACCTATAGGGAATTTCTTACAACTTCCTGAACACAATGACATAAGGGCTTTACCACTTTCTCATTTGATTGATATAAACACGTTGGCAGAATATCAGCCAAATGGCGTTCACTGCTCTAATGCATTGCGAGAAACTTTGGAACCTATTGTGGATTTCTTCCAATTGGCTGAACAGAATGAGATAAAAACTTTACCACTTTCTCATTTCATTGTGATACACACACTAGCAGAATATCCGCCAAATGGCATTCACGACTCCAAGGCATTCAGTGAATCTTTGGAACCTATTGGGGTTTTCTTACAACTTGCTGATCTCATTGAGATAAGGACTTTACCACTTTCTCATTCCATCGAGATACACACATTGGCAGAATATCAGCCAAATGGCATTCGCTGCTGGAAGGAATTCAGAGAATCCTTGGAACCTATTGTGGATTTCCCCCAACTTGCTGAACTCATGGAGACAAGGACTTTACGAAATTCTCATTTCATTGAGATACACACATTGGCAGAATAACAGCCAAATGGCATTCACTGCTCGACGGAATTCACAGAAACATTGGATCATATAGTGGATTTCCTCCAACTTGCTGATCTCATCGAGAGAAGTACTATACAACTTTCTCATTTCATTGAGATACACACATTTTCAGAATATCAGCCAAATTGCATTCACTGCTCGAAGGTATTCAGAGAAACTTTGGAACCTATTGCGAATTTCTTCCAACTTGCAGGATTCATCCCGATCAGAACTTTCCCACTATCTCATTTCATTGAGATACACACATTGGCAGAATATCAGCCAAATGGCTTTCACTGCTCGAAGGTATTCAGAGAAACTTTGGATCCGATTGTGGATTTCTTCCAATTTGCTGAACTCATGGAGATAAGGACTTTAGCACTTTCTCATTTCATAGTGATACACACATTGGCAGAATATCAGCCAAATGGCATTCACTACTCGAAGGCATTCAGTGAATCTTTGGAACCTGTAGGGAATTTCTTACAACTTCCTGAACACAATGACATAAGGGCTTTACCACTTTCTCTGTTCATTGAGATAAACACATTGGCAGAATATCAGCCGAATTCCATTCACTGCTCGAAGGTATTCAGAGAAACTTGGGAACATATTGTGGATTTCCTCCAACATGCTGAGCTCATCGAGATAAGCACTATACAACTTTCTCATTTCATTGAGAGACACACATTGGCAGAATATCAGCCAAATGGCATTCACTGCTCGAAGGCATTGAGTGAATCTTTGGAACCTATTGGGCATTTCTTACAACTTGCTGAACGCAATGAGATAAGGACTTCACCACTTTCTCATTTGATTGATATAAACACGTTGGCAGAATATCAGCCAAATGGCGTTCACTGCTCTAATGCATTGCGAGAAACTTTGGAACCTATTGTGGATTTCTTCCAATTTGCTGAACTGAATGAGATAAAAACTTAACCACTTTCTCATTTCATTGTGATACACACACTAGCAGAACTTCCGCCAAACGGCATTCACAACTCCAAGGGATTCAGTGAATCTTTGGAACCTATTGGGGTTTTCTTACAACTAGCTGAACTCAATGAGATAAGGACTTCACCACTTTCTCATTTGATTGATATAAACACGTTGGCAGAACATCAGCCAAATGGCGTTCACTGCTCTAATGCATTGCGAGAAACTTTGGAACCTATTGTGGATTTCTTCCAATTTGCTGAACTCAACGAGATAAACACTTTACCACTTTCTCATTTCATTGTGATACACACATTAGCAAAATATCAGCCAAATGGCATTCACTACTCCAAGGCATTCAGTGAATCTTTGGAACCTATTGGGGTTTTCTTACAACTTGCTGAACTCATTGAGATAAGGACTTTACCACCTTCTCATTGCATTGAGATAAACACATTGCAGAATATCAGCCAAATGGCATTTGTTGCTGGAAGGAATTCAGAGAATCCTTGGAACCTATTGTGGATTTCCTCCAACTTGCTGAACTCATGAAGACAAATACTTCACTGCTTTCTCATTTCTTTGAGATACACAGATTGGCAGAGTAACAGCCAAACGGCATTCACTGCTCGTAGGTATTCAGAGAATCTTTGGAAACTATTGTGGATTTCCTCCAAATTGCTAATCTCATCGAGATCATCCAAATGGCATACTCTTATCTCTGGTATTCAGAGAAACTTTGGAGCATATTGTGGATTTCCTCCAACTTGCTGATCTCATCGAGAAAAGCACTCTACAACTTTCTCATTCCATTGAGATACACACATTGGTAGAAAACCAGCCAAATTGCATTCACTGCTCGAAGGTATTCAGAGAAACTTTGCGGATTTCTACCAACTTGCTGAATTCATCGAGATAAGAACTTTACCACTATCTCATTTCATTGAGATACACACAGTGGCAGAATGTCAGCCAAATGGCATTCGCTGCTGGAAGGAATTCAGAGAATCCTTGGAACCTATAGTGGATTTCCCCCAACTTGCTGAACTCATGGAGACAAGAACTTTACGACATTCTCATTTCATTGAGATACACACATTGGCAGAATAACAGCCAAATGGCATTCACTGCTCGACGGTATTCACAGAAACATTGGATCATATTGTGGATTTCCTCCAACTTGCTGATCTCATCGAGAGAAGTACTATACAACTTTCTCATTTCATGGAGATACACACATTGGCAGAATATCAGCCAAATTGCATTCACTGCTCGAAGGTATTCAGAGAAACTTTGGAACCTATTGCGAATTTCTTCCAACTTGCAGGATTCATCCAGATCAGAACTTTACCACTATCTCATTTCATTGAGATACACACATTGGCAGAATATCAGCCAAATGGCTTTCACTGCTCGAAGGTATTCAGAGAAACTTTGGAACCGATTGTGGATTTCTTGCAACTTGTTGAACTCATGGAGATAAGGACTTTACCACTTTCTCATTTCATGGAGATACACACATTGGCAGAATATCAGCCAAATGGCATTCACTACTCGAAGGCATTCAGTGAATCTTTTGAACCTATAGGGAATTTCTTACAACTTCCTGAACACAATGACATAAGGGCTTTACCACTTTCTCTGTTCATTGAGATAAACACATTGGCAGAATATCAGCCGAATTCCATTCACTGCTCGAAGGTATTCAGAGAAACTTGGGAACATATTGTGGATTTCCTCCAACATGCTGACCTCATCGAGATAAGCACTATACAACTTTCTCGTTTCATTGAGAGACACACATTGGCAGAATATCAGCCAAATGGCATTCACTGCTCGAAGGCATTGAGTGAATCTTTGGAACCCATTGGGCATTTCTTACAACTTGCTGAACTCAATGAGATAAGGACTTCACCACTTTCTCATTTGATTGATATAAACACGTTGGCAGAATATCAGCCAAATGGCGTTCACTGCTCTAATGCATTGCGAGAACCTTTGGAACCTATTGTGGATTTCTTCCAATTGGCTGAACAGAATGAGATAAAAACGTTACCACTTTCTCATTTCATTGTGATACACACACTAGCAGAATATCCGCCAAATGGCATTCACGACTCCAAGGCATTCAGTGAATCTTTGGAACCTATTGGGGTTTTCTTACAACTTGCTGATCTCATTGAGATAAGGACTTTACCACTTTCTCATTCCATCGAGATACACACATTGGCAGAATATCAGCCAAATGGCATTCGCTGCTGGAAGGAATTCAGAGAATCCTTGGAACCTATTGTGGATTTCCCCCAACTTTCTGAACTCATGGAGACAAGGACTTTACGACATTCTCATTTCATTGAGATGCACACTTTGGCAGAATAACAGCCAAATGGCATTCACTGCTCGACGGAATTCACAGAAACATTGGATCATATTGTGGATTTCCTCCAACTTGCTGATCTCATCGAGAGAAGTACTATACAACTTTCTCATTTCATTGAGATACACACATTTTCAGAATATCAGCCAAATTGCATTCACTGCTCGAAGGTATTCAGAGAAACTTTGGAACCTATTGCGAATTTCTTCCAACTTGCAGGATTCATCCAGATCAGAACTTTCCCACTCTCTCATTTCATTGAGATACACACATTGGCAGAATATCAGCCAAATGGCTTTCACTGCTCGAAGGTATTCAGAGAAACTTTGGAACCTATTGCGAATTTCTTCCAACTTGCAGGATTCATCCAGATCAGAACTTTCCCACTATCTCATTTCATTGAGATACACACATTGGCAGAATATCAGCCAAATGGCTTTCACTGCTCGAAGGTATTCAGAGAAACTTTGGATCCGATTGTGGATTTCTTCCAATTTGCTGAACTCATGGAGATAAGGACTTTACCACTTTCTCATTTCATAGTGATACACACATTGGCAGAATATCAGCCAAATGGCATTCACTACTCGAAGGCATTCAGTGAATCTTTGGAACCTATAGGGAATTTCTTACAACTTCCTGAACACAATGACATAAGGGCTTTACCACTTTCTCTGTTCATTGAGATAAACACATTGGCAGAATATCAGCCGAATTCCATTCACAGCTCGAAGGTATTCAGAGAAACTTGGGAACATATTGTGGATTTCCTCCAACATGCTGACCTCATCGAGATAAGCACTATACAACTTTCTCATTTCATTGAGAGACACACATTGGCAGAATATCAGCCAAATGGCATTCACTGCTCGAAGGCATTGAGTGAATCTTTGGAACCTATTGGGCATTTCTTACAACTTGCTGAACTCAATGAGATAAGGACTTCACCACTTTCTCATTTGATTGATAGAAACACGTTGGCAGAATATCAGCCAAATGGCGTTCACTGCTCTAATGCATTGCGAGAAACTTTGGAACCTATTGTGGATTTCTTCCAATTTGCTGAACTCAACGAGATAAACACTTTACCACTTTCTCATTTCATTGTGATACACACATTAGCAAAATATCAGCCAAATGGCATTCACTACTCCAAGGCATTCAGTGAATCTTTGGAACCTATTGGGGTTTTCTTACAACTTGCTGAACTCATTGAGATAAGGACTTTACCACCTTCTCATTGCATTGAGATAAACACATTGCAGAATATCAGCCAAATGGCATTTCTTGCTGGAAGGAATTCAGAGAATCCTTGGAACCTATTGTGGATTTCCTCCAACTTGCTGAACTCATGAAGACAAATACTTCACTGCTTTCTCATTTCTTTGAGATACACAGATTGGCAGAGTAACAGCCAAACGGCATTCACTGCTCGTAGGTATTCAGAGAATCTTTGGAAACTATTGTGGATTTCCTCCAAATTGCTAATCTCATCGAGATCATCCAAATGGCATACTCTTATCTCTGGTATTCAGAGAAACTTTGGAGCATATTGTGGATTTCCTCCAACTTGCTGATCTCATCGAGAAAAGCACTCTACAACTTTCTCATTCCATTGAGATACACACATTGGTAGAATACCAGCCAAATTGCATTCACTGCTCGAAGGTATTCAGAGAAACTTTGCGGATTTCTACCAACTTGCTGAATTCATCGAGATAAGAACTTTACCACTATCTCATTTCATTGAGATACACACAGTGGCAGAATGTCAGCCAAATGGCATTCGCTGCTGGAAGGAATTCAGAGAATCCTTGGAACCTATAGTGGATTTCCCCCAACTTGCTGAACTCATGGAGACAAGAACTTTACGACATTCTCATTTCATTGAGATACACACATTGGCAGAATAACAGCCAAATGGCATTCACTGCTCGACGGTATTCACAGAAACATTGGATCATATTGTGGATTTCCTCCAACTTGCTGATCTCATCGAGAGAAGTACTATACAACTTTCTCATTTCATGGAGATACACACATTGGCAGAATATCAGCCAAATTGCATTCACTGCTCGAAGGTATTCAGAGAAACTTTGGAACCTATTGCGAATTTCTTCCAACTTGCAGGATTCATCCAGATCAGAACTTTACCACTATCTCATTTCATTGAGATACACACATTGGCAGAATATCAGCCAAATGGCTTTCACTGCTCGAAGGTATTCAGAGAAACTTTGGAACCGATTGTGGATTTCTTGCAACTTGTTGAACTCATGGAGATAAGGACTTTACCACTTTCTCATTTCATGGAGATACACACATTGGCAGAATATCAGCCAAATGGCATTCACTACTCGAAGGCATTCAGTGAATCTTTTGAACCTATAGGGAATTTCTTACAACTTCCTGAACACAATGACATAAGGGCTTTACCACTTTCTCTGTTCATTGAGATAAACACATTGGCAGAATATCAGCCGAATTCCATTCACTGCTCGAAGGTATTCAGAGAAACTTGGGAACATATTGTGGATTTCCTCCAACATGCTGACCTCATCGAGATAAGCACTATACAACTTTCTCGTTTCATTGAGAGACACACATTGGCAGAATATCAGCCAAATGGCATTCACTGCTCGAAGGCATTGAGTGAATCTTTGGAACCCATTGGGCATTTCTTACAACTTGCTGAACTCAATGAGATAAGGACTTCACCACTTTCTCATTTGATTGATATAAACACGTTGGCAGAATATCAGCCAAATGGCGTTCACTGCTCTAATGCATTGCGAGAACCTTTGGAACCTATTGTGGATTTCTTCCAATTGGCTGAACAGAATGAGATAAAAACGTTACCACTTTCTCATTTCATTGTGATACACACACTAGCAGAATATCCGCCAAATGGCATTCACGACTCCAAGGCATTCAGTGAATCTTTGGAACCTATTGGGGTTTTCTTACAACTTGCTGATCTCATTGAGATAAGGACTTTACCACTTTCTCATTCCATCGAGATACACACATTGGCAGAATATCAGCCAAATGGCATTCGCTGCTGGAAGGAATTCAGAGAATCCTTGGAACCTATTGTGGATTTCCCCCAACTTTCTGAACTCATGGAGACAAGGACTTTACGACATTCTCATTTCATTGAGATGCACACTTTGGCAGAATAACAGCCAAATGGCATTCACTGCTCGACGGAATTCACAGAAACATTGGATCATATTGTGGATTTCCTCCAACTTGCTGATCTCATCGAGAGAAGTACTATACAACTTTCTCATTTCATTGAGATACACACATTTTCAGAATATCAGCCAAATTGCATTCACTGCTCGAAGGTATTCAGAGAAACTTTGGAACCTATTGCGAATTTCTTCCAACTTGCAGGATTCATCCAGATCAGAACTTTCCCACTCTCTCATTTCATTGAGATACACACATTGGCAGAATATCAGCCAAATGGCTTTCACTGCTCGAAGGTATTCAGAGAAACTTTGGAACCTATTGCGAATTTCTTCCAACTTGCAGGATTCATCCAGATCAGAACTTTCCCACTATCTCATTTCATTGAGATACACACATTGGCAGAATATCAGCCAAATGGCTTTCACTGCTCGAAGGTATTCAGAGAAACTTTGGATCCGATTGTGGATTTCTTCCAATTTGCTGAACTCATGGAGATAAGGACTTTACCACTTTCTCATTTCATAGTGATACACACATTGGCAGAATATCAGCCAAATGGCATTCACTACTCGAAGGCATTCAGTGAATCTTTGGAACCTATAGGGAATTTCTTACAACTTCCTGAACACAATGACATAAGGGCTTTACCACTTTCTCTGTTCATTGAGATAAACACATTGGCAGAATATCAGCCGAATTCCATTCACAGCTCGAAGGTATTCAGAGAAACTTGGGAACATATTGTGGATTTCCTCCAACATGCTGACCTCATCGAGATAAGCACTATACAACTTTCTCATTTCATTGAGAGACACACATTGGCAGAATATCAGCCAAATGGCATTCACTGCTCGAAGGCATTGAGTGAATCTTTGGAACCTATTGGGCATTTCTTACAACTTGCTGAACTCAATGAGATAAGGACTTCACCACTTTCTCATTTGATTGATAGAAACACGTTGGCAGAATATCAGCCAAATGGCGTTCACTGCTCTAATGCATGGCGAGAAACTTTGGAACCTATTGTGGATTTCTTCCAATTTGCTGAACTCAACGAGATAAACACTTTACCACTTTCTCATTTCATTGTGATACACACATTAGCAAAATATCAGCCAAATGGCATTCACTACTCCAAGGCATTCAGTGAATCTTTGGAACCTATTGGGGTTTTCTTACAACTTGCTGAACTCATTGAGATAAGGACTTTACCACCTTCTCATTGCATTGAGATAAACACATTGCAGAATATCAGCCAAATGGCATTTCTTGCTGGAAGGAATTCAGAGAATCCTTGGAACCTATTGTGGATTTCCTCCAACTTGCTGAACTCATGAAGACAAATACTTCACTGCTTTCTCATTTCTTTGAGATACACAGATTGGCAGAGTAACAGCCAAACGGCATTCACTGCTCGTAGGTATTCAGAGAATCTTTGGAAACTATTGTGGATTTCCTCCAAATTGCTAATCTCATCGAGATCATCCAAATGGCATACTCTTATCTCTGGTATTCAGAGAAACTTTGGAGCATATTGTGGATTTCCTCCAACTTGCTGATCTCATCGAGAAAAGCACTCTACAACTTTCTCATTCCATTGAGATACACACATTGGTAGAATACCAGCCAAATTGCATTCACTGCTCGAAGGTATTCAGAGAAACTTTGCGGATTTCTACCAACTTGCTGAATTCATCGAGATAAGAACTTTACCACTATCTCATTTCATTGAGATACACACAGTGGCAGAATGTCAGCCAAATGGCATTCGCTGCTGGAAGGAATTCAGAGAATCCTTGGAACCTATTGTGGATTTCCCCCAACTTGCTGAACTCATGGAGACAAAGACTTTACGACATTCTCATTTCATTGAGATACACACATTGGCAGAATAACAGCCAAATGGCATTCACTGCTCGACGGTATTCACAGAAACATTGGATCATATTGTGGATTTCCTCCAACTTGCTGATCTCATCGAGAGAAGTACTATACAACTTTCTCATTTCATGGAGATACACACATTGGCAGAATATCAGCCAAATTGCATTCACTGCTCGAAGGTATTCAGAGAAACTTTGGAACCTATTGCGAATTTCTTCCAACTTGCAGGATTCATCCAGATCAGAACTTTACCACTATCTCATTTCATTGAGATACACACATTGGCAGAATATCAGCCAAATGGCATTCACTACTCGAAGGCATTCAGTGAATCTTTTGAACCTATAGGGAATTTCTTACAACTTCCTGAACACAATGACATAAGGGCTTTACCACTTTCTCTGTTCATTGAGATAAACACATTGGCAGAATATCAGCCGAATTCCATTCACTGCTCGAAGGTATTCAGAGAAACTTGGGAACATATTGTGGATTTCCTCCAACATGCTGACCTCATCGAGATAAGCACTATACAACTTTCTCATTTCATTGAGAGACACACATTGGCAGAATATCAGCCAAATGGCATTCACTGCTCGAAGGCATTCAGTGAATCTTTGGAACCTATTGGGCATTTCTTACAAATTGCTGAACTCAATGAGATAAGGACTTCACCACTTTCTCATTTGATTGATATAAACACGTTGGCAGAATGTCAGCCAAATGGCGTTCACTGCTCTAATGCATTGCGAGAAACTTTGGAACCTATTGTGGATTTCTTCCAATTTGCTGAACTGAATGAGATAAAAACTTTACCACTTTCTCATTTCATTGTGATACACACACTAGCAGAATATCCGCCAAATGGCATTCACTACTCCAAGGCATTCAGTGAATCTTTGGAACCTATTGGGGTTTTCTTACAACTTGCTGATCTCATTGAGATAAGGACTTTACCACTTTCTCATTCCATCGAGATACACACATTGGCAGAATATCAGCCAAATGGCATTCGTTGCTGGTAGGAATTCAGACAAAATTTGGAACCTATTGTGGATTTCCCCCAACTTGCTGATCTCACCGAGACAAACACTTTACGACATTCTCATTTCATGGAGATACACGGATTGGCACAATATCAGCCCAATGGCATTCACTGCTCGAAGGTATTCCGAGAATCTTTGGAACCCATTGTGGATTTCTTCCAATTTGCTGAACTCAACCAGATAAACACTTTACCACTTTCTCATTTCATTGTGATACACACATTAGCAAAATATCAGCCAAATGGCATTCTCTACTCCAAGGCATTCAGTGAATCTTTGGAACCTATTGGGGTTTTCTTACAACTTGCTGAACTCATTGAGATAAGGACTTTACCACCTTCTCATTGCATTGAGATAAACACATTGCAGAATATCAGCAAAATGGCATTCGTTGCTGGAAGGAATTCAGAGAATCCTTGGAACCTATTGTGGATTACCCCCAACTTGCTGAACTCGTCGAGACAAATACTTCACTGCTTTCTCATTTCATTGAGATACACACATTGGCAGAGTAACAGCCAAACGGCATTCACTGCTCGAAGGTATTCAGAGAATCTTTGGAAACTATTGTGGATTTCCTCCAAATTGCTAATCTCATCGAGATCATCCAAATGGCATACTCTTATCTCTGGTATTCAGAGAAACTTTGGAGCATATTGTGGATTTCCTCCAACTTGCTGATCTCATCGAGAAAAGCCCTCTACAACTTTCTCATTCCATTGAGATACACACATTGGTAGAATACCAGCCAAATTGCATTCACTGCTCGAAGGTATTCAGAGAAACTTTGCGGATTTCTGCCAACTTGCTGAATTCATCGAGATAAGAACTTTACCACTATCTCATTTCATTGAGATACACACAGTGGCAGAATGTCAGCCAAATGGCATTCGCTGCTGGAAGGAATTCAGAGAAACTTTGGAACCCATTGTGGATTTCTTCCAATTTGCTGAACTCAACGAGATACACACTTTACCACTTTCTCATTTCATTGTGATACACACATTAGCAGAATATCAGCCAAATGGCATTCACTGCTCCAAGGCTTTCAGTGAATCATTGGAACTTATTGGGGTTCTCTTACAACTTGCTGAACTCATTGAGATAAGGACTTTACCACCTTCTCATTGCATTGAGATAAACACATTGCAGAATATCAGCAAAATGGCATTCGTTGCTGGAAGGAATTCAGAGAATCCTTGGAACCTATTGTGGATTTCCCCCAACTTGCTGAACTCATCGAGACAAATACTTCACTGCTTTCTCATTTCATTGAGATACACACATTGGCAGAATAACAGCCAAACGGCATTCACTGCTCGACGGTATTCAGAGAATCTTTGGAAACTATTGTGGATTTCCTCCATATTGCTAATCTCATTGAGATCATCCAAATGGCACACTCTTATCTCTGGTATTCAGAGAAACTTTGGAGCATATTGTGGATTTCCTCCAACTTGCTGATCTCATCGAGAAAAGCACTCTACAACTTTCTCATTCCATTGAGATACACACATTGGTAGAATACCAGCCAAATTGCATTCACTGCTCGAAGGTATTCAGAGAAACTTTGCGGATTTCTACCAACTTGCTGAATTCATCGAGATAAGAACTTTACCACTATCTCATTTCATTGAGATACACACAGTGGCAGAATGTCAGCCAAATGGCATTCGCTGCTGGAAGGAATTCAGAGAATCCTTGGAACCTATTGTGGATTTCCCCCAACTTGCTGAACTCATGGAGACAAGGACTTTACGACATTCTCATTTCATTGAGATACACACATTGGCAGAATAACAGCCAAATGGCATTCACTGCTCGACGGAATTCACAGAAACATTGGATCATATTGTGGATTTCCTTCAACTTGCTGATCTCATCGAGAGAAGTAATATACAACTTTCTCATTTCATTGAGATACACACATTTTCAGAATATCAGCCAAATTGCATTCACTGCTCGAAGGTATTCAGAGAAACTTTGGAACCTATTGCGAATTTCTTCCAACTTGCAGGATTCATCCAGATCAGAACTTTCCCACTATCTCATTTCATTGAGATACACACATTGGCAGAACATCAGCCAAATGGCTTTCACTGCTCGAAGGTATTCAGAGAAACTTTGGAACCTATTGCGAATTTCTTCCAACTTGCAGGATTCATCCAGATCAGAACTTTCCCACTATCTCATTTCATTGAGATACACACATTGGCAGAATATCAGCCAAATGGCTTTCACTGCTCGAAGGTATTCAGAGAAACTTTGGATCCGATTGTGGATTTCTTCCAATTTGCTGAACTCATGGAGATAAGGACTTTACCACTTTCTCATTTCATAGTGATACACACATTGGCAGAATATCAGCCAAATGGCATTCACTACTCGAAGGCATTCAGTGAATCTTTGGAACCTATAGGGAATTTCTTACAACTTCCTGAACACAATGACATAAGGGCTTTACCACTTTCTCTGTTCATTGAGATAAACACATTGGCAGAATATCAGCCGAATTCCATTCACTGCTCGAAGGTATTCAGAGAAACTTGGGAACATATTGTGGATTTCCTCCAACATGCTGACCTCATCGAGATAAGCACTATACAACTTTCTCGTTTCATTGAGAGACACACACTAGCAGAATATCCGCCAAATGGCATTCACGACTCCAAGGCATTCAGTGAATCTTTGGAACCTATTGGGGTTTTCTTACAACTTGCTGATCTCATTGAGATAAGGACTTTACCACTTTCTCATTCCATCGAGATACACACATTGGCAGAATATCAGCCAAATGGCATTCGCTGCTGGAAGGAATTCAGAGAATCCTTGGAACCTATTGTGGATTTCCCCCAACTTGCTGAACTCATGGAGACAAGGACTTTACGACATTCTCATTTCATTGAGATACACACATTGGCAGAATAACAGCCAAATGGCATTCACTGCTCGACGGAATTCACAGAAACATTGGATCATATAGTGGATTTCCTCCAACTTGCTGATCTCATCGAGAGAAGTACTATACAACTTTCTCATTTCATTGAGATACACACATTTTCAGAATATCAGCCAAATTGCATTCACTGCTCGAAGGTATTCAGAGAAACTTTGGAACCTATTGCGAATTTCTTCCAACTTGCAGGATTCATCCCGATCAGAACTTTCCCACTATCTCATTTCATTGAGATACACACATTGGCAGAATATCAGCCAAATGGCTTTCACTGCTCGAAGGTATTCAGAGAAACTTTGGATCCGATTGTGGATTTCTTCCAATTTGCTGAACTCATGGAGATAAGGACTTTACCACTTTCTCATTTCATAGTGATACACACATTGGCAGAATATCAGCCAAATGGCATTCACTACTCGAAGGCATTCAGTGAATCTTTGGAACCTATAGGGAATTTCTTACAACTTCCTGAACACAATGACATAAGGGCTTTACCACTTTCTCTGTTCATTGAGATAAACACATTGGCAGAATATCAGCCGAATTCCATTCACTGCTCGAAGGTATTCAGAGAAACTTGGGAACATATTGTGGATTTCCTCCAACATGCTGAGCTCATCGAGATAAGCACTATACAACTTTCTCATTTCATTGAGAGACACACATTGGCAGAATATCAGCCAAATGGCATTCACTGCTCGAAGGCATTGAGTGAATCTTTGGAACCTATTGGGCATTTCTTACAACTTGCTGAACGCAATGAGATAAGGACTTCACCACTTTCTCATTTGATTGATATAAACACGTTGGCAGAATATCAGCCAAATGGCGTTCACTGCTCTAATGCATTGCGAGAAACTTTGGAACCTATTGTGGATTTCTTCCAATTTGCTGAACTGAATGAGATAAAAACTTAACCACTTTCTCATTTCATTGTGATACACACACTAGCAGAACTTCCGCCAAACGGCATTCACAACTCCAAGGGATTCAGTGAATCTTTGGAACCTATTGGGGTTTTCTTACAACTAGCTGAACTCAATGAGATAAGGACTTCACCACTTTCTCATTTGATTGATATAAACACGTTGGCAGAACATCAGCCAAATGGCGTTCACTGCTCTAATGCATTGCGAGAAACTTTGGAACCTATTGTGGATTTCTTCCAATTTGCTGAACTCAACGAGATAAACACTTTACCACTTTCTCATTTCATTGTGATACACACATTAGCAAAATATCAGCCAAATGGCATTCACTACTCCAAGGCATTCAGTGAATCTTTGGAACCTATTGGGGTTTTCTTACAACTTGCTGAACTCATTGAGATAAGGACTTTACCACCTTCTCATTGCATTGAGATAAACACATTGCAGAATATCAGCCAAATGGCATTTGTTGCTGGAAGGAATTCAGAGAATCCTTGGAACCTATTGTGGATTTCCTCCAACTTGCTGAACTCATGAAGACAAATACTTCACTGCTTTCTCATTTCTTTGAGATACACAGATTGGCAGAGTAACAGCCAAACGGCATTCACTGCTCGTAGGTATTCAGAGAATCTTTGGAAACTATTGTGGATTTCCTCCAAATTGCTAATCTCATCGAGATCATCCAAATGGCATACTCTTATCTCTGGTATTCAGAGAAACTTTGGAGCATATTGTGGATTTCCTCCAACTTGCTGATCTCATCGAGAAAAGCACTCTACAACTTTCTCATTCCATTGAGATACACACATTGGTAGAAAACCAGCCAAATTGCATTCACTGCTCGAAGGTATTCAGAGAAACTTTGCGGATTTCTACCAACTTGCTGAATTCATCGAGATAAGAACTTTACCACTATCTCATTTCATTGAGATACACACAGTGGCAGAATGTCAGCCAAATGGCATTCGCTGCTGGAAGGAATTCAGAGAATCCTTGGAACCTATAGTGGATTTCCCCCAACTTGCTGAACTCATGGAGACAAGAACTTTACGACATTCTCATTTCATTGAGATACACACATTGGCAGAATAACAGCCAAATGGCATTCACTGCTCGACGGTATTCACAGAAACATTGGATCATATTGTGGATTTCCTCCAACTTGCTGATCTCATCGAGAGAAGTACTATACAACTTTCTCATTTCATGGAGATACACACATTGGCAGAATATCAGCCAAATTGCATTCACTGCTCGAAGGTATTCAGAGAAACTTTGGAACCTATTGCGAATTTCTTCCAACTTGCAGGATTCATCCAGATCAGAACTTTACCACTATCTCATTTCATTGAGATACACACATTGGCAGAATATCAGCCAAATGGCTTTCACTGCTCGAAGGTATTCAGAGAAACTTTGGAACCGATTGCGGATTTCTTGCAACTTGTTGAACTCATGGAGATAAGGACTTTACCACTTTCTCATTTCATGGAGATACACACATTGGCAGAATATCAGCCAAATGGCATTCACTACTCGAAGGCATTCAGTGAATCTTTTGAACCTATAGGGAATTTCTTACAACTTCCTGAACACAATGACATAAGGGCTTTACCACTTTCTCTGTTCATTGAGATAAACACATTGGCAGAATATCAGCCGAATTCCATTCACTGCTCGAAGGTATTCAGAGAAACTTGGGAACATATTGTGGATTTCCTCCAACATGCTGACCTCATCGAGATAAGCACTATACAACTTTCTCGTTTCATTGAGAGACACACATTGGCAGAATATCAGCCAAATGGCATTCACTGCTCGAAGGCATTGAGTGAATCTTTGGAACCTATTGGGCATTTCTTACAACTTGCTGAACTCAATGAGATAAGGACTTCACCACTTTCTCATTTGATTGATATAAACACGTTGGCAGAATATCAGCCAAATGGCGTTCACTGCTCTAATGCATTGCGAGAACCTTTGGAACCTATTGTGGATTTCTTCCAATTGGCTGAACAGAATGAGATAAAAACGTTACCACTTTCTCATTTCATTGTGATACACACACTAGCAGAATATCCGCCAAATGGCATTCACGACTCCAAGGCATTCAGTGAATCTTTGGAACCTATTGGGGTTTTCTTACAACTTGCTGATCTCATTGAGATAAGGACTTTACCACTTTCTCATTCCATCGAGATACACACATTGGCAGAATATCAGCCAAATGGCATTCGCTGCTGGAAGGAATTCAGAGAATCCTTGGAACCTATTGTGGATTTCCCCCAACTTTCTGAACTCATGGAGACAAGGACTTTACGACATTCTCATTTCATTGAGATGCACACTTTGGCAGAATAACAGCCAAATGGCATTCACTGCTCGACGGAATTCACAGAAACATTGGATCAAATTGTGGATTTCCTCCAACTTGCTGATCTCATCGAGAGAAGTACTATACAACTTTCTCATTTCATTGAGATACACACATTTTCAGAATATCAGCCAAATTGCATTCACTGCTCGAAGGTATTCAGAGAAACTTTGGAACCTATTGCGAATTTCTTCCAACTTGCAGGATTCATCCAGATCAGAACTTTCCCACTCTCTCATTTCATTGAGATACACACATTGGCAGAATATCAGCCAAATGGCTTTCACTGCTCGAAGGTATTCAGAGAAACTTTGGAACCTATTGCGAATTTCTTCCAACTTGCAGGATTCATCCAGATCAGAACTTTCCCACTATCTCATTTCATTGAGATACACACATTGGCAGAATATCAGCCAAATGGCTTTCACTGCTCGAAGGTATTCAGAGAAACTTTGGATCCGATTGTGGATTTCTTCCAATTTGCTGAACTCATGGAGATAAGGACTTTACCACTTTCTCATTTCATAGTGATACACACATTGGCAGAATATCAGCCAAATGGCATTCACTACTCGAAGGCATTCAGTGAATCTTTGGAACCTATAGGGAATTTCTTACAACTTCCTGAACACAATGACATAAGGGCTTTACCACTTTCTCTGTTCATTGAGATAAACACATTGGCAGAATATCAGCCGAATTCCATTCACTGCTCGAAGGTATTCAGAGAAACTTGGGAACATATTGTGGATTTCCTCCAACATGCTGACCTCATCGAGATAAGCACTATACAACTTTCTCATTTCATTGAGAGACACACATTGGCAGAATATCAGCCAAATGGCATTCACTGCTCGAAGGCATTCAGTGAATCTTTGGAACCTATTGGGCATTTCTTACAACTTGCTGAACTCAATGAGATAAGGACTTCACCACTTTCTCATTTGATTGATAGAAACACGTTGGCAGAATATCAGCCAAATGGCGTTCACTGCTCTAATGCATTGCGAGAAACTTTGGAACCTATTGTGGATTTCTTCCAATTTGCTGAACTCAACGAGATAAACACTTTACCACTTTCTCATTTCATTGTGATACACACATTAGCAAAATATCAGCCAAATGGCATTCACTACTCCAAGGCATTCAGTGAATCTTTGGAACCTATTGGGGTTTTCTTACAACTTGCTGAACTCATTGAGATAAGGACTTTACCACCTTCTCATTGCATTGAGATAAACACATTGCAGAATATCAGCCAAATGGCATTTGTTGCTGGAAGGAATTCAGAGAATCCTTGGAACCTATTGTGGATTTCCTCCAACTTGCTGAACTCATGAAGACAAATACTTCACTGCTTTCTCATTTCTTTGAGATACACAGATTGGCAGAGTAACAGCCAAACGGCATTCACTGCTCGTAGGTATTCAGAGAATCTTTGGAAACTATTGTGGATTTCCTCCAAATTGCTAATCTCATCGAGATCATCCAAATGGCATACTCTTATCTCTGGTATTCAGAGAAACTTTGGAGCATATTGTGGATTTCCTCCAACTTGCTGATCTCATCGAGAAAAGCACTCTACAACTTTCTCATTCCATTGAGATACACACATTGGTAGAATACCAGCCAAATTGCATTCACTGCTCGAAGGTATTCAGAGAAACTTTGCGGATTTCTACCAACTTGCTGAATTCATCGAGATAAGAACTTTACCACTATCTCATTTCATTGAGATACACACAGTGGCAGAATGTCAGCCAAATGGCATTCGCTGCTGGAAGGAATTCAGAGAATCCTTGGAACCTATAGTGGATTTCCCCCAACTTGCTGAACTCATGGAGACAAGAACTTTACGACATTCTCATTTCATTGAGATACACACATTGGCAGAATAACAGCCAAATGGCATTCACTGCTCGACGGTATTCACAGAAACATTGGATCATATTGTGGATTTCCTCCAACTTGCTGATCTCATCGAGAGAAGTACTATACAACTTTCTCATTTCATGGAGATACACACATTGGCAGAATATCAGCCAAATTGCATTCACTGCTCGAAGGTATTCAGAGAAACTTTGGAACCTATTGCGAATTTCTTCCAACTTGCAGGATTCATCCAGATCAGAACTTTACCACTATCTCATTTCATTGAGATACACACATTGGCAGAATATCAGCCAAATGGCTTTCACTGCTCGAAGGTATTCAGAGAAACTTTGGAACCGATTGCGGATTTCTTGCAACTTGTTGAACTCATGGAGATAAGGACTTTACCACTTTCTCATTTCATGGAGATACACACATTGGCAGAATATCAGCCAAATGGCATTCACTACTCGAAGGCATTCAGTGAATCTTTTGAACCTATAGGGAATTTCTTACAACTTCCTGAACACAATGACATAAGGGCTTTACCACTTTCTCTGTTCATTGAGATAAACACATTGGCAGAATATCAGCCGAATTCCATTCACTGCTCGAAGGTATTCAGAGAAACTTGGGAACATATTGTGGATTTCCTCCAACATGCTGACCTCATCGAGATAAGCACTATACAACTTTCTCATTTCATTGAGAGACACACATTGGCAGAATATCAGCCAAATGGCATTCACTGCTCGAAGGCATTGAGTGAATCTTTGGAACCTATTGGGCATTTCTTACAACTTGCTGAACTCAATGAGATAAGGACTTCACCACTTTCTCATTTGATTGATAGAAACACGTTGGCAGAATATCAGCCAAATGGCGTTCACTGCTCTAATGCATTGCGAGAAACTTTGGAACCTATTGTGGATTTCTTCCAATTTGCTGAACTCAACGAGATAAACACTTTACCACTTTCTCATTTCATTGTGATACACACATTAGCAAAATATCAGCCAAATGGCATTCACTACTCCAAGGCATTCAGTGAATCTTTGGAACCTATTGGGGTTTTCTTACAACTTGCTGAACTCATTGAGATAAGGACTTTACCACCTTCTCATTGCATTGAGATAAACACATTGCAGAATATCAGCCAAATGGCATTTGTTGCTGGAAGGAATTCAGAGAATCCTTGGAACCTATTGTGGATTTCCTCCAACTTGCTGAACTCATGAAGACAAATACTTCACTGCTTTCTCATTTCTTTGAGATACACAGATTGGCAGAGTAACAGCCAAACGGCATTCACTGCTCGTAGGTATTCAGAGAATCTTTGGAAACTATTGTGGATTTCCTCCAAATTGCTAATCTCATCGAGATCATCCAAATGGCATACTCTTATCTCTGGTATTCAGAGAAACTTTGGAGCATATTGTGGATTTCCTCCAACTTGCTGATCTCATCGAGAAAAGCACTCTACAACTTTCTCATTCCATTGAGATACACACATTGGTAGAATACCAGCCAAATTGCATTCACTGCTCGAAGGTATTCAGAGAAACTTTGCGGATTTCTACCAACTTGCTGAATTCATCGAGATAAGAACTTTACCACTATCTCATTTCATTGAGATACACACAGTGGCAGAATGTCAGCCAAATGGCATTCGCTGCTGGAAGGAATTCAGAGAATCCTTGGAACCTATTGTGGATTTCCCCCAACTTGCTGAACTCATGGAGACAAAGACTTTACGACATTCTCATTTCATTGAGATACACACATTGGCAGAATAACAGCCAAATGGCATTCACTGCTCGACGGTATTCACAGAAACATTGGATCATATTGTGGATTTCCTCCAACTTGCTGATCTCATCGAGAGAAGTACTATACAACTTTCTCATTTCATGGAGATACACACATTGGCAGAATATCAGCCAAATTGCATTCACTGCTCGAAGGTATTCAGAGAAACTTTGGAACCTATTGCGAATTTCTTCCAACTTGCAGGATTCATCCAGATCAGAACTTTACCACTATCTCATTTCATTGAGATACACACATTGGCAGAATATCAGCCAAATGGCTTTCACTGCTCGAAGGTATTCAGAGAAACTTTGGAACCGATTGCGGATTTCTTGCAACTTGTTGAACTCATGGAGATAAGGACTTTACCACTTTCTCATTTCATGGAGATACACACATTGGCAGAATATCAGCCAAATGGCATTCACTACTCGAAGGCATTCAGTGAATCTTTTGAACCTATAGGGAATTTCTTACAACTTCCTGAACACAATGACATAAGGGCTTTACCACTTTCTCTGTTCATTGAGATAAACACATTGGCAGAATATCAGCCGAATTCCATTCACTGCTCGAAGGTATTCAGAGAAACTTGGGAACATATTGTGGATTTCCTCCAACATGCTGACCTCATCGAGATAAGCACTATACAACTTTCTCATTTCATTGAGAGACACACATTGGCAGAATATCAGCCAAATGGCATTCACTGCTCGAAGGCATTCAGTGAATCTTTGGAACCTATTGGGCATTTCTTACAAATTGCTGAACTCAATGAGATAAGGACTTCACCACTTTCTCATTTGATTGATATAAACACGTTGGCAGAATGTCAGCCAAATGGCGTTCACTGCTCTAATGCATTGCGAGAAACTTTGGAACCTATTGTTTATTTCTTCCAATTTGCTGAACTGAATGAGATAAAAACTTTATACCACTTTCTCATTTCATTGTGATACACACACTAGCAGAATATCCGCCAAATGGCATTCACTACTCCAAGGCATTCAGTGAATTTTTGGAACCTATTGGGGTTTTCTTACAACTTGCTGATCTCATTGAGATAAGGACTTTACCACTTTCTCATTCCATCGAGATACACACATTGGCAGAATATCAGCCAAATGGCATTCGTTGCTGGTAGGAATTCAGACAAAATTTGGAACCTATTGTGGATTTCCCCCAACTTGCTGATCTCACCGAGACAAACACTTTACGACATTCTCATTTCATGGAGATACACGCATTGGCACAATATCAGCCCAATGGCATTCACTGCTCGAAGGTATTCCGAGAATCTTTGGAACCCATTGTGGATTTCTTCCAATTTGCTGAACTCAACCAGATAAACACTTTACCACTTTCTCATTTCATTGTGATACACACATTAGCAAAATATCAGCCAAATGGCATTCTCTACTCCAAGGCATTCAGTGAATCTTTGGAACCTATTGGGGTTTTCTTACAACTTGCTGAACTCATTGAGTTAAGGACTTTACCACCTTCTCATTGCATTGAGATAAACACATTGCAGAATATCAGCAAAATGGCATTCGTTGCTGGAAGGAATTCAGAGAATCCTTGGAACCTATTGTGGATTACCCCCAACTTGCTGAACTCATCGAGACAAATACTTCACTGCTTTCTCATTTCATTGAGATACACACATTGGCAGAGTAACAGCCAAACGGCATTCACTGCTCGAAGGTATTCAGAGAATCTTTGGAAACTATTGTGGATTTCCTCCAAATTGCTAATCTCATCGAGATCATCCAAATGGCATACTCTTATCTCTGGTATTCAGAGAAACTTTGGAGCATATTGTGGATTTCCTCCAACTTGCTGATCTCATCGAGAAAAGCCCTCTACAACTTTCTCATTCCATTGAGATACACACATTGGTAGAATACCAGCCAAATTGCATTCACTGCTCGAAGGTATTCAGAGAAACTTTGCGGATTTCTACCAACTTGCTGAATTCATCGAGATAAGAACTTTACCACTATCTCATTTCATTGAGATACACACAGTGGCAGAATGTCAGCCAAATGGCATTCGCTGCTGGAAGGAATTCAGAGAAACTTTGGAACCCATTGTGGATTTCTTCCAATTTGCTGAACTCAACGAGATACACACTTTACCACTTTCTCATTTCATTGTGATACACACATTAGCAGAATATCAGCCAAATGGCATTCACTGCTCCAAGGCTTTCAGTGAATCATTGGAACTTATTGGGGTTCTCTTACAACTTGCTGAACTCATTGAGATAAGGACTTTACCACCTTCTCATTGCATTGAGATAAACACATTGCAGAATATCAGCAAAATGGCATTCGTTGCTGGAAGGAATTCAGAGAATCCTTGGAACCTATTGTGGATTTCCCCCAACTTGCTGAACTCATCGAGACAAATACTTCACTGCTTTCTCATTTCATTGAGATACACACATTGGCAGAATAACAGCCAAACGGCATTCACTGCTCGACGGTATTCAGAGAATCTTTGGAAACTATTGTGGATTTCCTCCATATTGCTAATCTCATTGAGATCATCCAAATGGCATACTCTTATCTCTGGTATTCAGAGAAACTTTGGAGCATATTGTGGATTTCCTCCAACTTGCTGATCTCATCGAGAAAAGCACTCTACAACTTTCTCATTCCATTGAGATACACACATTGGTAGAATACCAGCCAAATTGCATTCACTGCTCGAAGGTATTCAGAGAAACTTTGCGGATTTCTACCAACTTGCTGAATTCATCGAGATAAGAACTTTACCACTATCTCATTTCATTGAGATACACACAGTGGCAGAATGTCAGCCAAATGGCATTCGCTGCTGGAAGGAATTCAGAGAATCCTTGGAACCTATTGTGGATTTCCCCCAACTTGCTGATCTCATGGAGACAAGGACTTTACGACATTCTCATTTCATTGAGATACACACATTGGCAGAATAACAGCCAAATGGCATTCACTGCTCGACGGAATTCACAGAAACATTGGATCATATTGTGGATTTCCTCCAACTTGCTGATCTCATCGAGAGAAGTACTATACAACTTTCTCATTTCATTGAGATACACACATTTTCAGAATATCAGCCAAATTGCATTCACTGCTCGAAGGTATTCAGAGAAACTTTGGAACCTATTGCGAATTTCTTCCAACTTGCAGGATTCATCCAGATCAGAACTTTCCCACTATCTCATTTCATTGAGATACACACATTGGCAGAATATCAGCCAAATGGCTTTCACTGCTCGATGGTATTCAGAGAAACTTTGGAACCTATTGCGAATTTCTTCCAACTTGCAGGATTCATCCAGATCAGAACTTTCCCACTATCTCATTTCATTGAGATACACACATTGGCAGAATATCAGCCAAATGGCTTTCACTGCTCGAAGGTATTCAGAGAAACTTTGGATCCGATTGTGGATTTCTTCCAATTTGCTGAACTCATGGAGATAAGGACTTTACCACTTTCTCATTTCATAGTGATACACACATTGGCAGAATATCAGCCAAATGGCATTCACTACTCGAAGGCATTCAGTGAATCTTTGGAACCTATAGGGAATTTCTTACAACTTCCTGAACACAATGACATAAGGGCTTTACCACTTTCTCTGTTCATTGAGATAAACACATTGGCAGAATATCAGCCGAATTCCATTCACTGCTCGAAGGTATTCAGAGAAACTTGGGAACATATTGTGGATTTCCTCCAACATGCTGACCTCATCGAGATAAGCACTATACAACTTTCTCATTTCATTGAGAGACACACATTGGCAGAATATCAGCCAAATGGCATTCACTGCTCGAAGGCATTGAGTGAATCTTTGGAACCTATTGGGCATTTCTTACAACTTGCTGAACTCAATGAGATAAGGACTTCACCACTTTCTCATTTGATTGATATAAACACGTTGGCAGAATATCAGCCAAATGGCGTTCACTGCTCTAATGCATTGCGAGAAACTTTGGAACCTATTGTGGATTTCTTCCAATTTGCTGAACTCAACGAGATAAACACTTTACCACTTTCTCATTTCATTGTGATACACACATTAGCAAAATATCAGCCAAATGGCATTCACTACTCCAAGGCATTCAGTGAATCTTTGGAACCTATTGGGGTTTTCTTACAACTTGCTGAACTCATTGAGATAAGGACTTTACCACCTTCTCATTGCATTGAGATAAACACATTGCAGAATATCAGCCAAATGGCATTTGTTGCTGGAAGGAATTCAGAGAATCCTTGGAACCTATTGTGGATTTCCTCCAACTTGCTGAACTCATGAAGACAAATACTTCACTGCTTTCTCATTTCTTTGAGATACACAGTTTGGCAGAGTAACAGCCAAACGGCATTCACTGCTCGTAGGTATTCAGAGAATCTTTGGAAACTATTGTGGATTTCCTCCAAATTGCTAATCTCATCGAGATCATCCAAATGGCATACTCTTATCTCTGGTATTCAGAGAAACTTTGGAGCATATTGTGGATTTCCTCCAACTTGCTGATCTCATCGAGAAAAGCACTCTACAACTTTCTCATTCCATTGAGATACACACATTGGTAGAATACCAGCCAAATTGCATTCACTGCTCGAAGGTATTCAGAGAAACTTTGCGGATTTCTGCCAACTTGCTGAATTCATCGAGATAAGAACTTTACCACTATCTCATTTCATTGAGATACACACAGTGGCAGAATGTCAGCCAAATGGCATTCGCTGCTGGAAGGAATTCAGAGAATCCTTGGAACCTATAGTGGATTTCCCCCAACTTGCTGAACTCATGGAGACAAGAACTTTACGACATTCTCATTTCATTGAGATACACACATTGGCAGAATAACAGCCAAATGGCATTCTCTGCTCGACGGTATTCACAGAAACATTGGATCATATTGTGGATTTCCTCCAACTTGCTGATCTCATCGAGAGAAGTACTATACAACTTTCTCATTTCATGGAGATACACACATTGGCAGAATATCAGCCAAATTGCATTCACTGCTCGAAGGTATTCAGAGAAACTTTGGAACCTATTGCGAATTTCTTCCAACTTGCAGGATTCATCCAGATCAGAACTTTACCACTATCTCATTTCATTGAGATACACACATTGGCAGAATATCAGCCAAATGGCTTTCACTGCTCGAAGGTATTCAGAGAAACTTTGGAACCGATTGTGGATTTCTTGCAACTTGTTGAACTCATGGAGATAAGGACTTTACCACTTTCTCATTTCATGGAGATACACACATTGGCAGAATATCAGCCAAATGGCATTCACTACTCGAAGGCATTCAGTGAATCTTTGGAACCTATAGGGAATTTCTTACAACTTCCTGAACACAATGACATAAGGGCTTTACCACTTTCTCTGTTCATTGAGATAAACACATTGGCAGAATATCAGCCGAATTCCATTCACTGCTCGAAGGTATTCAGAGAAACTTGGGAACATATTGTGGATTTCCTCCAACATGCTGACCTCATCGAGATAAGCACTATACAACTTTCTCATTTCATTGAGAGACACACATTGGCAGAATATCAGCCAAATGGCATTCACTGCTCGAAGGCATTCAGTGAATCTTTGGAACCTATTGGGCATTTCTTACAACTTGCTGAACTCAATGAGATAAGGACTTCACCACTTTCTCATTTGATTGATATAAACACGTTGGCAGAATATCAGCCAAATGGCGTTCACTGCTCTAATGCATTGCGAGAAACTTTGGAACCTATTGTGGATTTCTTCCAATTTGCTGAACTCAACGAGATAAACACTTTACCACTTTCTCATTTCATTGTGATACACACATTAGCAAAATATCAGCCAAATGGCATTCACTACTCCAAGGCATTCAGTGAATCTTTGGAACCTATTGGGGTTTTCTTACAACTTGCTGATCTCATTGAGATAAGGACTTTACCACTTTCTCATTCCATTGAGATACACACATTGGCAGAATATCAGCCAAATGGCATTCGTTGCTGGAAGGAATTCAGACAAAATTTGGAACCTATTGTGGATTTCCCCCAACTTGCTGATCTCACCGAGACAAACACTTTACGACATTCTCATTTCATGGAGATACACGCATTGGCACAATATCAGCCCAATGGCATTCACTGCTCGAAGGTATTCCGAGAATCTTTGGAACCCATTGTGGATTTCTTCCAATTTGCTGAACTCAACCAGATAAACAATTTACCACTTTCTCATTTCATTGTGATACACACATTAGCAAAATATCAGCCAAATGGCATTCTCTACTCCAAGGCATTCAGTGAATCTTTGGAACCTATTGGGGTTTTCTTACAACTTGCTGAACTCATTGAGATAAGGACTTTACCACCTTCTCATTGCATTGAGATAAACACATTGCAGAATATCAGCAAAATGGCATTCGTTGCTGGAAGGAATTCAGAGAATCCTTGGAACCTATTGTGGATTTCCCCCAACTTGCTGAACTCATGGAGACAAGAACTTTACGACATTCTCATTTCATTGAGATACACACATTGGCAGAGTAACAGCCAAACGGAAATCACTGCTCGAAGGTATTCAGAGAATCTTTGGAAACTATTGTGGATTTCCTCCAAATTGCTAATCTCATCGAGATCATCCAAATGGCATACTCTTATCTCTGGTATTCAGAGAAACTTTGGAGCATATTGTGGATTTCCTCCAACTTGCTGATCTCATCGAGAAAAGCACTCTACAACTTTCTCATTCCATTGAGGTACACACATTGGTAGAATACCAGCCAAATTGCATTCACTGCTCGAAGGTATTCAGAGAAACTTTGCGGATTTCTACCAACTTGCTGAATTCATCGAGATAAGAACTTTACCACTATCTCATTTCATTGAGATACACACAGTGGCAGAATGTCAGCCAAATGGCATTCGCTGCTGGAAGGAATTCAGAGAATCCTTGGAACCTATTGTGGATTTCCCCCAACTTGCTGAACTCATGGAGACAAAGACTTTACGACATTCTCATTTCATTGAGATACACACATTGGCAGAATAACAGCCAAATGGCATTCACTGCTCGACGGTATTCACAGAAACATTGGATCATATTGTGGATTTCCTCCAACTTGCTGATCTCATCGAGAGAAGTACTATACAACTTTCTCATTTCATTGAGATACACACGTTTTCAGAATATCAGCCAAATTGCATTCACTGCTCCAAGGTATTCAGAGAAACTTTGGAACCTATTGCGAATTTCTTCCAACTTGCAGGATTCATCCAGATCAGAACTTTACCACTATCTCATTTCATTGAGATACACACATTGGCAGAATATCAGCCAAATGGCTTTCACTGCTCGAAGGTATTCAGAGAAACTTTGGAACCGATTGTGGATTACTTCCAATTTGCTGAAGTCATGGAGATAAGGACTTTACCACTTTCTCATTTCATAGTGATACACACATTGGCAGAATATCAGCCAAATGGCATTCACTACTCGAAGGCATTCAGTGAATCTTTGGAACCTATAGGGAATTTCTTACAACTTCCTGAACACAATGACATAAGGGCTTTACCACTTTCTCTGTTCATTGAGATAAACACATTGGCAGAATATCAGCCGAATTCCATTCACTGCTCGAAGGTATTCAGAGAAACTTGGGAACATATTGTGGATTTCCTCCAACATGCTGACCTCATCGAGATAAGCACTATACAACTTTCTCATTTCATTGAGAGACACACATTGGCAGAATATCAGCCAAATGGCATTCACTGCTCGAAGGCATTCAGTGAATCTTTGGAACCTATTGGGCATTTCTTACAACTTGCTGAACTCAATGAGATAAGGACTTCACCACTTTCTCATTTGATTGATATAAACACGTTGGCAGAATATCAGCCAAATGGCGTTCACTGCTCTAATGCATTGCGAGAAACTTTGGAACCTATTGTGGATTTCTTCCAATTGGCTGAACAGAATGAGATAAAAACTTTACCACTTTCTCATTTCATTGTGATACACACACTAGCAGAATATCCGCCAAATGGCATTCACGACTCCAAGGCATTCAGTGAATCTTTGGAACCTATTGGGGTTTTCTTACAACTTGCTGATCTCATTGAGATAAGGACTTTACCACTTTCTCATTCCATCGAGATACACACATTGGCAGAATATCAGCCAAATGGCATTCGTTGCTGGAAGGAATTCAGACAAAATTTGGAACCTATTGTGGATTTCCCCCAACTTGCTGATTTCACCGAGACAAACACTTTACGACATTCTCATTTCATGGAGATACTCGCATTGGCACAATATCAGCCCAATGGCATTCACTGCTCGAAGGTATTCCGAGAAACTTTGGAACCCATTGTGGATTTCTTCCAATTTGCTGAACTCAACGAGATAAACACTTTACCACTTTCTCATTTCATTGTGATACACACATTAGCAAAATATCAGCCAAATGGCATTCACTACTCCAAGGCATTCAGTGAATCTTTGGAACCTATTGGGGTTTTCTTACAACTTGCTGAACTCATTGAGATAAGGACTTTACCACCTTCTCATTGCATTGAGATAAACACATTGCAGAATATCAGCAAAATGGCATTCGTTGCTGGAAGGAATTCAGAGAATCCTTGGAACCTATTGTGGATTTCCCCCAACTTGCTGAACTCATGGAGACAAGAACTTTACGACATTCTCATTTCATTGAGATACACACATTGGCAGAATAACAGCCAAATGGCATTCACTGCTCGACGGTATTCACAGAAACATTGGATCATATTGTGGATTTCCTCCAACTTGCTGATCTCATCGAGAGAAGTACTATACAACTTTCTCATTTCATGGAGATACACACATTGGCAGAATATCAGCCAAATTGCATTCACTGCTCGAAGGTATTCAGAGAAACTTTGGAACCTATTGCGAATTTCTTCCAACTTGCAGGATTCATCCAGATCAGAACTTTACCACTATCTCATTTCATTGAGATACACACATTGGCAGAATATCAGCCAAATGGCTTTCACTGCTCGAAGGTATTCAGAGAAACTTTGGAACCGATTGTGGATTTCTTGCAACTTGTTGAACTCATGGAGATAAGGACTTTACCACTTTCTCATTTCATGGAGATACACACATTGGCAGAATATCAGCCAAATGGCATTCACTACTCGAAGGCATTCAGTGAATCTTTGGAACCTATAGGGAATTTCTTACAACTTCCTGAACACAATGACATAAGGGCTTTACCACTTTCTCTGTTCATTGAGATAAACACATTGGCAGAATATCAGCCGAATTCCATTCACTGCTCGAAGGTATTCAGAGAAACTTGGGAACATATTGTGGATTTCCTCCAACATGCTGACCTCATCGAGATAAGCACTATACAACTTTCTCATTTCATTGAGAGACACACATTGGCAGAATATCAGCCAAATGGCATTCACTGCTCGAAGGCATTGAGTGAATCTTTGGAACCTATTGGGCATTTCTTACAACTTGCTGAACTCAATGAGATAAGGACTTCACCACTTTCTCATTTGATTGATATAAACACGTTGGCAGAATATCAGCCAAATGGCGTTCACTGCTCTAATGCATTGCGAGAAACTTTGGAACCTATTGTGGATTTCTTCCAATTTGCTGAACTCAACGAGATAAACACTTTACCACTTTCTCATTTCATTGTGATACACACATTAGCAAAATATCAGCCAAATGGCATTCACTACTCCAAGGCATTCAGTGAATTTTTGGAACCTATTGGGGTTTTCTTACAACTTGCTGATCTCATTGAGATAAGGACTTTACCACTTTCTCATTCCATCGAGATACACACATTGGCAGAATATCAGCCAAATGGCATTCGTTGCTGGTAGGAATTCAGACAAAATTTGGAACCTATTGTGGATTTCCCCCAACTTGCTGATCTCACCGAGACAAACACTTTACGACATTCTCATTTCATGGAGATACACGCATTGGCACAATATCAGCCCAATGGCATTCACTGCTCGAAGGTATTCCGAGAATCTTTGGAACCCATTGTGGATTTCTTCCAATTTGCTGAACTCAACCAGATAAACACTTTACCACTTTCTCATTTCATTGTGATACACACATTAGCAAAATATCAGCCAAATGGCATTCTCTACTCCAAGGCATTCAGTGAATCTTTGGAACCTATTGGGGTTTTCTTACAACTTGCTGAACTCATTGAGTTAAGGACTTTACCACCTTCTCATTGCATTGAGATAAACACATTGCAGAATATCAGCAAAATGGCATTCGTTGCTGGAAGGAATTCAGAGAATCCTTGGAACCTATTGTGGATTACCCCCAACTTGCTGAACTCATCGAGACAAATACTTCACTGCTTTCTCATTTCATTGAGATACACACATTGGCAGAGTAACAGCCAAACGGCATTCACTGCTCGAAGGTATTCAGAGAATCTTTGGAAACTATTGTGGATTTCCTCCAAATTGCTAATCTCATCGAGATCATCCAAATGGCATACTCTTATCTCTGGTATTCAGAGAAACTTTGGAGCATATTGTGGATTTCCTCCAACTTGCTGATCTCATCGAGAAAAGCCCTCTACAACTTTCTCATTCCATTGAGATACACACATTGGTAGAATACCAGCCAAATTGCATTCACTGCTCGAAGGTATTCAGAGAAACTTTGCGGATTTCTACCAACTTGCTGAATTCATCGAGATAAGAACTTTACCACTATCTCATTTCATTGAGATACACACAGTGGCAGAATGTCAGCCAAATGGCATTCGCTGCTGGAAGGAATTCAGAGAAACTTTGGAACCCATTGTGGATTTCTTCCAATTTGCTGAACTCAACGAGATACACACTTTACCACTTTCTCATTTCATTGTGATACACACATTAGCAGAATATCAGCCAAATGGCATTCACTGCTCCAAGGCTTTCAGTGAATCATTGGAACTTATTGGGGTTCTCTTACAACTTGCTGAACTCATTGAGATAAGGACTTTACCACCTTCTCATTGCATTGAGATAAACACATTGCAGAATATCAGCAAAATGGCATTCGTTGCTGGAAGGAATTCAGAGAATCCTTGGAACCTATTGTGGATTTCCCCCAACTTGCTGAACTCATCGAGACAAATACTTCACTGCTTTCTCATTTCATTGAGATACACACATTGGCAGAATAACAGCCAAACGGCATTCACTGCTCGACGGTATTCAGAGAATCTTTGGAAACTATTGTGGATTTCCTCCATATTGCTAATCTCATTGAGATCATCCAAATGGCATACTCTTATCTCTGGTATTCAGAGAAACTTTGGAGCATATTGTGGATTTCCTCCAACTTGCTGATCTCATCGAGAAAAGCACTCTACAACTTTCTCATTCCATTGAGATACACACATTGGTAGAATACCAGCCAAATTGCATTCACTGCTCGAAGGTATTCAGAGAAACTTTGCGGATTTCTACCAACTTGCTGAATTCATCGAGATAAGAACTTTACCACTATCTCATTTCATTGAGATACACACAGTGGCAGAATGTCAGCCAAATGGCATTCGCTGCTGGAAGGAATTCAGAGAATCCTTGGAACCTATTGTGGATTTCCCCCAACTTGCTGATCTCATGGAGACAAGGACTTTACGACATTCTCATTTCATTGAGATACACACATTGGCAGAATAACAGCCAAATGGCATTCACTGCTCGACGGAATTCACAGAAACATTGGATCATATTGTGGATTTCCTCCAACTTGCTGATCTCATCGAGAGAAGTACTATACAACTTTCTCATTTCATTGAGATACACACATTTTCAGAATATCAGCCAAATTGCATTCACTGCTCGAAGGTATTCAGAGAAACTTTGGAACCTATTGCGAATTTCTTCCAACTTGCAGGATTCATCCAGATCAGAACTTTCCCACTATCTCATTTCATTGAGATAGACACATTGGCAGAATATCAGCCAAATGGCTTTCACTGCTCGATGGTATTCAGAGAAACTTTGGAACCTATAGCGAATTTCTTCCAACTTGCAGGATTCATCCAGATCAGAACTTTCCCACTATCTCATTTCATTGAGATACACACATTGGCAGAATATCAGCCAAATGGCTTTCACTGCTCGAAGGTATTCAGAGAAACTTTGGATCCGATTGTGGATTTCTTCCAATTTGCTGAACTCATGGAGATAAGGACTTTACCACTTTCTCATTTCATAGTGATACACACATTGGCAGAATATCAGCCAAATGGCATTCACTACTCGAAGGCATTCAGTGAATCTTTGGAACCTATAGGGAATTTCTTACAACTTCCTGAACACAATGACATAAGGGCTTTACCACTTTCTCTGTTCATTGAGATAAACACATTGGCAGAATATCAGCCGAATTCCATTCACTGCTCGAAGGTATTCAGAGAAACTTGGGAACATATTGTGGATTTCCTCCAACATGCTGACCTCATCGAAATAAGCACTATACAACTTTCTCATTTCATTGAGAGACACACATTGGCAGAATATCAGCCAAATGGCATTCACTGCTCGAAGGCATTCAGTGAATCTTTGGAACCTATTGGGCATTTCTTACAACTTGCTGAACTCAATGAGATAAGGACTTCACCACTTTCTCATTTGATTGATATAAACACGTTGGCAGAATATCAGCCAAATGGCGTTCACTGCTCTAATGCATTGCGAGAAACTTTGGAACCTATTGTGGATTTCTTCCAATTTGCTGAACTCAACGAGATAAACACTTTACCACTTTCTCATTTCATTGTGATACACACATTAGCAAAATATCAGCCAAATGGCATTCACTACTCCAAGGCATTCAGTGAATCTTTGGAACCTATTGGGGTTTTCTTACAACTTGCTGAACTCATTGAGATAAGGACTTTACCACCTTCTCATTGCATTGAGATAAACACATTGCAGAATATCAGCCAAATGGCATTTGTTGCTGGAAGGAATTCAGAGAATCCTTGGAACCTATTGTGGATTTCCTCCAACTTGCTGAACTCATGAAGACAAATACTTCACTGCTTTCTCATTTCTTTGAGATACACAGTTTGGCAGAGTAACAGCCAAACGGCATTCACTGCTCGTAGGTATTCAGAGAATCTTTGGAAACTATTGTGGATTTCCTCCAAATTGCTAATCTCATCGAGATCATCCAAATGGCATACTCTTATCTCTGGTATTCAGAGAAACTTTGGAGCATATTGTGGATTTCCTCCAACTTGCTGATCTCATCGAGAAAAGCACTCTACAACTTTCTCATTCCATTGAGATACACACATTGGTAGAATACCAGCCAAATTGCATTCACTGCTCGAAGGTATTCAGAGAAACTTTGCGGATTTCTGCCAACTTGCTGAATTCATCGAGATAAGAACTTTACCACTATCTCATTTCATTGAGATACACACAGTGGCAGAATGTCAGCCAAATGGCATTCGCTGCTGGAAGGAATTCAGAGAATCCTTGGAACCTATAGTGGATTTCCCCCAACTGGCTGAACTCATGGAGACAAGAACTTTACGACATTCTCATTTCATTGAGATACACACATTGGCAGAATAACAGCCAAATGGCATTCTCTGCTCGACGGTATTCACAGAAACATTGGATCATATTGTGGATTTCCTCCAACTTGCTGATCTCATCGAGAGAAGTACTATACAACTTTCTCATTTCATGGAGATACACACATTGGCAGAATATCAGCCAAATTGCATTCACTGCTCGAAGGTATTCAGAGAAACTTTGGAACCTATTGCGAATTTCTTCCAACTTGCAGGATTCATCCAGATCAGAACTTTACCACTATCTCATTTCATTGAGATACACACATTGGCAGAATATCAGCCAAATGGCTTTCACTGCTCGAAGGTATTCAGAGAAACTTTGGAACCGATTGTGGATTTCTTGCAACTTGTTGAACTCATGGAGATAAGGACTTTACCACTTTCTCATTTCATGGAGATACACACATTGGCAGAATATCAGCCAAATGGCATTCACTACTCGAAGGCATTCAGTGAATCTTTGGAACCTATAGGGAATTTCTTACAACTTCCTGAACACAATGACATAAGGGCTTTACCACTTTCTCTGTTCATTGAGATAAACACATTGGCAGAATATCAGCCGAATTCCATTCACTGCTCGAAGGTATTCAGAGAAACTTGGGAACATATTGTGGATTTCCTCCAACATGCTGACCTCATCGAGATAAGCACTATACAACTTTCTCATTTCATTGAGAGACACACATTGGCAGAATATCAGCCAAATGGCATTCACTGCTCGAAGGCATTCAGTGAATCTTTGGAACCTATTGGGCATTTCTTACAAATTGCTGAACTCAATGAGATAAGGACTTCACCACTTTCTCATTTGATTGATATAAACACGTTGGCAGAATGTCAGCCAAATGGCGTTCACTGCTCTAATGCATTGCGAGAAACTTTGGAACCTATTGTGGATTTCTTCCAATTTGCTGAACTGAATGAGATAAAAACTTTACCACTTTCTCATTTCATTGTGATACACACACTAGCAGAATATCCGCCAAATGGCATTCACTACTCCAACGCATTCAGTGAATCTTTGGAACCTATTGGGGTTTTCTTACAACCTGCTGATCTCATTGAGATAAGGACTTTACCACTTTCTCATTCCATTGAGATACACACATTGGCAGAATATCAGCCAAATGGCATTCGTTGCTGGAAGGAATTCAGACAAAATTTGGAACCTATTGTGGATTTCCCCCAACTTGCTGATCTCACCGAGACAAACACTTTACGACATTCTCATTTCATGGAGATACACGCATTGGCACAATATCAGCCCAATGGCATTCACTGCTCGAAGGTATTCCGAGAATCTTTGGAACCCATTGTGGATTTCTTCCAATTTGCTGAACTCAACCAGATAAACAATTTACCACTTTCTCATTTCATTGTGATACACACATTAGCAAAATATCAGCCAAATGGCATTCTCTACTCCAAGGCATTCAGTGAATCTTTGGAACCTATTGGGGTTTTCTTACAACTTGCTGAACTCATTGAGATAAGGACTTTACCACCTTCTCATTGCATTGAGATAAACACATTGCAGAATATCAGCAAAATGGCATTCGTTGCTGGAAGGAATTCAGAGAATCCTTGGAACCTATTGTGGATTTCCCCCAACTTGCTGAACTCATGGAGACAAGAACTTTACGACATTCTCATTTCATTGAGATACACACATTGGCAGAGTAACAGCCAAACGGAAATCACTGCTCGAAGGTATTCAGAGAATCTTTGGAAACTATTGTGGATTTCCTCCAAATTGCTAATCTCATCGAGATCATCCAAATGGCATACTCTTATCTCTGGTATTCAGAGAAACTTTGGAGCATATTGTGGATTTCCTCCAACTTGCTGATCTCATCGAGAAAAGCACTCTACAACTTTCTCATTCCATTGAGGTACACACATTGGTAGAATACCAGCCAAATTGCATTCACTGCTCGAAGGTATTCAGAGAAACTTTGCGGATTTCTACCAACTTGCTGAATTCATCGAGATAAGAACTTTACCACTATCTCATTTCATTGAGATACACACAGTGGCAGAATGTCAGCCAAATGGCATTCGCTGCTGGAAGGAATTCAGAGAATCCTTGGAACCTATAGTGGATTTCCCCCAACTTGCTGAACTCATGGAGACAAAGACTTTACGACATTCTCATTTCATTGAGATACACACATTGGCAGAATAACAGCCAAATGGCATTCACTGCTCGACGGTATTCACAGAAACATTGGATCATATTGTGGATTTCCTCCAACTTGCTGATCTCATCGAGAGAAGTACTATACAACTTTCTCATTTCATTGAGATACACACGTTTTCAGAATATCAGCCAAATTGCATTCACTGCTCGAAGGTATTCAGAGAAACTTTGGAACCTATTGCGAATTTCTTCCAACTTGCAGGATTCATCCAGATCAGAACTTTACCACTATCTCATTTCATTGAGATACACACATTGGCAGAATATCAGCCAAATGGCTTTCACTGCTCGAAGGTATTCAGAGAAACTTTGGAACCGATTGTGGATTACTTCCAATTTGCTGAAGTCATGGAGATAAGGACTTTACCACTTTCTCATTTCATAGTGATACACACATTGGCAGAATATCAGCCAAATGGCATTCACTACTCGAAGGCATTCAGTGAATCTTTGGAACCTATAGGGAATTTCTTACAACTTCCTGAACACAATGACATAAGGGCTTTACCACTTTCTCTGTTCATTGAGATAAACACATTGGCAGAATATCAGCCGAATTCCATTCACTGCTCGAAGGTATTCAGAGAAACTTGGGAACATATTGTGGATTTCCTCCAACATGCTGACCTCATCGAGATAAGCACTATACAACTTTCTCATTTCATTGAGAGACACACATTGGCAGAATATCAGCCAAATGGCATTCACTGCTCGAAGGCATTCAGTGAATCTTTGGAACCTATTGGGCATTTCTTACAACTTGCTGAACTCAATGAGATAAGGACTTCACCACTTTCTCATTTGATTGATATAAACACGTTGGCAGAATATCAGCCAAATGGCGTTCACTGCTCTAATGCATTGCGAGAAACTTTGGAACCTATTGTGGATTTCTTCCAATTGGCTGAACAGAATGAGATAAAAACTTTACCACTTTCTCATTTCATTGTGATACACACACTAGCAGAATATCCGCCAAATGGCATTCACGACTCCAAGGCATTCAGTGAATCTTTGGAACCTATTGGGGTTTTCTTACAACTTGCTGAACTCATTGAGATAAGGACTTTACCACCTTCTCATTGCATTGAGATAAACACATTGCAGAATATCAGCCAAATGGCATTTGTTGCTGGAAGGAATTCAGAGAATCCTTGGAACCTATTGTGGATTTCCTCCAACTTGCTGAACTCATGAAGACAAATACTTCACTGCTTTCTCATTTCTTTGAGATACACAGTTTGGCAGAGTAACAGCCAAACGGCATTCACTGCTCGTAGGTATTCAGAGAATCTTTGGAAACTATTGTGGATTTCCTCCAAATTGCTAATCTCATCGAGATCATCCAAATGGCATACTCTTATCTCTGGTATTCAGAGAAACTTTGGAGCATATTGTGGATTTCCTCCAACTTGCTGATCTCATCGAGAAAAGCACTCTACAACTTTCTCATTCCATTGAGATACACACATTGGTAGAATACCAGCCAAATTGCATTCACTGCTCGAAGGTATTCAGAGAAACTTTGCGGATTTCTGCCAACTTGCTGAATTCATCGAGATAAGAACTTTACCACTATCTCATTTCATTGAGATACACACAGTGGCAGAATGTCAGCCAAATGGCATTCGCTGCTGGAAGGAATTCAGAGAATCCTTGGAACCTATAGTGGATTTCCCCCAACTTGCTGAACTCATGGAGACAAGAACTTTACGACATTCTCATTTCATTGAGATACACACATTGGCAGAATAACAGCCAAATGGCATTCTCTGCTCGACGGTATTCACAGAAACATTGGATCATATTGTGGATTTCCTCCAACTTGCTGATCTCATCGAGAGAAGTACTATACAACTTTCTCATTTCATGGAGATACACACATTGGCAGAATATCAGCCAAATTGCATTCACTGCTCGAAGGTATTCAGAGAAACTTTGGAACCTATTGCGAATTTCTTCCAACTTGCAGGATTCATCCAGATCAGAACTTTACCACTATCTCATTTCATTGAGATACACACATTGGCAGAATATCAGCCAAATGGCTTTCACTGCTCGAAGGTATTCAGAGAAACTTTGGAACCGATTGTGGATTTCTTGCAACTTGTTGAACTCATGGAGATAAGGACTTTACCACTTTCTCATTTCATGGAGATACACACATTGGCAGAATATCAGCCAAATGGCATTCACTACTCGAAGGCATTCAGTGAATCTTTGGAACCTATAGGGAATTTCTTACAACTTCCTGAACACAATGACATAAGGGCTTTACCACTTTCTCTGTTCATTGAGATAAACACATTGGCAGAATATCAGCCGAATTCCATTCACTGCTCGAAGGTATTCAGAGAAACTTGGGAACATATTGTGGATTTCCTCCAACATGCTGACCTCATCGAGATAAGCACTATACAACTTTCTCATTTCATTGAGAGACACACATTGGCAGAATATCAGCCAAATGGCATTCACTGCTCGAAGGCATTCAGTGAATCTTTGGAACCTATTGGGCATTTCTTACAAATTGCTGAACTCAATGAGATAAGGACTTCACCACTTTCTCATTTGATTGATATAAACACGTTGGCAGAATGTCAGCCAAATGGCGTTCACTGCTCTAATGCATTGCGAGAAACTTTGGAACCTATTGTGGATTTCTTCCAATTTGCTGAACTGAATGAGATAAAAACTTTACCACTTTCTCATTTCATTGTGATACACACACTAGCAGAATATCCGCCAAATGGCATTCACTACTCCAACGCATTCAGTGAATCTTTGGAACCTATTGGGGTTTTCTTACAACCTGCTGATCTCATTGAGATAAGGACTTTACCACTTTCTCATTCCATTGAGATACACACATTGGCAGAATATCAGCCAAATGGCATTCGTTGCTGGAAGGAATTCAGACAAAATTTGGAACCTATTGTGGATTTCCCCCAACTTGCTGATCTCACCGAGACAAACACTTTACGACATTCTCATTTCATGGAGATACACGCATTGGCACAATATCAGCCCAATGGCATTCACTGCTCGAAGGTATTCCGAGAATCTTTGGAACCCATTGTGGATTTCTTCCAATTTGCTGAACTCAACCAGATAAACAATTTACCACTTTCTCATTTCATTGTGATACACACATTAGCAAAATATCAGCCAAATGGCATTCTCTACTCCAAGGCATTCAGTGAATCTTTGGAACCTATTGGGGTTTTCTTACAACTTGCTGAACTCATTGAGATAAGGACTTTACCACCTTCTCATTGCATTGAGATAAACACATTGCAGAATATCAGCAAAATGGCATTCGTTGCTGGAAGGAATTCAGAGAATCCTTGGAACCTATTGTGGATTTCCCCCAACTTGCTGAACTCATGGAGACAAGAACTTTACGACATTCTCATTTCATTGAGATACACACATTGGCAGAGTAACAGCCAAACGGAAATCACTGCTCGAAGGTATTCAGAGAATCTTTGGAAACTATTGTGGATTTCCTCCAAATTGCTAATCTCATCGAGATCATCCAAATGGCATACTCTTATCTCTGGTATTCAGAGAAACTTTGGAGCATATTGTGGATTTCCTCCAACTTGCTGATCTCATCGAGAAAAGCACTCTACAACTTTCTCATTCCATTGAGGTACACACATTGGTAGAATACCAGCCAAATTGCATTCACTGCTCGAAGGTATTCAGAGAAACTTTGCGGATTTCTACCAACTTGCTGAATTCATCGAGATAAGAACTTTACCACTATCTCATTTCATTGAGATACACACAGTGGCAGAATGTCAGCCAAATGGCATTCGCTGCTGGAAGGAATTCAGAGAATCCTTGGAACCTATTGTGGATTTCCCCCAACTTGCTGAACTCATGGAGACAAAGACTTTACGACATTCTCATTTCATTGAGATACACACATTGGCAGAATAACAGCCAAATGGCATTCACTGCTCGACGGTATTCACAGAAACATTGGATCATATTGTGGATTTCCTCCAACTTGCTGATCTCATCGAGAGAAGTACTATACAACTTTCTCATTTCATTGAGATACACACGTTTTCAGAATATCAGCCAAATTGCATTCACTGCTCGAAGGTATTCAGAGAAACTTTGGAACCTATTGCGAATTTCTTCCAACTTGCAGGATTCATCCAGATCAGAACTTTACCACTATCTCATTTCATTGAGATACACACATTGGCAGAATATCAGCCAAATGGCTTTCACTGCTCGAAGGTATTCAGAGAAACTTTGGAACCGATTGTGGATTACTTCCAATTTGCTGAAGTCATGGAGATAAGGACTTTACCACTTTCTCATTTCATAGTGATACACACATTGGCAGAATATCAGCCAAATGGCATTCACTACTCGAAGGCATTCAGTGAATCTTTGGAACCTATAGGGAATTTCTTACAACTTCCTGAACACAATGACATAAGGGCTTTACCACTTTCTCTGTTCATTGAGATAAACACATTGGCAGAATATCAGCCGAATTCCATTCACTGCTCGAAGGTATTCAGAGAAACTTGGGAACATATTGTGGATTTCCTCCAACATGCTGACCTCATCGAGATAAGCACTATACAACTTTCTCATTTCATTGAGAGACACACATTGGCAGAATATCAGCCAAATGGCATTCACTGCTCGAAGGCATTCAGTGAATCTTTGGAACCTATTGGGCATTTCTTACAACTTGCTGAACTCAATGAGATAAGGACTTCACCACTTTCTCATTTGATTGATATAAACACGTTGGCAGAATATCAGCCAAATGGCGTTCACTGCTCTAATGCATTGCGAGAAACTTTGGAACCTATTGTGGATTTCTTCCAATTGGCTGAACAGAATGAGATAAAAACTTTACCACTTTCTCATTTCATTGTGATACACACACTAGCAGAATATCCGCCAAATGGCATTCACGACTCCAAGGCATTCAGTGAATCTTTGGAACCTATTGGGGTTTTCTTACAACTTGCTGATCTCATTGAGATAAGGACTTTACCACTTTCTCATTCCATCGAGATACACACATTGGCAGAATATCAGCCAAATGGCATTCGTTGCTGGAAGGAATTCAGACAAAATTTGGAACCTATTGTGGATTTCCCCCAACTTGCTGATTTCACCGAGACAAACACTTTACGACATTCTCATTTCATGGAGATACTCGCATTGGCACAATATCAGCCCAATGGCATTCACTGCTCGAAGGTATTCCGAGAAACTTTGGAACCCATTGTGGATTTCTTCCAATTTGCTGAACTCAACGAGATAAACACTTTACCACTTTCTCATTTCATTGTGATACACACATTAGCAAAATATCAGCCAAATGGCATTCACTACTCCAAGGCATTCAGTGAATCTTTGGAACCTATTGGGGTTTTCTTACAACTTGCTGAACTCATTGAGATAAGGACTTTACCACCTTCTCATTGCATTGAGATAAACACATTGCAGAATATCAGCAAAATGGCATTCGTTGCTGGAAGGAATTCAGAGAATCCTTGGAACCTATTGTGGATTTCCCCCAACTTGCTGAACTCATGGAGACAAGAACTTTACGACATTCTCATTTCATTGAGATACACACATTGGCAGAATAACAGCCAAATGGCATTCACTGCTCGACGGTATTCACAGAAACATTGGATCATATTGTGGATTTCCTCCAACTTGCTGATCTCATCGAGAGAAGTACTATACAACTTTCTCATTTCATGGAGATACACACATTGGCAGAATATCAGCCAAATTGCATTCACTGCTCGAAGGTATTCAGAGAAACTTTGGAACCTATTGCGAATTTCTTCCAACTTGCAGGATTCATCCAGATCAGAACTTTACCACTATCTCATTTCATTGAGATACACACATTGGCAGAATATCAGCCAAATGGCTTTCACTGCTCGAAGGTATTCAGAGAAACTTTGGAACCGATTGTGGATTTCTTGCAACTTGTTGAACTCATGGAGATAAGGACTTTACCACTTTCTCATTTCATGGAGATACACACATTGGCAGAATATCAGCCAAATGGCATTCACTACTCGAAGGCATTCAGTGAATCTTTGGAACCTATAGGGAATTTCTTACAACTTCCTGAACACAATGACATAAGGGCTTTACCACTTTCTCTGTTCATTGAGATAAACACATTGGCAGAATATCAGCCGAATTCCATTCACTGCTCGAAGGTATTCAGAGAAACTTGGGAACATATTGTGGATTTCCTCCAACATGCTGACCTCATCGAGATAAGCACTATACAACTTTCTCATTTCATTGAGAGACACACATTGGCAGAATATCAGCCAAATGGCATTCACTGCTCGAAGGCATTGAGTGAATCTTTGGAACCTATTGGGCATTTCTTACAACTTGCTGAACTCAATGAGATAAGGACTTCACCACTTTCTCATTTGATTGATATAAACACGTTGGCAGAATATCAGCCAAATGGCGTTCACTGCTCTAATGCATTGCGAGAAACTTTGGAACCTATTGTGGATTTCTTCCAATTTGCTGAACTCAACGAGATAAACACTTTACCACTTTCTCATTTCATTGTGATACACACATTAGCAAAATATCAGCCAAATGGCATTCACTACTCCAAGGCATTCAGTGAATCTTTGGAACCTATTGGGGTTTTCTTACAACTTGCTGAACTCATTGAGATAAGGACTTTACCACCTTCTCATTGCATTGAGATAAACACATTGCAGAATATCAGCAAAATGGCATTCGTTGCTGGAAGGAATTCAGAGAATCCTTGGAACCTATTGTGGATTACCCCCAACTTGCTGAACTCATCGAGACAAATACTTCACTGCTTTCTCATTTCATTGAGATACACACATTGGCAGAGTAACAGCCAAACGGCATTCACTGCTCGAAGGTATTCAGAGAATCTTTGGAAACTATTGTGGATTCCCTCCAAATTGCTAATCTCATCGAGATCATCCAAATGGCATACTCTTATCTCTGGTATTCAGAGAAACTTTGGAGCATATTGTGGATTTCCTCCAACTTGCTGATCTCATCGAGAAAAGCCCTCTACAACTTTCTCATTCCATTGAGATACACACATTGGTAGAATACCAGCCAAATTGCATTCACTGCTCGAAGGTATTCAGAGAAACTTTGCGGATTTCTACCAACTTGCTGAATTCATCGAGATAAGAACTTTACCACTATCTCATTTCATTGAGATACACACAGTGGCAGAATGTCAGCCAAATGGCATTCGCTGCTGGAAGGAATTCAGAGAATCCTTGGAACCTATTGTGGATTTCCCCCAACTTGCTGAACTCATGGAGACAAAGACTTTACGACATTCTCATTTCATTGAGATACACACATTGGCAGAATAACAGCCAAATGGCATTCACTGCTCGACGGTATTCACAGAAACATTGGATCATATTGTGGATTTCCTCCAACTTGCTGATCTCATCGAGAGAAGTACTATACAACTTTCTCATTTCATGGAGATACACACATTGGCAGAATATCAGCCAAATTGCATTCACTGCTCGAAGGTATTCAGAGAAACTTTGGAACCTATTGCGAATTTCTTCCAACTTGCAGGATTCATCCAGATCAGAACTTTACCACTATCTCATTTCATTGAGATACACACATTGGCAGAATATCAGCCAAATGGCTTTCACTGCTCGAAGGTATTCAGAGAAACTTTGGAACCGATTGCGGATTTCTTGCAACTTGTTGAACTCATGGAGATAAGGACTTTACCACTTTCTCATTTCATGGAGATACACACATTGGCAGAATATCAGCCAAATGGCATTCACTACTCGAAGGCATTCAGTGAATCTTTTGAACCTATAGGGAATTTCTTACAACTTCCTGAACACAATGACATAAGGGCTTTACCACTTTCTCTGTTCATTGAGATAAACACATTGGCAGAATATCAGCCGAATTCCATTCACTGCTCGAAGGTATTCAGAGAAACTTGGGAACATATTGTGGATTTCCTCCAACATGCTGACCTCATCGAGATAAGCACTATACAACTTTCTCATTTCATTGAGAGACACACATTGGCAGAATATCAGCCAAATGGCATTCACTGCTCGAAGGCATTCAGTGAATCTTTGGAACCTATTGGGCATTTCTTACAAATTGCTGAACTCAATGAGATAAGGACTTCACCACTTTCTCATTTGATTGATATAAACACGTTGGCAGAATGTCAGCCAAATGGCGTTCACTGCTCTAATGCATTGCGAGAAACTTTGGAACCTATTGTTTATTTCTTCCAATTTGCTGAACTGAATGAGATAAAAACTTTACCACTTTCTCATTTCATTGTGATACACACACTAGCAGAATATCCGCCAAATGGCATTCACTACTCCAAGGCATTCAGTGAATTTTTGGAACCTATTGGGGTTTTCTTACAACTTGCTGATCTCATTGAGATAAGGACTTTACCACTTTCTCATTCCATCGAGATACACACATTGGCAGAATATCAGCCAAATGGCATTCGTTGCTGGTAGGAATTCAGACAAAATTTGGAACCTATTGTGGATTTCCCCCAACTTGCTGATCTCACCGAGACAAACACTTTACGACATTCTCATTTCATGGAGATACACGCATTGGCACAATATCAGCCCAATGGCATTCACTGCTCGAAGGTATTCCGAGAATCTTTGGAACCCATTGTGGATTTCTTCCAATTTGCTGAACTCAACCAGATAAACACTTTACCACTTTCTCATTTCATTGTGATACACACATTAGCAAAATATCAGCCAAATGGCATTCTCTACTCCAAGGCATTCAGTGAATCTTTGGAACCTATTGGGGTTTTCTTACAACTTGCTGAACTCATTGAGTTAAGGACTTTACCACCTTCTCATTGCATTGAGATAAACACATTGCAGAATATCAGCAAAATGGCATTCGTTGCTGGAAGGAATTCAGAGAATCCTTGGAACCTATTGTGGATTACCCCCAACTTGCTGAACTCATCGAGACAAATACTTCACTGCTTTCTCATTTCATTGAGATACACACATTGGCAGAGTAACAGCCAAACGGCATTCACTGCTCGAAGGTATTCAGAGAATCTTTGGAAACTATTGTGGATTTCCTCCAAATTGCTAATCTCATCGAGATCATCCAAATGGCATACTCTTATCTCTGGTATTCAGAGAAACTTTGGAGCATATTGTGGATTTCCTCCAACTTGCTGATCTCATCGAGAAAAGCCCTCTACAACTTTCTCATTCCATTGAGATACACACATTGGTAGAATACCAGCCAAATTGCATTCACTGCTCGAAGGTATTCAGAGAAACTTTGCGGATTTCTACCAACTTGCTGAATTCATCGAGATAAGAACTTTACCACTATCTCATTTCATTGAGATACACACAGTGGCAGAATGTCAGCCAAATGGCATTCGCTGCTGGAAGGAATTCAGAGAAACTTTGGAACCCATTGTGGATTTCTTCCAATTTGCTGAACTCAACGAGATACACACTTTACCACTTTCTCATTTCATTGTGATACACACATTAGCAGAATATCAGCCAAATGGCATTCACTGCTCCAAGGCTTTCAGTGAATCATTGGAACTTATTGGGGTTCTCTTACAACTTGCTGAACTCATTGAGATAAGGACTTTACCACCTTCTCATTGCATTGAGATAAACACATTGCAGAATATCAGCAAAATGGCATTCGTTGCTGGAAGGAATTCAGAGAATCCTTGGAACCTATTGTGGATTTCCCCCAACTTGCTGAACTCATCGAGACAAATACTTCACTGCTTTCTCATTTCATTGAGATACACACATTGGCAGAATAACAGCCAAACGGCATTCACTGCTCGACGGTATTCAGAGAATCTTTGGAAACTATTGTGGATTTCCTCCATATTGCTAATCTCATTGAGATCATCCAAATGGCATACTCTTATCTCTGGTATTCAGAGAAACTTTGGAGCATATTGTGGATTTCCTCCAACTTGCTGATCTCATCGAGAAAAGCACTCTACAACTTTCTCATTCCATTGAGATACACACATTGGTAGAATACCAGCCAAATTGCATTCACTGCTCGAAGGTATTCAGAGAAACTTTGCGGATTTCTACCAACTTGCTGAATTCATCGAGATAAGAACTTTACCACTATCTCATTTCATTGAGATACACACAGTGGCAGAATGTCAGCCAAATGGCATTCGCTGCTGGAAGGAATTCAGAGAATCCTTGGAACCTATTGTGGATTTCCCCCAACTTGCTGATCTCATGGAGACAAGGACTTTACGACATTCTCATTTCATTGAGATACACACATTGGCAGAATAACAGCCAAATGGCATTCACTGCTCGACGGAATTCACAGAAACATTGGATCATATTGTGGATTTCCTCCAACTTGCTGATCTCATCGAGAGAAGTACTATACAACTTTCTCATTTCATTGAGATACACACATTTTCAGAATATCAGCCAAATTGCATTCACTGCTCGAAGGTATTCAGAGAAACTTTGGAACCTATTGCGAATTTCTTCCAACTTGCAGGATTCATCCAGATCAGAACTTTCCCACTATCTCATTTCATTGAGATACACACATTGGCAGAATATCAGCCAAATGGCTTTCACTGCTCGATGGTATTCAGAGAAACTTTGGAACCTATTGCGAATTTCTTCCAACTTGCAGGATTCATCCAGATCAGAACTTTCCCACTATCTCATTTCATTGAGATACACACATTGGCAGAATATCAGCCAAATGGCTTTCACTGCTCGAAGGTATTCAGAGAAACTTTGGATCCGATTGTGGATTTCTTCCAATTTGCTGAACTCATGGAGATAAGGACTTTACCACTTTCTCATTTCATAGTGATACACACATTGGCAGAATATCAGCCAAATGGCATTCACTACTCGAAGGCATTCAGTGAATCTTTGGAACCTATAGGGAATTTCTTACAACTTCCTGAACACAATGACATAAGGGCTTTACCACTTTCTCTGTTCATTGAGATAAACACATTGGCAGAATATCAGCCGAATTCCATTCACTGCTCGAAGGTATTCAGAGAAACTTGGGAACATATTGTGGATTTCCTCCAACATGCTGACCTCATCGAGATAAGCACTATACAACTTTCTCATTTCATTGAGAGACACACATTGGCAGAATATCAGCCAAATGGCATTCACTGCTCGAAGGCATTGAGTGAATCTTTGGAACCTATTGGGCATTTCTTACAACTTGCTGAACTCAATGAGATAAGGACTTCACCACTTTCTCATTTGATTGATATAAACACGTTGGCAGAATATCAGCCAAATGGCGTTCACTGCTCTAATGCATTGCGAGAAACTTTGGAACCTATTGTGGATTTCTTCCAATTTGCTGAACTCAACGAGATAAACACTTTACCACTTTCTCATTTCATTGTGATACACACATTTGCAAAATATCAGCCAAATGGCATTCACTACTCCAAGGCATTCAGTGAATCTTTGGAACCTATTGGGGTTTTCTTACAACTTGCTGAACTCATTGAGATAAGGACTTTACCACCTTCTCATTGCATTGAGATAAACACATTGCAGAATATCAGCCAAATGGCATTTGTTGCTGGAAGGAATTCAGAGAATCCTTGGAACCTATTGTGGATTTCCTCCAACTTGCTGAACTCATGAAGACAAATACTTCACTGCTTTCTCATTTCTTTGAGATACACAGTTTGGCAGAGTAACAGCCAAACGGCATTCACTGCTCGTAGGTATTCAGAGAATCTTTGGAAACTATTGTGGATTTCCTCCAAATTGCTAATCTCATCGAGATCATCCAAATGGCATACTCTTATCTCTGGTATTCAGAGAAACTTTGGAGCATATTGTGGATTTCCTCCAACTTGCTGATCTCATCGAGAAAAGCACTCTACAACTTTCTCATTCCATTGAGATACACACATTGGTAGAATACCAGCCAAATTGCATTCACTGCTCGAAGGTATTCAGAGAAACTTTGCGGATTTCTGCCAACTTGCTGAATTCATCGAGATAAGAACTTTACCACTATCTCATTTCATTGAGATACACACAGTGGCAGAATGTCAGCCAAATGGCATTCGCTGCTGGAAGGAATTCAGAGAATCCTTGGAACCTATAGTGGATTTCCCCCAACTTGCTGAACTCATGGAGACAAGAACTTTACGACATTCTCATTTCATTGAGATACACACATTGGCAGAATAACAGCCAAATGGCATTCTCTGCTCGACGGTATTCACAGAAACATTGGATCATATTGTGGATTTCCTCCAACTTGCTGATCTCATCGAGAGAAGTACTATACAACTTTCTCATTTCATGGAGATACACACATTGGCAGAATATCAGCCAAATTGCATTCACTGCTCGAAGGTATTCAGAGAAACTTTGGAACCTATTGCGAATTTCTTCCAACTTGCAGGATTCATCCAGATCAGAACTTTACCACTATCTCATTTCATTGAGATACACACATTGGCAGAATATCAGCCAAATGGCTTTCACTGCTCGAAGGTATTCAGAGAAACTTTGGAACCGATTGTGGATTTCTTGCAACTTGTTGAACTCATGGAGATAAGGACTTTACCACTTTCTCATTTCATGGAGATACACACATTGGCAGAATATCAGCCAAATGGCATTCACTACTCGAAGGCATTCAGTGAATCTTTGGAACCTATAGGGAATTTCTTACAACTTCCTGAACACAATGACATAAGGGCTTTACCACTTTCTCTGTTCATTGAGATAAACACATTGGCAGAATATCAGCCGAATTCCATTCACTGCTCGAAGGTATTCAGAGAAACTTGGGAACATATTGTGGATTTCCTCCAACATGCTGACCTCATCGAGATAAGCACTATACAACTTTCTCATTTCATTGAGAGACACACATTGGCAGAATATCAGCCAAATGGCATTCACTGCTCGAAGGCATTCAGTGAATCTTTGGAACCTATTGGGCATTTCTTACAAATTGCTGAACTCAATGAGATAAGGACTTCACCACTTTCTCATTTGATTGATATAAACACGTTGGCAGAATGTCAGCCAAATGGCGTTCACTGCTCTAATGCATTGCGAGAAACTTTGGAACCTATTGTGGATTTCTTCCAATTTGCTGAACTGAATGAGATAAAAACTTTACCACTTTCTCATTTCATTGTGATACACACACTAGCAGAATATCCGCCAAATGGCATTCACTACTCCAAGGCATTCAGTGAATCTTTGGAACCTATTGGGGTTTTCTTACAACCTGCTGATCTCATTGAGATAAGGACTTTACCACTTTCTCATTCCATTGAGATACACACATTGGCAGAATATCAGCCAAATGGCATTCGTTGCTGGAAGGAATTCAGACAAAATTTGGAACCTATTGTGGATTTCCCCCAACTTGCTGATCTCACCGAGACAAACACTTTACGACATTCTCATTTCATGGAGATACACGCATTGGCACAATATCAGCCCAATGGCATTCACTGCTCGAAGGTATTCCGAGAATCTTTGGAACCCATTGTGGATTTCTTCCAATTTGCTGAACTCAACCAGATAAACAATTTACCACTTTCTCATTTCATTGTGATACACACATTAGCAAAATATCAGCCAAATGGCATTCTCTACTCCAAGGCATTCAGTGAATCTTTGGAACCTATTGGGGTTTTCTTACAACTTGCTGAACTCATTGAGATAAGGACTTTACCACCTTCTCATTGCATTGAGATAAACACATTGCAGAATATCAGCAAAATGGCATTCGTTGCTGGAAGGAATTCAGAGAATCCTTGGAACCTATTGTGGATTTCCCCCAACTTGCTGAACTCATGGAGACAAGAACTTTACGACATTCTCATTTCATTGAGATACACACATTGGCAGAGTAACAGCCAAACGGAAATCACTGCTCGAAGGTATTCAGAGAATCTTTGGAAACTATTGTGGATTTCCTCCAAATTGCTAATCTCATCGAGATCATCCAAATGGCATACTCTTATCTCTGGTATTCAGAGAAACTTTGGAGCATATTGTGGATTTCCTCCAACTTGCTGATCTCATCGAGAAAAGCACTCTACAACTTTCTCATTCCATTGAGGTACACACATTGGTAGAATACCAGCCAAATTGCATTCACTGCTCGAAGGTATTCAGAGAAACTTTGCGGATTTCTACCAACTTGCTGAATTCATCGAGATAAGAACTTTACCACTATCTCATTTCATTGAGATACACACAGTGGCAGAATGTCAGCCAAATGGCATTCGCTGCTGGAAGGAATTCAGAGAATCCTTGGAACCTATAGTGGATTTCCCCCAACTTGCTGAACTCATGGAGACAAAGACTTTACGACATTCTCATTTCATTGAGATACACACATTGGCAGAATAACAGCCAAATGGCATTCACTGCTCGACGGTATTCACAGAAACATTGGATCATATTGTGGATTTCCTCCAACTTGCTGATCTCATCGAGAGAAGTACTATACAACTTTCTCATTTCATTGAGATACACACGTTTTCAGAATATCAGCCAAATTGCATTCACTGCTCGAAGGTATTCAGAGAAACTTTGGAACCTATTGCGAATTTCTTCCAACTTGCAGGATTCATCCAGATCAGAACTTTACCACTATCTCATTTCATTGAGATACACACATTGGCAGAATATCAGCCAAATGGCTTTCACTGCTCGAAGGTATTCAGAGAAACTTTGGAACCGATTGTGGATTACTTCCAATTTGCTGAAGTCATGGAGATAAGGACTTTACCACTTTCTCATTTCATAGTGATACACACATTGGCAGAATATCAGCCAAATGGCATTCACTACTCGAAGGCATTCAGTGAATCTTTGGAACCTATAGGGAATTTCTTACAACTTCCTGAACACAATGACATAAGGGCTTTACCACTTTCTCTGTTCATTGAGATAAACACATTGGCAGAATATCAGCCGAATTCCATTCACTGCTCGAAGGTATTCAGAGAAACTTGGGAACATATTGTGGATTTCCTCCAACATGCTGACCTCATCGAGATAAGCACTATACAACTTTCTCATTTCATTGAGAGACACACATTGGCAGAATATCAGCCAAATGGCATTCACTGCTCGAAGGCATTCAGTGAATCTTTGGAACCTATTGGGCATTTCTTACAACTTGCTGAACTCAATGAGATAAGGACTTCACCACTTTCTCATTTGATTGATATAAACACGTTGGCAGAATATCAGCCAAATGGCGTTCACTGCTCTAATGCATTGCGAGAAACTTTGGAACCTATTGTGGATTTCTTCCAATTGGCTGAACAGAATGAGATAAAAACTTTACCACTTTCTCATTTCATTGTGATACACACACTAGCAGAATATCCGCCAAATGGCATTCACGACTCCAAGGCATTCAGTGAATCTTTGGAACCTATTGGGGTTTTCTTACAACTTGCTGATCTCATTGAGATAAGGACTTTACCACTTTCTCATTCCATCGAGATACACACATTGGCAGAATATCAGCCAAATGGCATTCGTTGCTGGAAGGAATTCAGACAAAATTTGGAACCTATTGTGGATTTCCCCCAACTTGCTGATTTCACCGAGACAAACACTTTACGACATTCTCATTTCATGGAGATACACGCATTGGCACAATATCAGCCCAATGGCATTCACTGCTCGAAGGTATTCCGAGAAACTTTGGAACCCATTGTGGATTTCTTCCAATTTGCTGAACTCAACGAGATAAACACTTTACCACTTTCTCATTTCATTGTGATACACACATTAGCAAAATATCAGCCAAATGGCATTCACTACTCCAAGGCATTCAGTGAATCTTTGGAACCTATTGGGGTTTTCTTACAACTTGCTGAACTCATTGAGATAAGGACTTTACCACCTTCTCATTGCATTGAGATAAACACATTGCAGAATATCAGCAAAATGGCATTCGTTGCTGGAAGGAATTCAGAGAATCCTTGGAACCTATTGTGGATTTCCCCCAACTTGCTGAACTCATGGAGACAAGAACTTTACGACATTCTCATTTCATTGAGATACACACATTGGCAGAATAACAGCCAAATGGCATTCACTGCTCGACGGTATTCACAGAAACATTGGATCATATTGTGGATTTCCTCCAACTTGCTGATCTCATCGAGAGAAGTACTATACAACTTTCTCATTTCATGGAGATACACACATTGGCAGAATATCAGCCAAATTGCATTCACTGCTCGAAGGTATTCAGAGAAACTTTGGAACCTATTGCGAATTTCTTCCAACTTGCAGGATTCATCCAGATCAGAACTTTACCACTATCTCATTTCATTGAGATACACACATTGGCAGAATATCAGCCAAATGGCTTTCACTGCTCGAAGGTATTCAGAGAAACTTTGGAACCGATTGTGGATTTCTTGCAACTTGTTGAACTCATGGAGATAAGGACTTTACCACTTTCTCATTTCATGGAGATACACACATTGGCAGAATATCAGCCAAATGGCATTCACTACTCGAAGGCATTCAGTGAATCTTTGGAACCTATAGGGAATTTCTTACAACTTCCTGAACACAATGACATAAGGGCTTTACCACTTTCTCTGTTCATTGAGATAAACACATTGGCAGAATATCAGCCGAATTCCATTCACTGCTCGAAGGTATTCAGAGAAACTTGGGAACATATTGTGGATTTCCTCCAACATGCTGACCTCATCGAGATAAGCACTATACAACTTTCTCATTTCATTGAGAGACACACATTGGCAGAATATCAGCCAAATGGCATTCACTGCTCGAAGGCATTGAGTGAATCTTTGGAACCTATTGGGCATTTCTTACAACTTGCTGAACTCAATGAGATAAGGACTTCACCACTTTCTCATTTGATTGATATAAACACGTTGGCAGAATATCAGCCAAATGGCGTTCACTGCTCTAATGCATTGCGAGAAACTTTGGAACCTATTGTGGATTTCTTCCAATTTGCTGAACTCAACGAGATAAACACTTTACCACTTTCTCATTTCATTGTGATACACACATTAGCAAAATATCAGCCAAATGGCATTCACTACTCCAAGGCATTCAGTGAATCTTTGGAACCTATTGGGGTTTTCTTACAACTTGCTGAACTCATTGAGATAAGGACTTTACCACCTTCTCATTGCATTGAGATAAACACATTGCAGAATATCAGCAAAATGGCATTCGTTGCTGGAAGGAATTCAGAGAATCCTTGGAACCTATTGTGGATTACCCCCAACTTGCTGAACTCATCGAGACAAATACTTCACTGCTTTCTCATTTCATTGAGATACACACATTGGCAGAGTAACAGCCAAACGGCATTCACTGCTCGAAGGTATTCAGAGAATCTTTGGAAACTATTGTGGATTCCCTCCAAATTGCTAATCTCATCGAGATCATCCAAATGGCATACTCTTATCTCTGGTATTCAGAGAAACTTTGGAGCATATTGTGGATTTCCTCCAACTTGCTGATCTCATCGAGAAAAGCCCTCTACAACTTTCTCATTCCATTGAGATACACACATTGGTAGAATACCAGCCAAATTGCATTCACTGCTCGAAGGTATTCAGAGAAACTTTGCGGATTTCTACCAACTTGCTGAATTCATCGAGATAAGAACTTTACCACTATCTCATTTCATTGAGATACACACAGTGGCAGAATGTCAGCCAAATGGCATTCGCTGCTGGAAGGAATTCAGAGAATCCTTGGAACCTATTGTGGATTTCCCCCAACTTGCTGAACTCATGGAGACAAAGACTTTACGACATTCTCATTTCATTGAGATACACACATTGGCAGAATAACAGCCAAATGGCATTCACTGCTCGACGGTATTCACAGAAACATTGGATCATATTGTGGATTTCCTCCAACTTGCTGATCTCATCGAGAGAAGTACTATACAACTTTCTCATTTCATGGAGATACACACATTGGCAGAATATCAGCCAAATTGCATTCACTGCTCGAAGGTATTCAGAGAAACTTTGGAACCTATTGCGAATTTCTTCCAACTTGCAGGATTCATCCAGATCAGAACTTTACCACTATCTCATTTCATTGAGATACACACATTGGCAGAATATCAGCCAAATGGCTTTCACTGCTCGAAGGTATTCAGAGAAACTTTGGAACCGATTGCGGATTTCTTGCAACTTGTTGAACTCATGGAGATAAGGACTTTACCACTTTCTCATTTCATGGAGATACACACATTGGCAGAATATCAGCCAAATGGCATTCACTACTCGAAGGCATTCAGTGAATCTTTTGAACCTATAGGGAATTTCTTACAACTTCCTGAACACAATGACATAAGGGCTTTACCACTTTCTCTGTTCATTGAGATAAACACATTGGCAGAATATCAGCCGAATTCCATTCACTGCTCGAAGGTATTCAGAGAAACTTGGGAACATATTGTGGATTTCCTCCAACATGCTGACCTCATCGAGATAAGCACTATACAACTTTCTCATTTCATTGAGAGACACACATTGGCAGAATATCAGCCAAATGGCATTCACTGCTCGAAGGCATTCAGTGAATCTTTGGAACCTATTGGGCATTTCTTACAAATTGCTGAACTCAATGAGATAAGGACTTCACCACTTTCTCATTTGATTGATATAAACACGTTGGCAGAATGTCAGCCAAATGGCGTTCACTGCTCTAATGCATTGCGAGAAACTTTGGAACCTATTGTTTATTTCTTCCAATTTGCTGAACTGAATGAGATAAAAACTTTACCACTTTCTCATTTCATTGTGATACACACACTAGCAGAATATCCGCCAAATGGCATTCACTACTCCAAGGCATTCAGTGAATTTTTGGAACCTATTGGGGTTTTCTTACAACTTGCTGATCTCATTGAGATAAGGACTTTACCACTTTCTCATTCCATCGAGATACACACATTGGCAGAATATCAGCCAAATGGCATTCGTTGCTGGTAGGAATTCAGACAAAATTTGGAACCTATTGTGGATTTCCCCCAACTTGCTGATCTCACCGAGACAAACACTTTACGACATTCTCATTTCATGGAGATACACGCATTGGCACAATATCAGCCCAATGGCATTCACTGCTCGAAGGTATTCCGAGAATCTTTGGAACCCATTGTGGATTTCTTCCAATTTGCTGAACTCAACCAGATAAACACTTTACCACTTTCTCATTTCATTGTGATACACACATTAGCAAAATATCAGCCAAATGGCATTCTCTACTCCAAGGCATTCAGTGAATCTTTGGAACCTATTGGGGTTTTCTTACAACTTGCTGAACTCATTGAGTTAAGGACTTTACCACCTTCTCATTGCATTGAGATAAACACATTGCAGAATATCAGCAAAATGGCATTCGTTGCTGGAAGGAATTCAGAGAATCCTTGGAACCTATTGTGGATTACCCCCAACTTGCTGAACTCATCGAGACAAATACTTCACTGCTTTCTCATTTCATTGAGATACACACATTGGCAGAGTAACAGCCAAACGGCATTCACTGCTCGAAGGTATTCAGAGAATCTTTGGAAACTATTGTGGATTTCCTCCAAATTGCTAATCTCATCGAGATCATCCAAATGGCATACTCTTATCTCTGGTATTCAGAGAAACTTTGGAGCATATTGTGGATTTCCTCCAACTTGCTGATCTCATCGAGAAAAGCCCTCTACAACTTTCTCATTCCATTGAGATACACACATTGGTAGAATACCAGCCAAATTGCATTCACTGCTCGAAGGTATTCAGAGAAACTTTGCGGATTTCTACCAACTTGCTGAATTCATCGAGATAAGAACTTTACCACTATCTCATTTCATTGAGATACACACAGTGGCAGAATGTCAGCCAAATGGCATTCGCTGCTGGAAAGAATTCAGAGAAACTTTGGAACCCATTGTGGATTTCTTCCAATTTGCTGAACTCAACGAGATACACACTTTACCACTTTCTCATTTCATTGTGATACACACATTAGCAGAATATCAGCCAAATGGCATTCACTGCTCCAAGGCTTTCAGTGAATCATTGGAACTTATTGGGGTTCTCTTACAACTTGCTGAACTCATTGAGATAAGGACTTTACCACCTTCTCATTGCATTGAGATAAACACATTGCAGAATATCAGCAAAATGGCATTCGTTGCTGGAAGGAATTCAGAGAATCCTTGGAACCTATTGTGGATTTCCCCCAACTTGCTGAACTCATCGAGACAAATACTTCACTGCTTTCTCATTTCATTGAGATACACACATTGGCAGAATAACAGCCAAACGGCATTCACTGCTCGACGGTATTCAGAGAATCTTTGGAAACTATTGTGGATTTCCTCCATATTGCTAATCTCATTGAGATCATCCAAATGGCATACTCTTATCTCTGGTATTCAGAGAAACTTTGGAGCATATTGTGGATTTCCTCCAACTTGCTGATCTCATCGAGAAAAGCACTCTACAACTTTCTCATTCCATTGAGATACACACATTGGTAGAATACCAGCCAAATTGCATTCACTGCTCGAAGGTATTCAGAGAAACTTTGCGGATTTCTACCAACTTGCTGAATTCATCGAGATAAGAACTTTACCACTATCTCATTTCATTGAGATACACACAGTGGCAGAATGTCAGCCAAATGGCATTCGCTGCTGGAAGGAATTCAGAGAATCCTTGGAACCTATTGTGGATTTCCCCCAACTTGCTGATCTCATGGAGACAAGGACTTTACGACATTCTCATTTCATTGAGATACACACATTGGCAGAATAACAGCCAAATGGCATTCACTGCTCGACGGAATTCACAGAAACATTGGATCATATTGTGGATTTCCTCCAACTTGCTGATCTCATCGAGAGAAGTACTATACAACTTTCTCATTTCATTGAGATACACACATTTTCAGAATATCAGCCAAATTGCATTCACTGCTCGAAGGTATTCAGAGAAACTTTGGAACCTATTGCGAATTTCTTCCAACTTGCAGGATTCATCCAGATCAGAACTTTCCCACTATCTCATTTCATTGAGATACACACATTGGCAGAATATCAGCCAAATGGCTTTCACTGCTCGATGGTATTCAGAGAAACTTTGGAACCTATAGCGAATTTCTTCCAACTTGCAGGATTCATCCAGATCAGAACTTTCCCACTATCTCATTTCATTGAGATACACACATTGGCAGAATATCAGCCAAATGGCTTTCACTGCTCGAAGGTATTCAGAGAAACTTTGGATCCGATTGTGGATTTCTTCCAATTTGCTGAACTCATGGAGATAAGGACTTTACCACTTTCTCATTTCATAGTGATACACACATTGGCAGAATATCAGCCAAATGGCATTCACTACTCGAAGGCATTCAGTGAATCTTTGGAACCTATAGGGAATTTCTTACAACTTCCTGAACACAATGACATAAGGGCTTTACCACTTTCTCTGTTCATTGAGATAAACACATTGGCAGAATATCAGCCGAATTCCATTCACTGCTCGAAGGTATTCAGAGAAACTTGGGAACATATTGTGGATTTCCTCCAACATGCTGACCTCATCGAAATAAGCACTATACAACTTTCTCATTTCATTGAGAGACACACATTGGCAGAATATCAGCCAAATGGCATTCACTGCTCGAAGGCATTGAGTGAATCTTTGGAACCTATTGGGCATTTCTTACAACTTGCTGAACTCAATGAGATAAGGACTTCACCACTTTCTCATTTGATTGATATAAACACGTTGGCAGAATATCAGCCAAATGGCGTTCACTGCTCTAATGCATTGCGAGAAACTTTGGAACCTATTGTGGATTTCTTCCAATTTGCTGAACTCAACGAGATAAACACTTTACCACTTTCTCATTTCATTGTGATACACACATTAGCAAAATATCAGCCAAATGGCATTCACTACTCCAAGGCATTCAGTGAATCTTTGGAACCTATTGGGGTTTTCTTACAACTTGCTGAACTCATTGAGATAAGGACTTTACCACCTTCTCATTGCATTGAGATAAACACATTGCAGAATATCAGCCAAATGGCATTTGTTGCTGGAAGGAATTCAGAGAATCCTTGGAACCTATTGTGGATTTCCTCCAACTTGCTGAACTCATGAAGACAAATACTTCACTGCTTTCTCATTTCTTTGAGATACACAGTTTGGCAGAGTAACAGCCAAACGGCATTCACTGCTCGTAGGTATTCAGAGAATCTTTGGAAACTATTGTGGATTTCCTCCAAATTGCTAATCTCATCGAGATCATCCAAATGGCATACTCTTATCTCTGGTATTCAGAGAAACTTTGGAGCATATTGTGGATTTCCTCCAACTTGCTGATCTCATCGAGAAAAGCACTCTACAACTTTCTCATTCCATTGAGATACACACATTGGTAGAATACCAGCCAAATTGCATTCACTGCTCGAAGGTATTCAGAGAAACTTTGCGGATTTCTGCCAACTTGCTGAATTCATCGAGATAAGAACTTTACCACTATCTCATTTCATTGAGATACACACAGTGGCAGAATGTCAGCCAAATGGCATTCGCTGCTGGAAGGAATTCAGAGAATCCTTGGAACCTATAGTGGATTTCCCCCAACTGGCTGAACTCATGGAGACAAGAACTTTACGACATTCTCATTTCATTGAGATACACACATTGGCAGAATAACAGCCAAATGGCATTCTCTGCTCGACGGTATTCACAGAAACATTGGATCATATTGTGGATTTCCTCCAACTTGCTGATCTCATCGAGAGAAGTACTATACAACTTTCTCATTTCATGGAGATACACACATTGGCAGAATATCAGCCAAATTGCATTCACTGCTCGAAGGTATTCAGAGAAACTTTGGAACCTATTGCGAATTTCTTCCAACTTGCAGGATTCATCCAGATCAGAACTTTACCACTATCTCATTTCATTGAGATACACACATTGGCAGAATATCAGCCAAATGGCTTTCACTGCTCGAAGGTATTCAGAGAAACTTTGGAACCGATTGTGGATTTCTTGCAACTTGTTGAACTCATGGAGATAAGGACTTTACCACTTTCTCATTTCATGGAGATACACACATTGGCAGAATATCAGCCAAATGGCATTCACTACTCGAAGGCATTCAGTGAATCTTTGGAACCTATAGGGAATTTCTTACAACTTCCTGAACACAATGACATAAGGGCTTTACCACTTTCTCTGTTCATTGAGATAAACACATTGGCAGAATATCAGCCGAATTCCATTCACTGCTCGAAGGTATTCAGAGAAACTTGGGAACATATTGTGGATTTCCTCCAACATGCTGACCTCATCGAGATAAGCACTATACAACTTTCTCATTTCATTGAGAGACACACATTGGCAGAATATCAGCCAAATGGCATTCACTGCTCGAAGGCATTCAGTGAATCTTTGGAACCTATTGGGCATTTCTTACAAATTGCTGAACTCAATGAGATAAGGACTTCACCACTTTCTCATTTGATTGATATAAACACGTTGGCAGAATGTCAGCCAAATGGCGTTCACTGCTCTAATGCATTGCGAGAAACTTTGGAACCTATTGTGGATTTCTTCCAATTTGCTGAACTGAATGAGATAAAAACTTTACCACTTTCTCATTTCATTGTGATACACACACTAGCAGAATATCCGCCAAATGGCATTCACTACTCCAACGCATTCAGTGAATCTTTGGAACCTATTGGGGTTTTCTTACAACCTGCTGATCTCATTGAGATAAGGACTTTACCACTTTCTCATTCCATTGAGATACACACATTGGCAGAATATCAGCCAAATGGCATTCGTTGCTGGAAGGAATTCAGACAAAATTTGGAACCTATTGTGGATTTCCCCCAACTTGCTGATCTCACCGAGACAAACACTTTACGACATTCTCATTTCATGGAGATACACGCATTGGCACAATATCAGCCCAATGGCATTCACTGCTCGAAGGTATTCCGAGAATCTTTGGAACCCATTGTGGATTTCTTCCAATTTGCTGAACTCAACCAGATAAACAATTTACCACTTTCTCATTTCATTGTGATACACACATTAGCAAAATATCAGCCAAATGGCATTCTCTACTCCAAGGCATTCAGTGAATCTTTGGAACCTATTGGGGTTTTCTTACAACTTGCTGAACTCATTGAGATAAGGACTTTACCACCTTCTCATTGCATTGAGATAAACACATTGCAGAATATCAGCAAAATGGCATTCGTTGCTGGAAGGAATTCAGAGAATCCTTGGAACCTATTGTGGATTTCCCCCAACTTGCTGAACTCATGGAGACAAGAACTTTACGACATTCTCATTTCATTGAGATACACACATTGGCAGAGTAACAGCCAAACGGAAATCACTGCTCGAAGGTATTCAGAGAATCTTTGGAAACTATTGTGGATTTCCTCCAAATTGCTAATCTCATCGAGATCATCCAAATGGCATACTCTTATCTCTGGTATTCAGAGAAACTTTGGAGCATATTGTGGATTTCCTCCAACTTGCTGATCTCATCGAGAAAAGCACTCTACAACTTTCTCATTCCATTGAGGTACACACATTGGTAGAATACCAGCCAAATTGCATTCACTGCTCGAAGGTATTCAGAGAAACTTTGCGGATTTCTACCAACTTGCTGAATTCATCGAGATAAGAACTTTACCACTATCTCATTTCATTGAGATACACACAGTGGCAGAATGTCAGCCAAATGGCATTCGCTGCTGGAAGGAATTCAGAGAATCCTTGGAACCTATAGTGGATTTCCCCCAACTTGCTGAACTCATGGAGACAAAGACTTTACGACATTCTCATTTCATTGAGATACACACATTGGCAGAATAACAGCCAAATGGCATTCACTGCTCGACGGTATTCACAGAAACATTGGATCATATTGTGGATTTCCTCCAACTTGCTGATCTCATCGAGAGAAGTACTATACAACTTTCTCATTTCATTGAGATACACACGTTTTCAGAATATCAGCCAAATTGCATTCACTGCTCGAAGGTATTCAGAGAAACTTTGGAACCTATTGCGAATTTCTTCCAACTTGCAGGATTCATCCAGATCAGAACTTTACCACTATCTCATTTCATTGAGATACACACATTGGCAGAATATCAGCCAAATGGCTTTCACTGCTCGAAGGTATTCAGAGAAACTTTGGAACCGATTGTGGATTACTTCCAATTTGCTGAAGTCATGGAGATAAGGACTTTACCACTTTCTCATTTCATAGTGATACACACATTGGCAGAATATCAGCCAAATGGCATTCACTACTCGAAGGCATTCAGTGAATCTTTGGAACCTATAGGGAATTTCTTACAACTTCCTGAACACAATGACATAAGGGCTTTACCACTTTCTCTGTTCATTGAGATAAACACATTGGCAGAATATCAGCCGAATTCCATTCACTGCTCGAAGGTATTCAGAGAAACTTGGGAACATATTGTGGATTTCCTCCAACATGCTGACCTCATCGAGATAAGCACTATACAACTTTCTCATTTCATTGAGAGACACACATTGGCAGAATATCAGCCAAATGGCATTCACTGCTCGAAGGCATTCAGTGAATCTTTGGAACCTATTGGGCATTTCTTACAACTTGCTGAACTCAATGAGATAAGGACTTCACCACTTTCTCATTTGATTGATATAAACACGTTGGCAGAATATCAGCCAAATGGCGTTCACTGCTCTAATGCATTGCGAGAAACTTTGGAACCTATTGTGGATTTCTTCCAATTGGCTGAACAGAATGAGATAAAAACTTTACCACTTTCTCATTTCATTGTGATACACACACTAGCAGAATATCCGCCAAATGGCATTCACGACTCCAAGGCATTCAGTGAATCTTTGGAACCTATTGGGGTTTTCTTACAACTTGCTGATCTCATTGAGATAAGGACTTTACCACTTTCTCATTCCATCGAGATACACACATTGGCAGAATATCAGCCAAATGGCATTCGTTGCTGGAAGGAATTCAGACAAAATTTGGAACCTATTGTGGATTTCCCCCAACTTGCTGATTTCACCGAGACAAACACTTTACGACATTCTCATTTCATGGAGATACACGCATTGGCACAATATCAGCCCAATGGCATTCACTGCTCGAAGGTATTCCGAGAAACTTTGGAACCCATTGTGGATTTCTTCCAATTTGCTGAACTCAACGAGATAAACACTTTACCACTTTCTCATTTCATTGTGATACACACATTAGCAAAATATCAGCCAAATGGCATTCACTACTCCAAGGCATTCAGTGAATCTTTGGAACCTATTGGGGTTTTCTTACAACTTGCTGAACTCATTGAGATAAGGACTTTACCACCTTCTCATTGCATTGAGATAAACACATTGCAGAATATCAGCAAAATGGCATTCGTTGCTGGAAGGAATTCAGAGAATCCTTGGAACCTATTGTGGATTTCCCCCAACTTGCTGAACTCATGGAGACAAGAACTTTACGACATTCTCATTTCATTGAGATACACACATTGGCAGAATAACAGCCAAATGGCATTCACTGCTCGACGGTATTCACAGAAACATTGGATCATATTGTGGATTTCCTCCAACTTGCTGATCTCATCGAGAGAAGTACTATACAACTTTCTCATTTCATGGAGATACACACATTGGCAGAATATCAGCCAAATTGCATTCACTGCTCGAAGGTATTCAGAGAAACTTTGGAACCTATTGCGAATTTCTTCCAACTTGCAGGATTCATCCAGATCAGAACTTTACCACTATCTCATTTCATTGAGATACACACATTGGCAGAATATCAGCCAAATGGCTTTCACTGCTCGAAGGTATTCAGAGAAACTTTGGAACCGATTGTGGATTTCTTGCAACTTGTTGAACTCATGGAGATAAGGACTTTACCACTTTCTCATTTCATGGAGATACACACATTGGCAGAATATCAGCCAAATGGCATTCACTACTCGAAGGCATTCAGTGAATCTTTGGAACCTATAGGGAATTTCTTACAACTTCCTGAACACAATGACATAAGGGCTTTACCACTTTCTCTGTTCATTGAGATAAACACATTGGCAGAATATCAGCCGAATTCCATTCACTGCTCGAAGGTATTCAGAGAAACTTGGGAACATATTGTGGATTTCCTCCAACATGCTGACCTCATCGAGATAAGCACTATACAACTTTCTCATTTCATTGAGAGACACACATTGGCAGAATATCAGCCAAATGGCATTCACTGCTCGAAGGCATTCAGTGAATCTTTGGAACCTATTGGGCATTTCTTACAAATTGCTGAACTCAATGAGATAAGGACTTCACCACTTTCTCATTTGATTGATATAAACACGTTGGCAGAATGTCAGCCAAATGGCGTTCACTGCTCTAATGCATTGCGAGAAACTTTGGAACCTATTGTGGATTTCTTCCAATTTGCTGAACTGAATGAGATAAAAACTTTACCACTTTCTCATTTCATTGTGATACACACACTAGCAGAATATCCGCCAAATGGCATTCACTACTCCAAGGCATTCAGTGAATCTTTGGAACCTATTGGGGTTTTCTTACAACTTGCTGATCTCATTGAGATAAGGACTTTACCACTTTCTCATTCCATCGAGATACACACATTGGCAGAATATCAGCCAAATGGCATTCGTTGCTGGTAGGAATTCAGACAAAATTTGGAACCTATTGTGGATTTCCCCCAACTTGCTGATCTCACCGAGACAAACACTTTACGACATTCTCATTTCATGGAGATACACGCATTGGCACAATATCAGCCCAATGGCATTCACTGCTCGAAGGTATTCCGAGAATCTTTGGAACCCATTGTGGATTTCTTCCAATTTGCTGAACTCAACCAGATAAACACTTTACCACTTTCTCATTTCATTGTGATACACACATTAGCAAAATATCAGCCAAATGGCATTCTCTACTCCAAGGCATTCAGTGAATCTTTGGAACCTATTGGGGTTTTCTTACAACTTGCTGAACTCATTGAGATAAGGACTTTACCACCTTCTCATTGCATTGAGATAAACACATTGCAGAATATCAGCAAAATGGCATTCGTTGCTGGAAGGAATTCAGAGAATCCTTGGAACCTATTGTGGATTACCCCCAACTTGCTGAACTCATCGAGACAAATACTTCACTGCTTTCTCATTTCATTGAGATACACACATTGGCAGAGTAACAGCCAAACGGCATTCACTGCTCGAAGGTATTCAGAGAATCTTTGGAAACTATTGTGGATTTCCTCCAAATTGCTAATCTCATCGAGATCATCCAAATGGCATACTCTTATCTCTGGTATTCAGAGAAACTTTGGAGCATATTGTGGATTTCCTCCAACTTGCTGATCTCATCGAGAAAAGCCCTCTACAACTTTCTCATTCCATTGAGATACACACATTGGTAGAATACCAGCCAAATTGCATTCACTGCTCGAAGGTATTCAGAGAAACTTTGCGGATTTCTACCAACTTGCTGAATTCATCGAGATAAGAACTTTACCACTATCTCATTTCATTGAGATACACACAGTGGCAGAATGTCAGCCAAATGGCATTCGCTGCTGGAAGGAATTCAGAGAAACTTTGGAACCCATTGTGGATTTCTTCCAATTTGCTGAACTCAACGAGATACACACTTTACCACTTTCTCATTTCATTGTGATACACACATTAGCAGAATATCAGCCAAATGGCATTCACTGCTCCAAGGCTTTCAGTGAATCATTGGAACTTATTGGGGTTCTCTTACAACTTGCTGAACTCATTGAGATAAGGACTTTACCACCTTCTCATTGCATTGAGATAAACACATTGCAGAATATCAGCAAAATGGCATTCGTTGCTGGAAGGAATTCAGAGAATCCTTGGAACCTATTGTGGATTTCCCCCAACTTGCTGAACTCATCGAGACAAATACTTCACTGCTTTCTCATTTCATTGAGATACACACATTGGCAGAATAACAGCCAAACGGCATTCACTGCTCGACGGTATTCAGAGAATCTTTGGAAACTATTGTGGATTTCCTCCATATTGCTAATCTCATTGAGATCATCCAAATGGCATACTCTTATCTCTGGTATTCAGAGAAACTTTGGAGCATATTGTGGATTTCCTCCAACTTGCTGATCTCATCGAGAAAAGCACTCTACAACTTTCTCATTCCATTGAGATACACACATTGGTAGAATACCAGCCAAATTGCATTCACTGCTCGAAGGTATTCAGAGAAACTTTGCGGATTTCTGCCAACTTGCTGAATTCATCGAGATAAGAACTTTACCACTATCTCATTTCATTGAGATACACACAGTGGCAGAATGTCAGCCAAATGGCATTCGCTGCTGGAAGGAATTCAGAGAATCCTTGGAACCTATTGTGGATTTCCCCCAACTTGCTGAACTCATGGAGACAAGGACTTTACGACATTCTCATTTCATTGAGATACACACATTGGCAGAATAACAGCCAAATGGCATTCACTGCTCGACGGAATTCACAGAAACATTGGATCATATTGTGGATTTCCTCCAACTTGCTGATCTCATCGAGAGAAGTAGTATACAACTTTCTCATTTCATTGAGATACACACATTTTCAGAATATCAGCCAAATTGCATTCACTGCTCGAAGGTATTCAGAGAAACTTTGGAACCTATTGCGAATTTCTTCCAACTTGCAGGATTCATCCAGATCAGAACTTTCCCACTATCTCATTTCATTGAGATACACACATTGGCAGAACACCAGCCAAATGGCTTTCACTGCTCGAAGGGATTCAGAGAAACTTTGGAACCTATTGCGAATTTCTTCCAACTTGCAGGATTCATCCAGATCAGAACTTTCCCACTATCTCATTTCATTGAGATACACACATTGGCAGAATATCAGCCAAATGGCTTTCACTGCTCGAAGGTATTCAGAGAAACTTTGGATCCGATTGTGGATTTCTTCCAATTTGCTGAACTCATGGAGATAAGGACTTTACCACTTTCTCATTTCATAGTGATACACACATTGGCAGAATATCAGCCAAATGGCATTCACTACTCGAAGGCATTCAGTGAATCTTTGGAACCTATAGGGAATTTCTTACAACTTCCTGAACACAATGACATAAGGGCTTTACCACTTTCTCATTTGATTGATATAAACACGTTGGCAGAATATCAGCCAAATGGCGTTCACTGCTCTAATGCATTGCGAGAAACTTTGGAACCTATTGTGGATTTCTTCCAATTGGCTGAACAGAATGAGATAAAAACTTTACCACTTTCTCATTTCATTAGCAGAATATCCGCCAAATGGCATTCACGACTCCAAGGCATTCAGTGAATCTTTGGAACCTATTGGGGTTGTCTTACAACTTGCTGATCTCATTGAGATAAGGACTTTACCACTTTCTCATTCCATCGAGATACACACATTGGCAGAATATCAGCCAAATGGCATTCGCTGCTGGAAGGAATTCAGAGAATCCTTGGAACCTATTGTGGATTTCCCCCAACTTGCTGAACTCATGGAGACAAGGACTTTACGAAATTCTCATTTCATTGAGATACACACATTGGCAGAATAACAGCCAAATGGCATTCACTGCTCGACGGAATTCACAGAAACATTGGATCATATAGTGGATTTCCTCCAACTTGCTGATCTCATCGAGAGAAGTACTATACAACTTTCTCATTTCATTGAGATACTCACATTTTCAGAATATCAGCCAAATTGCATTCACTGCTCGAAGGTATTCAGAGAAACTTTGGAACCTATTGCGAATTTCTTCCAACTTGCAGGATTCATCCCGATCAGAACTTTCCCACTATCTCATTTCTTTGAGATACACACATTGGCAGAATATCAGCCAAATGGCTTTCACTGCTCGAAGGTATTCAGAGAAACTTTGGATCCGATTGTGGATTTCTTCCAATTTGCTGAACTCATGGAGATAAGGACTTTAGCACTTTCTCATTTCATAGTGATACACACATTGGCAGAATATCAGCCAAATGGCATTCACTACTCGAAGGCATTCAGTGAATCTTTGGAACCTGTAGGGAATTTCTTACAACTTCCTGAACACAATGACATAAGGGCTTTACCACTTTCTCTGTTCATTGAGATAAACACATTGGCAGAATATCAGCCGAATTCCATTCACTGCTCGAAGGTATTCAGAGAAACTTGGGAACATATTGTGGATTTCCTCCAACATGCTGACCTCATCGAGATAAGCACTATACAACTTTCTCATTTCATTGAGAGACACACATTGGCAGAATATCAGCCAAATGGCATTCACTGCTCGAAGGCATTGAGTGAATCTTTGGAACCTATTGGGCATTTCTTACAACTTGCTGAACGCAATGAGATAAGGACTTCACCACTTTCTCATTTGATTGATATAAACACGTTGGCAGAATATCAGCCAAATGGCGTTCACTGCTCTAATGCATTGCGAGAAATTTTTGAACCTATTGTGGATTTCTTCCAATTTGCTGAACTGAATGAGATAAAAACTTAACCACTTTCTCATTTCATTGTGATACACACACTAGCAGAACTTCCGCCAAACGGCATTCACAACTCCAAGGGATTCAGTGAATCTTTGGAACCTATTGGGGTTTTCTTACAACTAGCTGAACTCAATGAGATAAGGACTTCACCACTTTCTCATTTGATTGATATAAACACGTTGGCAGAACATCAGCCAAATGGCGTTCACTGCTCTAATGCATTGCGAGAAACTTTGGAACCTATTGTGGATTTCTTCCAATTTGCTGAACTCAACGAGATAAACACTTTACCACTTTCTCATTTCATTGTGATACACACATTAGCAAAATATCAGCCAAATGGCATTCACTACTCCAAGGCATTCAGTGAATCTTTGGAACCTATTGGGGTTTTCTTACAACTTGCTGAACTCATTGAGATAAGGACTTTACCACCTTCTCATTGCATTAAGATAAACACATTGCAGAATATCAGCCAAATGGCATTTGTTGCTGGAAGGAATTCAGAGAATCCTTGGAACCTATTGTGGATTTCCTCCAACTTGCTGAACTCATGAAGACAAATACTTCACTGCTTTCTCATTTCTTTGAGATACACAGATTGGCAGAGTAACAGCCAAACGGCATTCACTGCTCGTAGGTATTCAGAGAATCTTTGGAAACTATTGTGGATTTCCTCCAAATTGCTAATCTCATCGAGATCATCCAAATGGCATACTCTTATCTCTGGTATTCAGAGAAACTTTGGAGCATATTGTGGATTTCCTCCAACTTGCTGATCTCATCGAGAAAAGCACTCTACAACTTTCTCATTCCATTGAGATACACACATTGGTAGAAAACCAGCCAAATTGCATTCACTGCTCGAAGGTATTCAGAGAAACTTTGCGGATTTCTACCAACTTGCTGAATTCATCGAGATAAGAACTTTACCACTATCTCATTTCATTGAGATACACACAGTGGCAGAATGTCAGCCAAATGGCATTCGCTGCTGGAAGGAATTCAGAGAATCCTTGGAACCTATAGTGGATTTCCCCCAACTTGCTGAACTCATGGAGACAAGAACTTTACGACATTCTCATTTCATTGAGATACACACATTGGCAGAATAACAGCCAAATGGCATTCACTGCTCGACGGTATTCACAGAAACATTGGATCATATTGTGGATTTCCTCCAACTTGCTGATCTCATCGAGAGAAGTACTATACAACTTTCTCATTTCATGGAGATACACACATTGGCAGAATATCAGCCAAATTGCATTCACTGCTCGAAGGTATTCAGAGAAACTTTGGAACCTATTGCGAATTTCTTCCAACTTGCAGGATTCATCCAGATCAGAACTTTACCACTATCTCATTTCATTGAGATACACACATTGGCAGAATATCAGCCAAATGGCTTTCACTGCTCGAAGGTATTCAGAGAAACTTTGGAACCGATTGTGGATTTCTTGCAACTTGTTGAACTCATGGAGATAAGGACTTTACCACTTTCTCATTTCATGGAGATACACACATTGGCAGAATATCAGCCAAATGGCATTCACTACTCGAAGGCATTCAGTGAATCTTTTGAACCTATAGGGAATTTCTTACAACTTCCTGAACACAATGACATAAGGGCTTTACCACTTTCTCTGTTCATTGAGATAAACACATTGGCAGAATATCAGCCGAATTCCATTCACTGCTCGAAGGTATTCAGAGAAACTTGGGAACATATTGTGGATTTCCTCCAACATGCTGACCTCATCGAGATAAGCACTATACAACTTTCTCGTTTCATTGAGAGACACACATTGGCAGAATATCAGCCAAATGGCATTCACTGCTCGAAGGCATTGAGTGAATCTTTGGAACCTATTGGGCATTTCTTACAACTTGCTGAACTCAATGAGATAAGGACTTCACCACTTTCTCATTTGATTGATATAAACACGTTGGCAGAATATCAGCCAAATGGCGTTCACTGCTCTAATGCATTGCGAGAACCTTTGGAACCTATTGTGGATTTCTTCCAATTGGCTGAACAGAATGAGATAAAAACGTTACCACTTTCTCATTTCATTGTGATACACACACTAGCAGAATATCCGCCAAATGGCATTCACTACTCCAAGGCATTCAGTGAATCTTTGGAACCTATTGGGGTTTTCTTACAACTTGCTGATCTCATTGAGATAAGGACTTTACCACTTTCTCATTCCATCGAGATACACACATTGGCAGAATATCAGCCAAATGGCATTCGCTGCTGGAAGGAATTCAGAGAATCCTTGGAACCTATTGTGGATTTCCCCCAACTTTCTGAACTCATGGAGACAAGGACTTTACGACATTCTCATTTCATTGAGATGCACACTTTGGCAGAATAACAGCCAAATGGCATTCACTGCTCGACGGAATTCACAGAAACATTGGATCATATTGTGGATTTCCTCCAACTTGCTGATCTCATCGAGAGAAGTACTATACAACTTTCTCATTTCATTGAGATACACACATTTTCAGAATATCAGCCAAATTGCATTCACTGCTCGAAGGTATTCAGAGAAACTTTGGAACCTATTGCGAATTTCTTCCAACTTGCAGGATTCATCCAGATCAGAACTTTCCCACTCTCTCATTTCATTGAGATACACACATTGGCAGAATATCAGCCAAATGGCTTTCACTGCTCGAAGGTATTCAGAGAAACTTTGGAACCTATTGCGAATTTCTTCCAACTTGCAGGATTCATCCAGATCAGAACTTTCCCACTATCTCATTTCATTGAGATACACACATTGGCAGAATATCAGCCAAATGGCTTTCACTGCTCGAAGGTATTCAGAGAAACTTTGGATCCGATTGTGGATTTCTTCCAATTTGCTGAACTCATGGAGATAAGGACTTTACCACTTTCTCATTTCATAGTGATACACACATTGGCAGAATATCAGCCAAATGGCATTCACTACTCGAAGGCATTCAGTGAATCTTTGGAACCTATAGGGAATTTCTTACAACTTCCTGAACACAATGACATAAGGGCTTTACCACTTTCTCTGTTCATTGAGATAAACACATTGGCAGAATATCAGCCGAATTCCATTCACTGCTCGAAGGTATTCAGAGAAACTTGGGAACATATTGTGGATTTCCTCCAACATGCTGACCTCATCGAGATAAGCACTATACAACTTTCTCATTTCATTGAGAGACACACATTGGCAGAATATCAGCCAAATGGCATTCACTGCTCGAAGGCATTGAGTGAATCTTTGGAACCTATTGGGCATTTCTTACAACTTGCTGAACTCAATGAGCTAAGGACTTCACCACTTTCTCATTTGATTGATAGAAACACGTTGGCAGAATATCAGCCAAATGGCGTTCACTGCTCTAATGCATTGCGAGAAACTTTGGAACCTATTGTGGATTTCTTCCAATTTGCTGAACTCAACGAGATAAACACTTTACCACTTTCTCATTTCATTGTGATACACACATTAGCAAAATATCAGCCAAATGGCATTCACTACTCCAAGGCATTCAGTGAATCTTTGGAACCTATTGGGGTTTTCTTACAACTTGCTGAACTCATTGAGATAAGGACTTTACCACCTTCTCATTGCATTGAGATAAACACATTGCAGAATATCAGCCAAATGGCATTTCTTGCTGGAAGGAATTCAGAGAATCCTTGGAACCTATTGTGGATTTCCTCCAACTTGCTGAACTCATGAAGACAAATACTTCACTGCTTTCTCATTTCTTTGAGATACACAGATTGGCAGAGTAACAGCCAAACGGCATTCACTGCTCGTAGGTATTCAGAGAATCTTTGGAAACTATTGTGGATTTCCTCCAAATTGCTAATCTCATCGAGATCATCCAAATGGCATACTCTTATCTCTGGTATTCAGAGAAACTTTGGAGCATATTGTGGATTTCCTCCAACTTGCTGATCTCATCGAGAAAAGCACTCTACAACTTTCTCATTCCATTGAGATACACACATTGGTAGAATACCAGCCAAATTGCATTCACTGCTCGAAGGTATTCAGAGAAACTTTGCGGATTTCTACCAACTTGCTGAATTCATCGAGATAAGAACTTTACCACTATCTCATTTCATTGAGATACACACAGTGGCAGAATGTCAGCCAAATGGCATTCGCTGCTGGAAGGAATTCAGAGAATCCTTGGAACCTATTGTGGATTTCCCCCAACTTGCTGAACTCATGGAGACAAAGACTTTACGACATTCTCATTTCATTGAGATACACACATTGGCAGAATAACAGCCAAATGGCATTCACTGCTCGACGGTATTCACAGAAACATTGGATCATATTGTGGATTTCCTCCAACTTGCTGATCTCATCGAGAGAAGTACTATACAACTTTCTCATTTCATGGAGATACACACATTGGCAGAATATCAGCCAAATTGCATTCACTGCTCGAAGGTATTCAGAGAAACTTTGGAACCTATTGCGAATTTCTTCCAACTTGCAGGATTCATCCAGATCAGAACTTTACCACTATCTCATTTCATTGAGATACACACATTGGCAGAATATCAGCCAAATGGCTTTCACTGCTCGAAGGTATTCAGAGAAACTTTGGAACCGATTGTGGATTTCTTGCAACTTGTTGAACTCATGGAGATAAGGACTTTACCACTTTCTCATTTCATGGAGATACACACATTGGCAGAATATCAGCCAAATGGCATTCACTACTCGAAGGCATTCAGTGAATCTTTTGAACCTATAGGGAATTTCTTACAACTTCCTGAACACAATGACATAAGGGCTTTACCACTTTCTCTGTTCATTGAGATAAACACATTGGCAGAATATCAGCCGAATTCCATTCACTGCTCGAAGGTATTCAGAGAAACTTGGGAACATATTGTGGATTTCCTCCAACATGCTGACCTCATCGAGATAAGCACTATACAACTTTCTCATTTCATTGAGAGACACACATTGGCAGAATATCAGCCAAATGGCATTCACTGCTCGAAGGCATTCAGTGAATCTTTGGAACCTATTGGGCATTTCTTACAAATTGCTGAACTCAATGAGATAAGGACTTCACCACTTTCTCATTTGATTGATATAAACACGTTGGCAGAATGTCAGCCAAATGGCGTTCACTGCTCTAATGCATTGCGAGAAACTTTGGAACCTATTGTGGATTTCTTCCAATTTGCTGAACTGAATGAGATAAAAACTTTACCACTTTCTCATTTCATTGTGATACACACACTAGCAGAATATCCGCCAAATGGCATTCACTACTCCAAGGCATTCAGTGAATCTTTGGAACCTATTGGGGTTTTCTTACAACTTGCTGATCTCATTGAGATAAGGACTTTACCACTTTCTCATTCCATCGAGATACACACATTGGCAGAATATCAGCCAAATGGCATTCGTTGCTGGTAGGAATTCAGACAAAATTTGGAACCTATTGTGGATTTCCCCCAACTTGCTGATCTCACCGAGACAAACACTTTACGACATTCTCATTTCATGGAGATACACGCATTGGCACAATATCAGCCCAATGGCATTCACTGCTCGAAGGTATTCCGAGAATCTTTGGAACCCATTGTGGATTTCTTCCAATTTGCTGAACTCAACCAGATAAACACTTTACCACTTTCTCATTTCATTGTGATACACACATTAGCAAAATATCAGCCAAATGGCATTCTCTACTCCAAGGCATTCAGTGAATCTTTGGAACCTATTGGGGTTTTCTTACAACTTGCTGAACTCATTGAGATAAGGACTTTACCACCTTCTCATTGCATTGAGATAAACACATTGCAGAATATCAGCAAAATGGCATTCGTTGCTGGAAGGAATTCAGAGAATCCTTGGAACCTATTGTGGATTTCCCCCAACTTTCTGAACTCATGGAGACAAGGACTTTACGACATTCTCATTTCATTGAGATGCACACTTTGGCAGAATAACAGCCAAATGGCATTCACTGCTCGACGGAATTCACAGAAACATTGGATCATATTGTGGATTTCCTCCAACTTGCTGATCTCATCGAGAGAAGTACTATACAACTTTCTCATTTCATTGAGATACACACATTTTCAGAATATCAGCCAAATTGCATTCACTGCTCGAAGGTATTCAGAGAAACTTTGGAACCTATTGCGAATTTCTTCCAACTTGCAGGATTCATCCAGATCAGAACTTTCCCACTCTCTCATTTCATTGAGATACACACATTGGCAGAATATCAGCCAAATGGCTTTCACTGCTCGAAGGTATTCAGAGAAACTTTGGAACCTATTGCGAATTTCTTCCAACTTGCAGGATTCATCCAGATCAGAACTTTCCCACTATCTCATTTCATTGAGATACACACATTGGCAGAATATCAGCCAAATGGCTTTCACTGCTCGAAGGTATTCAGAGAAACTTTGGATCCGATTGTGGATTTCTTCCAATTTGCTGAACTCATGGAGATAAGGACTTTACCACTTTCTCATTTCATAGTGATACACACATTGGCAGAATATCAGCCAAATGGCATTCACTACTCGAAGGCATTCAGTGAATCTTTGGAACCTATAGGGAATTTCTTACAACTTCCTGAACACAATGACATAAGGGCTTTACCACTTTCTCTGTTCATTGAGATAAACACATTGGCAGAATATCAGCCGAATTCCATTCACTGCTCGAAGGTATTCAGAGAAACTTGGGAACATATTGTGGATTTCCTCCAACATGCTGACCTCATCGAGATAAGCACTATACAACTTTCTCATTTCATTGAGAGACACACATTGGCAGAATATCAGCCAAATGGCATTCACTGCTCGAAGGCATTGAGTGAATCTTTGGAACCTATTGGGCATTTCTTACAACTTGCTGAACTCAATGAGCTAAGGACTTCACCACTTTCTCATTTGATTGATAGAAACACGTTGGCAGAATATCAGCCAAATGGCGTTCACTGCTCTAATGCATTGCGAGAAACTTTGGAACCTATTGTGGATTTCTTCCAATTTGCTGAACTCAACGAGATAAACACTTTACCACTTTCTCATTTCATTGTGATACACACATTAGCAAAATATCAGCCAAATGGCATTCACTACTCCAAGGCATTCAGTGAATCTTTGGAACCTATTGGGGTTTTCTTACAACTTGCTGAACTCATTGAGATAAGGACTTTACCACCTTCTCATTGCATTGAGATAAACACATTGCAGAATATCAGCCAAATGGCATTTCTTGCTGGAAGGAATTCAGAGAATCCTTGGAACCTATTGTGGATTTCCTCCAACTTGCTGAACTCATGAAGACAAATACTTCACTGCTTTCTCATTTCTTTGAGATACACAGATTGGCAGAGTAACAGCCAAACGGCATTCACTGCTCGTAGGTATTCAGAGAATCTTTGGAAACTATTGTGGATTTCCTCCAAATTGCTAATCTCATCGAGATCATCCAAATGGCATACTCTTATCTCTGGTATTCAGAGAAACTTTGGAGCATATTGTGGATTTCCTCCAACTTGCTGATCTCATCGAGAAAAGCACTCTACAACTTTCTCATTCCATTGAGATACACACATTGGTAGAATACCAGCCAAATTGCATTCACTGCTCGAAGGTATTCAGAGAAACTTTGCGGATTTCTACCAACTTGCTGAATTCATCGAGATAAGAACTTTACCACTATCTCATTTCATTGAGATACACACAGTGGCAGAATGTCAGCCAAATGGCATTCGCTGCTGGAAGGAATTCAGAGAATCCTTGGAACCTATTGTGGATTTCCCCCAACTTGCTGAACTCATGGAGACAAAGACTTTACGACATTCTCATTTCATTGAGATACACACATTGGCAGAATAACAGCCAAATGGCATTCACTGCTCGACGGTATTCACAGAAACATTGGATCATATTGTGGATTTCCTCCAACTTGCTGATCTCATCGAGAGAAGTACTATACAACTTTCTCATTTCATGGAGATACACACATTGGCAGAATATCAGCCAAATTGCATTCACTGCTCGAAGGTATTCAGAGAAACTTTGGAACCTATTGCGAATTTCTTCCAACTTGCAGGATTCATCCAGATCAGAACTTTACCACTATCTCATTTCATTGAGATACACACATTGGCAGAATATCAGCCAAATGGCTTTCACTGCTCGAAGGTATTCAGAGAAACTTTGGAACCGATTGTGGATTTCTTGCAACTTGTTGAACTCATGGAGATAAGGACTTTACCACTTTCTCATTTCATGGAGATACACACATTGGCAGAATATCAGCCAAATGGCATTCACTACTCGAAGGCATTCAGTGAATCTTTTGAACCTATAGGGAATTTCTTACAACTTCCTGAACACAATGACATAAGGGCTTTACCACTTTCTCTGTTCATTGAGATAAACACATTGGCAGAATATCAGCCGAATTCCATTCACTGCTCGAAGGTATTCAGAGAAACTTGGGAACATATTGTGGATTTCCTCCAACATGCTGACCTCATCGAGATAAGCACTATACAACTTTCTCATTTCATTGAGAGACACACATTGGCAGAATATCAGCCAAATGGCATTCACTGCTCGAAGGCATTCAGTGAATCTTTGGAACCTATTGGGCATTTCTTACAAATTGCTGAACTCAATGAGATAAGGACTTCACCACTTTCTCATTTGATTGATATAAACACGTTGGCAGAATGTCAGCCAAATGGCGTTCACTGCTCTAATGCATTGCGAGAAACTTTGGAACCTATTGTGGATTTCTTCCAATTTGCTGAACTGAATGAGATAAAAACTTTACCACTTTCTCATTTCATTGTGATACACACACTAGCAGAATATCCGCCAAATGGCATTCACTACTCCAAGGCATTCAGTGAATCTTTGGAACCTATTGGGGTTTTCTTACAACTTGCTGATCTCATTGAGATAAGGACTTTACCACTTTCTCATTCCATCGAGATACACACATTGGCAGAATATCAGCCAAATGGCATTCGTTGCTGGTAGGAATTCAGACAAAATTTGGAACCTATTGTGGATTTCCCCCAACTTGCTGATCTCACCGAGACAAACACTTTACGACATTCTCATTTCATGGAGATACACGCATTGGCACAATATCAGCCCAATGGCATTCACTGCTCGAAGGTATTCCGAGAATCTTTGGAACCCATTGTGGATTTCTTCCAATTTGCTGAACTCAACCAGATAAACACTTTACCACTTTCTCATTTCATTGTGATACACACATTAGCAAAATATCAGCCAAATGGCATTCTCTACTCCAAGGCATTCAGTGAATCTTTGGAACCTATTGGGGTTTTCTTACAACTTGCTGAACTCATTGAGATAAGGACTTTACCACCTTCTCATTGCATTGAGATAAACACATTGCAGAATATCAGCAAAATGGCATTCGTTGCTGGAAGGAATTCAGAGAATCCTTGGAACCTATTGTGGATTACCCCCAACTTGCTGAACTCGTCGAGACAAATACTTCACTGCTTTCTCATTTCATTGAGATACACACATTGGCAGAGTAACAGCCAAACGGCATTCACTGCTCGAAGGTATTCAGAGAATCTTTGGAAACTATTGTGGATTTCCTCCAAATTGCTAATCTCATCGAGATCATCCAAATGGCATACTCTTATCTCTGGTATTCAGAGAAACTTTGGAGCATATTGTGGATTTCCTCCAACTTGCTGATCTCATCGAGAAAAGCCCTCTACAACTTTCTCATTCCATTGAGATACACACATTGGTAGAATACCAGCCAAATTGCATTCACTGCTCGAAGGTATTCAGAGAAACTTTGCGGATTTCTGCCAACTTGCTGAATTCATCGAGATAAGAACTTTACCACTATCTCATTTCATTGAGATACACACAGTGGCAGAATGTCAGCCAAATGGCATTCGCTGCTGGAAGGAATTCAGAGAAACTTTGGAACCCATTGTGGATTTCTTCCAATTTGCTGAACTCAACGAGATACACACTTTACCACTTTCTCATTTCATTGTGATACACACATTAGCAGAATATCAGCCAAATGGCATTCACTGCTCCAAGGCTTTCAGTGAATCATTGGAACTTATTGGGGTTCTCTTACAACTTGCTGAACTCATTGAGATAAGGACTTTACCACCTTCTCATTGCATTGAGATAAACACATTGCAGAATATCAGCAAAATGGCATTCGTTGCTGGAAGGAATTCAGAGAATCCTTGGAACCTATTGTGGATTTCCCCCAACTTGCTGAACTCATCGAGACAAATACTTCACTGCTTTCTCATTTCATTGAGATACACACATTGGCAGAATAACAGCCAAACGGCATTCACTGCTCGACGGTATTCAGAGAATCTTTGGAAACTATTGTGGATTTCCTCCATATTGCTAATCTCATTGAGATCATCCAAATGGCATACTCTTATCTCTGGTATTCAGAGAAACTTTGGAGCATATTGTGGATTTCCTCCAACTTGCTGATCTCATCGAGAAAAGCACTCTACAACTTTCTCATTCCATTGAGATACACACATTGGTAGAATACCAGCCAAATTGCATTCACTGCTCGAAGGTATTCAGAGAAACTTTGCGGATTTCTGCCAACTTGCTGAATTCATCGAGATAAGAACTTTACCACTATCTCATTTCATTGAGATACACACAGTGGCAGAATGTCAGCCAAATGGCATTCGCTGCTGGAAGGAATTCAGAGAATCCTTGGAACCTATTGTGGATTTCCCCCAACTTGCTGAACTCATGGAGACAAGGACTTTACGACATTCTCATTTCATTGAGATACACACATTGGCAGAATAACAGCCAAATGGCATTCACTGCTCGACGGAATTCACAGAAACATTGGATCATATTGTGGATTTCCTCCAACTTGCTGATCTCATCGAGAGAAGTAGTATACAACTTTCTCATTTCATTGAGATACACACATTTTCAGAATATCAGCCAAATTGCATTCACTGCTCGAAGGTATTCAGAGAAACTTTGGAACCTATTGCGAATTTCTTCCAACTTGCAGGATTCATCCAGATCAGAACTTTCCCACTATCTCATTTCATTGAGATACACACATTGGCAGAACACCAGCCAAATGGCTTTCACTGCTCGAAGGTATTCAGAGAAACTTTGGAACCTATTGCGAATTTCTTCCAACTTGCAGGATTCATCCAGATCAGAACTTTCCCACTATCTCATTTCATTGAGATACACACATTGGCAGAATATCAGCCAAATGGCTTTCACTGCTCGAAGGTATTCAGAGAAACTTTGGATCCGATTGTGGATTTCTTCCAATTTGCTGAACTCATGGAGATAAGGACTTTACCACTTTCTCATTTCATAGTGATACACACATTGGCAGAATATCAGCCAAATGGCATTCACTACTCGAAGGCATTCAGTGAATCTTTGGAACCTATAGGGAATTTCTTACAACTTCCTGAACACAATGACATAAGGGCTTTACCACTTTCTCATTTGATTGATATAAACACGTTGGCAGAATATCAGCCAAATGGCGTTCACTGCTCTAATGCATTGCGAGAAACTTTGGAACCTATTGTGGATTTCTTCCAATTGGCTGAACAGAATGAGATAAAAACTTTACCACTTTCTCATTTCATTGTGATACACACACTAGCAGAATATCCGCCAAATGGCATTCACGACTCCAAGGCATTCAGTGAATCTTTGGAACCTATTGGGGTTTTCTTACAACTTGCTGATCTCATTGAGATAAGGACTTTACCACTTTCTCATTCCATCGAGATACACACATTGGCAGAATATCAGCCAAATGGCATTCGCTGCTGGAAGGAATTCAGAGAATCCTTGGAACCTATTGTGGATTTCCCCCAACTTGCTGAACTCATGGAGACAAGGACTTTACGAAATTCTCATTTCATTGAGATACACACATTGGCAGAATAACAGCCAAATGGCATTCACTGCTCGACGGAATTCACAGAAACATTGGATCATATAGTGGATTTCCTCCAACTTGCTGATCTCATCGAGAGAAGTACTATACAACTTTCTCATTTCATTGAGATACACACATTTTCAGAATATCAGCCAAATTGCATTCACTGCTCGAAGGTATTCAGAGAAACTTTGGAACCTATTGCGAATTTCTTCCAACTTGCAGGATTCATCCCGATCAGAACTTTCCCACTATCTCATTTCATTGAGATACACACATTGGCAGAATATCAGCCAAATGGCTTTCACTGCTCGAAGGTATTCAGAGAAACTTTGGATCCGATTGTGGATTTCTTCCAATTTGCTGAACTCATGGAGATAAGGACTTTAGCACTTTCTCATTTCATAGTGATACACACATTGGCAGAATATCAGCCAAATGGCATTCACTACTCGAAGGCATTCAGTGAATCTTTGGAACCTGTAGGGAATTTCTTACAACTTCCTGAACACAATGACATAAGGGCTTTACCACTTTCTCTGTTCATTGAGATAAACACATTGGCAGAATATCAGCCGAATTCCATTCACTGCTCGAAGGTATTCAGAGAAACTTGGGAACATATTGTGGATTTCCTCCAACATGCTGAGCTCATCGAGATAAGCACTATACAACTTTCTCATTTCATTGAGAGACACACATTGGCAGAATATCAGCCAAATGGCATTCACTGCTCGAAGGCATTGAGTGAATCTTTGGAACCTATTGGGCATTTCTTACAACTTGCTGAACGCAATGAGATAAGGACTTCACCACTTTCTCATTTGATTGATATAAACACGTTGGCAGAATATCAGCCAAATGGCGTTCACTGCTCTAATGCATTGCGAGAAACTTTGGAACCTATTGTGGATTTCTTCCAATTTGCTGAACTGAATGAGATAAAAACTTAACCACTTTCTCATTTCATTGTGATACACACACTAGCAGAACTTCCGCCAAACGGCATTCACAACTCCAAGGGATTCAGTGAATCTTTGGAACCTATTGGGGTTTTCTTACAACTAGCTGAACTCAATGAGATAAGGACTTCACCACTTTCTCATTTGATTGATATAAACACGTTGGCAGAACATCAGCCAAATGGCGTTCACTGCTCTAATGCATTGCGAGAAACTTTGGAACCTATTGTGGATTTCTTCCAATTTGCTGAACTCAACGAGATAAACACTTTACCACTTTCTCATTTCATTGTGATACACACATTAGCAAAATATCAGCCAAATGGCATTCACTACTCCAAGGCATTCAGTGAATCTTTGGAACCTATTGGGGTTTTCTTACAACTTGCTGAACTCATTGAGATAAGGACTTTACCACCTTCTCATTGCATTAAGATAAACACATTGCAGAATATCAGCCAAATGGCATTTGTTGCTGGAAGGAATTCAGAGAATCCTTGGAACCTATTGTGGATTTCCTCCAACTTGCTGAACTCATGAAGACAAATACTTCACTGCTTTCTCATTTCTTTGAGATACACAGATTGGCAGAGTAACAGCCAAACGGCATTCACTGCTCGTAGGTATTCAGAGAATCTTTGGAAACTATTGTGGATTTCCTCCAAATTGCTAATCTCATCGAGATCATCCAAATGGCATACTCTTATCTCTGGTATTCAGAGAAACTTTGGAGCATATTGTGGATTTCCTCCAACTTGCTGATCTCATCGAGAAAAGCACTCTACAACTTTCTCATTCCATTGAGATACACACATTGGTAGAAAACCAGCCAAATTGCATTCACTGCTCGAAGGTATTCAGAGAAACTTTGCGGATTTCTACCAACTTGCTGAATTCATCGAGATAAGAACTTTACCACTATCTCATTTCATTGAGATACACACAGTGGCAGAATGTCAGCCAAATGGCATTCGCTGCTGGAAGGAATTCAGAGAATCCTTGGAACCTATAGTGGATTTCCCCCAACTTGCTGAACTCATGGAGACAAGAACTTTACGACATTCTCATTTCATTGAGATACACACATTGGCAGAATAACAGCCAAATGGCATTCACTGCTCGACGGTATTCACAGAAACATTGGATCATATTGTGGATTTCCTCCAACTTGCTGATCTCATCGAGAGAAGTACTATACAACTTTCTCATTTCATGGAGATACACACATTGGCAGAATATCAGCCAAATTGCATTCACTGCTCGAAGGTATTCAGAGAAACTTTGGAACCTATTGCGAATTTCTTCCAACTTGCAGGATTCATCCAGATCAGAACTTTACCACTATCTCATTTCATTGAGATACACACATTGGCAGAATATCAGCCAAATGGCTTTCACTGCTCGAAGGTATTCAGAGAAACTTTGGAACCGATTGTGGATTTCTTGCAACTTGTTGAACTCATGGAGATAAGGACTTTACCACTTTCTCATTTCATGGAGATACACACATTGGCAGAATATCAGCCAAATGGCATTCACTACTCGAAGGCATTCAGTGAATCTTTTGAACCTATAGGGAATTTCTTACAACTTCCTGAACACAATGACATAAGGGCTTTACCACTTTCTCTGTTCATTGAGATAAACACATTGGCAGAATATCAGCCGAATTCCATTCACTGCTCGAAGGTATTCAGAGAAACTTGGGAACATATTGTGGATTTCCTCCAACATGCTGACCTCATCGAGATAAGCACTATACAACTTTCTCGTTTCATTGAGAGACACACATTGGCAGAATATCAGCCAAATGGCATTCACTGCTCGAAGGCATTGAGTGAATCTTTGGAACCCATTGGGCATTTCTTACAACTTGCTGAACTCAATGAGATAAGGACTTCACCACTTTCTCATTTGATTGATATAAACACGTTGGCAGAATATCAGCCAAATGGCGTTCACTGCTCTAATGCATTGCGAGAACCTTTGGAACCTATTGTGGATTTCTTCCAATTGGCTGAACAGAATGAGATAAAAACGTTACCACTTTCTCATTTCATTGTGATACACACACTAGCAGAATATCCGCCAAATGGCATTCACGACTCCAAGGCATTCAGTGAATCTTTGGAACCTATTGGGGTTTTCTTACAACTTGCTGATCTCATTGAGATAAGGACTTTACCACTTTCTCATTCCATCGAGATACACACATTGGCAGAATATCAGCCAAATGGCATTCGCTGCTGGAAGGAATTCAGAGAATCCTTGGAACCTATTGTGGATTTCCCCCAACTTTCTGAACTCATGGAGACAAGGACTTTACGACATTCTCATTTCATTGAGATGCACACTTTGGCAGAATAACAGCCAAATGGCATTCACTGCTCGACGGAATTCACAGAAACATTGGATCATATTGTGGATTTCCTCCAACTTGCTGATCTCATCGAGAGAAGTACTATACAACTTTCTCATTTCATTGAGATACACACATTTTCAGAATATCAGCCAAATTGCATTCACTGCTCGAAGGTATTCAGAGAAACTTTGGAACCTATTGCGAATTTCTTCCAACTTGCAGGATTCATCCAGATCAGAACTTTCCCACTCTCTCATTTCATTGAGATACACACATTGGCAGAATATCAGCCAAATGGCTTTCACTGCTCGAAGGTATTCAGAGAAACTTTGGAACCTATTGCGAATTTCTTCCAACTTGCAGGATTCATCCAGATCAGAACTTTCCCACTATCTCATTTCATTGAGATACACACATTGGCAGAATATCAGCCAAATGGCTTTCACTGCTCGAAGGTATTCAGAGAAACTTTGGATCCGATTGTGGATTTCTTCCAATTTGCTGAACTCATGGAGATAAGGACTTTACCACTTTCTCATTTCATAGTGATACACACATTGGCAGAATATCAGCCAAATGGCATTCACTACTCGAAGGCATTCAGTGAATCTTTGGAACCTATAGGGAATTTCTTACAACTTCCTGAACACAATGACATAAGGGCTTTACCACTTTCTCTGTTCATTGAGATAAACACATTGGCAGAATATCAGCCGAATTCCATTCACAGCTCGAAGGTATTCAGAGAAACTTGGGAACATATTGTGGATTTCCTCCAACATGCTGACCTCATCGAGATAAGCACTATACAACTTTCTCATTTCATTGAGAGACACACATTGGCAGAATATCAGCCAAATGGCATTCACTGCTCGAAGGCATTGAGTGAATCTTTGGAACCTATTGGGCATTTCTTACAACTTGCTGAACTCAATGAGATAAGGACTTCACCACTTTCTCATTTGATTGATATAAACACGTTGGCAGAATATCAGCCAAATGGCGTTCACTGCTCTAATGCATTGCGAGAAACTTTGGAACCTATTGTGGATTTCTTCCAATTTGCTGAACTCAACGAGATAAACACTTTACCACTTTCTCATTTCATTGTGATACACACATTAGCAAAATATCAGCCAAATGGCATTCACTACTCCAAGGCATTCAGTGAATCTTTGGAACCTATTGGGGTTTTCTTACAACTTGCTGAACTCATTGAGATAAGGACTTTACCACCTTCTCATTGCATTGAGATAAACACATTGCAGAATATCAGCCAAATGGCATTTGTTGCTGGAAGGAATTCAGAGAATCCTTGGAACCTATTGTGGATTTCCTCCAACTTGCTGAACTCATGAAGACAAATACTTCACTGCTTTCTCATTTCTTTGAGATACACAGATTGGCAGAGTAACAGCCAAACGGCATTCACTGCTCGTAGGTATTCAGAGAATCTTTGGAAACTATTGTGGATTTCCTCCAAATTGCTAATCTCATCGAGATCATCCAAATGGCATACTCTTATCTCTGGTATTCAGAGAAACTTTGGAGCATATTGTGGATTTCCTCCAACTTGCTGATCTCATCGAGAAAAGCCCTCTACAACTTTCTCATTCCATTGAGATACACACATTGGTAGAATACCAGCCAAATTGCATTCACTGCTCGAAGGTATTCAGAGAAACTTTGCGGATTTCTGCCAACTTGCTGAATTCATCGAGATAAGAACTTTACCACTATCTCATTTCATTGAGATACACACAGTGGCAGAATGTCAGCCAAATGGCATTCGCTGCTGGAAGGAATTCAGAGAAACTTTGGAACCCATTGTGGATTTCTTCCAATTTGCTGAACTCAACGAGATACACACTTTACCACTTTCTCATTTCATTCTGATACACACATTAGCAGAATATCAGCCAAATGGCATTCACTGCTCCAAGGCTTTCAGTGAATCATTGGAACTTATTGGGGTTCTCTTACAACTTGCTGAACTCATTGAGATAAGGACTTTACCACCTTCTCATTGCATTGAGATAAACACATTGCAGAATATCAGCAAAATGGCATTCGTTGCTGGAAGGAATTCAGAGAATCCTTGGAACCTATTGTGGATTTCCCCCAACTTGCTGAACTCATCGAGACAAATACTTCACTGCTTTCTCATTTCATTGAGATACACACATTGGCAGAATAACAGCCAAACGGCATTCACTGCTCGACGGTATTCAGAGAATCTTTGGAAACTATTGTGGATTTCCTCCATATTGCTAATCTCATTGAGATCATCCAAATGGCATACTCTTATCTCTGGTATTCAGAGAAACTTTGGAGCATATTGTGGATTTCCTCCAACTTGCTGATCTCATCGAGAAAAGCACTCTACAACTTTCTCATTCCATTGAGATACACACATTGGTAGAATACCAGCCAAATTGCATTCACTGCTCGAAGGTATTCAGAGAAACTTTGCGGATTTCTGCCAACTTGCTGAATTCATCGAGATAAGAACTTTACCACTATCTCATTTCATTGAGATACACACAGTGGCAGAATGTCAGCCAAATGGCATTCGCTGCTGGAAGGAATTCAGAGAATCCTTGGAACCTATTGTGGATTTCCCCCAACTTGCTGAACTCATGGAGACAAGGACTTTACGACATTCTCATTTCATTGAGATACACACATTGGCAGAATAACAGCCAAATGGCATTCACTGCTCGACGGAATTCACAGAAACATTGGATCATATTGTGGATTTCCTCCAACTTGCTGATCTCATCGAGAGAAGTAGTATACAACTTTCTCATTTCATTGAGATACACACATTTTCAGAATATCAGCCAAATTGCATTCACTGCTCGAAGGTATTCAGAGAAACTTTGGAACCTATTGCGAATTTCTTCCAACTTGCAGGATTCATCCAGATCAGAACTTTCCCACTATCTCATTTCATTGAGATACACACATTGGCAGAACACCAGCCAAATGGCTTTCACTGCTCGAAGGTATTCAGAGAAACTTTGGAACCTATTGCGAATTTCTTCCAACTTGCAGGATTCATCCAGATCAGAACTTTCCCACTATCTCATTTCATTGAGATACACACATTGGCAGAATATCAGCCAAATGGCTTTCACTGCTCGAAGGTATTCAGAGAAACTTTGGATCCGATTGTGGATTTCTTCCAATTTGCTGAACTCATGGAGATAAGGACTTTACCACTTTCTCATTTCATAGTGATACACACATTGGCAGAATATCAGCCAAATGGCATTCACTACTCGAAGGCATTCAGTGAATCTTTGGAACCTATAGGGAATTTCTTACAACTTCCTGAACACAATGACATAAGGGCTTTACCACTTTCTCATTTGATTGATATAAACACGTTGGCAGAATATCAGCCAAATGGCGTTCACTGCTCTAATGCATTGCGAGAAACTTTGGAACCTATTGTGGATTTCTTCCAATTGGCTGAACAGAATGAGATAAAAACTTTACCACTTTCTCATTTCATTGTGATACACACACTAGCAGAATATCCGCCAAATGGCATTCACGACTCCAAGGCATTCAGTGAATCTTTGGAACCTATTGGGGTTTTCTTACAACTTGCTGATCTCATTGAGATAAGGACTTTACCACTTTCTCATTCCATCGAGATACACACATTGGCAGAATATCAGCCAAATGGCATTCGCTGCTGGAAGGAATTCAGAGAATCCTTGGAACCTATTGTGGATTTCCCCCAACTTGCTGAACTCATGGAGACAAGGACTTTACGAAATTCTCATTTCATTGAGATACACACATTGGCAGAATAACAGCCAAATGGCATTCACTGCTCGACGGAATTCACAGAAACATTGGATCATATAGTGGATTTCCTCCAACTTGCTGATCTCATCGAGAGAAGTACTATACAACTTTCTCATTTCATTGAGATACACACATTTTCAGAATATCAGCCAAATTGCATTCACTGCTCGAAGGTATTCAGAGAAACTTTGGAACCTATTGCGAATTTCTTCCAACTTGCAGGATTCATCCCGATCAGAACTTTCCCACTATCTCATTTCATTGAGATACACACATTGGCAGAATATCAGCCAAATGGCTTTCACTGCTCGAAGGTATTCAGAGAAACTTTGGATCCGATTGTGGATTTCTTCCAATTTGCTGAACTCATGGAGATAAGGACTTTAGCACTTTCTCATTTCATAGTGATACACACATTGGCAGAATATCAGCCAAATGGCATTCACTACTCGAAGGCATTCAGTGAATCTTTGGAACCTGTAGGGAATTTCTTACAACTTCCTGAACACAATGACATAAGGGCTTTACCACTTTCTCTGTTCATTGAGATAAACACATTGGCAGAATATCAGCCGAATTCCATTCACTGCTCGAAGGTATTCAGAGAAACTTGGGAACATATTGTGGATTTCCTCCAACATGCTGAGCTCATCGAGATAAGCACTATACAACTTTCTCATTTCATTGAGAGACACACATTGGCAGAATATCAGCCAAATGGCATTCACTGCTCGAAGGCATTGAGTGAATCTTTGGAACCTATTGGGCATTTCTTACAACTTGCTGAACGCAATGAGATAAGGACTTCACCACTTTCTCATTTGATTGATATAAACACGTTGGCAGAATATCAGCCAAATGGCGTTCACTGCTCTAATGCATTGCGAGAAACTTTGGAACCTATTGTGGATTTCTTCCAATTTGCTGAACTGAATGAGATAAAAACTTAACCACTTTCTCATTTCATTGTGATACACACACTAGCAGAACTTCCGCCAAACGGCATTCACAACTCCAAGGGATTCAGTGAATCTTTGGAACCTATTGGGGTTTTCTTACAACTAGCTGAACTCAATGAGATAAGGACTTCACCACTTTCTCATTTGATTGATATAAACACGTTGGCAGAACATCAGCCAAATGGCGTTCACTGCTCTAATGCATTGCGAGAAACTTTGGAACCTATTGTGGATTTCTTCCAATTTGCTGAACTCAACGAGATAAACACTTTACCACTTTCTCATTTCATTGTGATACACACATTAGCAAAATATCAGCCAAATGGCATTCACTACTCCAAGGCATTCAGTGAATCTTTGGAACCTATTGGGGTTTTCTTACAACTTGCTGAACTCATTGAGATAAGGACTTTACCACCTTCTCATTGCATTGAGATAAACACATTGCAGAATATCAGCCAAATGGCATTTGTTGCTGGAAGGAATTCAGAGAATCCTTGGAACCTATTGTGGATTTCCTCCAACTTGCTGAACTCATGAAGACAAATACTTCACTGCTTTCTCATTTCTTTGAGATACACAGATTGGCAGAGTAACAGCCAAACGGCATTCACTGCTCGTAGGTATTCAGAGAATCTTTGGAAACTATTGTGGATTTCCTCCAAATTGCTAATCTCATCGAGATCATCCAAATGGCATACTCTTATCTCTGGTATTCAGAGAAACTTTGGAGCATATTGTGGATTTCCTCCAACTTGCTGATCTCATCGAGAAAAGCACTCTACAACTTTCTCATTCCATTGAGATACACACATTGGTAGAAAACCAGCCAAATTGCATTCACTGCTCGAAGGTATTCAGAGAAACTTTGCGGATTTCTACCAACTTGCTGAATTCATCGAGATAAGAACTTTACCACTATCTCATTTCATTGAGATACACACAGTGGCAGAATGTCAGCCAAATGGCATTCGCTGCTGGAAGGAATTCAGAGAATCCTTGGAACCTATAGTGGATTTCCCCCAACTTGCTGAACTCATGGAGACAAGAACTTTACGACATTCTCATTTCATTGAGATACACACATTGGCAGAATAACAGCCAAATGGCATTCACTGCTCGACGGTATTCACAGAAACATTGGATCATATTGTGGATTTCCTCCAACTTGCTGATCTCATCGAGAGAAGTACTATACAACTTTCTCATTTCATGGAGATACACACATTGGCAGAATATCAGCCAAATTGCATTCACTGCTCGAAGGTATTCAGAGAAACTTTGGAACCTATTGCGAATTTCTTCCAACTTGCAGGATTCATCCAGATCAGAACTTTACCACTATCTCATTTCATTGAGATACACACATTGGCAGAATATCAGCCAAATGGCTTTCACTGCTCGAAGGTATTCAGAGAAACTTTGGAACCGATTGTGGATTTCTTGCAACTTGTTGAACTCATGGAGATAAGGACTTTACCACTTTCTCATTTCATGGAGATACACACATTGGCAGAATATCAGCCAAATGGCATTCACTACTCGAAGGCATTCAGTGAATCTTTTGAACCTATAGGGAATTTCTTACAACTTCCTGAACACAATGACATAAGGGCTTTACCACTTTCTCTGTTCATTGAGATAAACACATTGGCAGAATATCAGCCGAATTCCATTCACTGCTCGAAGGTATTCAGAGAAACTTGGGAACATATTGTGGATTTCCTCCAACATGCTGACCTCATCGAGATAAGCACTATACAACTTTCTCGTTTCATTGAGAGACACACATTGGCAGAATATCAGCCAAATGGCATTCACTGCTCGAAGGCATTGAGTGAATCTTTGGAACCCATTGGGCATTTCTTACAACTTGCTGAACTCAATGAGATAAGGACTTCACCACTTTCTCATTTGATTGATATAAACACGTTGGCAGAATATCAGCCAAATGGCGTTCACTGCTCTAATGCATTGCGAGAACCTTTGGAACCTATTGTGGATTTCTTCCAATTGGCTGAACAGAATGAGATAAAAACGTTACCACTTTCTCATTTCATTGTGATACACACACTAGCAGAATATCCGCCAAATGGCATTCACGACTCCAAGGCATTCAGTGAATCTTTGGAACCTATTGGGGTTTTCTTACAACTTGCTGATCTCATTGAGATAAGGACTTTACCACTTTCTCATTCCATCGAGATACACACATTGGCAGAATATCAGCCAAATGGCATTCGCTGCTGGAAGGAATTCAGAGAATCCTTGGAACCTATTGTGGATTTCCCCCAACTTTCTGAACTCATGGAGACAAGGACTTTACGACATTCTCATTTCATTGAGATGCACACTTTGGCAGAATAACAGCCAAATGGCATTCACTGCTCGACGGAATTCACAGAAACATTGGATCATATTGTGGATTTCCTCCAACTTGCTGATCTCATCGAGAGAAGTACTATACAACTTTCTCATTTCATTGAGATACACACATTTTCAGAATATCAGCCAAATTGCATTCACTGCTCGAAGGTATTCAGAGAAACTTTGGAACCTATTGCGAATTTCTTCCAACTTGCAGGATTCATCCAGATCAGAACTTTCCCACTCTCTCATTTCATTGAGATACACACATTGGCAGAATATCAGCCAAATGGCTTTCACTGCTCGAAGGTATTCAGAGAAACTTTGGAACCTATTGCGAATTTCTTCCAACTTGCAGGATTCATCCAGATCAGAACTTTCCCACTATCTCATTTCATTGAGATACACACATTGGCAGAATATCAGCCAAATGGCTTTCACTGCTCGAAGGTATTCAGAGAAACTTTGGATCCGATTGTGGATTTCTTCCAATTTGCTGAACTCATGGAGATAAGGACTTTACCACTTTCTCATTTCATAGTGATACACACATTGGCAGAATATCAGCCAAATGGCATTCACTACTCGAAGGCATTCAGTGAATCTTTGGAACCTATAGGGAATTTCTTACAACTTCCTGAACACAATGACATAAGGGCTTTACCACTTTCTCTGTTCATTGAGATAAACACATTGGCAGAATATCAGCCGAATTCCATTCACAGCTCGAAGGTATTCAGAGAAACTTGGGAACATATTGTGGATTTCCTCCAACATGCTGACCTCATCGAGATAAGCACTATACAACTTTCTCATTTCATTGAGAGACACACATTGGCAGAATATCAGCCAAATGGCATTCACTGCTCGAAGGCATTGAGTGAATCTTTGGAACCTATTGGGCATTTCTTACAACTTGCTGAACTCAATGAGATAAGGACTTCACCACTTTCTCATTTGATTGATAGAAACACGTTGGCAGAATATCAGCCAAATGGCGTTCACTGCTCTAATGCATTGCGAGAAACTTTGGAACCTATTGTGGATTTCTTCCAATTTGCTGAACTCAACGAGATAAACACTTTACCACTTTCTCATTTCATTGTGATACACACATTAGCAAAATATCAGCCAAATGGCATTCACTACTCCAAGGCATTCAGTGAATCTTTGGAACCTATTGGGGTTTTCTTACAACTTGCTGAACTCATTGAGATAAGGACTTTACCACCTTCTCATTGCATTGAGATAAACACATTGCAGAATATCAGCCAAATGGCATTTCTTGCTGGAAGGAATTCAGAGAATCCTTGGAACCTATTGTGGATTTCCTCCAACTTGCTGAACTCATGAAGACAAATACTTCACTGCTTTCTCATTTCTTTGAGATACACAGATTGGCAGAGTAACAGCCAAACGGCATTCACTGCTCGTAGGTATTCAGAGAATCTTTGGAAACTATTGTGGATTTCCTCCAAATTGCTAATCTCATCGAGATCATCCAAATGGCATACTCTTATCTCTGGTATTCAGAGAAACTTTGGAGCATATTGTGGATTTCCTCCAACTTGCTGATCTCATCGAGAAAAGCACTCTACAACTTTCTCATTCCATTGAGATACACACATTGGTAGAATACCAGCCAAATTGCATTCACTGCTCGAAGGTATTCAGAGAAACTTTGCGGATTTCTACCAACTTGCTGAATTCATCGAGATAAGAACTTTACCACTATCTCATTTCATTGAGATACACACAGTGGCAGAATGTCAGCCAAATGGCATTCGCTGCTGGAAGGAATTCAGAGAATCCTTGGAACCTATAGTGGATTTCCCCCAACTTGCTGAACTCATGGAGACAAGAACTTTACGACATTCTCATTTCATTGAGATACACACATTGGCAGAATAACAGCCAAATGGCATTCACTGCTCGACGGTATTCACAGAAACATTGGATCATATTGTGGATTTCCTCCAACTTGCTGATCTCATCGAGAGAAGTACTATACAACTTTCTCATTTCATGGAGATACACACATTGGCAGAATATCAGCCAAATTGCATTCACTGCTCGAAGGTATTCAGAGAAACTTTGGAACCTATTGCGAATTTCTTCCAACTTGCAGGATTCATCCAGATCAGAACTTTACCACTATCTCATTTCATTGAGATACACACATTGGCAGAATATCAGCCAAATGGCTTTCACTGCTCGAAGGTATTCAGAGAAACTTTGGAACCGATTGTGGATTTCTTGCAACTTGTTGAACTCATGGAGATAAGGACTTTACCACTTTCTCATTTCATGGAGATACACACATTGGCAGAATATCAGCCAAATGGCATTCACTACTCGAAGGCATTCAGTGAATCTTTTGAACCTATAGGGAATTTCTTACAACTTCCTGAACACAATGACATAAGGGCTTTACCACTTTCTCTGTTCATTGAGATAAACACATTGGCAGAATATCAGCCGAATTCCATTCACTGCTCGAAGGTATTCAGAGAAACTTGGGAACATATTGTGGATTTCCTCCAACATGCTGACCTCATCGAGATAAGCACTATACAACTTTCTCGTTTCATTGAGAGACACACATTGGCAGAATATCAGCCAAATGGCATTCACTGCTCGAAGGCATTGAGTGAATCTTTGGAACCCATTGGGCATTTCTTACAACTTGCTGAACTCAATGAGATAAGGACTTCACCACTTTCTCATTTGATTGATATAAACACGTTGGCAGAATATCAGCCAAATGGCGTTCACTGCTCTAATGCATTGCGAGAACCTTTGGAACCTATTGTGGATTTCTTCCAATTGGCTGAACAGAATGAGATAAAAACGTTACCACTTTCTCATTTCATTGTGATACACACACTAGCAGAATATCCGCCAAATGGCATTCACGACTCCAAGGCATTCAGTGAATCTTTGGAACCTATTGGGGTTTTCTTACAACTTGCTGATCTCATTGAGATAAGGACTTTACCACTTTCTCATTCCATCGAGATACACACATTGGCAGAATATCAGCCAAATGGCATTCGCTGCTGGAAGGAATTCAGAGAATCCTTGGAACCTATTGTGGATTTCCCCCAACTTTCTGAACTCATGGAGACAAGGACTTTACGACATTCTCATTTCATTGAGATGCACACTTTGGCAGAATAACAGCCAAATGGCATTCACTGCTCGACGGAATTCACAGAAACATTGGATCATATTGTGGATTTCCTCCAACTTGCTGATCTCATCGAGAGAAGTACTATACAACTTTCTCATTTCATTGAGATACACACATTTTCAGAATATCAGCCAAATTGCATTCACTGCTCGAAGGTATTCAGAGAAACTTTGGAACCTATTGCGAATTTCTTCCAACTTGCAGGATTCATCCAGATCAGAACTTTCCCACTCTCTCATTTCATTGAGATACACACATTGGCAGAATATCAGCCAAATGGCTTTCACTGCTCGAAGGTATTCAGAGAAACTTTGGAACCTATTGCGAATTTCTTCCAACTTGCAGGATTCATCCAGATCAGAACTTTCCCACTATCTCATTTCATTGAGATACACACATTGGCAGAATATCAGCCAAATGGCTTTCACTGCTCGAAGGTATTCAGAGAAACTTTGGATCCGATTGTGGATTTCTTCCAATTTGCTGAACTCATGGAGATAAGGACTTTACCACTTTCTCATTTCATAGTGATACACACATTGGCAGAATATCAGCCAAATGGCATTCACTACTCGAAGGCATTCAGTGAATCTTTGGAACCTATAGGGAATTTCTTACAACTTCCTGAACACAATGACATAAGGGCTTTACCACTTTCTCTGTTCATTGAGATAAACACATTGGCAGAATATCAGCCGAATTCCATTCACAGCTCGAAGGTATTCAGAGAAACTTGGGAACATATTGTGGATTTCCTCCAACATGCTGACCTCATCGAGATAAGCACTATACAACTTTCTCATTTCATTGAGAGACACACATTGGCAGAATATCAGCCAAATGGCATTCACTGCTCGAAGGCATTGAGTGAATCTTTGGAACCTATTGGGCATTTCTTACAACTTGCTGAACTCAATGAGATAAGGACTTCACCACTTTCTCATTTGATTGATAGAAACACGTTGGCAGAATATCAGCCAAATGGCGTTCACTGCTCTAATGCATGGCGAGAAACTTTGGAACCTATTGTGGATTTCTTCCAATTTGCTGAACTCAACGAGATAAACACTTTACCACTTTCTCATTTCATTGTGATACACACATTAGCAAAATATCAGCCAAATGGCATTCACTACTCCAAGGCATTCAGTGAATCTTTGGAACCTATTGGGGTTTTCTTACAACTTGCTGAACTCATTGAGATAAGGACTTTACCACCTTCTCATTGCATTGAGATAAACACATTGCAGAATATCAGCCAAATGGCATTTCTTGCTGGAAGGAATTCAGAGAATCCTTGGAACCTATTGTGGATTTCCTCCAACTTGCTGAACTCATGAAGACAAATACTTCACTGCTTTCTCATTTCTTTGAGATACACAGATTGGCAGAGTAACAGCCAAACGGCATTCACTGCTCGTAGGTATTCAGAGAATCTTTGGAAACTATTGTGGATTTCCTCCAAATTGCTAATCTCATCGAGATCATCCAAATGGCATACTCTTATCTCTGGTATTCAGAGAAACTTTGGAGCATATTGTGGATTTCCTCCAACTTGCTGATCTCATCGAGAAAAGCACTCTACAACTTTCTCATTCCATTGAGATACACACATTGGTAGAATACCAGCCAAATTGCATTCACTGCTCGAAGGTATTCAGAGAAACTTTGCGGATTTCTACCAACTTGCTGAATTCATCGAGATAAGAACTTTACCACTATCTCATTTCATTGAGATACACACAGTGGCAGAATGTCAGCCAAATGGCATTCGCTGCTGGAAGGAATTCAGAGAATCCTTGGAACCTATTGTGGATTTCCCCCAACTTGCTGAACTCATGGAGACAAAGACTTTACGACATTCTCATTTCATTGAGATACACACATTGGCAGAATAACAGCCAAATGGCATTCACTGCTCGACGGTATTCACAGAAACATTGGATCATATTGTGGATTTCCTCCAACTTGCTGATCTCATCGAGAGAAGTACTATACAACTTTCTCATTTCATGGAGATACACACATTGGCAGAATATCAGCCAAATTGCATTCACTGCTCGAAGGTATTCAGAGAAACTTTGGAACCTATTGCGAATTTCTTCCAACTTGCAGGATTCATCCAGATCAGAACTTTACCACTATCTCATTTCATTGAGATACACACATTGGCAGAATATCAGCCAAATGGCATTCACTACTCGAAGGCATTCAGTGAATCTTTTGAACCTATAGGGAATTTCTTACAACTTCCTGAACACAATGACATAAGGGCTTTACCACTTTCTCTGTTCATTGAGATAAACACATTGGCAGAATATCAGCCGAATTCCATTCACTGCTCGAAGGTATTCAGAGAAACTTGGGAACATATTGTGGATTTCCTCCAACATGCTGACCTCATCGAGATAAGCACTATACAACTTTCTCATTTCATTGAGAGACACACATTGGCAGAATATCAGCCAAATGGCATTCACTGCTCGAAGGCATTCAGTGAATCTTTGGAACCTATTGGGCATTTCTTACAAATTGCTGAACTCAATGAGATAAGGACTTCACCACTTTCTCATTTGATTGATATAAACACGTTGGCAGAATGTCAGCCAAATGGCGTTCACTGCTCTAATGCATTGCGAGAAACTTTGGAACCTATTGTGGATTTCTTCCAATTTGCTGAACTGAATGAGATAAAAACTTTACCACTTTCTCATTTCATTGTGATACACACACTAGCAGAATATCCGCCAAATGGCATTCACTACTCCAAGGCATTCAGTGAATCTTTGGAACCTATTGGGGTTTTCTTACAACTTGCTGATCTCATTGAGATAAGGACTTTACCACTTTCTCATTCCATCGAGATACACACATTGGCAGAATATCAGCCAAATGGCATTCGTTGCTGGTAGGAATTCAGACAAAATTTGGAACCTATTGTGGATTTCCCCCAACTTGCTGATCTCACCGAGACAAACACTTTACGACATTCTCATTTCATGGAGATACACGGATTGGCACAATATCAGCCCAATGGCATTCACTGCTCGAAGGTATTCCGAGAATCTTTGGAACCCATTGTGGATTTCTTCCAATTTGCTGAACTCAACCAGATAAACACTTTACCACTTTCTCATTTCATTGTGATACACACATTAGCAAAATATCAGCCAAATGGCATTCTCTACTCCAAGGCATTCAGTGAATCTTTGGAACCTATTGGGGTTTTCTTACAACTTGCTGAACTCATTGAGATAAGGACTTTACCACCTTCTCATTGCATTGAGATAAACACATTGCAGAATATCAGCAAAATGGCATTCGTTGCTGGAAGGAATTCAGAGAATCCTTGGAACCTATTGTGGATTACCCCCAACTTGCTGAACTCGTCGAGACAAATACTTCACTGCTTTCTCATTTCATTGAGATACACACATTGGCAGAGTAACAGCCAAACGGCATTCACTGCTCGAAGGTATTCAGAGAATCTTTGGAAACTATTGTGGATTTCCTCCAAATTGCTAATCTCATCGAGATCATCCAAATGGCATACTCTTATCTCTGGTATTCAGAGAAACTTTGGAGCATATTGTGGATTTCCTCCAACTTGCTGATCTCATCGAGAAAAGCCCTCTACAACTTTCTCATTCCATTGAGATACACACATTGGTAGAATACCAGCCAAATTGCATTCACTGCTCGAAGGTATTCAGAGAAACTTTGCGGATTTCTGCCAACTTGCTGAATTCATCGAGATAAGAACTTTACCACTATCTCATTTCATTGAGATACACACAGTGGCAGAATGTCAGCCAAATGGCATTCGCTGCTGGAAGGAATTCAGAGAAACTTTGGAACCCATTGTGGATTTCTTCCAATTTGCTGAACTCAACGAGATACACACTTTACCACTTTCTCATTTCATTGTGATACACACATTAGCAGAATATCAGCCAAATGGCATTCACTGCTCCAAGGCTTTCAGTGAATCATTGGAACTTATTGGGGTTCTCTTACAACTTGCTGAACTCATTGAGATAAGGACTTTACCACCTTCTCATTGCATTGAGATAAACACATTGCAGAATATCAGCAAAATGGCATTCGTTGCTGGAAGGAATTCAGAGAATCCTTGGAACCTATTGTGGATTTCCCCCAACTTGCTGAACTCATCGAGACAAATACTTCACTGCTTTCTCATTTCATTGAGATACACACATTGGCAGAATAACAGCCAAACGGCATTCACTGCTCGACGGTATTCAGAGAATCTTTGGAAACTATTGTGGATTTCCTCCATATTGCTAATCTCATTGAGATCATCCAAATGGCACACTCTTATCTCTGGTATTCAGAGAAACTTTGGAGCATATTGTGGATTTCCTCCAACTTGCTGATCTCATCGAGAAAAGCACTCTACAACTTTCTCATTCCATTGAGATACACACATTGGTAGAATACCAGCCAAATTGCATTCACTGCTCGAAGGTATTCAGAGAAACTTTGCGGATTTCTACCAACTTGCTGAATTCATCGAGATAAGAACTTTACCACTATCTCATTTCATTGAGATACACACAGTGGCAGAATGTCAGCCAAATGGCATTCGCTGCTGGAAGGAATTCAGAGAATCCTTGGAACCTATTGTGGATTTCCCCCAACTTGCTGAACTCATGGAGACAAGGACTTTACGACATTCTCATTTCATTGAGATACACACATTGGCAGAATAACAGCCAAATGGCATTCACTGCTCGACGGAATTCACAGAAACATTGGATCATATTGTGGATTTCCTTCAACTTGCTGATCTCATCGAGAGAAGTAATATACAACTTTCTCATTTCATTGAGATACACACATTTTCAGAATATCAGCCAAATTGCATTCACTGCTCGAAGGTATTCAGAGAAACTTTGGAACCTATTGCGAATTTCTTCCAACTTGCAGGATTCATCCAGATCAGAACTTTCCCACTATCTCATTTCATTGAGATACACACATTGGCAGAACATCAGCCAAATGGCTTTCACTGCTCGAAGGTATTCAGAGAAACTTTGGAACCTATTGCGAATTTCTTCCAACTTGCAGGATTCATCCAGATCAGAACTTTCCCACTATCTCATTTCATTGAGATACACACATTGGCAGAATATCAGCCAAATGGCTTTCACTGCTCGAAGGTATTCAGAGAAACTTTGGATCCGATTGTGGATTTCTTCCAATTTGCTGAACTCATGGAGATAAGGACTTTACCACTTTCTCATTTCATAGTGATACACACATTGGCAGAATATCAGCCAAATGGCATTCACTACTCGAAGGCATTCAGTGAATCTTTGGAACCTATAGGGAATTTCTTACAACTTCCTGAACACAATGACATAAGGGCTTTACCACTTTCTCTGTTCATTGAGATAAACACATTGGCAGAATATCAGCCGAATTCCATTCACTGCTCGAAGGTATTCAGAGAAACTTGGGAACATATTGTGGATTTCCTCCAACATGCTGACCTCATCGAGATAAGCACTATACAACTTTCTCGTTTCATTGAGAGACACACACTAGCAGAATATCCGCCAAATGGCATTCACGACTCCAAGGCATTCAGTGAATCTTTGGAACCTATTGGGGTTTTCTTACAACTTGCTGATCTCATTGAGATAAGGACTTTACCACTTTCTCATTCCATCGAGATACACACATTGGCAGAATATCAGCCAAATGGCATTCGCTGCTGGAAGGAATTCAGAGAATCCTTGGAACCTATTGTGGATTTCCCCCAACTTGCTGAACTCATGGAGACAAGGACTTTACGACATTCTCATTTCATTGAGATACACACATTGGCAGAATAACAGCCAAATGGCATTCACTGCTCGACGGAATTCACAGAAACATTGGATCATATAGTGGATTTCCTCCAACTTGCTGATCTCATCGAGAGAAGTACTATACAACTTTCTCATTTCATTGAGATACACACATTTTCAGAATATCAGCCAAATTGCATTCACTGCTCGAAGGTATTCAGAGAAACTTTGGAACCTATTGCGAATTTCTTCCAACTTGCAGGATTCATCCCGATCAGAACTTTCCCACTATCTCATTTCATTGAGATACACACATTGGCAGAATATCAGCCAAATGGCTTTCACTGCTCGAAGGTATTCAGAGAAACTTTGGATCCGATTGTGGATTTCTTCCAATTTGCTGAACTCATGGAGATAAGGACTTTACCACTTTCTCATTTCATAGTGATACACACATTGGCAGAATATCAGCCAAATGGCATTCACTACTCGAAGGCATTCAGTGAATCTTTGGAACCTATAGGGAATTTCTTACAACTTCCTGAACACAATGACATAAGGGCTTTACCACTTTCTCTGTTCATTGAGATAAACACATTGGCAGAATATCAGCCGAATTCCATTCACTGCTCGAAGGTATTCAGAGAAACTTGGGAACATATTGTGGATTTCCTCCAACATGCTGAGCTCATCGAGATAAGCACTATACAACTTTCTCATTTCATTGAGAGACACACATTGGCAGAATATCAGCCAAATGGCATTCACTGCTCGAAGGCATTGAGTGAATCTTTGGAACCTATTGGGCATTTCTTACAACTTGCTGAACGCAATGAGATAAGGACTTCACCACTTTCTCATTTGATTGATATAAACACGTTGGCAGAATATCAGCCAAATGGCGTTCACTGCTCTAATGCATTGCGAGAAACTTTGGAACCTATTGTGGATTTCTTCCAATTTGCTGAACTGAATGAGATAAAAACTTAACCACTTTCTCATTTCATTGTGATACACACACTAGCAGAACTTCCGCCAAACGGCATTCACAACTCCAAGGGATTCAGTGAATCTTTGGAACCTATTGGGGTTTTCTTACAACTAGCTGAACTCAATGAGATAAGGACTTCACCACTTTCTCATTTGATTGATATAAACACGTTGGCAGAACATCAGCCAAATGGCGTTCACTGCTCTAATGCATTGCGAGAAACTTTGGAACCTATTGTGGATTTCTTCCAATTTGCTGAACTCAACGAGATAAACACTTTACCACTTTCTCATTTCATTGTGATACACACATTAGCAAAATATCAGCCAAATGGCATTCACTACTCCAAGGCATTCAGTGAATCTTTGGAACCTATTGGGGTTTTCTTACAACTTGCTGAACTCATTGAGATAAGGACTTTACCACCTTCTCATTGCATTGAGATAAACACATTGCAGAATATCAGCCAAATGGCATTTGTTGCTGGAAGGAATTCAGAGAATCCTTGGAACCTATTGTGGATTTCCTCCAACTTGCTGAACTCATGAAGACAAATACTTCACTGCTTTCTCATTTCTTTGAGATACACAGATTGGCAGAGTAACAGCCAAACGGCATTCACTGCTCGTAGGTATTCAGAGAATCTTTGGAAACTATTGTGGATTTCCTCCAAATTGCTAATCTCATCGAGATCATCCAAATGGCATACTCTTATCTCTGGTATTCAGAGAAACTTTGGAGCATATTGTGGATTTCCTCCAACTTGCTGATCTCATCGAGAAAAGCACTCTACAACTTTCTCATTCCATTGAGATACACACATTGGTAGAAAACCAGCCAAATTGCATTCACTGCTCGAAGGTATTCAGAGAAACTTTGCGGATTTCTACCAACTTGCTGAATTCATCGAGATAAGAACTTTACCACTATCTCATTTCATTGAGATACACACAGTGGCAGAATGTCAGCCAAATGGCATTCGCTGCTGGAAGGAATTCAGAGAATCCTTGGAACCTATAGTGGATTTCCCCCAACTTGCTGAACTCATGGAGACAAGAACTTTACGACATTCTCATTTCATTGAGATACACACATTGGCAGAATAACAGCCAAATGGCATTCACTGCTCGACGGTATTCACAGAAACATTGGATCATATTGTGGATTTCCTCCAACTTGCTGATCTCATCGAGAGAAGTACTATACAACTTTCTCATTTCATGGAGATACACACATTGGCAGAATATCAGCCAAATTGCATTCACTGCTCGAAGGTATTCAGAGAAACTTTGGAACCTATTGCGAATTTCTTCCAACTTGCAGGATTCATCCAGATCAGAACTTTACCACTATCTCATTTCATTGAGATACACACATTGGCAGAATATCAGCCAAATGGCTTTCACTGCTCGAAGGTATTCAGAGAAACTTTGGAACCGATTGCGGATTTCTTGCAACTTGTTGAACTCATGGAGATAAGGACTTTACCACTTTCTCATTTCATGGAGATACACACATTGGCAGAATATCAGCCAAATGGCATTCACTACTCGAAGGCATTCAGTGAATCTTTTGAACCTATAGGGAATTTCTTACAACTTCCTGAACACAATGACATAAGGGCTTTACCACTTTCTCTGTTCATTGAGATAAACACATTGGCAGAATATCAGCCGAATTCCATTCACTGCTCGAAGGTATTCAGAGAAACTTGGGAACATATTGTGGATTTCCTCCAACATGCTGACCTCATCGAGATAAGCACTATACAACTTTCTCGTTTCATTGAGAGACACACATTGGCAGAATATCAGCCAAATGGCATTCACTGCTCGAAGGCATTGAGTGAATCTTTGGAACCTATTGGGCATTTCTTACAACTTGCTGAACTCAATGAGATAAGGACTTCACCACTTTCTCATTTGATTGATATAAACACGTTGGCAGAATATCAGCCAAATGGCGTTCACTGCTCTAATGCATTGCGAGAACCTTTGGAACCTATTGTGGATTTCTTCCAATTGGCTGAACAGAATGAGATAAAAACGTTACCACTTTCTCATTTCATTGTGATACACACACTAGCAGAATATCCGCCAAATGGCATTCACGACTCCAAGGCATTCAGTGAATCTTTGGAACCTATTGGGGTTTTCTTACAACTTGCTGATCTCATTGAGATAAGGACTTTACCACTTTCTCATTCCATCGAGATACACACATTGGCAGAATATCAGCCAAATGGCATTCGCTGCTGGAAGGAATTCAGAGAATCCTTGGAACCTATTGTGGATTTCCCCCAACTTTCTGAACTCATGGAGACAAGGACTTTACGACATTCTCATTTCATTGAGATGCACACTTTGGCAGAATAACAGCCAAATGGCATTCACTGCTCGACGGAATTCACAGAAACATTGGATCAAATTGTGGATTTCCTCCAACTTGCTGATCTCATCGAGAGAAGTACTATACAACTTTCTCATTTCATTGAGATACACACATTTTCAGAATATCAGCCAAATTGCATTCACTGCTCGAAGGTATTCAGAGAAACTTTGGAACCTATTGCGAATTTCTTCCAACTTGCAGGATTCATCCAGATCAGAACTTTCCCACTCTCTCATTTCATTGAGATACACACATTGGCAGAATATCAGCCAAATGGCTTTCACTGCTCGAAGGTATTCAGAGAAACTTTGGAACCTATTGCGAATTTCTTCCAACTTGCAGGATTCATCCAGATCAGAACTTTCCCACTATCTCATTTCATTGAGATACACACATTGGCAGAATATCAGCCAAATGGCTTTCACTGCTCGAAGGTATTCAGAGAAACTTTGGATCCGATTGTGGATTTCTTCCAATTTGCTGAACTCATGGAGATAAGGACTTTACCACTTTCTCATTTCATAGTGATACACACATTGGCAGAATATCAGCCAAATGGCATTCACTACTCGAAGGCATTCAGTGAATCTTTGGAACCTATAGGGAATTTCTTACAACTTCCTGAACACAATGACATAAGGGCTTTACCACTTTCTCTGTTCATTGAGATAAACACATTGGCAGAATATCAGCCGAATTCCATTCACTGCTCGAAGGTATTCAGAGAAACTTGGGAACATATTGTGGATTTCCTCCAACATGCTGACCTCATCGAGATAAGCACTATACAACTTTCTCATTTCATTGAGAGACACACATTGGCAGAATATCAGCCAAATGGCATTCACTGCTCGAAGGCATTCAGTGAATCTTTGGAACCTATTGGGCATTTCTTACAACTTGCTGAACTCAATGAGATAAGGACTTCACCACTTTCTCATTTGATTGATAGAAACACGTTGGCAGAATATCAGCCAAATGGCGTTCACTGCTCTAATGCATTGCGAGAAACTTTGGAACCTATTGTGGATTTCTTCCAATTTGCTGAACTCAACGAGATAAACACTTTACCACTTTCTCATTTCATTGTGATACACACATTAGCAAAATATCAGCCAAATGGCATTCACTACTCCAAGGCATTCAGTGAATCTTTGGAACCTATTGGGGTTTTCTTACAACTTGCTGAACTCATTGAGATAAGGACTTTACCACCTTCTCATTGCATTGAGATAAACACATTGCAGAATATCAGCCAAATGGCATTTGTTGCTGGAAGGAATTCAGAGAATCCTTGGAACCTATTGTGGATTTCCTCCAACTTGCTGAACTCATGAAGACAAATACTTCACTGCTTTCTCATTTCTTTGAGATACACAGATTGGCAGAGTAACAGCCAAACGGCATTCACTGCTCGTAGGTATTCAGAGAATCTTTGGAAACTATTGTGGATTTCCTCCAAATTGCTAATCTCATCGAGATCATCCAAATGGCATACTCTTATCTCTGGTATTCAGAGAAACTTTGGAGCATATTGTGGATTTCCTCCAACTTGCTGATCTCATCGAGAAAAGCACTCTACAACTTTCTCATTCCATTGAGATACACACATTGGTAGAATACCAGCCAAATTGCATTCACTGCTCGAAGGTATTCAGAGAAACTTTGCGGATTTCTACCAACTTGCTGAATTCATCGAGATAAGAACTTTACCACTATCTCATTTCATTGAGATACACACAGTGGCAGAATGTCAGCCAAATGGCATTCGCTGCTGGAAGGAATTCAGAGAATCCTTGGAACCTATAGTGGATTTCCCCCAACTTGCTGAACTCATGGAGACAAGAACTTTACGACATTCTCATTTCATTGAGATACACACATTGGCAGAATAACAGCCAAATGGCATTCACTGCTCGACGGTATTCACAGAAACATTGGATCATATTGTGGATTTCCTCCAACTTGCTGATCTCATCGAGAGAAGTACTATACAACTTTCTCATTTCATGGAGATACACACATTGGCAGAATATCAGCCAAATTGCATTCACTGCTCGAAGGTATTCAGAGAAACTTTGGAACCTATTGCGAATTTCTTCCAACTTGCAGGATTCATCCAGATCAGAACTTTACCACTATCTCATTTCATTGAGATACACACATTGGCAGAATATCAGCCAAATGGCTTTCACTGCTCGAAGGTATTCAGAGAAACTTTGGAACCGATTGCGGATTTCTTGCAACTTGTTGAACTCATGGAGATAAGGACTTTACCACTTTCTCATTTCATGGAGATACACACATTGGCAGAATATCAGCCAAATGGCATTCACTACTCGAAGGCATTCAGTGAATCTTTTGAACCTATAGGGAATTTCTTACAACTTCCTGAACACAATGACATAAGGGCTTTACCACTTTCTCTGTTCATTGAGATAAACACATTGGCAGAATATCAGCCGAATTCCATTCACTGCTCGAAGGTATTCAGAGAAACTTGGGAACATATTGTGGATTTCCTCCAACATGCTGACCTCATCGAGATAAGCACTATACAACTTTCTCATTTCATTGAGAGACACACATTGGCAGAATATCAGCCAAATGGCATTCACTGCTCGAAGGCATTGAGTGAATCTTTGGAACCTATTGGGCATTTCTTACAACTTGCTGAACTCAATGAGATAAGGACTTCACCACTTTCTCATTTGATTGATAGAAACACGTTGGCAGAATATCAGCCAAATGGCGTTCACTGCTCTAATGCATTGCGAGAAACTTTGGAACCTATTGTGGATTTCTTCCAATTTGCTGAACTCAACGAGATAAACACTTTACCACTTTCTCATTTCATTGTGATACACACATTAGCAAAATATCAGCCAAATGGCATTCACTACTCCAAGGCATTCAGTGAATCTTTGGAACCTATTGGGGTTTTCTTACAACTTGCTGAACTCATTGAGATAAGGACTTTACCACCTTCTCATTGCATTGAGATAAACACATTGCAGAATATCAGCCAAATGGCATTTGTTGCTGGAAGGAATTCAGAGAATCCTTGGAACCTATTGTGGATTTCCTCCAACTTGCTGAACTCATGAAGACAAATACTTCACTGCTTTCTCATTTCTTTGAGATACACAGATTGGCAGAGTAACAGCCAAACGGCATTCACTGCTCGTAGGTATTCAGAGAATCTTTGGAAACTATTGTGGATTTCCTCCAAATTGCTAATCTCATCGAGATCATCCAAATGGCATACTCTTATCTCTGGTATTCAGAGAAACTTTGGAGCATATTGTGGATTTCCTCCAACTTGCTGATCTCATCGAGAAAAGCACTCTACAACTTTCTCATTCCATTGAGATACACACATTGGTAGAATACCAGCCAAATTGCATTCACTGCTCGAAGGTATTCAGAGAAACTTTGCGGATTTCTACCAACTTGCTGAATTCATCGAGATAAGAACTTTACCACTATCTCATTTCATTGAGATACACACAGTGGCAGAATGTCAGCCAAATGGCATTCGCTGCTGGAAGGAATTCAGAGAATCCTTGGAACCTATTGTGGATTTCCCCCAACTTGCTGAACTCATGGAGACAAAGACTTTACGACATTCTCATTTCATTGAGATACACACATTGGCAGAATAACAGCCAAATGGCATTCACTGCTCGACGGTATTCACAGAAACATTGGATCATATTGTGGATTTCCTCCAACTTGCTGATCTCATCGAGAGAAGTACTATACAACTTTCTCATTTCATGGAGATACACACATTGGCAGAATATCAGCCAAATTGCATTCACTGCTCGAAGGTATTCAGAGAAACTTTGGAACCTATTGCGAATTTCTTCCAACTTGCAGGATTCATCCAGATCAGAACTTTACCACTATCTCATTTCATTGAGATACACACATTGGCAGAATATCAGCCAAATGGCTTTCACTGCTCGAAGGTATTCAGAGAAACTTTGGAACCGATTGCGGATTTCTTGCAACTTGTTGAACTCATGGAGATAAGGACTTTACCACTTTCTCATTTCATGGAGATACACACATTGGCAGAATATCAGCCAAATGGCATTCACTACTCGAAGGCATTCAGTGAATCTTTTGAACCTATAGGGAATTTCTTACAACTTCCTGAACACAATGACATAAGGGCTTTACCACTTTCTCTGTTCATTGAGATAAACACATTGGCAGAATATCAGCCGAATTCCATTCACTGCTCGAAGGTATTCAGAGAAACTTGGGAACATATTGTGGATTTCCTCCAACATGCTGACCTCATCGAGATAAGCACTATACAACTTTCTCATTTCATTGAGAGACACACATTGGCAGAATATCAGCCAAATGGCATTCACTGCTCGAAGGCATTCAGTGAATCTTTGGAACCTATTGGGCATTTCTTACAAATTGCTGAACTCAATGAGATAAGGACTTCACCACTTTCTCATTTGATTGATATAAACACGTTGGCAGAATGTCAGCCAAATGGCGTTCACTGCTCTAATGCATTGCGAGAAACTTTGGAACCTATTGTTTATTTCTTCCAATTTGCTGAACTGAATGAGATAAAAACTTTATACCACTTTCTCATTTCATTGTGATACACACACTAGCAGAATATCCGCCAAATGGCATTCACTACTCCAAGGCATTCAGTGAATTTTTGGAACCTATTGGGGTTTTCTTACAACTTGCTGATCTCATTGAGATAAGGACTTTACCACTTTCTCATTCCATCGAGATACACACATTGGCAGAATATCAGCCAAATGGCATTCGTTGCTGGTAGGAATTCAGACAAAATTTGGAACCTATTGTGGATTTCCCCCAACTTGCTGATCTCACCGAGACAAACACTTTACGACATTCTCATTTCATGGAGATACACGCATTGGCACAATATCAGCCCAATGGCATTCACTGCTCGAAGGTATTCCGAGAATCTTTGGAACCCATTGTGGATTTCTTCCAATTTGCTGAACTCAACCAGATAAACACTTTACCACTTTCTCATTTCATTGTGATACACACATTAGCAAAATATCAGCCAAATGGCATTCTCTACTCCAAGGCATTCAGTGAATCTTTGGAACCTATTGGGGTTTTCTTACAACTTGCTGAACTCATTGAGTTAAGGACTTTACCACCTTCTCATTGCATTGAGATAAACACATTGCAGAATATCAGCAAAATGGCATTCGTTGCTGGAAGGAATTCAGAGAATCCTTGGAACCTATTGTGGATTACCCCCAACTTGCTGAACTCATCGAGACAAATACTTCACTGCTTTCTCATTTCATTGAGATACACACATTGGCAGAGTAACAGCCAAACGGCATTCACTGCTCGAAGGTATTCAGAGAATCTTTGGAAACTATTGTGGATTTCCTCCAAATTGCTAATCTCATCGAGATCATCCAAATGGCATACTCTTATCTCTGGTATTCAGAGAAACTTTGGAGCATATTGTGGATTTCCTCCAACTTGCTGATCTCATCGAGAAAAGCCCTCTACAACTTTCTCATTCCATTGAGATACACACATTGGTAGAATACCAGCCAAATTGCATTCACTGCTCGAAGGTATTCAGAGAAACTTTGCGGATTTCTACCAACTTGCTGAATTCATCGAGATAAGAACTTTACCACTATCTCATTTCATTGAGATACACACAGTGGCAGAATGTCAGCCAAATGGCATTCGCTGCTGGAAGGAATTCAGAGAAACTTTGGAACCCATTGTGGATTTCTTCCAATTTGCTGAACTCAACGAGATACACACTTTACCACTTTCTCATTTCATTGTGATACACACATTAGCAGAATATCAGCCAAATGGCATTCACTGCTCCAAGGCTTTCAGTGAATCATTGGAACTTATTGGGGTTCTCTTACAACTTGCTGAACTCATTGAGATAAGGACTTTACCACCTTCTCATTGCATTGAGATAAACACATTGCAGAATATCAGCAAAATGGCATTCGTTGCTGGAAGGAATTCAGAGAATCCTTGGAACCTATTGTGGATTTCCCCCAACTTGCTGAACTCATCGAGACAAATACTTCACTGCTTTCTCATTTCATTGAGATACACACATTGGCAGAATAACAGCCAAACGGCATTCACTGCTCGACGGTATTCAGAGAATCTTTGGAAACTATTGTGGATTTCCTCCATATTGCTAATCTCATTGAGATCATCCAAATGGCATACTCTTATCTCTGGTATTCAGAGAAACTTTGGAGCATATTGTGGATTTCCTCCAACTTGCTGATCTCATCGAGAAAAGCACTCTACAACTTTCTCATTCCATTGAGATACACACATTGGTAGAATACCAGCCAAATTGCATTCACTGCTCGAAGGTATTCAGAGAAACTTTGCGGATTTCTACCAACTTGCTGAATTCATCGAGATAAGAACTTTACCACTATCTCATTTCATTGAGATACACACAGTGGCAGAATGTCAGCCAAATGGCATTCGCTGCTGGAAGGAATTCAGAGAATCCTTGGAACCTATTGTGGATTTCCCCCAACTTGCTGATCTCATGGAGACAAGGACTTTACGACATTCTCATTTCATTGAGATACACACATTGGCAGAATAACAGCCAAATGGCATTCACTGCTCGACGGAATTCACAGAAACATTGGATCATATTGTGGATTTCCTCCAACTTGCTGATCTCATCGAGAGAAGTACTATACAACTTTCTCATTTCATTGAGATACACACATTTTCAGAATATCAGCCAAATTGCATTCACTGCTCGAAGGTATTCAGAGAAACTTTGGAACCTATTGCGAATTTCTTCCAACTTGCAGGATTCATCCAGATCAGAACTTTCCCACTATCTCATTTCATTGAGATACACACATTGGCAGAATATCAGCCAAATGGCTTTCACTGCTCGATGGTATTCAGAGAAACTTTGGAACCTATTGCGAATTTCTTCCAACTTGCAGGATTCATCCAGATCAGAACTTTCCCACTATCTCATTTCATTGAGATACACACATTGGCAGAATATCAGCCAAATGGCTTTCACTGCTCGAAGGTATTCAGAGAAACTTTGGATCCGATTGTGGATTTCTTCCAATTTGCTGAACTCATGGAGATAAGGACTTTACCACTTTCTCATTTCATAGTGATACACACATTGGCAGAATATCAGCCAAATGGCATTCACTACTCGAAGGCATTCAGTGAATCTTTGGAACCTATAGGGAATTTCTTACAACTTCCTGAACACAATGACATAAGGGCTTTACCACTTTCTCTGTTCATTGAGATAAACACATTGGCAGAATATCAGCCGAATTCCATTCACTGCTCGAAGGTATTCAGAGAAACTTGGGAACATATTGTGGATTTCCTCCAACATGCTGACCTCATCGAGATAAGCACTATACAACTTTCTCATTTCATTGAGAGACACACATTGGCAGAATATCAGCCAAATGGCATTCACTGCTCGAAGGCATTGAGTGAATCTTTGGAACCTATTGGGCATTTCTTACAACTTGCTGAACTCAATGAGATAAGGACTTCACCACTTTCTCATTTGATTGATATAAACACGTTGGCAGAATATCAGCCAAATGGCGTTCACTGCTCTAATGCATTGCGAGAAACTTTGGAACCTATTGTGGATTTCTTCCAATTTGCTGAACTCAACGAGATAAACACTTTACCACTTTCTCATTTCATTGTGATACACACATTAGCAAAATATCAGCCAAATGGCATTCACTACTCCAAGGCATTCAGTGAATCTTTGGAACCTATTGGGGTTTTCTTACAACTTGCTGAACTCATTGAGATAAGGACTTTACCACCTTCTCATTGCATTGAGATAAACACATTGCAGAATATCAGCCAAATGGCATTTGTTGCTGGAAGGAATTCAGAGAATCCTTGGAACCTATTGTGGATTTCCTCCAACTTGCTGAACTCATGAAGACAAATACTTCACTGCTTTCTCATTTCTTTGAGATACACAGTTTGGCAGAGTAACAGCCAAACGGCATTCACTGCTCGTAGGTATTCAGAGAATCTTTGGAAACTATTGTGGATTTCCTCCAAATTGCTAATCTCATCGAGATCATCCAAATGGCATACTCTTATCTCTGGTATTCAGAGAAACTTTGGAGCATATTGTGGATTTCCTCCAACTTGCTGATCTCATCGAGAAAAGCACTCTACAACTTTCTCATTCCATTGAGATACACACATTGGTAGAATACCAGCCAAATTGCATTCACTGCTCGAAGGTATTCAGAGAAACTTTGCGGATTTCTGCCAACTTGCTGAATTCATCGAGATAAGAACTTTACCACTATCTCATTTCATTGAGATACACACAGTGGCAGAATGTCAGCCAAATGGCATTCGCTGCTGGAAGGAATTCAGAGAATCCTTGGAACCTATAGTGGATTTCCCCCAACTTGCTGAACTCATGGAGACAAGAACTTTACGACATTCTCATTTCATTGAGATACACACATTGGCAGAATAACAGCCAAATGGCATTCTCTGCTCGACGGTATTCACAGAAACATTGGATCATATTGTGGATTTCCTCCAACTTGCTGATCTCATCGAGAGAAGTACTATACAACTTTCTCATTTCATGGAGATACACACATTGGCAGAATATCAGCCAAATTGCATTCACTGCTCGAAGGTATTCAGAGAAACTTTGGAACCTATTGCGAATTTCTTCCAACTTGCAGGATTCATCCAGATCAGAACTTTACCACTATCTCATTTCATTGAGATACACACATTGGCAGAATATCAGCCAAATGGCTTTCACTGCTCGAAGGTATTCAGAGAAACTTTGGAACCGATTGTGGATTTCTTGCAACTTGTTGAACTCATGGAGATAAGGACTTTACCACTTTCTCATTTCATGGAGATACACACATTGGCAGAATATCAGCCAAATGGCATTCACTACTCGAAGGCATTCAGTGAATCTTTGGAACCTATAGGGAATTTCTTACAACTTCCTGAACACAATGACATAAGGGCTTTACCACTTTCTCTGTTCATTGAGATAAACACATTGGCAGAATATCAGCCGAATTCCATTCACTGCTCGAAGGTATTCAGAGAAACTTGGGAACATATTGTGGATTTCCTCCAACATGCTGACCTCATCGAGATAAGCACTATACAACTTTCTCATTTCATTGAGAGACACACATTGGCAGAATATCAGCCAAATGGCATTCACTGCTCGAAGGCATTCAGTGAATCTTTGGAACCTATTGGGCATTTCTTACAACTTGCTGAACTCAATGAGATAAGGACTTCACCACTTTCTCATTTGATTGATATAAACACGTTGGCAGAATATCAGCCAAATGGCGTTCACTGCTCTAATGCATTGCGAGAAACTTTGGAACCTATTGTGGATTTCTTCCAATTTGCTGAACTCAACGAGATAAACACTTTACCACTTTCTCATTTCATTGTGATACACACATTAGCAAAATATCAGCCAAATGGCATTCACTACTCCAAGGCATTCAGTGAATCTTTGGAACCTATTGGGGTTTTCTTACAACTTGCTGATCTCATTGAGATAAGGACTTTACCACTTTCTCATTCCATTGAGATACACACATTGGCAGAATATCAGCCAAATGGCATTCGTTGCTGGAAGGAATTCAGACAAAATTTGGAACCTATTGTGGATTTCCCCCAACTTGCTGATCTCACCGAGACAAACACTTTACGACATTCTCATTTCATGGAGATACACGCATTGGCACAATATCAGCCCAATGGCATTCACTGCTCGAAGGTATTCCGAGAATCTTTGGAACCCATTGTGGATTTCTTCCAATTTGCTGAACTCAACCAGATAAACAATTTACCACTTTCTCATTTCATTGTGATACACACATTAGCAAAATATCAGCCAAATGGCATTCTCTACTCCAAGGCATTCAGTGAATCTTTGGAACCTATTGGGGTTTTCTTACAACTTGCTGAACTCATTGAGATAAGGACTTTACCACCTTCTCATTGCATTGAGATAAACACATTGCAGAATATCAGCAAAATGGCATTCGTTGCTGGAAGGAATTCAGAGAATCCTTGGAACCTATTGTGGATTTCCCCCAACTTGCTGAACTCATGGAGACAAGAACTTTACGACATTCTCATTTCATTGAGATACACACATTGGCAGAGTAACAGCCAAACGGAAATCACTGCTCGAAGGTATTCAGAGAATCTTTGGAAACTATTGTGGATTTCCTCCAAATTGCTAATCTCATCGAGATCATCCAAATGGCATACTCTTATCTCTGGTATTCAGAGAAACTTTGGAGCATATTGTGGATTTCCTCCAACTTGCTGATCTCATCGAGAAAAGCACTCTACAACTTTCTCATTCCATTGAGGTACACACATTGGTAGAATACCAGCCAAATTGCATTCACTGCTCGAAGGTATTCAGAGAAACTTTGCGGATTTCTACCAACTTGCTGAATTCATCGAGATAAGAACTTTACCACTATCTCATTTCATTGAGATACACACAGTGGCAGAATGTCAGCCAAATGGCATTCGCTGCTGGAAGGAATTCAGAGAATCCTTGGAACCTATTGTGGATTTCCCCCAACTTGCTGAACTCATGGAGACAAAGACTTTACGACATTCTCATTTCATTGAGATACACACATTGGCAGAATAACAGCCAAATGGCATTCACTGCTCGACGGTATTCACAGAAACATTGGATCATATTGTGGATTTCCTCCAACTTGCTGATCTCATCGAGAGAAGTACTATACAACTTTCTCATTTCATTGAGATACACACGTTTTCAGAATATCAGCCAAATTGCATTCACTGCTCCAAGGTATTCAGAGAAACTTTGGAACCTATTGCGAATTTCTTCCAACTTGCAGGATTCATCCAGATCAGAACTTTACCACTATCTCATTTCATTGAGATACACACATTGGCAGAATATCAGCCAAATGGCTTTCACTGCTCGAAGGTATTCAGAGAAACTTTGGAACCGATTGTGGATTACTTCCAATTTGCTGAAGTCATGGAGATAAGGACTTTACCACTTTCTCATTTCATAGTGATACACACATTGGCAGAATATCAGCCAAATGGCATTCACTACTCGAAGGCATTCAGTGAATCTTTGGAACCTATAGGGAATTTCTTACAACTTCCTGAACACAATGACATAAGGGCTTTACCACTTTCTCTGTTCATTGAGATAAACACATTGGCAGAATATCAGCCGAATTCCATTCACTGCTCGAAGGTATTCAGAGAAACTTGGGAACATATTGTGGATTTCCTCCAACATGCTGACCTCATCGAGATAAGCACTATACAACTTTCTCATTTCATTGAGAGACACACATTGGCAGAATATCAGCCAAATGGCATTCACTGCTCGAAGGCATTCAGTGAATCTTTGGAACCTATTGGGCATTTCTTACAACTTGCTGAACTCAATGAGATAAGGACTTCACCACTTTCTCATTTGATTGATATAAACACGTTGGCAGAATATCAGCCAAATGGCGTTCACTGCTCTAATGCATTGCGAGAAACTTTGGAACCTATTGTGGATTTCTTCCAATTGGCTGAACAGAATGAGATAAAAACTTTACCACTTTCTCATTTCATTGTGATACACACACTAGCAGAATATCCGCCAAATGGCATTCACGACTCCAAGGCATTCAGTGAATCTTTGGAACCTATTGGGGTTTTCTTACAACTTGCTGATCTCATTGAGATAAGGACTTTACCACTTTCTCATTCCATCGAGATACACACATTGGCAGAATATCAGCCAAATGGCATTCGTTGCTGGAAGGAATTCAGACAAAATTTGGAACCTATTGTGGATTTCCCCCAACTTGCTGATTTCACCGAGACAAACACTTTACGACATTCTCATTTCATGGAGATACTCGCATTGGCACAATATCAGCCCAATGGCATTCACTGCTCGAAGGTATTCCGAGAAACTTTGGAACCCATTGTGGATTTCTTCCAATTTGCTGAACTCAACGAGATAAACACTTTACCACTTTCTCATTTCATTGTGATACACACATTAGCAAAATATCAGCCAAATGGCATTCACTACTCCAAGGCATTCAGTGAATCTTTGGAACCTATTGGGGTTTTCTTACAACTTGCTGAACTCATTGAGATAAGGACTTTACCACCTTCTCATTGCATTGAGATAAACACATTGCAGAATATCAGCAAAATGGCATTCGTTGCTGGAAGGAATTCAGAGAATCCTTGGAACCTATTGTGGATTTCCCCCAACTTGCTGAACTCATGGAGACAAGAACTTTACGACATTCTCATTTCATTGAGATACACACATTGGCAGAATAACAGCCAAATGGCATTCACTGCTCGACGGTATTCACAGAAACATTGGATCATATTGTGGATTTCCTCCAACTTGCTGATCTCATCGAGAGAAGTACTATACAACTTTCTCATTTCATGGAGATACACACATTGGCAGAATATCAGCCAAATTGCATTCACTGCTCGAAGGTATTCAGAGAAACTTTGGAACCTATTGCGAATTTCTTCCAACTTGCAGGATTCATCCAGATCAGAACTTTACCACTATCTCATTTCATTGAGATACACACATTGGCAGAATATCAGCCAAATGGCTTTCACTGCTCGAAGGTATTCAGAGAAACTTTGGAACCGATTGTGGATTTCTTGCAACTTGTTGAACTCATGGAGATAAGGACTTTACCACTTTCTCATTTCATGGAGATACACACATTGGCAGAATATCAGCCAAATGGCATTCACTACTCGAAGGCATTCAGTGAATCTTTGGAACCTATAGGGAATTTCTTACAACTTCCTGAACACAATGACATAAGGGCTTTACCACTTTCTCTGTTCATTGAGATAAACACATTGGCAGAATATCAGCCGAATTCCATTCACTGCTCGAAGGTATTCAGAGAAACTTGGGAACATATTGTGGATTTCCTCCAACATGCTGACCTCATCGAGATAAGCACTATACAACTTTCTCATTTCATTGAGAGACACACATTGGCAGAATATCAGCCAAATGGCATTCACTGCTCGAAGGCATTGAGTGAATCTTTGGAACCTATTGGGCATTTCTTACAACTTGCTGAACTCAATGAGATAAGGACTTCACCACTTTCTCATTTGATTGATATAAACACGTTGGCAGAATATCAGCCAAATGGCGTTCACTGCTCTAATGCATTGCGAGAAACTTTGGAACCTATTGTGGATTTCTTCCAATTTGCTGAACTCAACGAGATAAACACTTTACCACTTTCTCATTTCATTGTGATACACACATTAGCAAAATATCAGCCAAATGGCATTCACTACTCCAAGGCATTCAGTGAATTTTTGGAACCTATTGGGGTTTTCTTACAACTTGCTGATCTCATTGAGATAAGGACTTTACCACTTTCTCATTCCATCGAGATACACACATTGGCAGAATATCAGCCAAATGGCATTCGTTGCTGGTAGGAATTCAGACAAAATTTGGAACCTATTGTGGATTTCCCCCAACTTGCTGATCTCACCGAGACAAACACTTTACGACATTCTCATTTCATGGAGATACACGCATTGGCACAATATCAGCCCAATGGCATTCACTGCTCGAAGGTATTCCGAGAATCTTTGGAACCCATTGTGGATTTCTTCCAATTTGCTGAACTCAACCAGATAAACACTTTACCACTTTCTCATTTCATTGTGATACACACATTAGCAAAATATCAGCCAAATGGCATTCTCTACTCCAAGGCATTCAGTGAATCTTTGGAACCTATTGGGGTTTTCTTACAACTTGCTGAACTCATTGAGTTAAGGACTTTACCACCTTCTCATTGCATTGAGATAAACACATTGCAGAATATCAGCAAAATGGCATTCGTTGCTGGAAGGAATTCAGAGAATCCTTGGAACCTATTGTGGATTACCCCCAACTTGCTGAACTCATCGAGACAAATACTTCACTGCTTTCTCATTTCATTGAGATACACACATTGGCAGAGTAACAGCCAAACGGCATTCACTGCTCGAAGGTATTCAGAGAATCTTTGGAAACTATTGTGGATTTCCTCCAAATTGCTAATCTCATCGAGATCATCCAAATGGCATACTCTTATCTCTGGTATTCAGAGAAACTTTGGAGCATATTGTGGATTTCCTCCAACTTGCTGATCTCATCGAGAAAAGCCCTCTACAACTTTCTCATTCCATTGAGATACACACATTGGTAGAATACCAGCCAAATTGCATTCACTGCTCGAAGGTATTCAGAGAAACTTTGCGGATTTCTACCAACTTGCTGAATTCATCGAGATAAGAACTTTACCACTATCTCATTTCATTGAGATACACACAGTGGCAGAATGTCAGCCAAATGGCATTCGCTGCTGGAAGGAATTCAGAGAAACTTTGGAACCCATTGTGGATTTCTTCCAATTTGCTGAACTCAACGAGATACACACTTTACCACTTTCTCATTTCATTGTGATACACACATTAGCAGAATATCAGCCAAATGGCATTCACTGCTCCAAGGCTTTCAGTGAATCATTGGAACTTATTGGGGTTCTCTTACAACTTGCTGAACTCATTGAGATAAGGACTTTACCACCTTCTCATTGCATTGAGATAAACACATTGCAGAATATCAGCAAAATGGCATTCGTTGCTGGAAGGAATTCAGAGAATCCTTGGAACCTATTGTGGATTTCCCCCAACTTGCTGAACTCATCGAGACAAATACTTCACTGCTTTCTCATTTCATTGAGATACACACATTGGCAGAATAACAGCCAAACGGCATTCACTGCTCGACGGTATTCAGAGAATCTTTGGAAACTATTGTGGATTTCCTCCATATTGCTAATCTCATTGAGATCATCCAAATGGCATACTCTTATCTCTGGTATTCAGAGAAACTTTGGAGCATATTGTGGATTTCCTCCAACTTGCTGATCTCATCGAGAAAAGCACTCTACAACTTTCTCATTCCATTGAGATACACACATTGGTAGAATACCAGCCAAATTGCATTCACTGCTCGAAGGTATTCAGAGAAACTTTGCGGATTTCTACCAACTTGCTGAATTCATCGAGATAAGAACTTTACCACTATCTCATTTCATTGAGATACACACAGTGGCAGAATGTCAGCCAAATGGCATTCGCTGCTGGAAGGAATTCAGAGAATCCTTGGAACCTATTGTGGATTTCCCCCAACTTGCTGATCTCATGGAGACAAGGACTTTACGACATTCTCATTTCATTGAGATACACACATTGGCAGAATAACAGCCAAATGGCATTCACTGCTCGACGGAATTCACAGAAACATTGGATCATATTGTGGATTTCCTCCAACTTGCTGATCTCATCGAGAGAAGTACTATACAACTTTCTCATTTCATTGAGATACACACATTTTCAGAATATCAGCCAAATTGCATTCACTGCTCGAAGGTATTCAGAGAAACTTTGGAACCTATTGCGAATTTCTTCCAACTTGCAGGATTCATCCAGATCAGAACTTTCCCACTATCTCATTTCATTGAGATAGACACATTGGCAGAATATCAGCCAAATGGCTTTCACTGCTCGATGGTATTCAGAGAAACTTTGGAACCTATAGCGAATTTCTTCCAACTTGCAGGATTCATCCAGATCAGAACTTTCCCACTATCTCATTTCATTGAGATACACACATTGGCAGAATATCAGCCAAATGGCTTTCACTGCTCGAAGGTATTCAGAGAAACTTTGGATCCGATTGTGGATTTCTTCCAATTTGCTGAACTCATGGAGATAAGGACTTTACCACTTTCTCATTTCATAGTGATACACACATTGGCAGAATATCAGCCAAATGGCATTCACTACTCGAAGGCATTCAGTGAATCTTTGGAACCTATAGGGAATTTCTTACAACTTCCTGAACACAATGACATAAGGGCTTTACCACTTTCTCTGTTCATTGAGATAAACACATTGGCAGAATATCAGCCGAATTCCATTCACTGCTCGAAGGTATTCAGAGAAACTTGGGAACATATTGTGGATTTCCTCCAACATGCTGACCTCATCGAAATAAGCACTATACAACTTTCTCATTTCATTGAGAGACACACATTGGCAGAATATCAGCCAAATGGCATTCACTGCTCGAAGGCATTCAGTGAATCTTTGGAACCTATTGGGCATTTCTTACAACTTGCTGAACTCAATGAGATAAGGACTTCACCACTTTCTCATTTGATTGATATAAACACGTTGGCAGAATATCAGCCAAATGGCGTTCACTGCTCTAATGCATTGCGAGAAACTTTGGAACCTATTGTGGATTTCTTCCAATTTGCTGAACTCAACGAGATAAACACTTTACCACTTTCTCATTTCATTGTGATACACACATTAGCAAAATATCAGCCAAATGGCATTCACTACTCCAAGGCATTCAGTGAATCTTTGGAACCTATTGGGGTTTTCTTACAACTTGCTGAACTCATTGAGATAAGGACTTTACCACCTTCTCATTGCATTGAGATAAACACATTGCAGAATATCAGCCAAATGGCATTTGTTGCTGGAAGGAATTCAGAGAATCCTTGGAACCTATTGTGGATTTCCTCCAACTTGCTGAACTCATGAAGACAAATACTTCACTGCTTTCTCATTTCTTTGAGATACACAGTTTGGCAGAGTAACAGCCAAACGGCATTCACTGCTCGTAGGTATTCAGAGAATCTTTGGAAACTATTGTGGATTTCCTCCAAATTGCTAATCTCATCGAGATCATCCAAATGGCATACTCTTATCTCTGGTATTCAGAGAAACTTTGGAGCATATTGTGGATTTCCTCCAACTTGCTGATCTCATCGAGAAAAGCACTCTACAACTTTCTCATTCCATTGAGATACACACATTGGTAGAATACCAGCCAAATTGCATTCACTGCTCGAAGGTATTCAGAGAAACTTTGCGGATTTCTGCCAACTTGCTGAATTCATCGAGATAAGAACTTTACCACTATCTCATTTCATTGAGATACACACAGTGGCAGAATGTCAGCCAAATGGCATTCGCTGCTGGAAGGAATTCAGAGAATCCTTGGAACCTATAGTGGATTTCCCCCAACTGGCTGAACTCATGGAGACAAGAACTTTACGACATTCTCATTTCATTGAGATACACACATTGGCAGAATAACAGCCAAATGGCATTCTCTGCTCGACGGTATTCACAGAAACATTGGATCATATTGTGGATTTCCTCCAACTTGCTGATCTCATCGAGAGAAGTACTATACAACTTTCTCATTTCATGGAGATACACACATTGGCAGAATATCAGCCAAATTGCATTCACTGCTCGAAGGTATTCAGAGAAACTTTGGAACCTATTGCGAATTTCTTCCAACTTGCAGGATTCATCCAGATCAGAACTTTACCACTATCTCATTTCATTGAGATACACACATTGGCAGAATATCAGCCAAATGGCTTTCACTGCTCGAAGGTATTCAGAGAAACTTTGGAACCGATTGTGGATTTCTTGCAACTTGTTGAACTCATGGAGATAAGGACTTTACCACTTTCTCATTTCATGGAGATACACACATTGGCAGAATATCAGCCAAATGGCATTCACTACTCGAAGGCATTCAGTGAATCTTTGGAACCTATAGGGAATTTCTTACAACTTCCTGAACACAATGACATAAGGGCTTTACCACTTTCTCTGTTCATTGAGATAAACACATTGGCAGAATATCAGCCGAATTCCATTCACTGCTCGAAGGTATTCAGAGAAACTTGGGAACATATTGTGGATTTCCTCCAACATGCTGACCTCATCGAGATAAGCACTATACAACTTTCTCATTTCATTGAGAGACACACATTGGCAGAATATCAGCCAAATGGCATTCACTGCTCGAAGGCATTCAGTGAATCTTTGGAACCTATTGGGCATTTCTTACAAATTGCTGAACTCAATGAGATAAGGACTTCACCACTTTCTCATTTGATTGATATAAACACGTTGGCAGAATGTCAGCCAAATGGCGTTCACTGCTCTAATGCATTGCGAGAAACTTTGGAACCTATTGTGGATTTCTTCCAATTTGCTGAACTGAATGAGATAAAAACTTTACCACTTTCTCATTTCATTGTGATACACACACTAGCAGAATATCCGCCAAATGGCATTCACTACTCCAACGCATTCAGTGAATCTTTGGAACCTATTGGGGTTTTCTTACAACCTGCTGATCTCATTGAGATAAGGACTTTACCACTTTCTCATTCCATTGAGATACACACATTGGCAGAATATCAGCCAAATGGCATTCGTTGCTGGAAGGAATTCAGACAAAATTTGGAACCTATTGTGGATTTCCCCCAACTTGCTGATCTCACCGAGACAAACACTTTACGACATTCTCATTTCATGGAGATACACGCATTGGCACAATATCAGCCCAATGGCATTCACTGCTCGAAGGTATTCCGAGAATCTTTGGAACCCATTGTGGATTTCTTCCAATTTGCTGAACTCAACCAGATAAACAATTTACCACTTTCTCATTTCATTGTGATACACACATTAGCAAAATATCAGCCAAATGGCATTCTCTACTCCAAGGCATTCAGTGAATCTTTGGAACCTATTGGGGTTTTCTTACAACTTGCTGAACTCATTGAGATAAGGACTTTACCACCTTCTCATTGCATTGAGATAAACACATTGCAGAATATCAGCAAAATGGCATTCGTTGCTGGAAGGAATTCAGAGAATCCTTGGAACCTATTGTGGATTTCCCCCAACTTGCTGAACTCATGGAGACAAGAACTTTACGACATTCTCATTTCATTGAGATACACACATTGGCAGAGTAACAGCCAAACGGAAATCACTGCTCGAAGGTATTCAGAGAATCTTTGGAAACTATTGTGGATTTCCTCCAAATTGCTAATCTCATCGAGATCATCCAAATGGCATACTCTTATCTCTGGTATTCAGAGAAACTTTGGAGCATATTGTGGATTTCCTCCAACTTGCTGATCTCATCGAGAAAAGCACTCTACAACTTTCTCATTCCATTGAGGTACACACATTGGTAGAATACCAGCCAAATTGCATTCACTGCTCGAAGGTATTCAGAGAAACTTTGCGGATTTCTACCAACTTGCTGAATTCATCGAGATAAGAACTTTACCACTATCTCATTTCATTGAGATACACACAGTGGCAGAATGTCAGCCAAATGGCATTCGCTGCTGGAAGGAATTCAGAGAATCCTTGGAACCTATAGTGGATTTCCCCCAACTTGCTGAACTCATGGAGACAAAGACTTTACGACATTCTCATTTCATTGAGATACACACATTGGCAGAATAACAGCCAAATGGCATTCACTGCTCGACGGTATTCACAGAAACATTGGATCATATTGTGGATTTCCTCCAACTTGCTGATCTCATCGAGAGAAGTACTATACAACTTTCTCATTTCATTGAGATACACACGTTTTCAGAATATCAGCCAAATTGCATTCACTGCTCGAAGGTATTCAGAGAAACTTTGGAACCTATTGCGAATTTCTTCCAACTTGCAGGATTCATCCAGATCAGAACTTTACCACTATCTCATTTCATTGAGATACACACATTGGCAGAATATCAGCCAAATGGCTTTCACTGCTCGAAGGTATTCAGAGAAACTTTGGAACCGATTGTGGATTACTTCCAATTTGCTGAAGTCATGGAGATAAGGACTTTACCACTTTCTCATTTCATAGTGATACACACATTGGCAGAATATCAGCCAAATGGCATTCACTACTCGAAGGCATTCAGTGAATCTTTGGAACCTATAGGGAATTTCTTACAACTTCCTGAACACAATGACATAAGGGCTTTACCACTTTCTCTGTTCATTGAGATAAACACATTGGCAGAATATCAGCCGAATTCCATTCACTGCTCGAAGGTATTCAGAGAAACTTGGGAACATATTGTGGATTTCCTCCAACATGCTGACCTCATCGAGATAAGCACTATACAACTTTCTCATTTCATTGAGAGACACACATTGGCAGAATATCAGCCAAATGGCATTCACTGCTCGAAGGCATTCAGTGAATCTTTGGAACCTATTGGGCATTTCTTACAACTTGCTGAACTCAATGAGATAAGGACTTCACCACTTTCTCATTTGATTGATATAAACACGTTGGCAGAATATCAGCCAAATGGCGTTCACTGCTCTAATGCATTGCGAGAAACTTTGGAACCTATTGTGGATTTCTTCCAATTGGCTGAACAGAATGAGATAAAAACTTTACCACTTTCTCATTTCATTGTGATACACACACTAGCAGAATATCCGCCAAATGGCATTCACGACTCCAAGGCATTCAGTGAATCTTTGGAACCTATTGGGGTTTTCTTACAACTTGCTGAACTCATTGAGATAAGGACTTTACCACCTTCTCATTGCATTGAGATAAACACATTGCAGAATATCAGCCAAATGGCATTTGTTGCTGGAAGGAATTCAGAGAATCCTTGGAACCTATTGTGGATTTCCTCCAACTTGCTGAACTCATGAAGACAAATACTTCACTGCTTTCTCATTTCTTTGAGATACACAGTTTGGCAGAGTAACAGCCAAACGGCATTCACTGCTCGTAGGTATTCAGAGAATCTTTGGAAACTATTGTGGATTTCCTCCAAATTGCTAATCTCATCGAGATCATCCAAATGGCATACTCTTATCTCTGGTATTCAGAGAAACTTTGGAGCATATTGTGGATTTCCTCCAACTTGCTGATCTCATCGAGAAAAGCACTCTACAACTTTCTCATTCCATTGAGATACACACATTGGTAGAATACCAGCCAAATTGCATTCACTGCTCGAAGGTATTCAGAGAAACTTTGCGGATTTCTGCCAACTTGCTGAATTCATCGAGATAAGAACTTTACCACTATCTCATTTCATTGAGATACACACAGTGGCAGAATGTCAGCCAAATGGCATTCGCTGCTGGAAGGAATTCAGAGAATCCTTGGAACCTATAGTGGATTTCCCCCAACTTGCTGAACTCATGGAGACAAGAACTTTACGACATTCTCATTTCATTGAGATACACACATTGGCAGAATAACAGCCAAATGGCATTCTCTGCTCGACGGTATTCACAGAAACATTGGATCATATTGTGGATTTCCTCCAACTTGCTGATCTCATCGAGAGAAGTACTATACAACTTTCTCATTTCATGGAGATACACACATTGGCAGAATATCAGCCAAATTGCATTCACTGCTCGAAGGTATTCAGAGAAACTTTGGAACCTATTGCGAATTTCTTCCAACTTGCAGGATTCATCCAGATCAGAACTTTACCACTATCTCATTTCATTGAGATACACACATTGGCAGAATATCAGCCAAATGGCTTTCACTGCTCGAAGGTATTCAGAGAAACTTTGGAACCGATTGTGGATTTCTTGCAACTTGTTGAACTCATGGAGATAAGGACTTTACCACTTTCTCATTTCATGGAGATACACACATTGGCAGAATATCAGCCAAATGGCATTCACTACTCGAAGGCATTCAGTGAATCTTTGGAACCTATAGGGAATTTCTTACAACTTCCTGAACACAATGACATAAGGGCTTTACCACTTTCTCTGTTCATTGAGATAAACACATTGGCAGAATATCAGCCGAATTCCATTCACTGCTCGAAGGTATTCAGAGAAACTTGGGAACATATTGTGGATTTCCTCCAACATGCTGACCTCATCGAGATAAGCACTATACAACTTTCTCATTTCATTGAGAGACACACATTGGCAGAATATCAGCCAAATGGCATTCACTGCTCGAAGGCATTCAGTGAATCTTTGGAACCTATTGGGCATTTCTTACAAATTGCTGAACTCAATGAGATAAGGACTTCACCACTTTCTCATTTGATTGATATAAACACGTTGGCAGAATGTCAGCCAAATGGCGTTCACTGCTCTAATGCATTGCGAGAAACTTTGGAACCTATTGTGGATTTCTTCCAATTTGCTGAACTGAATGAGATAAAAACTTTACCACTTTCTCATTTCATTGTGATACACACACTAGCAGAATATCCGCCAAATGGCATTCACTACTCCAACGCATTCAGTGAATCTTTGGAACCTATTGGGGTTTTCTTACAACCTGCTGATCTCATTGAGATAAGGACTTTACCACTTTCTCATTCCATTGAGATACACACATTGGCAGAATATCAGCCAAATGGCATTCGTTGCTGGAAGGAATTCAGACAAAATTTGGAACCTATTGTGGATTTCCCCCAACTTGCTGATCTCACCGAGACAAACACTTTACGACATTCTCATTTCATGGAGATACACGCATTGGCACAATATCAGCCCAATGGCATTCACTGCTCGAAGGTATTCCGAGAATCTTTGGAACCCATTGTGGATTTCTTCCAATTTGCTGAACTCAACCAGATAAACAATTTACCACTTTCTCATTTCATTGTGATACACACATTAGCAAAATATCAGCCAAATGGCATTCTCTACTCCAAGGCATTCAGTGAATCTTTGGAACCTATTGGGGTTTTCTTACAACTTGCTGAACTCATTGAGATAAGGACTTTACCACCTTCTCATTGCATTGAGATAAACACATTGCAGAATATCAGCAAAATGGCATTCGTTGCTGGAAGGAATTCAGAGAATCCTTGGAACCTATTGTGGATTTCCCCCAACTTGCTGAACTCATGGAGACAAGAACTTTACGACATTCTCATTTCATTGAGATACACACATTGGCAGAGTAACAGCCAAACGGAAATCACTGCTCGAAGGTATTCAGAGAATCTTTGGAAACTATTGTGGATTTCCTCCAAATTGCTAATCTCATCGAGATCATCCAAATGGCATACTCTTATCTCTGGTATTCAGAGAAACTTTGGAGCATATTGTGGATTTCCTCCAACTTGCTGATCTCATCGAGAAAAGCACTCTACAACTTTCTCATTCCATTGAGGTACACACATTGGTAGAATACCAGCCAAATTGCATTCACTGCTCGAAGGTATTCAGAGAAACTTTGCGGATTTCTACCAACTTGCTGAATTCATCGAGATAAGAACTTTACCACTATCTCATTTCATTGAGATACACACAGTGGCAGAATGTCAGCCAAATGGCATTCGCTGCTGGAAGGAATTCAGAGAATCCTTGGAACCTATTGTGGATTTCCCCCAACTTGCTGAACTCATGGAGACAAAGACTTTACGACATTCTCATTTCATTGAGATACACACATTGGCAGAATAACAGCCAAATGGCATTCACTGCTCGACGGTATTCACAGAAACATTGGATCATATTGTGGATTTCCTCCAACTTGCTGATCTCATCGAGAGAAGTACTATACAACTTTCTCATTTCATTGAGATACACACGTTTTCAGAATATCAGCCAAATTGCATTCACTGCTCGAAGGTATTCAGAGAAACTTTGGAACCTATTGCGAATTTCTTCCAACTTGCAGGATTCATCCAGATCAGAACTTTACCACTATCTCATTTCATTGAGATACACACATTGGCAGAATATCAGCCAAATGGCTTTCACTGCTCGAAGGTATTCAGAGAAACTTTGGAACCGATTGTGGATTACTTCCAATTTGCTGAAGTCATGGAGATAAGGACTTTACCACTTTCTCATTTCATAGTGATACACACATTGGCAGAATATCAGCCAAATGGCATTCACTACTCGAAGGCATTCAGTGAATCTTTGGAACCTATAGGGAATTTCTTACAACTTCCTGAACACAATGACATAAGGGCTTTACCACTTTCTCTGTTCATTGAGATAAACACATTGGCAGAATATCAGCCGAATTCCATTCACTGCTCGAAGGTATTCAGAGAAACTTGGGAACATATTGTGGATTTCCTCCAACATGCTGACCTCATCGAGATAAGCACTATACAACTTTCTCATTTCATTGAGAGACACACATTGGCAGAATATCAGCCAAATGGCATTCACTGCTCGAAGGCATTCAGTGAATCTTTGGAACCTATTGGGCATTTCTTACAACTTGCTGAACTCAATGAGATAAGGACTTCACCACTTTCTCATTTGATTGATATAAACACGTTGGCAGAATATCAGCCAAATGGCGTTCACTGCTCTAATGCATTGCGAGAAACTTTGGAACCTATTGTGGATTTCTTCCAATTGGCTGAACAGAATGAGATAAAAACTTTACCACTTTCTCATTTCATTGTGATACACACACTAGCAGAATATCCGCCAAATGGCATTCACGACTCCAAGGCATTCAGTGAATCTTTGGAACCTATTGGGGTTTTCTTACAACTTGCTGATCTCATTGAGATAAGGACTTTACCACTTTCTCATTCCATCGAGATACACACATTGGCAGAATATCAGCCAAATGGCATTCGTTGCTGGAAGGAATTCAGACAAAATTTGGAACCTATTGTGGATTTCCCCCAACTTGCTGATTTCACCGAGACAAACACTTTACGACATTCTCATTTCATGGAGATACTCGCATTGGCACAATATCAGCCCAATGGCATTCACTGCTCGAAGGTATTCCGAGAAACTTTGGAACCCATTGTGGATTTCTTCCAATTTGCTGAACTCAACGAGATAAACACTTTACCACTTTCTCATTTCATTGTGATACACACATTAGCAAAATATCAGCCAAATGGCATTCACTACTCCAAGGCATTCAGTGAATCTTTGGAACCTATTGGGGTTTTCTTACAACTTGCTGAACTCATTGAGATAAGGACTTTACCACCTTCTCATTGCATTGAGATAAACACATTGCAGAATATCAGCAAAATGGCATTCGTTGCTGGAAGGAATTCAGAGAATCCTTGGAACCTATTGTGGATTTCCCCCAACTTGCTGAACTCATGGAGACAAGAACTTTACGACATTCTCATTTCATTGAGATACACACATTGGCAGAATAACAGCCAAATGGCATTCACTGCTCGACGGTATTCACAGAAACATTGGATCATATTGTGGATTTCCTCCAACTTGCTGATCTCATCGAGAGAAGTACTATACAACTTTCTCATTTCATGGAGATACACACATTGGCAGAATATCAGCCAAATTGCATTCACTGCTCGAAGGTATTCAGAGAAACTTTGGAACCTATTGCGAATTTCTTCCAACTTGCAGGATTCATCCAGATCAGAACTTTACCACTATCTCATTTCATTGAGATACACACATTGGCAGAATATCAGCCAAATGGCTTTCACTGCTCGAAGGTATTCAGAGAAACTTTGGAACCGATTGTGGATTTCTTGCAACTTGTTGAACTCATGGAGATAAGGACTTTACCACTTTCTCATTTCATGGAGATACACACATTGGCAGAATATCAGCCAAATGGCATTCACTACTCGAAGGCATTCAGTGAATCTTTGGAACCTATAGGGAATTTCTTACAACTTCCTGAACACAATGACATAAGGGCTTTACCACTTTCTCTGTTCATTGAGATAAACACATTGGCAGAATATCAGCCGAATTCCATTCACTGCTCGAAGGTATTCAGAGAAACTTGGGAACATATTGTGGATTTCCTCCAACATGCTGACCTCATCGAGATAAGCACTATACAACTTTCTCATTTCATTGAGAGACACACATTGGCAGAATATCAGCCAAATGGCATTCACTGCTCGAAGGCATTGAGTGAATCTTTGGAACCTATTGGGCATTTCTTACAACTTGCTGAACTCAATGAGATAAGGACTTCACCACTTTCTCATTTGATTGATATAAACACGTTGGCAGAATATCAGCCAAATGGCGTTCACTGCTCTAATGCATTGCGAGAAACTTTGGAACCTATTGTGGATTTCTTCCAATTTGCTGAACTCAACGAGATAAACACTTTACCACTTTCTCATTTCATTGTGATACACACATTAGCAAAATATCAGCCAAATGGCATTCACTACTCCAAGGCATTCAGTGAATCTTTGGAACCTATTGGGGTTTTCTTACAACTTGCTGAACTCATTGAGATAAGGACTTTACCACCTTCTCATTGCATTGAGATAAACACATTGCAGAATATCAGCAAAATGGCATTCGTTGCTGGAAGGAATTCAGAGAATCCTTGGAACCTATTGTGGATTACCCCCAACTTGCTGAACTCATCGAGACAAATACTTCACTGCTTTCTCATTTCATTGAGATACACACATTGGCAGAGTAACAGCCAAACGGCATTCACTGCTCGAAGGTATTCAGAGAATCTTTGGAAACTATTGTGGATTCCCTCCAAATTGCTAATCTCATCGAGATCATCCAAATGGCATACTCTTATCTCTGGTATTCAGAGAAACTTTGGAGCATATTGTGGATTTCCTCCAACTTGCTGATCTCATCGAGAAAAGCCCTCTACAACTTTCTCATTCCATTGAGATACACACATTGGTAGAATACCAGCCAAATTGCATTCACTGCTCGAAGGTATTCAGAGAAACTTTGCGGATTTCTACCAACTTGCTGAATTCATCGAGATAAGAACTTTACCACTATCTCATTTCATTGAGATACACACAGTGGCAGAATGTCAGCCAAATGGCATTCGCTGCTGGAAGGAATTCAGAGAATCCTTGGAACCTATTGTGGATTTCCCCCAACTTGCTGAACTCATGGAGACAAAGACTTTACGACATTCTCATTTCATTGAGATACACACATTGGCAGAATAACAGCCAAATGGCATTCACTGCTCGACGGTATTCACAGAAACATTGGATCATATTGTGGATTTCCTCCAACTTGCTGATCTCATCGAGAGAAGTACTATACAACTTTCTCATTTCATGGAGATACACACATTGGCAGAATATCAGCCAAATTGCATTCACTGCTCGAAGGTATTCAGAGAAACTTTGGAACCTATTGCGAATTTCTTCCAACTTGCAGGATTCATCCAGATCAGAACTTTACCACTATCTCATTTCATTGAGATACACACATTGGCAGAATATCAGCCAAATGGCTTTCACTGCTCGAAGGTATTCAGAGAAACTTTGGAACCGATTGCGGATTTCTTGCAACTTGTTGAACTCATGGAGATAAGGACTTTACCACTTTCTCATTTCATGGAGATACACACATTGGCAGAATATCAGCCAAATGGCATTCACTACTCGAAGGCATTCAGTGAATCTTTTGAACCTATAGGGAATTTCTTACAACTTCCTGAACACAATGACATAAGGGCTTTACCACTTTCTCTGTTCATTGAGATAAACACATTGGCAGAATATCAGCCGAATTCCATTCACTGCTCGAAGGTATTCAGAGAAACTTGGGAACATATTGTGGATTTCCTCCAACATGCTGACCTCATCGAGATAAGCACTATACAACTTTCTCATTTCATTGAGAGACACACATTGGCAGAATATCAGCCAAATGGCATTCACTGCTCGAAGGCATTCAGTGAATCTTTGGAACCTATTGGGCATTTCTTACAAATTGCTGAACTCAATGAGATAAGGACTTCACCACTTTCTCATTTGATTGATATAAACACGTTGGCAGAATGTCAGCCAAATGGCGTTCACTGCTCTAATGCATTGCGAGAAACTTTGGAACCTATTGTTTATTTCTTCCAATTTGCTGAACTGAATGAGATAAAAACTTTACCACTTTCTCATTTCATTGTGATACACACACTAGCAGAATATCCGCCAAATGGCATTCACTACTCCAAGGCATTCAGTGAATTTTTGGAACCTATTGGGGTTTTCTTACAACTTGCTGATCTCATTGAGATAAGGACTTTACCACTTTCTCATTCCATCGAGATACACACATTGGCAGAATATCAGCCAAATGGCATTCGTTGCTGGTAGGAATTCAGACAAAATTTGGAACCTATTGTGGATTTCCCCCAACTTGCTGATCTCACCGAGACAAACACTTTACGACATTCTCATTTCATGGAGATACACGCATTGGCACAATATCAGCCCAATGGCATTCACTGCTCGAAGGTATTCCGAGAATCTTTGGAACCCATTGTGGATTTCTTCCAATTTGCTGAACTCAACCAGATAAACACTTTACCACTTTCTCATTTCATTGTGATACACACATTAGCAAAATATCAGCCAAATGGCATTCTCTACTCCAAGGCATTCAGTGAATCTTTGGAACCTATTGGGGTTTTCTTACAACTTGCTGAACTCATTGAGTTAAGGACTTTACCACCTTCTCATTGCATTGAGATAAACACATTGCAGAATATCAGCAAAATGGCATTCGTTGCTGGAAGGAATTCAGAGAATCCTTGGAACCTATTGTGGATTACCCCCAACTTGCTGAACTCATCGAGACAAATACTTCACTGCTTTCTCATTTCATTGAGATACACACATTGGCAGAGTAACAGCCAAACGGCATTCACTGCTCGAAGGTATTCAGAGAATCTTTGGAAACTATTGTGGATTTCCTCCAAATTGCTAATCTCATCGAGATCATCCAAATGGCATACTCTTATCTCTGGTATTCAGAGAAACTTTGGAGCATATTGTGGATTTCCTCCAACTTGCTGATCTCATCGAGAAAAGCCCTCTACAACTTTCTCATTCCATTGAGATACACACATTGGTAGAATACCAGCCAAATTGCATTCACTGCTCGAAGGTATTCAGAGAAACTTTGCGGATTTCTACCAACTTGCTGAATTCATCGAGATAAGAACTTTACCACTATCTCATTTCATTGAGATACACACAGTGGCAGAATGTCAGCCAAATGGCATTCGCTGCTGGAAGGAATTCAGAGAAACTTTGGAACCCATTGTGGATTTCTTCCAATTTGCTGAACTCAACGAGATACACACTTTACCACTTTCTCATTTCATTGTGATACACACATTAGCAGAATATCAGCCAAATGGCATTCACTGCTCCAAGGCTTTCAGTGAATCATTGGAACTTATTGGGGTTCTCTTACAACTTGCTGAACTCATTGAGATAAGGACTTTACCACCTTCTCATTGCATTGAGATAAACACATTGCAGAATATCAGCAAAATGGCATTCGTTGCTGGAAGGAATTCAGAGAATCCTTGGAACCTATTGTGGATTTCCCCCAACTTGCTGAACTCATCGAGACAAATACTTCACTGCTTTCTCATTTCATTGAGATACACACATTGGCAGAATAACAGCCAAACGGCATTCACTGCTCGACGGTATTCAGAGAATCTTTGGAAACTATTGTGGATTTCCTCCATATTGCTAATCTCATTGAGATCATCCAAATGGCATACTCTTATCTCTGGTATTCAGAGAAACTTTGGAGCATATTGTGGATTTCCTCCAACTTGCTGATCTCATCGAGAAAAGCACTCTACAACTTTCTCATTCCATTGAGATACACACATTGGTAGAATACCAGCCAAATTGCATTCACTGCTCGAAGGTATTCAGAGAAACTTTGCGGATTTCTACCAACTTGCTGAATTCATCGAGATAAGAACTTTACCACTATCTCATTTCATTGAGATACACACAGTGGCAGAATGTCAGCCAAATGGCATTCGCTGCTGGAAGGAATTCAGAGAATCCTTGGAACCTATTGTGGATTTCCCCCAACTTGCTGATCTCATGGAGACAAGGACTTTACGACATTCTCATTTCATTGAGATACACACATTGGCAGAATAACAGCCAAATGGCATTCACTGCTCGACGGAATTCACAGAAACATTGGATCATATTGTGGATTTCCTCCAACTTGCTGATCTCATCGAGAGAAGTACTATACAACTTTCTCATTTCATTGAGATACACACATTTTCAGAATATCAGCCAAATTGCATTCACTGCTCGAAGGTATTCAGAGAAACTTTGGAACCTATTGCGAATTTCTTCCAACTTGCAGGATTCATCCAGATCAGAACTTTCCCACTATCTCATTTCATTGAGATACACACATTGGCAGAATATCAGCCAAATGGCTTTCACTGCTCGATGGTATTCAGAGAAACTTTGGAACCTATTGCGAATTTCTTCCAACTTGCAGGATTCATCCAGATCAGAACTTTCCCACTATCTCATTTCATTGAGATACACACATTGGCAGAATATCAGCCAAATGGCTTTCACTGCTCGAAGGTATTCAGAGAAACTTTGGATCCGATTGTGGATTTCTTCCAATTTGCTGAACTCATGGAGATAAGGACTTTACCACTTTCTCATTTCATAGTGATACACACATTGGCAGAATATCAGCCAAATGGCATTCACTACTCGAAGGCATTCAGTGAATCTTTGGAACCTATAGGGAATTTCTTACAACTTCCTGAACACAATGACATAAGGGCTTTACCACTTTCTCTGTTCATTGAGATAAACACATTGGCAGAATATCAGCCGAATTCCATTCACTGCTCGAAGGTATTCAGAGAAACTTGGGAACATATTGTGGATTTCCTCCAACATGCTGACCTCATCGAGATAAGCACTATACAACTTTCTCATTTCATTGAGAGACACACATTGGCAGAATATCAGCCAAATGGCATTCACTGCTCGAAGGCATTGAGTGAATCTTTGGAACCTATTGGGCATTTCTTACAACTTGCTGAACTCAATGAGATAAGGACTTCACCACTTTCTCATTTGATTGATATAAACACGTTGGCAGAATATCAGCCAAATGGCGTTCACTGCTCTAATGCATTGCGAGAAACTTTGGAACCTATTGTGGATTTCTTCCAATTTGCTGAACTCAACGAGATAAACACTTTACCACTTTCTCATTTCATTGTGATACACACATTTGCAAAATATCAGCCAAATGGCATTCACTACTCCAAGGCATTCAGTGAATCTTTGGAACCTATTGGGGTTTTCTTACAACTTGCTGAACTCATTGAGATAAGGACTTTACCACCTTCTCATTGCATTGAGATAAACACATTGCAGAATATCAGCCAAATGGCATTTGTTGCTGGAAGGAATTCAGAGAATCCTTGGAACCTATTGTGGATTTCCTCCAACTTGCTGAACTCATGAAGACAAATACTTCACTGCTTTCTCATTTCTTTGAGATACACAGTTTGGCAGAGTAACAGCCAAACGGCATTCACTGCTCGTAGGTATTCAGAGAATCTTTGGAAACTATTGTGGATTTCCTCCAAATTGCTAATCTCATCGAGATCATCCAAATGGCATACTCTTATCTCTGGTATTCAGAGAAACTTTGGAGCATATTGTGGATTTCCTCCAACTTGCTGATCTCATCGAGAAAAGCACTCTACAACTTTCTCATTCCATTGAGATACACACATTGGTAGAATACCAGCCAAATTGCATTCACTGCTCGAAGGTATTCAGAGAAACTTTGCGGATTTCTGCCAACTTGCTGAATTCATCGAGATAAGAACTTTACCACTATCTCATTTCATTGAGATACACACAGTGGCAGAATGTCAGCCAAATGGCATTCGCTGCTGGAAGGAATTCAGAGAATCCTTGGAACCTATAGTGGATTTCCCCCAACTTGCTGAACTCATGGAGACAAGAACTTTACGACATTCTCATTTCATTGAGATACACACATTGGCAGAATAACAGCCAAATGGCATTCTCTGCTCGACGGTATTCACAGAAACATTGGATCATATTGTGGATTTCCTCCAACTTGCTGATCTCATCGAGAGAAGTACTATACAACTTTCTCATTTCATGGAGATACACACATTGGCAGAATATCAGCCAAATTGCATTCACTGCTCGAAGGTATTCAGAGAAACTTTGGAACCTATTGCGAATTTCTTCCAACTTGCAGGATTCATCCAGATCAGAACTTTACCACTATCTCATTTCATTGAGATACACACATTGGCAGAATATCAGCCAAATGGCTTTCACTGCTCGAAGGTATTCAGAGAAACTTTGGAACCGATTGTGGATTTCTTGCAACTTGTTGAACTCATGGAGATAAGGACTTTACCACTTTCTCATTTCATGGAGATACACACATTGGCAGAATATCAGCCAAATGGCATTCACTACTCGAAGGCATTCAGTGAATCTTTGGAACCTATAGGGAATTTCTTACAACTTCCTGAACACAATGACATAAGGGCTTTACCACTTTCTCTGTTCATTGAGATAAACACATTGGCAGAATATCAGCCGAATTCCATTCACTGCTCGAAGGTATTCAGAGAAACTTGGGAACATATTGTGGATTTCCTCCAACATGCTGACCTCATCGAGATAAGCACTATACAACTTTCTCATTTCATTGAGAGACACACATTGGCAGAATATCAGCCAAATGGCATTCACTGCTCGAAGGCATTCAGTGAATCTTTGGAACCTATTGGGCATTTCTTACAAATTGCTGAACTCAATGAGATAAGGACTTCACCACTTTCTCATTTGATTGATATAAACACGTTGGCAGAATGTCAGCCAAATGGCGTTCACTGCTCTAATGCATTGCGAGAAACTTTGGAACCTATTGTGGATTTCTTCCAATTTGCTGAACTGAATGAGATAAAAACTTTACCACTTTCTCATTTCATTGTGATACACACACTAGCAGAATATCCGCCAAATGGCATTCACTACTCCAAGGCATTCAGTGAATCTTTGGAACCTATTGGGGTTTTCTTACAACCTGCTGATCTCATTGAGATAAGGACTTTACCACTTTCTCATTCCATTGAGATACACACATTGGCAGAATATCAGCCAAATGGCATTCGTTGCTGGAAGGAATTCAGACAAAATTTGGAACCTATTGTGGATTTCCCCCAACTTGCTGATCTCACCGAGACAAACACTTTACGACATTCTCATTTCATGGAGATACACGCATTGGCACAATATCAGCCCAATGGCATTCACTGCTCGAAGGTATTCCGAGAATCTTTGGAACCCATTGTGGATTTCTTCCAATTTGCTGAACTCAACCAGATAAACAATTTACCACTTTCTCATTTCATTGTGATACACACATTAGCAAAATATCAGCCAAATGGCATTCTCTACTCCAAGGCATTCAGTGAATCTTTGGAACCTATTGGGGTTTTCTTACAACTTGCTGAACTCATTGAGATAAGGACTTTACCACCTTCTCATTGCATTGAGATAAACACATTGCAGAATATCAGCAAAATGGCATTCGTTGCTGGAAGGAATTCAGAGAATCCTTGGAACCTATTGTGGATTTCCCCCAACTTGCTGAACTCATGGAGACAAGAACTTTACGACATTCTCATTTCATTGAGATACACACATTGGCAGAGTAACAGCCAAACGGAAATCACTGCTCGAAGGTATTCAGAGAATCTTTGGAAACTATTGTGGATTTCCTCCAAATTGCTAATCTCATCGAGATCATCCAAATGGCATACTCTTATCTCTGGTATTCAGAGAAACTTTGGAGCATATTGTGGATTTCCTCCAACTTGCTGATCTCATCGAGAAAAGCACTCTACAACTTTCTCATTCCATTGAGGTACACACATTGGTAGAATACCAGCCAAATTGCATTCACTGCTCGAAGGTATTCAGAGAAACTTTGCGGATTTCTACCAACTTGCTGAATTCATCGAGATAAGAACTTTACCACTATCTCATTTCATTGAGATACACACAGTGGCAGAATGTCAGCCAAATGGCATTCGCTGCTGGAAGGAATTCAGAGAATCCTTGGAACCTATAGTGGATTTCCCCCAACTTGCTGAACTCATGGAGACAAAGACTTTACGACATTCTCATTTCATTGAGATACACACATTGGCAGAATAACAGCCAAATGGCATTCACTGCTCGACGGTATTCACAGAAACATTGGATCATATTGTGGATTTCCTCCAACTTGCTGATCTCATCGAGAGAAGTACTATACAACTTTCTCATTTCATTGAGATACACACGTTTTCAGAATATCAGCCAAATTGCATTCACTGCTCGAAGGTATTCAGAGAAACTTTGGAACCTATTGCGAATTTCTTCCAACTTGCAGGATTCATCCAGATCAGAACTTTACCACTATCTCATTTCATTGAGATACACACATTGGCAGAATATCAGCCAAATGGCTTTCACTGCTCGAAGGTATTCAGAGAAACTTTGGAACCGATTGTGGATTACTTCCAATTTGCTGAAGTCATGGAGATAAGGACTTTACCACTTTCTCATTTCATAGTGATACACACATTGGCAGAATATCAGCCAAATGGCATTCACTACTCGAAGGCATTCAGTGAATCTTTGGAACCTATAGGGAATTTCTTACAACTTCCTGAACACAATGACATAAGGGCTTTACCACTTTCTCTGTTCATTGAGATAAACACATTGGCAGAATATCAGCCGAATTCCATTCACTGCTCGAAGGTATTCAGAGAAACTTGGGAACATATTGTGGATTTCCTCCAACATGCTGACCTCATCGAGATAAGCACTATACAACTTTCTCATTTCATTGAGAGACACACATTGGCAGAATATCAGCCAAATGGCATTCACTGCTCGAAGGCATTCAGTGAATCTTTGGAACCTATTGGGCATTTCTTACAACTTGCTGAACTCAATGAGATAAGGACTTCACCACTTTCTCATTTGATTGATATAAACACGTTGGCAGAATATCAGCCAAATGGCGTTCACTGCTCTAATGCATTGCGAGAAACTTTGGAACCTATTGTGGATTTCTTCCAATTGGCTGAACAGAATGAGATAAAAACTTTACCACTTTCTCATTTCATTGTGATACACACACTAGCAGAATATCCGCCAAATGGCATTCACGACTCCAAGGCATTCAGTGAATCTTTGGAACCTATTGGGGTTTTCTTACAACTTGCTGATCTCATTGAGATAAGGACTTTACCACTTTCTCATTCCATCGAGATACACACATTGGCAGAATATCAGCCAAATGGCATTCGTTGCTGGAAGGAATTCAGACAAAATTTGGAACCTATTGTGGATTTCCCCCAACTTGCTGATTTCACCGAGACAAACACTTTACGACATTCTCATTTCATGGAGATACACGCATTGGCACAATATCAGCCCAATGGCATTCACTGCTCGAAGGTATTCCGAGAAACTTTGGAACCCATTGTGGATTTCTTCCAATTTGCTGAACTCAACGAGATAAACACTTTACCACTTTCTCATTTCATTGTGATACACACATTAGCAAAATATCAGCCAAATGGCATTCACTACTCCAAGGCATTCAGTGAATCTTTGGAACCTATTGGGGTTTTCTTACAACTTGCTGAACTCATTGAGATAAGGACTTTACCACCTTCTCATTGCATTGAGATAAACACATTGCAGAATATCAGCAAAATGGCATTCGTTGCTGGAAGGAATTCAGAGAATCCTTGGAACCTATTGTGGATTTCCCCCAACTTGCTGAACTCATGGAGACAAGAACTTTACGACATTCTCATTTCATTGAGATACACACATTGGCAGAATAACAGCCAAATGGCATTCACTGCTCGACGGTATTCACAGAAACATTGGATCATATTGTGGATTTCCTCCAACTTGCTGATCTCATCGAGAGAAGTACTATACAACTTTCTCATTTCATGGAGATACACACATTGGCAGAATATCAGCCAAATTGCATTCACTGCTCGAAGGTATTCAGAGAAACTTTGGAACCTATTGCGAATTTCTTCCAACTTGCAGGATTCATCCAGATCAGAACTTTACCACTATCTCATTTCATTGAGATACACACATTGGCAGAATATCAGCCAAATGGCTTTCACTGCTCGAAGGTATTCAGAGAAACTTTGGAACCGATTGTGGATTTCTTGCAACTTGTTGAACTCATGGAGATAAGGACTTTACCACTTTCTCATTTCATGGAGATACACACATTGGCAGAATATCAGCCAAATGGCATTCACTACTCGAAGGCATTCAGTGAATCTTTGGAACCTATAGGGAATTTCTTACAACTTCCTGAACACAATGACATAAGGGCTTTACCACTTTCTCTGTTCATTGAGATAAACACATTGGCAGAATATCAGCCGAATTCCATTCACTGCTCGAAGGTATTCAGAGAAACTTGGGAACATATTGTGGATTTCCTCCAACATGCTGACCTCATCGAGATAAGCACTATACAACTTTCTCATTTCATTGAGAGACACACATTGGCAGAATATCAGCCAAATGGCATTCACTGCTCGAAGGCATTGAGTGAATCTTTGGAACCTATTGGGCATTTCTTACAACTTGCTGAACTCAATGAGATAAGGACTTCACCACTTTCTCATTTGATTGATATAAACACGTTGGCAGAATATCAGCCAAATGGCGTTCACTGCTCTAATGCATTGCGAGAAACTTTGGAACCTATTGTGGATTTCTTCCAATTTGCTGAACTCAACGAGATAAACACTTTACCACTTTCTCATTTCATTGTGATACACACATTAGCAAAATATCAGCCAAATGGCATTCACTACTCCAAGGCATTCAGTGAATCTTTGGAACCTATTGGGGTTTTCTTACAACTTGCTGAACTCATTGAGATAAGGACTTTACCACCTTCTCATTGCATTGAGATAAACACATTGCAGAATATCAGCAAAATGGCATTCGTTGCTGGAAGGAATTCAGAGAATCCTTGGAACCTATTGTGGATTACCCCCAACTTGCTGAACTCATCGAGACAAATACTTCACTGCTTTCTCATTTCATTGAGATACACACATTGGCAGAGTAACAGCCAAACGGCATTCACTGCTCGAAGGTATTCAGAGAATCTTTGGAAACTATTGTGGATTCCCTCCAAATTGCTAATCTCATCGAGATCATCCAAATGGCATACTCTTATCTCTGGTATTCAGAGAAACTTTGGAGCATATTGTGGATTTCCTCCAACTTGCTGATCTCATCGAGAAAAGCCCTCTACAACTTTCTCATTCCATTGAGATACACACATTGGTAGAATACCAGCCAAATTGCATTCACTGCTCGAAGGTATTCAGAGAAACTTTGCGGATTTCTACCAACTTGCTGAATTCATCGAGATAAGAACTTTACCACTATCTCATTTCATTGAGATACACACAGTGGCAGAATGTCAGCCAAATGGCATTCGCTGCTGGAAGGAATTCAGAGAATCCTTGGAACCTATTGTGGATTTCCCCCAACTTGCTGAACTCATGGAGACAAAGACTTTACGACATTCTCATTTCATTGAGATACACACATTGGCAGAATAACAGCCAAATGGCATTCACTGCTCGACGGTATTCACAGAAACATTGGATCATATTGTGGATTTCCTCCAACTTGCTGATCTCATCGAGAGAAGTACTATACAACTTTCTCATTTCATGGAGATACACACATTGGCAGAATATCAGCCAAATTGCATTCACTGCTCGAAGGTATTCAGAGAAACTTTGGAACCTATTGCGAATTTCTTCCAACTTGCAGGATTCATCCAGATCAGAACTTTACCACTATCTCATTTCATTGAGATACACACATTGGCAGAATATCAGCCAAATGGCTTTCACTGCTCGAAGGTATTCAGAGAAACTTTGGAACCGATTGCGGATTTCTTGCAACTTGTTGAACTCATGGAGATAAGGACTTTACCACTTTCTCATTTCATGGAGATACACACATTGGCAGAATATCAGCCAAATGGCATTCACTACTCGAAGGCATTCAGTGAATCTTTTGAACCTATAGGGAATTTCTTACAACTTCCTGAACACAATGACATAAGGGCTTTACCACTTTCTCTGTTCATTGAGATAAACACATTGGCAGAATATCAGCCGAATTCCATTCACTGCTCGAAGGTATTCAGAGAAACTTGGGAACATATTGTGGATTTCCTCCAACATGCTGACCTCATCGAGATAAGCACTATACAACTTTCTCATTTCATTGAGAGACACACATTGGCAGAATATCAGCCAAATGGCATTCACTGCTCGAAGGCATTCAGTGAATCTTTGGAACCTATTGGGCATTTCTTACAAATTGCTGAACTCAATGAGATAAGGACTTCACCACTTTCTCATTTGATTGATATAAACACGTTGGCAGAATGTCAGCCAAATGGCGTTCACTGCTCTAATGCATTGCGAGAAACTTTGGAACCTATTGTTTATTTCTTCCAATTTGCTGAACTGAATGAGATAAAAACTTTACCACTTTCTCATTTCATTGTGATACACACACTAGCAGAATATCCGCCAAATGGCATTCACTACTCCAAGGCATTCAGTGAATTTTTGGAACCTATTGGGGTTTTCTTACAACTTGCTGATCTCATTGAGATAAGGACTTTACCACTTTCTCATTCCATCGAGATACACACATTGGCAGAATATCAGCCAAATGGCATTCGTTGCTGGTAGGAATTCAGACAAAATTTGGAACCTATTGTGGATTTCCCCCAACTTGCTGATCTCACCGAGACAAACACTTTACGACATTCTCATTTCATGGAGATACACGCATTGGCACAATATCAGCCCAATGGCATTCACTGCTCGAAGGTATTCCGAGAATCTTTGGAACCCATTGTGGATTTCTTCCAATTTGCTGAACTCAACCAGATAAACACTTTACCACTTTCTCATTTCATTGTGATACACACATTAGCAAAATATCAGCCAAATGGCATTCTCTACTCCAAGGCATTCAGTGAATCTTTGGAACCTATTGGGGTTTTCTTACAACTTGCTGAACTCATTGAGTTAAGGACTTTACCACCTTCTCATTGCATTGAGATAAACACATTGCAGAATATCAGCAAAATGGCATTCGTTGCTGGAAGGAATTCAGAGAATCCTTGGAACCTATTGTGGATTACCCCCAACTTGCTGAACTCATCGAGACAAATACTTCACTGCTTTCTCATTTCATTGAGATACACACATTGGCAGAGTAACAGCCAAACGGCATTCACTGCTCGAAGGTATTCAGAGAATCTTTGGAAACTATTGTGGATTTCCTCCAAATTGCTAATCTCATCGAGATCATCCAAATGGCATACTCTTATCTCTGGTATTCAGAGAAACTTTGGAGCATATTGTGGATTTCCTCCAACTTGCTGATCTCATCGAGAAAAGCCCTCTACAACTTTCTCATTCCATTGAGATACACACATTGGTAGAATACCAGCCAAATTGCATTCACTGCTCGAAGGTATTCAGAGAAACTTTGCGGATTTCTACCAACTTGCTGAATTCATCGAGATAAGAACTTTACCACTATCTCATTTCATTGAGATACACACAGTGGCAGAATGTCAGCCAAATGGCATTCGCTGCTGGAAAGAATTCAGAGAAACTTTGGAACCCATTGTGGATTTCTTCCAATTTGCTGAACTCAACGAGATACACACTTTACCACTTTCTCATTTCATTGTGATACACACATTAGCAGAATATCAGCCAAATGGCATTCACTGCTCCAAGGCTTTCAGTGAATCATTGGAACTTATTGGGGTTCTCTTACAACTTGCTGAACTCATTGAGATAAGGACTTTACCACCTTCTCATTGCATTGAGATAAACACATTGCAGAATATCAGCAAAATGGCATTCGTTGCTGGAAGGAATTCAGAGAATCCTTGGAACCTATTGTGGATTTCCCCCAACTTGCTGAACTCATCGAGACAAATACTTCACTGCTTTCTCATTTCATTGAGATACACACATTGGCAGAATAACAGCCAAACGGCATTCACTGCTCGACGGTATTCAGAGAATCTTTGGAAACTATTGTGGATTTCCTCCATATTGCTAATCTCATTGAGATCATCCAAATGGCATACTCTTATCTCTGGTATTCAGAGAAACTTTGGAGCATATTGTGGATTTCCTCCAACTTGCTGATCTCATCGAGAAAAGCACTCTACAACTTTCTCATTCCATTGAGATACACACATTGGTAGAATACCAGCCAAATTGCATTCACTGCTCGAAGGTATTCAGAGAAACTTTGCGGATTTCTACCAACTTGCTGAATTCATCGAGATAAGAACTTTACCACTATCTCATTTCATTGAGATACACACAGTGGCAGAATGTCAGCCAAATGGCATTCGCTGCTGGAAGGAATTCAGAGAATCCTTGGAACCTATTGTGGATTTCCCCCAACTTGCTGATCTCATGGAGACAAGGACTTTACGACATTCTCATTTCATTGAGATACACACATTGGCAGAATAACAGCCAAATGGCATTCACTGCTCGACGGAATTCACAGAAACATTGGATCATATTGTGGATTTCCTCCAACTTGCTGATCTCATCGAGAGAAGTACTATACAACTTTCTCATTTCATTGAGATACACACATTTTCAGAATATCAGCCAAATTGCATTCACTGCTCGAAGGTATTCAGAGAAACTTTGGAACCTATTGCGAATTTCTTCCAACTTGCAGGATTCATCCAGATCAGAACTTTCCCACTATCTCATTTCATTGAGATACACACATTGGCAGAATATCAGCCAAATGGCTTTCACTGCTCGATGGTATTCAGAGAAACTTTGGAACCTATAGCGAATTTCTTCCAACTTGCAGGATTCATCCAGATCAGAACTTTCCCACTATCTCATTTCATTGAGATACACACATTGGCAGAATATCAGCCAAATGGCTTTCACTGCTCGAAGGTATTCAGAGAAACTTTGGATCCGATTGTGGATTTCTTCCAATTTGCTGAACTCATGGAGATAAGGACTTTACCACTTTCTCATTTCATAGTGATACACACATTGGCAGAATATCAGCCAAATGGCATTCACTACTCGAAGGCATTCAGTGAATCTTTGGAACCTATAGGGAATTTCTTACAACTTCCTGAACACAATGACATAAGGGCTTTACCACTTTCTCTGTTCATTGAGATAAACACATTGGCAGAATATCAGCCGAATTCCATTCACTGCTCGAAGGTATTCAGAGAAACTTGGGAACATATTGTGGATTTCCTCCAACATGCTGACCTCATCGAAATAAGCACTATACAACTTTCTCATTTCATTGAGAGACACACATTGGCAGAATATCAGCCAAATGGCATTCACTGCTCGAAGGCATTGAGTGAATCTTTGGAACCTATTGGGCATTTCTTACAACTTGCTGAACTCAATGAGATAAGGACTTCACCACTTTCTCATTTGATTGATATAAACACGTTGGCAGAATATCAGCCAAATGGCGTTCACTGCTCTAATGCATTGCGAGAAACTTTGGAACCTATTGTGGATTTCTTCCAATTTGCTGAACTCAACGAGATAAACACTTTACCACTTTCTCATTTCATTGTGATACACACATTAGCAAAATATCAGCCAAATGGCATTCACTACTCCAAGGCATTCAGTGAATCTTTGGAACCTATTGGGGTTTTCTTACAACTTGCTGAACTCATTGAGATAAGGACTTTACCACCTTCTCATTGCATTGAGATAAACACATTGCAGAATATCAGCCAAATGGCATTTGTTGCTGGAAGGAATTCAGAGAATCCTTGGAACCTATTGTGGATTTCCTCCAACTTGCTGAACTCATGAAGACAAATACTTCACTGCTTTCTCATTTCTTTGAGATACACAGTTTGGCAGAGTAACAGCCAAACGGCATTCACTGCTCGTAGGTATTCAGAGAATCTTTGGAAACTATTGTGGATTTCCTCCAAATTGCTAATCTCATCGAGATCATCCAAATGGCATACTCTTATCTCTGGTATTCAGAGAAACTTTGGAGCATATTGTGGATTTCCTCCAACTTGCTGATCTCATCGAGAAAAGCACTCTACAACTTTCTCATTCCATTGAGATACACACATTGGTAGAATACCAGCCAAATTGCATTCACTGCTCGAAGGTATTCAGAGAAACTTTGCGGATTTCTGCCAACTTGCTGAATTCATCGAGATAAGAACTTTACCACTATCTCATTTCATTGAGATACACACAGTGGCAGAATGTCAGCCAAATGGCATTCGCTGCTGGAAGGAATTCAGAGAATCCTTGGAACCTATAGTGGATTTCCCCCAACTGGCTGAACTCATGGAGACAAGAACTTTACGACATTCTCATTTCATTGAGATACACACATTGGCAGAATAACAGCCAAATGGCATTCTCTGCTCGACGGTATTCACAGAAACATTGGATCATATTGTGGATTTCCTCCAACTTGCTGATCTCATCGAGAGAAGTACTATACAACTTTCTCATTTCATGGAGATACACACATTGGCAGAATATCAGCCAAATTGCATTCACTGCTCGAAGGTATTCAGAGAAACTTTGGAACCTATTGCGAATTTCTTCCAACTTGCAGGATTCATCCAGATCAGAACTTTACCACTATCTCATTTCATTGAGATACACACATTGGCAGAATATCAGCCAAATGGCTTTCACTGCTCGAAGGTATTCAGAGAAACTTTGGAACCGATTGTGGATTTCTTGCAACTTGTTGAACTCATGGAGATAAGGACTTTACCACTTTCTCATTTCATGGAGATACACACATTGGCAGAATATCAGCCAAATGGCATTCACTACTCGAAGGCATTCAGTGAATCTTTGGAACCTATAGGGAATTTCTTACAACTTCCTGAACACAATGACATAAGGGCTTTACCACTTTCTCTGTTCATTGAGATAAACACATTGGCAGAATATCAGCCGAATTCCATTCACTGCTCGAAGGTATTCAGAGAAACTTGGGAACATATTGTGGATTTCCTCCAACATGCTGACCTCATCGAGATAAGCACTATACAACTTTCTCATTTCATTGAGAGACACACATTGGCAGAATATCAGCCAAATGGCATTCACTGCTCGAAGGCATTCAGTGAATCTTTGGAACCTATTGGGCATTTCTTACAAATTGCTGAACTCAATGAGATAAGGACTTCACCACTTTCTCATTTGATTGATATAAACACGTTGGCAGAATGTCAGCCAAATGGCGTTCACTGCTCTAATGCATTGCGAGAAACTTTGGAACCTATTGTGGATTTCTTCCAATTTGCTGAACTGAATGAGATAAAAACTTTACCACTTTCTCATTTCATTGTGATACACACACTAGCAGAATATCCGCCAAATGGCATTCACTACTCCAACGCATTCAGTGAATCTTTGGAACCTATTGGGGTTTTCTTACAACCTGCTGATCTCATTGAGATAAGGACTTTACCACTTTCTCATTCCATTGAGATACACACATTGGCAGAATATCAGCCAAATGGCATTCGTTGCTGGAAGGAATTCAGACAAAATTTGGAACCTATTGTGGATTTCCCCCAACTTGCTGATCTCACCGAGACAAACACTTTACGACATTCTCATTTCATGGAGATACACGCATTGGCACAATATCAGCCCAATGGCATTCACTGCTCGAAGGTATTCCGAGAATCTTTGGAACCCATTGTGGATTTCTTCCAATTTGCTGAACTCAACCAGATAAACAATTTACCACTTTCTCATTTCATTGTGATACACACATTAGCAAAATATCAGCCAAATGGCATTCACTACTCCAAGGCATTCAGTGAATCTTTGGAACCTATTGGGGTTTTCTTACAACTTGCTGAACTCATTGAGATAAGGACTTTACCACCTTCTCATTGCATTGAGATAAACACATTGCAGAATATCAGCAAAATGGCATTCGTTGCTGGAAGGAATTCAGAGAATCCTTGGAACCTATTGTGGATTTCCCCCAACTTGCTGAACTCATGGAGACAAGAACTTTACGACATTCTCATTTCATTGAGATACACACATTGGCAGAGTAACAGCCAAACGGAAATCACTGCTCGAAGGTATTCAGAGAATCTTTGGAAACTATTGTGGATTTCCTCCAAATTGCTAATCTCATCGAGATCATCCAAATGGCATACTCTTATCTCTGGTATTCAGAGAAACTTTGGAGCATATTGTGGATTTCCTCCAACTTGCTGATCTCATCGAGAAAAGCACTCTACAACTTTCTCATTCCATTGAGGTACACACATTGGTAGAATACCAGCCAAATTGCATTCACTGCTCGAAGGTATTCAGAGAAACTTTGCGGATTTCTACCAACTTGCTGAATTCATCGAGATAAGAACTTTACCACTATCTCATTTCATTGAGATACACACAGTGGCAGAATGTCAGCCAAATGGCATTCGCTGCTGGAAGGAATTCAGAGAATCCTTGGAACCTATAGTGGATTTCCCCCAACTTGCTGAACTCATGGAGACAAAGACTTTACGACATTCTCATTTCATTGAGATACACACATTGGCAGAATAACAGCCAAATGGCATTCACTGCTCGACGGTATTCACAGAAACATTGGATCATATTGTGGATTTCCTCCAACTTGCTGATCTCATCGAGAGAAGTACTATACAACTTTCTCATTTCATTGAGATACACACGTTTTCAGAATATCAGCCAAATTGCATTCACTGCTCGAAGGTATTCAGAGAAACTTTGGAACCTATTGCGAATTTCTTCCAACTTGCAGGATTCATCCAGATCAGAACTTTACCACTATCTCATTTCATTGAGATACACACATTGGCAGAATATCAGCCAAATGGCTTTCACTGCTCGAAGGTATTCAGAGAAACTTTGGAACCGATTGTGGATTACTTCCAATTTGCTGAAGTCATGGAGATAAGGACTTTACCACTTTCTCATTTCATAGTGATACACACATTGGCAGAATATCAGCCAAATGGCATTCACTACTCGAAGGCATTCAGTGAATCTTTGGAACCTATAGGGAATTTCTTACAACTTCCTGAACACAATGACATAAGGGCTTTACCACTTTCTCTGTTCATTGAGATAAACACATTGGCAGAATATCAGCCGAATTCCATTCACTGCTCGAAGGTATTCAGAGAAACTTGGGAACATATTGTGGATTTCCTCCAACATGCTGACCTCATCGAGATAAGCACTATACAACTTTCTCATTTCATTGAGAGACACACATTGGCAGAATATCAGCCAAATGGCATTCACTGCTCGAAGGCATTCAGTGAATCTTTGGAACCTATTGGGCATTTCTTACAACTTGCTGAACTCAATGAGATAAGGACTTCACCACTTTCTCATTTGATTGATATAAACACGTTGGCAGAATATCAGCCAAATGGCGTTCACTGCTCTAATGCATTGCGAGAAACTTTGGAACCTATTGTGGATTTCTTCCAATTGGCTGAACAGAATGAGATAAAAACTTTACCACTTTCTCATTTCATTGTGATACACACACTAGCAGAATATCCGCCAAATGGCATTCACGACTCCAAGGCATTCAGTGAATCTTTGGAACCTATTGGGGTTTTCTTACAACTTGCTGATCTCATTGAGATAAGGACTTTACCACTTTCTCATTCCATCGAGATACACACATTGGCAGAATATCAGCCAAATGGCATTCGTTGCTGGAAGGAATTCAGACAAAATTTGGAACCTATTGTGGATTTCCCCCAACTTGCTGATTTCACCGAGACAAACACTTTACGACATTCTCATTTCATGGAGATACACGCATTGGCACAATATCAGCCCAATGGCATTCACTGCTCGAAGGTATTCCGAGAAACTTTGGAACCCATTGTGGATTTCTTCCAATTTGCTGAACTCAACGAGATAAACACTTTACCACTTTCTCATTTCATTGTGATACACACATTAGCAAAATATCAGCCAAATGGCATTCACTACTCCAAGGCATTCAGTGAATCTTTGGAACCTATTGGGGTTTTCTTACAACTTGCTGAACTCATTGAGATAAGGACTTTACCACCTTCTCATTGCATTGAGATAAACACATTGCAGAATATCAGCAAAATGGCATTCGTTGCTGGAAGGAATTCAGAGAATCCTTGGAACCTATTGTGGATTTCCCCCAACTTGCTGAACTCATGGAGACAAGAACTTTACGACATTCTCATTTCATTGAGATACACACATTGGCAGAATAACAGCCAAATGGCATTCACTGCTCGACGGTATTCACAGAAACATTGGATCATATTGTGGATTTCCTCCAACTTGCTGATCTCATCGAGAGAAGTACTATACAACTTTCTCATTTCATGGAGATACACACATTGGCAGAATATCAGCCAAATTGCATTCACTGCTCGAAGGTATTCAGAGAAACTTTGGAACCTATTGCGAATTTCTTCCAACTTGCAGGATTCATCCAGATCAGAACTTTACCACTATCTCATTTCATTGAGATACACACATTGGCAGAATATCAGCCAAATGGCTTTCACTGCTCGAAGGTATTCAGAGAAACTTTGGAACCGATTGTGGATTTCTTGCAACTTGTTGAACTCATGGAGATAAGGACTTTACCACTTTCTCATTTCATGGAGATACACACATTGGCAGAATATCAGCCAAATGGCATTCACTACTCGAAGGCATTCAGTGAATCTTTGGAACCTATAGGGAATTTCTTACAACTTCCTGAACACAATGACATAAGGGCTTTACCACTTTCTCTGTTCATTGAGATAAACACATTGGCAGAATATCAGCCGAATTCCATTCACTGCTCGAAGGTATTCAGAGAAACTTGGGAACATATTGTGGATTTCCTCCAACATGCTGACCTCATCGAGATAAGCACTATACAACTTTCTCATTTCATTGAGAGACACACATTGGCAGAATATCAGCCAAATGGCATTCACTGCTCGAAGGCATTCAGTGAATCTTTGGAACCTATTGGGCATTTCTTACAAATTGCTGAACTCAATGAGATAAGGACTTCACCACTTTCTCATTTGATTGATATAAACACGTTGGCAGAATGTCAGCCAAATGGCGTTCACTGCTCTAATGCATTGCGAGAAACTTTGGAACCTATTGTGGATTTCTTCCAATTTGCTGAACTGAATGAGATAAAAACTTTACCACTTTCTCATTTCATTGTGATACACACACTAGCAGAATATCCGCCAAATGGCATTCACTACTCCAAGGCATTCAGTGAATCTTTGGAACCTATTGGGGTTTTCTTACAACTTGCTGATCTCATTGAGATAAGGACTTTACCACTTTCTCATTCCATCGAGATACACACATTGGCAGAATATCAGCCAAATGGCATTCGTTGCTGGTAGGAATTCAGACAAAATTTGGAACCTATTGTGGATTTCCCCCAACTTGCTGATCTCACCGAGACAAACACTTTACGACATTCTCATTTCATGGAGATACACGCATTGGCACAATATCAGCCCAATGGCATTCACTGCTCGAAGGTATTCCGAGAATCTTTGGAACCCATTGTGGATTTCTTCCAATTTGCTGAACTCAACCAGATAAACACTTTACCACTTTCTCATTTCATTGTGATACACACATTAGCAAAATATCAGCCAAATGGCATTCTCTACTCCAAGGCATTCAGTGAATCTTTGGAACCTATTGGGGTTTTCTTACAACTTGCTGAACTCATTGAGATAAGGACTTTACCACCTTCTCATTGCATTGAGATAAACACATTGCAGAATATCAGCAAAATGGCATTCGTTGCTGGAAGGAATTCAGAGAATCCTTGGAACCTATTGTGGATTACCCCCAACTTGCTGAACTCATCGAGACAAATACTTCACTGCTTTCTCATTTCATTGAGATACACACATTGGCAGAGTAACAGCCAAACGGCATTCACTGCTCGAAGGTATTCAGAGAATCTTTGGAAACTATTGTGGATTTCCTCCAAATTGCTAATCTCATCGAGATCATCCAAATGGCATACTCTTATCTCTGGTATTCAGAGAAACTTTGGAGCATATTGTGGATTTCCTCCAACTTGCTGATCTCATCGAGAAAAGCCCTCTACAACTTTCTCATTCCATTGAGATACACACATTGGTAGAATACCAGCCAAATTGCATTCACTGCTCGAAGGTATTCAGAGAAACTTTGCGGATTTCTACCAACTTGCTGAATTCATCGAGATAAGAACTTTACCACTATCTCATTTCATTGAGATACACACAGTGGCAGAATGTCAGCCAAATGGCATTCGCTGCTGGAAGGAATTCAGAGAAACTTTGGAACCCATTGTGGATTTCTTCCAATTTGCTGAACTCAACGAGATACACGCTTTACCACTTTCTCATTTCATTGTGATACACACATTACCAGAATATCAGCCAAATGGCATTCACTGCTCCAAGGCTTTCAGTGAATCATTGGAAGTTATTGGGGTTCTCTTACAACTTGCTGAACTCATTGAGATAAGGACTTTACCACCTTCTCATTGCATTGAGATAAACACATTGCAGAATATCAGCAAAATGGCATTCGTTGCTGGAAGGAATTCAGAGAATCCTTGGAACCTATTGTGGATTTCCCCCAACTTGCTGAACTCATCGAGACAAATACTTCACTGCTTTCTCATTTCATTGAGATACACACATTGGCAGAATAACAGCCAAACGGCATTCACTGCTCGACGGTATTCAGAGAATCTTTGGAAACTATTGTGGATTTCCTCCATATTGCTAATCTCATTGAGATCATCCAAATGGCATACTCTTATCTCTGGTATTCAGAGAAACTTTGGAGCATATTGTGGATTTCCTCCAACTTGCTGATCTCATCGAGAAAAGCACTCTACAACTTTCTCATTCCATTGAGATACACACATTGGTAGAATACCAGCCAAATTGCATTCACTGCTCGAAGGTATTCAGAGAAACTTTGCGGATTTCTACCAACTTGCTGAATTCATCGAGATAAGAACTTTACCACTATCTCATTTCATTGAGATACACACAGTGGCAGAATGTCAGCCAAATGGCATTCGCTGCTGGAAGGAATTCAGAGAATCCTTGGAACCTATTGTGGATTTCCCCCAACTTGCTGAACTCATGGAGACAAGGACTTTATGACATTCTCATTTCATTGAGATACACACATTGGCAGAATAACAGCCAAATGGCATTCACTGCTCGACGGAATTCACAGAAACATTGGATCATATTGTGGATTTCCTCCAATTTGCTGATCTCATCGAGAGAAGTAGTATACAACTTTCTCATTTCATTGAGATACACACATTTTCAGAATATCAGCCAAATTGCATTCACTGCTCGAAGGTATTCAGAGAAACTTTGGAACCTATTGCGAATTTCTTCCAACTTGCAGGATTCATCCAGATCAGAACTTTCCCACTATCTCATTTCATTGAGATACACACATTGGCAGAATATCAGCCAAATGGCTTTCACTGCTCGAAGGTATTCAGAGAAACTTTGGAACCTATTGCGAATTTCTTCCAACTTGCAGGATTCATCCAGATCAGAACTTTACCACTATCTCATTTCATTGAGATACACACATTGGCAGAATATCAGCCAAATGGCTTTCACTGCTCGAAGGTATTCAGAGAAACTTTGGATCCGATTGTGGATTTCTTCCAATTTGCTGAACTCATGGAGATAAGGACTTTACCACTTTCTCATTTCATAGTGATACACACATTGGCAGAATATCAGCCAAATGGCATTCACTACTCGAAGGCATTCAGTGAATCTTTGGAACCTATAGGGAATTTCTTACAACTTCCTGAACACAATGACATAAGGGCTTTACCACTTTCTCTGTTCATTGAGATAAACACATTGGCAGAATATCAGCCGAATTCCATTCACTGCTCGAAGGTATTCAGAGAAACTTGGGAACATATTGTGGATTTCCTCCAACATGCTGACCTCATCGAGATAAGCACTATACAACTTTCTCATTTCATTGAGAGACACACATTGGCAGAATATCAGCCAAATGGCATTCACTGCTCGAAGGCATTGAGTGAATCTTTGGAACCTATTGGGCATTTCTTACAACTTGCTGAACGCAATGAGATAAGGACTTCACCACTTTCTCATTTGATTGATATAAACACGTTGGCAGAATATCAGCCAAATGGCGTTCACTGCTCTAATGCATTGCGAGAAACTTTGGAACCTATTGTGGATTTCTTCCAATTTGCTGAACTGAATGAGATAAAAACTTAACCACTTTCTCATTTCATTGTGATACACACACTAGCAGAACATCCGCCAAACGGCATTCACAACTCCAAGGGATTCAGTGAATCTTTGGAACCTATTGGGGTTTTCTTACAACTAGCTGAACTCAATGAGATAAGGACTTCACCACTTTCTCATTTGATTGATATAAACACGTTGGCAGAACATCAGCCAAATGGCGTTCACTGCTCTAATGCATTGCGAGAAACTTTGGAACCTATTGTGGATTTCTTCCAATTTGCTGAACTCAACGAGATAAACACTTTACCACTTTCTCATTTCATTGTGATACACACATTAGCAAAATATCAGCCAAATGGCATTCACTACTCCAAGGCATTCAGTGAATCTTTGGAACCTATTGGGGTTTTCTTACAACTTGCTGAACTCATTGAGATAAGGACTTTACCACCTTCTCATTGCATTGAGATAAACACATTGTAGAATATCAGCCAAATGGCATTTGTTGCTGGAAGGAATTCAGAGAATCCTTGGAACCTATTGTGGATTTCCTCCAACTTGCTGAACTCATGAAGACAAATACTTCACTGCTTTCTCATTTCTTTGAGATACACAGATTGGCAGAGTAACAGCCAAACGGCATTCACTGCTCGTAGGTATTCAGAGAATCTTTGGAAACTATTGTGGATTTCCTCCAAATTGCTAATCTCATCGAGATCATCCAAATGGCATACTCTTATCTCTGGTATTCAGAGAAACTTTGGAGCATATTGTGGATTTCCTCCAACTTGCTGATCTCATCGAGAAAAGCACTCAACAACTTTCTCATTCCATTGAGATACACACATTGGTAGAAAACCAGCCAAATTGCATTCACTGCTCGAAGGTATTCAGAGAAACTTTGCGGATTTCTACCAACTTGCTGAATTCATCGAGATAAGAACTTTACCACTATCTCATTTCATTGAGATACACACAGTGGCAGAATGTCAGCCAAATGGCATTCGCTGCTGGAAGGAATTCAGAGAATCCTTGGAACCTATAGTGGATTTCCCCCAACTTGCTGAACTCATGGAGACAAGAACTTTACGACATTCTCATTTCATTGAGATACACACATTGGCAGAATAACAGCCAAATGGCATTCACTGCTCGACGGTATTCACAGAAACATTGGATCATATTGTGGATTTCCTCCAACTTGCTGATCTCATCGAGAGAAGTACTATACAACTTTCTCATTTCATGGAGATACACACATTGGCAGAATATCAGCCAAATTGCATTCACTGCTCGAAGGTATTCAGAGAAACTTTGGAACCTATTGCGAATTTCTTCCAACTTGCAGGATTCATCCAGATCAGAACTTTACCACTATCTCATTTCATTGAGATACACACATTGGCAGAATATCAGCCAAATGGCTTTCACTGCTCGAAGGTATTCAGAGAAACTTTGGAACCGATTGTGGATTTCTTGCAACTTGTTGAACTCATGGAGATAAGGACTTTACCACTTTCTCATTTCATGGAGATACACACATTGGCAGAATATCAGCCAAATGGCATTCACTACTCGAAGGCATTCAGTGAATCTTTTGAACCTATAGGGAATTTCTTACAACTTCCTGAACACAATGACATAAGGGCTTTACCACTTTCTCTGTTCATTGAGATAAACACATTGGCAGAATATCAGCCGAATTCCATTCACTGCTCGAAGGTATTCAGAGAAACTTGGGAACATATTGTGGATTTCCTCCAACATGCTGACCTCATCGAGATAAGCACTATACAACATTCTCGTTTCATTGAGAGACACACATTGGCAGAATATCAGCCAAATGGCATTCACTGCTCGAAGGCATTGAGTGAATCTTTGGAACCTATTGGGCATTTCTTACAACTTGCTGAACTCAATGAGATAAGGACTTCACCACTTTCTCATTTGATTGATATAAACACGTTGGCAGAATATCAGCCAAATGGCGTTCACTGCTCTAATGCATTGCGAGAAACTTTGGAACCTATTGTGGATTTCTTCCAATTGGCTGAACAGAATGAGATAAAAACGTTACCACTTTCTCATTTCATTGTGATACACACACTAGCAGAATATCCGCCAAATGGCATTCACGACTCCATGGCATTCAGTGAATCTTTGGAACCTATTGGGGTTTTCTTACAACTTGCTGATCTCATTGAGATAAGGACTTTACCACTTTCTCATTCCATCGAGATACAGACATTGGCAGAATATCAGCCAAATGGCATTCGCTGCTGGAAGGAATTCAGAGAATTCTTGGAACCTATTGTGGATTACCCCCAACTTTCTGAACTCATGGAGACAAGGACTTTACGACATTCTCATTTCATTGAGATACACACTTTGGCAGAATAACAGCCAAATGGCATTCACTGCTCGACGGAATTCACAGAAACATTGGATCATATTGTGGATTTCCTCCAACTTGCTGATCTCATCGAGAGAAGTACTATACAACTTTCTCATTTCATTGAGATACACACATTTTCAGAATATCAGCCAAATTGCATTCACTGCTCGAAGGTATTCAGAGAAACTTTGGAACCTATTGCGAATTTCTTCCAACTTGCAGGATTCATCCAGATCAGAACTTTCCCACTCTCTCATTTCATTGAGATACACACATTGGCAGAATATCAGCCAAATGGCTTTCACTGCTCGAAGGTATTCAGAGAAACTTTGGAACCTATTGCGAATTTCTTCCAACTTGCAGGATTCATCCAGATCAGAACTTTCCCACTATCTCATTTCATTGAGATACACACATTGGCAGAATATCAGCCAAATGGCTTTCACTGCTCGAAGGTATTCAGAGAAACTTTGGATCCGATTGTGGATTTCTTCCAATTTGCTGAACTCATGGAGATAAGGACTTTACCACTTTCTCATTTCATAGTGATACACACATTGGCAGAATATCAGCCAAATGGCATTCACTACTCGAAGGCATTCAGTGAATCTTTGGAACCTATAGGGAATTTCTTACAACTTCCTGAACACAATGACATAAGGGCTTTACCACTTTCTCTGTTCATTGAGATAAACACATTGGCAGAATATCAGCCGAATTCCATTCACTGCTCGAAGGTATTCAGAGAAACTTGGGAACATATTGTGGATTTCCTCCAACATGCTGACCTCATCGAGATAAGCACTATACAACTTTCTCATTTCATTGAGAGACACACATTGGCAGAATATCAGCCAAATGGCATTCACTGCTCGAAGGCATTGAGTGAATCTTTGGAACCTATTGGGCATTTCTTACAACTGGCTGAACTCAATGAGATAAGGACTTCACCACTTTCTCATTTGATTGATATAAACACGTTGGCAGAATATCAGCCAAATGGCGTTCACTGCTCTAATGCATTGCGAGAAACTTTGGAACCTATTGTGGATTTCTTCCAATTTGCTGAACTGAATGAGATAAAAACTTTACAACTTTCTCATTTCATTGTGATACACACACTGGCAGAATATCCGCCAAACGGCATTCACAACTCCAAGGGATTCAGTGAATCTTTGGAACCTATTGGGGTTTTCTTACAACTTGCTGAACTCAATGAGATAAGGACTTCACCACTTTCTCATTTGATTGATATAAACACGTTGGCAGAATATCAGCCAAATGGCGTTCACTGCTCTAATGCATTGCGAGAAACTTTGGAACCTATTGTGGATTTCTTCCAATTTGCTGAACTCAACGAGATAAACACTTTACCACTTTCTCATTTCATTGTGATACACACATTAGCAAAATATCAGCCAAATGGCATTCACTACTCCAAGGCATTCAGTGAATCTTTGGAACCTATTGGGGTTTTCTTACAACTTGCTGAACTCATTGAGATAAGGACTTTACCACCTTCTCATTGCATTGAGATAAACACATTGCAGAATATCAGCCAAATGGCATTTGTTGCTGGAAGGAATTCAGAGAATCCTTGGAACCTATTGTGGATTTCCTCCAACTTGCTGAACTCATGAAGACAAATACTTCACTGCTTTCTCATTTCTTTGAGATACACAGATTGGCAGAGTAACAGCCAAACGGCATTCACTGCTCGTAGGTATTCAGAGAATCTTTGGAAACTATTGTGGATTTCCTCCAAATTGCTAATCTCATCGAGATCATCCAAATGGCATACTCTTATCTCTGGTATTCAGAGAAACTTTGGAGCATATTGTGGATTTCCTCCAACTTGCTGATCTCATCGAGAAAAGCACTCTACAACTTTCTCATTCCATTGAGATACACACATTGGTAGAATACCAGCCAAATTGCATTCACTGCTCGAAGGTATTCAGAGAAACTTTGCGGATTTCTACCAACTTGCTGAATTCATCGAGATAAGAACTTTACCACTATCTCATTTCATTGAGATACACACAGTGGCAGAATTTCAGCCAAATGGCATTCGCTGCTGGAAGGAATTCAGAGAATCCTTGGAACCTATAGTGGATTTCCCCCAACTTGCTGAACTCATGGAGACAAGAACTTTACGACATTCTCATTTCATTGAGATACACACATTGGCAGAATAACAGCCAAATGGCATTCACTGCTCGACGGTATTCACAGAAACATTGGATCATATTGTGGATTTCCTCCAACTTGCTGATCTCATCGAGAGAAGTACTATACAACTTTCTCATTTCATGGAGATACACACATTGGCAGAATATCAGCCAAATTGCATTCACTGCTCGAAGGTATTCAGAGAAACTTTGGAACCTATTGCGAATTTCTTCCAACTTGCAGGATTCATCCAGATCAGAACTTTACCACTATCTCATTTCATTGAGATACACACATTGGCAGAATATCAGCCAAATGGCTTTCACTGCTCGAAGGTATTCAGAGAAACTTTGGAACCGATTGCGGATTTCTTGCAACTTGTTGAACTCATGGAGATAAGGACTTTACCACTTTCTCATTTCATGGAGATACACACATTGGCAGAATATCAGCCAAATGGCATTCACTACTCGAAGGCATTCAGTGAATCTTTTGAACCTATAGGGAATTTCTTACAACTTCCTGAACACAATGACATAAGGGCTTTACCACTTTCTCTGTTCATTGAGATAAACACATTGGCAGAATATCAGCCGAATTCCATTCACTGCTCGAAGGTATTCAGAGAAACTTGGGAACATATTGTGGATTTCCTCCAACATGCTGACCTCATCGAGATAAGCACTATACAACTTTCTCATTTCATTGAGAGACACACATTGGCAGAATATCAGCCAAATGGCATTCACTGCTCGAAGGCATTGAGTGAATCTTTGGAACCTATTGGGCATTTCTTACAACTTGCTGAACTCAATGAGATAAGGACTTCACCACTTTCTCATTTGATTGATATAAACACGTTGGCAGAATATCAGCCAAATGGCGTTCACTGCTCTAATGCATTGCGAGAAACTTTGGAACCTATTGTGGATTTCTTCCAATTTGCTGAACTGAATGAGATAAAAACTTTACAACTTTCTCATTTCATTGTGATACACACACTAGCAGAATATCCGCCAAACGGCATTCACAACTCCAAGGGATTCAGTGAATCTTTGGAACCTATTGGGGTTTTCTTACAACATGCTGAACTCAGTGAGATAAGGACTTCACCACTTTCTCATTTGATTGATAGAAACACGTTGGCAGAATGTCAGCCAAATGGCGTTCACTGCTCTAATGCATTGCGAGAAACTTTGGAACCTATTGTGGATTTCTTCCAATTTGCTGAACTCAACGAGATAAACACTTTACCACTTTCTCATTTCATTGTGATACACACATTAGCAAAATATCAGCCAAATGGCTTTCACTGCTCGAAGGTATTCAGAGAAACTTTGGAACCGATTGTGGATTTCTTCCAATTTGCTGAAGTCATGGAGATAAGGACTTAACCACTTTCTCATTTCATAGTGATACACACATTGGCAGAATATCAGCCAAATGGCATTCACTACTCGAAGGCATTCAGTGAATCTTTGGAACCTATAGGGAATTTCTTACAACTTCCTGAACACAATGACATAAGGGCTTTACCACTTTCTCTGTTCATTGAGATTAACACATTGGCAGAATATCAGCCGAATTCCATTCACTGCTCGAAGGTATTCAGAGAAACTTGGGAACATATTGTGGATTTCCTCCAACATGCTGACCTCATCGAGATAAGCACTATACAACTTTCTCATTTCATTGAGAGACACACATTGGCAGAATATCAGCCAAATGGCATTCACTGCTCGAAGGCATTCAGTGAATCTTTGGAACCTATTGGGCATTTCTTACAACTTGCTGAACTCAATGAGATAAGGACTTCACCACTTTCTCATTTGATTGATATAAACACGTTGGCAGAATATCAGCCAAATGGCGTTCACTGCTCTAATGCATTGCGAGAAACTTTGGAACCTATTGTGGATTTCTTCCAATTGGCTGAACAGAATGAGATAAAAACTTTACCACTTTCTCATTTCATTGTGATACACACACTAGCAGAATATCCGCCAAATGGCATTCACGACTCCAAGGCATTCAGTGAATCTTTGGAACCTATTGGGGTTTTCTTACAACTTGCTGATCTCATTGAGATAAGGACTTTACCACTTTCTCATTCCATCGAGATACACACATTGGCAGAATATCAGCCAAATGGCATTCGTTGCTGGAAGGAATTCAGACAAAATTTGGAACCTATTGTGGATTTCCCCCAACTTGCTGATTTCACCGAGACAAACACTTTACGACATTCTCATTTCATGGAGATACACGCATTGGCACAATATCAGCCCAATGGCATTCACTGCTCGAAGGTATTCCGAGAAACTTTGGAACCCATTGTGGATTTCTTCCAATTTGCTGAACTCAACGAGATAAACACTTTACCACTTTCTCATTTCATTGTGATACACACATTAGCAAAATATCAGCCAAATGGCATTCACTACTCCAAGGCATTCAGTGAATCTTTGGAACCTATTGGGGTTTTCTTACAACTTGCTGAACTCATTGAGATAAGGACTTTACCACCTTCTCATTGCATTGAGATAAACACATTGCAGAATATCAGCAAAATGGCATTCGTTGCTGGAAGGAATTCAGAGAATCCTTGGAACCTATTGTGGATTTCCCCCAACTTGCTGAACTCATGGAGACAAGAACTTTACGACATTCTCATTTCATTGAGATACACACATTGGCAGAATAACAGCCAAATGGCATTCACTGCTCGACGGTATTCACAGAAACATTGGATCATATTGTGGATTTCCTCCAACTTGCTGATCTCATCGAGAGAAGTACTATACAACTTTCTCATTTCATGGAGATACACACATTGGCAGAATATCAGCCAAATTGCATTCACTGCTCGAAGGTATTCAGAGAAACTTTGGAAACTATTGCGAATTTCTTCCAACTTGCAGGATTCATCCAGATCAGAACTTTACCACTATCTCATTTCATTGAGATACACACATTGGCAGAATATCAGCCAAATGGCTTTCACTGCTCGAAGGTATTCAGAGAAACTTTGGAACCGATTGTGGTTTTCTTGCAACTTGTTGAACTCATGGAGATAAGGACTTTACCACTTTCTCATTTCATGGAGATACACACATTGGCAGAATATCAGCCAAATGGCATTCACTACTCGAAGGCATTCAGTGAATCTTTTGAACCTATAGGGAATTTCTTACAACTTCCTGAACACAATGACATAAGGGCTTTACCACTTTCTCTGTTCATTGAGATAAACACATTGGCAGAATATCAGCCGAATTCCATTCACTGCTCGAAGGTATTCAGAGAAACTTGGGAACATATTGTGGATTTCCTCCAACATGCTGACCTCATCGAGATAAGCACTATACAACTTTCTCATTTCATTGAGAGACACACATTGGCAGAATATCAGCCAAATGGCATTCACTGCTCGAAGGCATTCAGTGAATCTTTGGAACCTATTGGGCATTTCTTACAAATTGCTGAACTCAATGAGATAAGGACTTCACCACTTTCTCATTTGATTGATATAAACACGTTGGCAGAATGTCAGCCAAATGGCGTTCACTGCTCTAATGCATTGCGAGAAACTTTGGAACCTATTGTGGATTTCTTCCAATTTGCTGAACTGAATGAGATAAAAACTTTACCACTTTCTCATTTGATTGATATAAACACGTTGGCAGAATATCAGCCAAATGGCGTTCACTGCTCTAATGCATTGCGAGAAACTTTGGAACCTATTGTGGATTTCTTCCAATTGGCTGAACAGAATGAGATAAAAACTTTACCACTTTCTCATTTCATTGTGATACACACACTAGCAGAATATCCGCCAAATGGCATTCACGACTCCAAGGCATTCAGTGAATCTTTGGAACCTATTGGGGTTTTCTTGCAACTTGCTGATCTCATTGAGATAAGGACTTTACCACTTTCTCATTCCATCGAGATACACACATTGGCAGAATATCAGCCAAATGGCATTCGTTGCTGGAAGGAATTCAGACAAAATTTGGAACCTATTGTGGATTTCCCCCAACTTGCTGATTTCACCGAGACAAACACTTTACGACATTCTCATTTCATGGAGATACACGCATTGGCACAATATCAGCCCAATGGCATTCACTGCTCGAAGGTATTCCGAGAAACTTTGGAAACCATTGTGGATTTCTTCCAATTTGCTGAACTCAACGAGATAAACACTTTACCACTTTCTCATTTCATTGTGATACACAAATTAGCAAAATATCAGCCAAATGGCATTCACTACTCCAAGGCATTCAGTGAATCTTTGGAACCTATTGGGGTTTTCTTACAACTTGCTGAACTCATTGAGATAAGGACTTTACCACCTTCTCATTGCATTGAGATAAACACATTGCAGAATATCAGCAAAATGGCATTCGTTGCTGGAAGGAATTCAGAGAATCCTTGGAACCTATTGTGGATTTCCCCCAACTTGCTGAACTCATGGAGACAAGAACTTTACGACATTCTCATTTCATTGAGATACACACATTGGCAGAATAACAGCCAAATGGCATTCACTGCTCGACGGTATTCACAGAAACATTGGATCATATTGTGGATTTCCTCCAACTTGCTGATCTCATCGAGAGAAGTACTATACAACTTTCTCATTTCATGGAGATACACACATTGGCAGAATATCAGCCAAATTGCATTCACTGCTCGAAGGTATTCAGAGAAACTTTGGAACCTATTGCGAATTTCTTCCAACTTGCAGGATTCATCCAGATCAGAACTTTACCACTATCTCATTTCATTGAGATACACACATTGGCAGAATATCAGCCAAATGGCTTTCACTGCTCGAAGGTCTTCAGAGAAACTTTGGAACCGATTGTGGTTTTCTTGCAACTTGTTGAACTCATGGAGATAAGGACTTTACCACTTTCTCATTTCATGGAGATACACACATTGGCAGAATATCAGCCAAATGGCATTCACTACTCGAAGGCATTCAGTGAATCTTTTGAACCTATAGGGAATTTCTTACAACTTCCTGAACACAATGACATAAGGGCTTTACCACTTTCTCTGTTCATTGAGATAAACACATTGGCAGAATATCAGCCGAATTCCATTCACTGCTCGAAGGTATTCAGAGAAACTTGGGAACATATTGTGGATTTCCTCCAACATGCTGACCTCATCGAGATAAGCACTATACAACTTTCTCATTTCATTGAGAGACACACATTGGCAGAATATCAGCCAAATGGCATTCACTGCTCGAAGGCATTCAGTGAATCTTTGGAACCTATTGGGCATTTCTTACAAATTGCTGAACTCAATGAGATAAGGACTTCACCACTTTCTCATTTGATTGATATAAACACGTTGGCAGAATGTCAGCCAAATGGCGTTCACTGCTCTAATGCATTGCGAGAAACTTTGGAACCTATTGTGGATTTCTTCCAATTTGCTGAACTGAATGAGATAAAAACTTTACCACTTTCTCATTTGATTGATATAAACACGTTGGCAGAATATCAGCCAAATGGCGTTCACTGCTCTAATGCATTGCGAGAAACTTTGGAACCTATTGTGGATTTCTTCCAATTGGCTGAACAGAATGAGATAAAAACTTTACCACTTTCTCATTTCATTGTGATACACACACTAGCAGAATATCCGCCAAATGGCATTCACGACTCCAAGGCATTCAGTGAATCTTTGGAACCTATTGGGGTTTTCTTGCAACTTGCTGATCTCATTGAGATAAGGACTTTACCACTTTCTCATTCCATCGAGATACACACATTGGCAGAATATCAGCCAAATGGCATTCGTTGCTGGAAGGAATTCAGACAAAATTTGGAACCTATTGTGGATTTCCCCCAACTTGCTGATTTCACCGAGACAAACACTTTACGACATTCTCATTTCATGGAGATACACGCATTGGCACAATATCAGCCCAATGGCATTCACTGCTCGAAGGTATTCCGAGAAACTTTGGAACCCATTGTGGATTTCTTCCAATTTGCTGAACTCAACGAGATAAACACTTTACCACTTTCTCATTTCATTGTGATACACACATTAGCAAAATATCAGCCAAATGGCATTCACTACTCCAAGGCATTCAGTGAATCTTTGGAACCTATTGGGGTTTTCTTACAACTTGCTGAACTCATTGAGATAAGGACTTTACCACCTTCTCATTGCATTGAGATAAACACATTGCAGAATATCAGCAAAATGGCATTCGTTGCTGGAAGGAATTCAGAGAATCCTTGGAACCTATTGTGGATTTCCCCCAACTTGCTGAACTCATGGAGACAAGAACTTTACGACATTCTCATTTCATTGAGATACACACATTGGCAGAATAACAGCCAAATGGCATTCACTGCTCGACGGTATTCACAGAAACATTGGATCATATTGTGGATTTCCTCCAACTTGCTGATCTCATCGAGAGAAGTACTATACAACTTTCTCATTTCATGGAGATACACACATTGGCAGAATATCAGCCAAATTGCATTCACTGCTCGAAGGTATTCAGAGAAACTTTGGAACCTATTGCGAATTTCTTCCAACTTGCAGGATTCATCCAGATCAGAACTTTACCACTATCTCATTTCATTGAGATACACACATTGGCAGAATATCAGCCAAATGGCTTTCACTGCTCGAAGGTCTTCAGAGAAACTTTGGAACCGATTGTGGTTTTCTTGCAACTTGTTGAACTCATGGAGATAAGGACTTTACCACTTTCTCATTTCATGGAGATACACACATTGGCAGAATATCAGCCAAATGGCATTCACTACTCGAAGGCATTCAGTGAATCTTTTGAACCTATAGGGAATTTCTTACAACTTCCTGAACACAATGACATAAGGGCTTTACCACTTTCTCTGTTCATTGAGATAAACACATTGGCAGAATATCAGCCGAATTCCATTCACTGCTCGAAGGTATTCAGAGAAACTTGGGAACATATTGTGGATTTCCTCCAACATGCTGACCTCATCGAGATAAGCACTATACAACTTTCTCATTTCATTGAGAGACACACATTGGCAGAATATCAGCCAAATGGCATTCACTGCTCGAAGGCATTCAGTGAATCTTTGGAACCTATTGGGCATTTCTTACAAATTGCTGAACTCAATGAGATAAGGACTTCACCACTTTCTCATTTGATTGATATAAACACGTTGGCAGAATGTCAGCCAAATGGCGTTCACTGCTCTAATGCATTGCGAGAAACTTTGGAACCTATTGTGGATTTCTTCCAATTTGCTGAACTGAATGAGATAAAAACTTTACCACTTTCTCATTTGATTGATATAAACACGTTGGCAGAATATCAGCCAAATGGCGTTCACTGCTCTAATGCATTGCGAGAAACTTTGGAACCTATTGTGGATTTCTTCCAATTGGCTGAACAGAATGAGATAAAAACTTTACCACTTTCTCATTTCATTGTGATACACACACTAGCAGAATATCCGCCAAATGGCATTCACGACTCCAAGGCATTCAGTGAATCTTTGGAACCTATTGGGGTTTTCTTGCAACTTGCTGATCTCATTGAGATAAGGACTTTACCACTTTCTCATTCCATCGAGATACACACATTGGCAGAATATCAGCCAAATGGCATTCGTTGCTGGAAGGAATTCAGACAAAATTTGGAACCTATTGTGGATTTCCCCCAACTTGCTGATTTCACCGAGACAAACACTTTACGACATTCTCATTTCATGGAGATACACGCATTGGCACAATATCAGCCCAATGGCATTCACTGCTCGAAGGTATTCCGAGAAACTTTGGAACCCATTGTGGATTTCTTCCAATTTGCTGAACTCAACGAGATAAACACTTTACCACTTTCTCATTTCATTGTGATACACACATTAGCAAAATATCAGCCAAATGGCATTCACTACTCCAAGGCATTCAGTGAATCTTTGGAACCTATTGGGGTTTTCTTACAACTTGCTGAACTCATTGAGATAAGGACTTTACCACCTTCTCATTGCATTGAGATAAACACATTGCAGAATATCAGCAAAATGGCATTCGTTGCTGGAAGGAATTCAGAGAATCCTTGGAACCTATTGTGGATTTCCCCCAACTTGCTGAACTCATGGAGACAAGAACTTTACGACATTCTCATTTCATTGAGATACACACATTGGCAGAATAACAGCCAAATGGCATTCACTGCTCGACGGTATTCACAGAAACATTGGATCATATTGTGGATTTCCTCCAACTTGCTGATCTCATCGAGAGAAGTACTATACAACTTTCTCATTTCATGGAGATACACACATTGGCAGAATATCAGCCAAATTGCATTCACTGCTCGAAGGTATTCAGAGAAACTTTGGAACCTATTGCGAATTTCTTCCAACTTGCAGGATTCATCCAGATCAGAACTTTACCACTATCTCATTTCATTGAGATACACACATTGGCAGAATATCAGCCAAATGGCTTTCACTGCTCGAAGGTCTTCAGAGAAACTTTGGAACCGATTGTGGTTTTCTTGCAACTTGTTGAACTCATGGAGATAAGGACTTTACCACTTTCTCATTTCATGGAGATACACACATTGGCAGAATATCAGCCAAATGGCATTCACTACTCGAAGGCATTCAGTGAATCTTTTGAACCTATAGGGAATTTCTTACAACTTCCTGAACACAATGACATAAGGGCTTTACCACTTTCTCTGTTCATTGAGATAAACACATTGGCAGAATATCAGCCGAATTCCATTCACTGCTCGAAGGTATTCAGAGAAACTTGGGAACATATTGTGGATTTCCTCCAACATGCTGACCTCATCGAGATAAGCACTATACAACTTTCTCATTTCATTGAGAGACACACATTGGCAGAATATCAGCCAAATGGCATTCACTGCTCGAAGGCATTCAGTGAATCTTTGGAACCTATTGGGCATTTCTTACAAATTGCTGAACTCAATGAGATAAGGACTTCACCACTTTCTCATTTGATTGATATAAACACGTTGGCAGAATGTCAGCCAAATGGCGTTCACTGCTCTAATGCATTGCGAGAAACTTTGGAACCTATTGTGGATTTCTTCCAATTTGCTGAACTGAATGAGATAAAAACTTTACCACTTTCTCATTTGATTGATATAAACACGTTGGCAGAATATCAGCCAAATGGCGTTCACTGCTCTAATGCATTGCGAGAAACTTTGGAACCTATTGTGGATTTCTTCCAATTGGCTGAACAGAATGAGATAAAAACTTTACCACTTTCTCATTTCATTGTGATACACACACTAGCAGAATATCCGCCAAATGGCATTCACGACTCCAAGGCATTCAGTGAATCTTTGGAACCTATTGGGGTTTTCTTGCAACTTGCTGATCTCATTGAGATAAGGACTTTACCACTTTCTCATTCCATCGAGATACACACATTGGCAGAATATCAGCCAAATGGCATTCGTTGCTGGAAGGAATTCAGACAAAATTTGGAACCTATTGTGGATTTCCCCCAACTTGCTGATTTCACCGAGACAAACACTTTACGACATTCTCATTTCATGGAGATACACGCATTGGCACAATATCAGCCCAATGGCATTCACTGCTCGAAGGTATTCCGAGAAACTTTGGAAACCATTGTGGATTTCTTCCAATTTGCTGAACTCAACGAGATAAACACTTTACCACTTTCTCATTTCATTGTGATACACAAATTAGCAAAATATCAGCCAAATGGCATTCACTACTCCAAGGCATTCAGTGAATCTTTGGAACCTATTGGGGTTTTCTTACAACTTGCTGAACTCATTGAGATAAGGACTTTACCACCTTCTCATTGCATTGAGATAAACACATTGCAGAATATCAGCAAAATGGCATTCGTTGCTGGAAGGAATTCAGAGAATCCTTGGAACCTATTGTGGATTTCCCCCAACTTGCTGAACTCATGGAGACAAGAACTTTACGACATTCTCATTTCATTGAGATACACACATTGGCAGAATAACAGCCAAATGGCATTCACTGCTCGACGGTATTCACAGAAACATTGGATCATATTGTGGATTTCCTCCAACTTGCTGATCTCATCGAGAGAAGTACTATACAACTTTCTCATTTCATGGAGATACACACATTGGCAGAATATCAGCCAAATTGCATTCACTGCTCGAAGGTATTCAGAGAAACTTTGGAACCTATTGCGAATTTCTTCCAACTTGCAGGATTCATCCAGATCAGAACTTTACCACTATCTCATTTCATTGAGATACACACATTGGCAGAATATCAGCCAAATGGCTTTCACTGCTCGAAGGTCTTCAGAGAAACTTTGGAACCGATTGTGGTTTTCTTGCAACTTGTTGAACTCATGGAGATAAGGACTTTACCACTTTCTCATTTCATGGAGATACACACATTGGCAGAATATCAGCCAAATGGCATTCACTACTCGAAGGCATTCAGTGAATCTTTGGAACCTATAGGGAATTTCTTACAACTTCCTGAACACAATGACATAAGGGCTTTACCACTTTCTCTGTTCATTGAGATAAACACATTGGCAGAATATCAGCCGAATTCCATTCACTGCTCGAAGGTATTCAGAGAAACTTGGGAACATATTGTGGATTTCCTCCAACATGCTGACCTCATCGAGATAAGCACTATACAACTTTCTCATTTCATTGAGAGACACACATTGGCAGAATATCAGCCAAATGGCATTCACTGCTCGAAGGCATTCAGTGAATCTTTGGAACCTATTGGGCATTTCTTACAAATTGCTGAACTCAATGAGATAAGGACTTCACCACTTTCTCATTTGATTGATATAAACACGTTGGCAGAATGTCAGCCAAATGGCGTTCACTGCTCTAATGCATTGCGAGAAACTTTGGAACCTATTGTGGATTTCTTCCAATTTGCTGAACTGAATGAGATAAAAACTTTACCACTTTCTCATTTGATTGATATAAACACGTTGGCAGAATATCAGCCAAATGGCGTTCACTGCTCTAATGCATTGCGAGAAACTTTGGAACCTATTGTGGATTTCTTCCAATTGGCTGAACAGAATGAGATAAAAACTTTACCACTTTCTCATTTCATTGTGATACACACACTAGCAGAATATCCGCCAAATGGCATTCACGACTCCAAGGCATTCAGTGAATCTTTGGAACCTATTGGGGTTTTCTTACAACTTGCTGATCTCATTGAGATAAGGACTTTACCACTTTCTCATTCCATCGAGATACACACATTGGCAGAATATCAGCCAAATGGCATTCGTTGCTGGAAGGAATTCAGACAAAATTTGGAACCTATTGTGGATTTCCCCCAACTTGCTGATTTCACCGAGACAAACACTTTACGACATTCTCATTTCATGGAGATACACGCATTGGCACAATATCAGCCCAATGGCATTCACTGCTCGAAGGTATTCCGAGAAACTTTGGAACCCATTGTGGATTTCTTCCAATTTGCTGAACTCAACGAGATAAACACTTTACCACTTTCTCATTTCATTGTGATACACACATTAGCAAAATATCAGCCAAATGGCATTCACTACTCCAAGGCATTCAGTGAATCTTTGGAACCTATTGGGGTTTTCTTACAACTTGCTGAACTCATTGAGATAAGGACTTTACCACCTTCTCATTGCATTGAGATAAACACATTGCAGAATATCAGCAAAATGGCATTCGTTGCTGGAAGGAATTCAGAGAATCCTTGGAACCTATTGTGGATTTCCCCCAACTTGCTGAACTCATGGAGACAAGAACTTTACGACATTCTCATTTCATTGAGATACACACATTGGCAGAGTAACAGCCAAACGGAAATCACTGCTCGAAGGTATTCAGAGAATCTTTGGAAACTATTGTGGATTTCCTCCAAATTGCTAATCTCATCGAGATCATCCAAATGGCATACTCTTATCTCTGGTATTCAGAGAAACTTTGGAGCATATTGTGGATTTCCTCCAACTTGCTGATCTCATCGAGAAAAGCACTCTACAACTTTCTCATTCCATTGAGATACACACATTGGTAGAATACCAGCCAAATTGCATTCACTGCTCGAAGGTATTCAGAGAAACTTTGCGGATTTCTACCAACTTGCTGAATTCATCGAGATAAGAACTTTACCACTATCTCATTTCATTGAGATACACACAGTGGCAGAATGTCAGCCAAATGGCATTCGCTGCTGGAAGGAATTCAGAGAATCCTTGGAACCTATTGTGGATTTCCCCCAACTTGCTGAACTCATGGAGACAAAGACTTTACGACATTCTCATTTCATTGAGATACACACATTGGCAGAATAACAGCCAAATGGCATTCACTGCTCGACGGTATTCACAGAAACATTGGATCATATTGTGGATTTCCTCCAACTTGCTGATCTCATCGAGAGAAGTACTATACAACTTTCTCATTTCATTGAGATACACACATTTTCAGAATATCAGCCAAATTGCATTCACTGCTCGAAGGTATTCAGAGAAACTTTGGAACCTATTGCGAATTTCTTCCAACTTGCAGGATTCATCCAGATCAGAACTTTACCACTATCTCATTTCATTGAGATACACACATTGGCAGAATATCAGCCAAATGGCTTTCACTGCTCGAAGGTATTCAGAGAAACTTTGGAACCGATTGTGGATTTCTTCCAATTTGCTGAAGTCATGGAGATAAGGACTTTACCACTTTCTCATTTCATAGTGATACACACATTGGCAGAATATCAGCCAAATGGCATTCACTACTCGAAGGCATTCAGTGAATCTTTGGAACCTATAGGGAATTTCTTACAACTTCCTGAACACAATGACATAAGGGCTTTACCACTTTCTCTGTTCATTGAGATAAACACATTGGCAGAATATCAGCCGAATTCCATTCACTGCTCGAAGGTATTCAGAGAAACTTGGGAACATATTGTGGATTTCCTCCAACATGCTGACCTCATCGAGATAAGCACTATACAACTTTCTCATTTCATTGAGAGACACACATTGGCAGAATATCAGCCAAATGGCATTCACTGCTCGAAGGCATTCAGTGAATCTTTGGAACCTATTGGGCATTTCTTACAACTTGCTGAACTCAATGAGATAAGGACTTCACCACTTTCTCATTTGATTGATATAAACACGTTGGCAGAATATCAGCCAAATGGCGTTCACTGCTCTAATGCATTGCGAGAAACTTTGGAACCTATTGTGGATTTCTTCCAATTGGCTGAACAGAATGAGATAAAAACTTTACCACTTTCTCATTTCATTGTGATACACACACTAGCAGAATATCCGCCAAATGGCATTCACGACTCCAAGGCATTCAGTGAATCTTTGGAACCTATTGGGGTTTTCTTACAACTTGCTGATCTCATTGAGATAAGGACTTTACCACTTTCTCATTCCATCGAGATACACACATTGGCAGAATATCAGCCAAATGGCATTCGTTGCTGGAAGGAATTCAGACAAAATTTGGAACCTATTGTGGATTTCCCCCAACTTGCTGATTTCACCGAGACAAACACTTTACGACATTCTCATTTCATGGAGATACACGCATTGGCACAATATCAGCCCAATGGCATTCACTGCTCGAAGGTATTCCGAGAAACTTTGGAACCCATTGTGGATTTCTTCCAATTTGCTGAACTCAACGAGTTAAACACTTTACCACTTTCTCATTTCATTGTGATACACACATTAGCAAAATATCAGCCAAATGGCATTCACTGCTCCAAGGCATTCAGTGAATCTTTGGAACCTATTGGGGTTTTCTTACAACTTGCTGAACTCATTGAGATAAGGACTTTACCACCTTCTCATTGCATTGAGATAAACACATTGCAGAATATCAGCAAAATGGCATTCGTTGCTGGAAGGAATTCAGAGAATCCTTGGAACCTATTGTGGATTTCCCCCAACTTGCTGAACTCATGGAGACAAGAACTTTACGACATTCTCATTTCATTGAGATACACACATTGGCAGAATAACAGCCAAATGGCATTCACTGCTCGACGGTATTCACAGAAACATTGGATCATATTGTGGATTTCCTCCAACTTGCTGATCTCATCGAGAGAAGTACTATACAACTTTCTCATTTCATGGAGATACACACATTGGCAGAATATCAGCCAAATTGCATTCACTGCTCGAAGGTATTCAGAGAAACTTTGGAAACTATTGCGAATTTCTTCCAACTTGCAGGATTCATCCAGATCAGAACTTTACCACTATCTCATTTCATTGAGATACACACATTGGCAGAATATCAGCCAAATGGCTTTCACTGCTCGAAGGTATTCAGAGAAACTTTGGAACCGATTGTGGTTTTCTTGCAACTTGTTGAACTCATGGAGATAAGGACTTTACCACTTTCTCATTTCATGGAGATACACACATTGGCAGAATATCAGCCAAATGGCATTCACTACTCGAAGGCATTCAGTGAATCTTTTGAACCTATAGGGAATTTCTTACAACTTCCTGAACACAATGACATAAGGGCTTTACCACTTTCTCTGTTCATTGAGATAAACACATTGGCAGAATATCAGCCGAATTCCATTCACTGCTCGAAGGTATTCAGAGAAACTTGGGAACATATTGTGGATTTCCTCCAACATGCTGACCTCATCGAGATAAGCACTATACAACTTTCTCATTTCATTGAGAGACACACATTGGCAGAATATCAGCCAAATGGCATTCACTGCTCGAAGGCATTCAGTGAATCTTTGGAACCTATTGGGCATTTCTTACAAATTGCTGAACTCAATGAGATAAGGACTTCACCACTTTCTCATTTGATTGATATAAACACGTTGGCAGAATGTCAGCCAAATGGCGTTCACTGCTCTAATGCATTGCGAGAAACTTTGGAACCTATTGTGGATTTCTTCCAATTTGCTGAACTGAATGAGATAAAAACTTTACCACTTTCTCATTTGATTGATATAAACACGTTGGCAGAATATCAGCCAAATGGCGTTCACTGCTCTAATGCATTGCGAGAAACTTTGGAACCTATTGTGGATTTCTTCCAATTGGCTGAACAGAATGAGATAAAAACTTTACCACTTTCTCATTTCATTGTGATACACACACTAGCAGAATATCCGCCAAATGGCATTCACGACTCCAAGGCATTCAGTGAATCTTTGGAACCTATTGGGGTTTTCTTGCAACTTGCTGATCTCATTGAGATAAGGACTTTACCACTTTCTCATTCCATCGAGATACACACATTGGCAGAATATCAGCCAAATGGCATTCGTTGCTGGAAGGAATTCAGACAAAATTTGGAACCTATTGTGGATTTCCCCCAACTTGCTGATTTCACCGAGACAAACACTTTACGACATTCTCATTTCATGGAGATACACGCATTGGCACAATATCAGCCCAATGGCATTCACTGCTCGAAGGTATTCCGAGAAACTTTGGAACCCATTGTGGATTTCTTCCAATTTGCTGAACTCAACGAGATAAACACTTTACCACTTTCTCATTTCATTGTGATACACACATTAGCAAAATATCAGCCAAATGGCATTCACTACTCCAAGGCATTCAGTGAATCTTTGGAACCTATTGGGGTTTTCTTACAACTTGCTGAACTCATTGAGATAAGGACTTTACCACCTTCTCATTGCATTGAGATAAACACATTGCAGAATATCAGCAAAATGGCATTCGTTGCTGGAAGGAATTCAGAGAATCCTTGGAACCTATTGTGGATTTCCCCCAACTTGCTGAACTCATGGAGACAAGAACTTTACGACATTCTCATTTCATTGAGATACACACATTGGCAGAATAACAGCCAAATGGCATTCACTGCTCGACGGTATTCACAGAAACATTGGATCATATTGTGGATTTCCTCCAACTTGCTGATCTCATCGAGAGAAGTACTATACAACTTTCTCATTTCATGGAGATACACACATTGGCAGAATATCAGCCAAATTGCATTCACTGCTCGAAGGTATTCAGAGAAACTTTGGAAACTATTGCGAATTTCTTCCAACTTGCAGGATTCATCCAGATCAGAACTTTACCACTATCTCATTTCATTGAGATACACACATTGGCAGAATATCAGCCAAATGGCTTTCACTGCTCGAAGGTATTCAGAGAAACTTTGGAACCGATTGTGGTTTTCTTGCAACTTGTTGAACTCATGGAGATAAGGACTTTACCACTTTCTCATTTCATGGAGATACACACATTGGCAGAATATCAGCCAAATGGCATTCACTACTCGAAGGCATTCAGTGAATCTTTTGAACCTATAGGGAATTTCTTACAACTTCCTGAACACAATGACATAAGGGCTTTACCACTTTCTCTGTTCATTGAGATAAACACATTGGCAGAATATCAGCCGAATTCCATTCACTGCTCGAAGGTATTCAGAGAAACTTGGGAACATATTGTGGATTTCCTCCAACATGCTGACCTCATCGAGATAAGCACTATACAACTTTCTCATTTCATTGAGAGACACACATTGGCAGAATATCAGCCAAATGGCATTCACTGCTCGAAGGCATTCAGTGAATCTTTGGAACCTATTGGGCATTTCTTACAAATTGCTGAACTCAATGAGATAAGGACTTCACCACTTTCTCATTTGATTGATATAAACACGTTGGCAGAATGTCAGCCAAATGGCGTTCACTGCTCTAATGCATTGCGAGAAACTTTGGAACCTATTGTGGATTTCTTCCAATTTGCTGAACTGAATGAGATAAAAACTTTACCACTTTCTCATTTCATTGTGATACACACACTAGCAGAATATCCGCCAAATGGCATTCACTACTCCAAGGCATTCAGTGAATCATTGTAACCTATTGGGGTTTTCTTACAACTTGCTGATCTCATTGAGATAAGGACTTTACCACTTTCTCATTCCATCGAGATACACACATTGGCAGAATATCAGCCAAATGGCATTCGTTGCTGGAAGGAATTCAGACGAAATTTGGAACCTATTGTGGATTTCCCCCAACTTGCTGATCTCACCGAGACAAACACTTTACGACATTCTCATTTCATGGAGATACACGCATTGGCACAATATCAGCCCAATGGCATTCACTGCTCGAAGGTATTCCGAGAATCTTTGGAACCCATTGTGGATTTCTTCCAATTTGCTGAACTCAACGAGATAAACACTTTACCACTTTCTCATTTCATTGTGATACACACATTAGCAAAATATCAGCCAAATGGCATTCTCTACTCCAAGGCATTCAGTGAATCTTTGGAACCTATTGGGGTTTTCTTACAACTTGCTGAACTCATTGAGATAAGGACTTTACCACCTTCTCATTGCATTGAGATAAACACATTGCAGAATATCAGCAAAATGGCATTCGTTGCTGGAAGGAATTCAGAGAATCCTTGGAACCTATTGTGGATTACCCCCAACTTGCTGAACTCATCGAGACAAATACTTCACTGCTTTCTCATTTCATTGAGATACACACATTGGCAGAATAACAGCCAAACGGAATTCACTGCTCGAAGGTATTCAGAGAATCTTTTGGAAACTATTGTGGATTTCCTCCAAATTGCTAATCTCATCGAGATCATCCAAATGGCATACTCTTATCTCTGGTATTCAGAGAAACTTTGGAGCATATTGTGGATTTCCTCCAACTTGCTGATCTCATCGAGAAAAGCCCTCTACAACTTTCTCATTCCATTGAGATACACACATTGGTAGAATACCAGCCAAATTGCATTCACTGCTCGAAGGTATTCAGAGAAACTTTGCGGATTTCTACCAACTTGCTGAATTCATCGAGATAAGAACTTTACCACTATCTCATTTCATTGAGATACACACAGTGGCAGAATGTCAGCCAAATGGCATTCGCTGCTGGAAGGAATTCAGAGAATCCTTGGAACCTATTGTGGATTTCCCCCAACTTGCTGAACTCATGGAGACAAAGACTTTACGACATTCTCATTTCATTGAGATACACACATTGGCAGAATAACAGCCAAATGGCATTCACTGCTCGACGGTATTCACAGAAACATTGGATCATATTGTGGATTTCCTCCAACTTGCTGATCTCATCGAGAGAAGTACTATACAACTTTCTCATTTCATTGAGATACACACATTTTCAGAATATCAGCCAAATTGCATTCACTGCTCGAAGGTATTCAGAGAAACTTTGGAACCTATTGCGAATTTCTTCCAACTTGCAGGATTCATCCAGATCAGAACTTTACCACTATCTCATTTCATTGAGATACACACATTGGCAGAATATCAGCCAAATGGCTTTCACTGCTCGAAGGTATTCAGAGAAACTTTGGAACCGATTGTGGATTTCTTCCAATTTGCTGAAGTCATGGAGATAAGGACTTTACCACTTTCTCATTTCATAGTGATACACACATTGGCAGAATATCAGCCAAATGGCATTCACTACTCGAAGGCATTCAGTGAATCTTTGGAACCTATAGGGAATTTCTTACAACTTCCTGAACACAATGACATAAGGGCTTTACCACTTTCTCTGTTCATTGAGATAAACACATTGGCAGAATATCAGCCGAATTCCATTCACTGCTCGAAGGTATTCAGAGAAACTTGGGAACATATTGTGGATTTCCTCCAACATGCTGACCTCATCGAGATAAGCACTATACAACTTTCTCGTTTCATTGAGAGACACACATTGGCAGAATATCAGCCAAATGGCATTCACTGCTCGAAGGCATTGAGTGAATCTTTGGAACCTATTGGGCATTTCTTACAACTTGCTGAACTCAATGAGATAAGGACTTCACCACTTTCTCATTTGATTGATATAAACACGTTGGCAGAATATCAGCCAAATGGCGTTCACTGCTCTAATGCATTGCGAGAAACTTTGGAACCTATTGTGGATTTCTTCCAATTGGCTGAACAGAATGAGATAAAAACTTTACCACTTTCTCATTTCATTGTGATACACACACTAGCAGACTATCCGCCAAATGGCATTCACGACTCCAAGGCATTCAGTGAATCTTTGGAACCTATTGGGGTTTTCTTACAACTTGCTGATCTCATTGAGATAAGGACTTTACCACTTTCTCATTCCATCGAGATACACACATTGGCAGAATATCAGCCAAATGGCATTCGTTGCTGGAAGGAATTCAGACAAAATTTGGAACCTATTGTGGATTTCCCCCAACTTGCTGATTTCACCGAGACAAACACTTTACGACATTCTCATTTCATGGAGATACACGCATTGGCACAATATCAGCCCAATGGCATTCACTGCTCGAAGGTATTCCGAGAAACTTTGGAACCCATTGTGGATTTCTTCCAATTTGCTGAACTCAACGAGATAAACACTTTACCACTTTCTCATTTCATTGTGATACACACATTAGCAAAATATCAGCCAAATGGCATTCACTACTCCAAGGCATTCAGTGAATCTTTGGAACCTATTGGGGTTTTCTTACAACTTGCTGAACTCATTGAGATAAGGACTTTACCACCTTCTCATTGCATTGAGATAAACACATTGCAGAATATCAGCAAAATGGCATTCGTTGCTGGAAGGAATTCAGAGAATCCTTGGAACCTATTGTGGATTTCCCCCAACTTGCTGAACTCATCGAGACATATACTTCACTGCTTTCTCATTTCATTGAGATACACACATTGGCAGAGTAACAGCCAAACGGCATTCAGTGCTCAAAGGTATTCAGAGAATGTTTGGAAACTATTGTGGATTTCCTCCAAATTGCTAATCTCATCGAGATCATCCAAATGGCATACTCTTATCTCTGGTATTCAGAGAAACTTTGGAGCATATTGTGGATTTCCTCCAACTTGCTGATCTCATCGAGAAAAGCACTCTACAACTTTCTCATTCCATTGAGATACACACATTGGTAGAATACCAGCCAAATTGCATTCACTGCTCGAAGGTATTCAGAGAAACTTTGCGGATTTCTACCAACTTGCTGAATTCATCGAGATAAGAACTTTACCACTATCTCATTTCATTGAGATACACACAGTGGCAGAATGTCAGCCAAATGGCATTCGCTGCTGGAAGGAATTCAGAGAATCCTTGGAACCTATTGTGGATTTCCCCCAACTTGCTGAACTCATCGAGACAAATAAGAACATAAGAAATAGGAGCAGGAGTAGGCCATCTAGCCCTTCGAGCCTGCCCCGCCATTCAATAAGATCATGGCTGATCTGTTGTGGCTCAGTTCCACTTTCCCGCCCTCTCCCCATAACCCTTAATCCCCTCTCTTATCAAGAACCCATCAACCTGCTTCTTAAAAATATTTAGCGAGGCAGCCTCCACCACTTCAACGGGCAGAGAATTCCAGAGATTCACCACCCTTTGAGTGAAGAAGTTCCTCCTCAACTCCGTTCTAAACCGCCTCCCCTTTATCTTGAGGCTGTGCCCCCTAGTCCTACTGTCTTTTTTGAGCGGGAAGAGTCTCTCCACCTCTATCCTATCCATCCCATTCATCATCTTATACGTCTCAATGAGATCTCCCCTCATTCTTCTAAACTCTAACGAGTACAAGCCTAGTTTATTCAGCCTCTCCTCATAGCTCAATCCCCTCAACTCCGGTATCAGCCTAGTAAACCTCCTCTGCACTCCCTCCAGGGCCAAAATATCCTTGCACAGGTGCGGCGCCCAAAACTGCACACAGTACTCCAGCTGCGGCCTCACCAATGCCCTATACAGCTGCAGCAAGACCTCCCTACTTTTATATTCAATCCCCCTCGCTATGAAGGCCAGCATCCCATTCGCCTTCCTGACCACCTGCTGCACCTGCAAGCTGGGTTTTTGCGACTCATGCACAAGGACCCCGAGGTCCCTCTGCACCGTCGCCTGCTGCAGTTTTTCGCCACGTAAGTAATAGTCCTTCCTACCATTCTTCCTACCAAAGTGGACCACCTCACACTTGCCAACATTAAATTCCATTTGCCATTTCCTGGCCCATTCGCCCAGCCTATCTAGATCCTTCTGCAGACTCTCCACACCCTCCGCACAATTTGCCTTTCCCCCAATCTTGGTGTCATCAGCAAATTTCGACACCCTGCACTCGGTTCCCTCCTCCAGATCATCTATATAAATGGTAAATAGCTGAGGCCCCAGCACCGACCCCTGGGGCACCCCACTAGTCACCAACCGCCAATCCGAATAGCACCCATTGACCCCCACTCTCTGCCTCCTATTTGACAACCAATCCTCTATCCACGCTAACACCCTACCCCCAAATCCATGTCCCCTGACCTTCTGCAATAACCTCTTGTGAGGTACCTTGTCAAACGCCTTCTGAAAATCCAGAAAGACCACATCCACCGGCTCTCCTCTATCCACTGCCCTAGACACATCCTCATAGAACTCCAGTAAATTTGTCAGACACGACTTCCCTTTAATGAAACCGTGTTGCGTCCGCCCTATCAAGCAATTCTCTTCAAGATACTTCACTGCTTTCTCATTTCATTGAGATACACACATTGGCAGAGTAACAGCCAAACGGCATTCACTGCTCGTAGGAATTCAGAGAATATTTGGAAACTATTGTGGATTTCCTCCAAATTGCTAATCTCATCGAGATCATCCAAATGGCATACTCTTATCTCTGGTATTCAGAGAAACTTTGGAGCATATTGTGGATTTCCTCCAACTTGCTGATCTCATCGAGAAAAGCCCTCTACAACTTTCTCATTCCATTGAGATACACACATTGGTAGAATACCAGCCAAATTGCATTCACTGCTCGAAGGTATTCAGAGAAACTTTGCGGATTTCTACCAACTTGCTGAATTCATCGAGATAAGAACTTTACCACTATCTCATTTCATTGAGATACACACAGTGGCAGAATGTCAGCCAAATGGCATTCGCTGCTGGAAGGAATTCAGAGAATCCTTGGAACCTATAGTGGATTTCCCCCAACTTGCTGAACTCATGGAGACAAGAACTTTACGACATTCTCATTTCATTGAGATACACACATTGGCAGAATAACAGCCAAATGGCATTCACTGCTCGACGGTATTCACAGAAACATTGGATCATATTGTGGATTTCCTCCAACTTGCTGATCTCATCGAGAGAAGTACTATACAACTTTCTCATTTCATGGAGATACACACATTGGCAGAATATCAGCCAAATTGCATTCACTGCTCGAAGGTATTCAGAGAAACTTTGGAACCTATTGCGAATTTCTTCCAACTTGCAGGATTCATCCAGATCAGAACTTTACCACTATCTCATTTCATTGAGATACACACATTGGCAGAATATCAGCCAAATGGCTTTCACTGCTCGAAGGTATTCAGAGAAACTTTGGAACCGATTGTGGTTTTCTTGCAACTTGTTGAACTCATGGAGATAAGGACTTTACCACTTTCTCATTTCATGGAGATACACACATTGGCAGAATATCAGCCAAATGGCATTCACTACTCGAAGGCATTCAGTGAATCTTTGGAACCTATAGGGAATTTCTTACAACTTCCTGAACACAATGACATAAGGGCTTTACCACTTTCTCTGTTCATTGAGATAAACACATTGGCAGAATATCAGCCGAATTCCATTCACTGCTCGAAGGTATTCAGAGAAACTTGGGAACATATTGTGGATTTCCTCCAACATGCTGACCTCATCGAGATAAGCACTATACAACTTTCTCATTTCATTGAGAGACACACATTGGCAGAATATCAGCCAAATGGCATTCACTGCTCGAAGGCATTCAGTGAATCTTTGGAACCTATTGGGCATTTCTTACAAATTGCTGAACTCAATGAGATAAGGACTTCACCACTTTCTCATTTGATTGATATAAACACGTTGGCAGAATGTCAGCCAAATGGCGTTCACTGCTCTAATGCATTGCGAGAAACTTTGGAACCTATTGTGGATTTCTTCCAATTTGCTGAACTGAATGAGATAAAAACTTTACCACTTTCTCATTTCATTGTGATACACACACTAGCAGAATATCCGCCAAATGGCATTCACTACTCCAAGGCATTCAGTGAATCATTGGAACCTATTGGGGTTTTCTTACAACTTGCTGATCTCATTGAGATAAGGACTTTACCACTTTCTCATTCCATCGAGATACACACATTGGCAGAATATCAGCCAAATGGCATTCGTTGCTGGAAGGAATTCAGACAAAATTTGGAACCTATTGTGGATTTCCCCCAACTTGCTGATCTCACCGAGACAAACACTTTACGACATTCTCATTTCATGGAGATACACGCATTGGCAGAATAACAGCCAAATGGCATTCACTGCTCGACGGTATTCACAGAAACATTGGATCATATTGTGGATTTCCTCCAACTTGCTGATCTCATCGAGAGAAGTACTATACAACTTTCTCATTTCATTGAGATACACACATTTTCAGAATATCAGCCAAATTGCATTCACTGCTCGAAGGTATTCAGAGAAACTTTGGAACCTATTGCGAATTTCTTCCAACTTGCAGGATTCATCCAGATCAGAACTTTACCACTATCTCATTTCATTGAGATACACACATTGGCAGAATATCAGCCAAATGGCTTTCACTGCTCGAAGGTATTCAGAGAAACTTTGGAACCGATTGTGGATTTCTTCCAATTTGCTGAAGTCATGGAGATAAGGACTTTACCACTTTCTCATTTCATAGTGATACACACATTGGCAGAATATCAGCCAAATGGCATTCACTACTCGAAGGCATTCAGTGAATCTTTGGAACCTATAGGGAATTTCTTACAACTTCCTGAACACAATGACATAAGGGCTTTACCACTTTCTCTGTTCATTGAGATAAACACATTGGCAGAATATCAGCCGAATTCCATTCACTGCTCGAAGGTATTCAGAGAAACTTGGGAACATATTGTGGATTTCCTCCAACATGCTGACCTCATCGAGATAAGCACTATACAACTTTCTCGTTTCATTGAGAGACACACATTGGCAGAATATCAGCCAAATGGCATTCACTGCTCGAAGGCATTGAGTGAATCTTTGGAACCTATTGGGCATTTCTTACAACTTGCTGAACTCAATGAGATAAGGACTTCACCACTTTCTCATTTGATTGATATAAACACGTTGGCAGAATATCAGCCAAATGGCGTTCACTGCTCTAATGCATTGCGAGAAACTTTGGAACCTATTGTGGATTTCTTCCAATTGGCTGAACAGAATGAGATAAAAACTTTACCACTTTCTCATTTCATTGTGATACACGCACTAGCAGACTATCCGCCAAATGGCATTCACGACTCCAAGGCATTCAGTGAATCTTTGGAACCTATTGGGGTTTTCTTACAACTTGCTGATCTCATTGAGATAAGGACTTTACCACTTTCTCATTCCATCGAGATACACACATTGGCAGATTATCAGCCAAATGGCATTCGTTGCTGGAAGGAATTCAGACAAAATTTGGAACCTATTGTGGATTTCCCCCAACTTGCTGATTTCACCGAGACAAACACTTTACGACATTCTCATTTCATGGAGATACACGCATTGGCACAATATCAGCCCAATGGCATTCACTGCTCGATGGTATTCCGAGAAACTTTGGAACCCATTGTGGATTTCTTCCAATTTGCTGAACTCAACGAGATAAACACTTTACCACTTTCTCATTTCATTGTGATACACACATTAGCAAAATATCAGCCAAATGGCATTCACTACTCCAAGGCATTCAGTGAATCTTTGGAACCTATTGGGGTTTTCTTACAACTTGCTGAACTCATTGAGATAAGGACTTTACCACCTTCTCATTGCATTGAGATAAACACATTGCAGAATATCAGCAAAATGGCATTCGTTGCTGGAAGGAATTCAGAGAATCCTTGGAACCTATTGTGGATTTCCCCCAACTTGCTGAACTCATCGAGACATATACTTCACTGCTTTCTCATTTCATTGAGATACACAGATTGGCAGAGTAACAGCCAAACGGCATTCAGTGCTCAAAGGTATTCAGAGAATGTTTGGAAACTATTGTGGATTTCCTCCAAATTGCTAATCTCATCGAGATCATCCAAATGGCATACTCTTATCTCTGGTATTCAGAGAAACTTTGGAGCATATTGTGGATTTCCTCCAACTTGCTGATCTCATCGAGAAAAGCACTCTACAACTTTCTCATTCCATTGAGATACACACATTGGTAGAATACCAGCCAAATTGCATTCACTGCTCGAAGGTATTCAGAGAAACTTTGCGGATTTCTACCAACTTGCTGAATTCATCGAGATAAGAACTTTACCACTATCTCATTTCATTGAGATACACACAGTGGCAGAATGTCAGCCAAATGGCATTCGCTGCTGGAAGGAATTCAGAGAATCCTTGGAACCTATTGTGGATTTCCCCCAACTTGCTGAACTCATCGAGACAAATAAGAACATAAGAAATAGGAGCAGGAGTAGGCCATCTAGCCCTTCGAGCCTGCCCCGCCATTCAATAAGATCATGGCTGATCTGTTGTGGCTCAGTTCCACTTTCCCGCCCTCTCCCCATAACCCTTAATCCCCTCTCTTATCAAGAACCCATCAACCTGCTTCTTAAAAATATTTAGCGAGGCAGCCTCCACCACTTCAACGGGCAGAGAATTCCAGAGATTCACCACCCTTTGAGTGAAGAAGTTCCTCCTCAACTCCGTTCTAAACCGCCTCCCCTTTATCTTGAGGCTGTGCCCCCTAGTCCTACTGTCTTTTTTGAGCGGGAAGAGTCTCTCCACCTCTATCCTATCCATCCCATTCATCATCTTATACGTCTCAATGAGATCTCCCCTCATTCTTCTAAACTCTAACGAGTACAAGCCTAGTTTATTCAGCCTCTCCTCATAGCTCAATCCCCTCAACTCCGGTATCAGCCTAGTAAACCTCCTCTGCACTCCCTCCAGGGCCAAAATATCCTTGCACAGGTGCGGCGCCCAAAACTGCACACAGTACTCCAGCTGCGGCCTCACCAATGCCCTATACAGCTGCAGCAAGACCTCCCTACTTTTATATTCAATCCCCCTCGCTATGAAGGCCAGCATCCCATTCGCCTTCCTGACCACCTGCTGCACCTGCAAGCTGGGTTTTTGCGACTCATGCACAAGGACCCCGAGGTCCCTCTGCACCGTCGCCTGCTGCAGTTTTTCGCCACGTAAGTAATAGTCCTTCCTACCATTCTTCCTACCAAAGTGGACCACCTCACACTTGCCAACATTAAATTCCATTTGCCATTTCCTGGCCCATTCGCCCAGCCTATCTAGATCCTTCTGCAGACTCTCCACACCCTCCGCACAATTTGCCTTTCCCCCAATCTTGGTGTCATCAGCAAGTTTCGACACCCTGCACTCGGTTCCCTCCTCCAGATCATCTATATAAATGGTAAATAGCTGAGGCCCCAGCACCGACCCCTGGGGCACCCCACTAGTCACCAACCGCCAATCCGAATAGCACCCATTGACCCCCACTCTCTGCCTCCTATTTGACAACCAATCCTCTATCCACGCTAACACCCTACCCCCAAATCCATGTCCCCTGACCTTCTGCAATAACCTCTTGTGAGGTACCTTGTCAAACGCCTTCTGAAAATCCAGAAAGACCACATCCACCGGCTCTCCTCTATCCACTGCCCTAGACACATCCTCATAGAACTCCAGTAAATTTGTCAGACACGACTTCCCTTTAATGAAACCGTGTTGCGTCCGCCCTATCAAGCAATTCTCTTCAAGATACTTCACTGCTTTCTCATTTCATTGAGATACACACATTGGCAGAGTAACAGCCAAACGGCATTCACTGCTCGTAGGAATTCAGAGAATATTTGGAAACTATTGTGGATTTCCTCCAAATTGCTAATCTCATCGAGATCATCCAAATGGCATACTCTTATCTCTGGTATTCAGAGAAACTTTGGAGCATATTGTGGATTTCCTCCAACTTGCTGATCTCATCGAGAAAAGCCCTCTACAACTTTCTCATTCCATTGAGATACACACATTGGTAGAATACCAGCCAAATTGCATTCACTGCTCGAAGGTATTCAGAGAAACTTTGCGGATTTCTACCAACTTGCTGAATTCATCGAGATAAGAACTTTACCACTATCTCATTTCATTGAGATACACACAGTGGCAGAATGTCAGCCAAATGGCATTCGCTGCTGGAAGGAATTCAGAGAATCCTTGGAACCTATAGTGGATTTCCCCCAACTTGCTGAACTCATGGAGACAAGAACTTTACGACATTCTCATTTCATTGAGATACACACATTGGCAGAATAACAGCCAAATGGCATTCACTGCTCGACGGTATTCACAGAAACATTGGATCATATTGTGGATTTCCTCCAACTTGCTGATCTCATCGAGAGAAGTACTATACAACTTTCTCATTTCATGGAGATACACACATTGGCAGAATATCAGCCAAATTGCATTCACTGCTCGAAGGTATTCAGAGAAACTTTGGAACCTATTGCGAATTTCTTCCAACTTGCAGGATTCATCCAGATCAGAACTTTCCCACTATCTCATTTCATTGAGATACACACATTGGCAGAATATCAGCCAAATGGCTTTCACTGCTCGAAGGTATTCAGAGAAACTTTGGAACCGATTGTGGATTTCTTGCAACTTGTTGAACTCATGGAGATAAGGACTTTACCACTTTCTCATTTCATGGAGATACACACATTGGCAGAATATCAGCCAAATGGCATTCACTACTCGAAGGCATTCAGTGAATCTTTTGAACCTATAGGGAATTTCTTACAACTTCCTGAACACAATGACATAAGGGCTTTACCACTTTCTCTGTTCATTGAGATAAACACATTGGCAGAATATCAGCCGAATTCCATTCACTGCTCGAAGGTATTCAGAGAAACTTGGGAACATATTGTGGATTTCCTCCAACATGCTGACCTCATCGAGATAAGCACTATACAACTTTCTCATTTCATTGAGAGACACACATTGGCAGAATATCAGCCAAATGGCATTCACTGCTCGAAGGCATTCAGTGAATCTTTGGAACCTATTGGGCATTTCTTACAAATTGCTGAACTCAATGAGATAAGGACTTCACCACTTTCTCATTTGATTGATATAAACACGTTGGCAGAATGTCAGCCAAATGGCGTTCACTGCTCTAATGCATTGCGAGAAACTTTGGAACCTATTGTGGATTTCTTCCAATTTGCTGAACTGAATGAGATAAAAACTTTACCACTTTCTCATTTCATTGTGATACACACACTAGCAGAATATCCGCCAAATGGCATTCACTACTCCAAGGCATTCAGTGAATCTTTGGAACCTATTGGGGTTTTCTTACAACTTGCTGATCTCATTGAGATAAGGACTTTACCACTTTCTCATTCCATCGAGATACACACATTGGCAGAATATCAGCCAAATGGCATTCGTTGCTGGAAGGAATTCAGACAAAATTTGGAACATAAGAACATAAGAACATAAGAAATAGGAGCAGGAGTAGGCCATCTGGCCCTTCGAGCCTGCCCCGCCATTCAATAAGATCATGGCTGATCTGTCGTGGCTCAGTTCCACTTTCCCGCCCTCTCCCCATAACCCTTAATCCCCTCTCTTATCAAAAACCCATCAACCCGCTTCTTAAAAATATTTAGCGAGGCAGCCTCCACCACTTCAACGGGCAGAGAATTCCAGAGATTCACCACCCTTTGAGTGAAGAAGTTCCTCCTCAACTCCGTTCTGAACCGCCCCCCCTTTATCTTGAGGCTGTGCCCCCTAGTCCTACTGTCTTTTTTGAGCGGGAAGAGTCTTTCCACCTCTATCCTATCCATCCCATTCATCATCTTATACGTCTCAATGAGATCTCCCCTCATTCTTCTAAACTCTAACGAGTACAAGCCTAGTTTATTCAGCCTCTCCTCATAGCTCAACCCCCTCAACTCCGGTATCAGCCTAGTAAACCTCCTCTGCACTCCCTCCAGGGCCAAAATATCCTTGCGCAGGTGCGGCGCCCAAAACTGCACACAGTACTCCAGCTGCGGCCTCACCAATGCTGTATACAGCTGCAGCAAGACCTCCCTACTTTTATATTCAATCCCCCTCGCTATGAAGGCCAGCATCCCATTCGCCTTCCTGACCACCTGCTGCACTTGCAGGCTGGGTTTTTGCGGCTCATGCACTAGGACCCCGAGGTCCCTCTGCACCGTCGCCTGCTGCAGTTTTTCGCCACGTAAGTAATAGTCCTTCCTACCATTCTTCCTACCAAAGTGGACCACCTCACACTTGCCAACATTAAATTCCATTTGCCATTTCCTGGCCCATTCGCCCAGCCTATTGTGGATTTCCCCCAACTTGCTGATCTCACCGAGACAAACACTTTACGACATTCTCATTTCATGGAGATACACGCATTGGCTCAATATCAGCCCAATGGCATTCACTGCTCGAAGGTATTCCGAGAATCTTTGGAACCCATTGTGGATTTCTTCCAATTTGCTGAACTCAACGAGATAAACACTTCACCACTTTCTCATTTCATTGTGATACACACATTAGCAAAATATCAGCCAAATGGCATTCACTACTCCAAGGCATTCAGTGAATCTTTGGAACCTATTGGGGTTTTCTTACAACTTGCTGAACTCATTGAGATAAGGACTTTACCACCTTCTCATTGCATTGAGATAAACACATTGCAGAATATCAGCAAAATGGCATTCGTTGCTGGAAGGAATTCAGAGAATCCTTGGAACCTATTGTGGATTTCCCCCAACTTGCTGAACTCATCGAGACAAATACTTCACTGCTTTCTCATTTCATTGAGATACACACATTGGCAGAGTAACAGCCAAACGGCATTCACTGCTCGAAGGTATTCAGAGAATCTTTGGAAACTATTGTGGATTTCCTCCAAATTGCTAATCTCATCGAGATCATCCAAATGGCATACTCTTATCTCTGGTATTCAGAGAAACTTTGGAGCATATTGTGGATTTCCTCCAACTTGCTGATCTCATCCAGAAAAGCACTCTACAACTTTCTCATTCCATTGAGATACACACATTGGTAGAATACCAGCCAAATTGCATTCACTGCTCGAAGGTATTCAGAGAAACTTTGCGGATTTCTACCAACTTGCTGAATTCATCGAGATAAGAACTTTACCACTATCTCATTTCATTGAGATACACACAGTGGCAGAATGTCAGCCAAATGGCATTCGCTGCTGGAAGGAATTCAGAGAATCCTTGGAACCTATAGTGGATTTCCCCCAACTTGCTGAACTCATGGAGACAAGGACTTTACGACATTCTCATTTCATTGAGATACACACATTGGCAGAATAACAGCCAAATGGCATTCACTGCTCGACGGTATTCACAGAAACATTGGATCATATTGTGGATTTCCTCCAACTTGCTGATCTCATCGAGAGAAGTACTACACAACTTTCTCATTTCATTGAGATACACACATTTTCAGAATATCAGCCAAATTGCATTCACTGCTCGAAGGTATTCAGAGAAAGTTTAGAACCTATTGCGAATTTCTTCCAACTTGCAGGATTCATCCAGATCAGAACTTTACCACTATCTCATTTCATTGAGATACACACATTGGCAGAATATCAGCCAAATGGCTTTCACTGCTCGAAGGTATTCAGAGAAACTTTGGAACCGATTGTGGATTTCTTGCAACTTGTTGAACTCATGGAGATAAGGACTTTACCACTTTCTCATTTCATAGTGATACACACATTGGCAGAATATCAGCCAAATGGCATTCACTACTCGAAGGCATTCAGTGAATCTTTGGAACCTATAGGGAATTTCTTACAACTTCCTGAACACAATGACATAAGGGCTTTACCACTTTCTCTGTTTATTGAGATAAACACATTGGCAGAATATCAGCCGAATTGCATTCACTGCTCGAAGGTATTCAGAGAAACTTGGGAACATATTGTGGATTTCCTCCAACATGCTGACCTCATCGAGATAAGCACTATACAACTTTCTCATTTCATCGAGAGACACACATTGGCAGAATATCAGCCAAATGGCATTCACTGCTCGAAGGCATTGAGTGAATCTTTGGAACCTATTGGGCATTTCTTACAACTTGCTGAACTCAATGAGATAAGGACTTCACCACTTTCTCATTTGATTGATATAAACACGTTGGCAGAATATCAGCCAAATGGCGTTCACTGCTCTAATGCATTGCGAGAAACTTTGGAACCTATTGTGGATTTCTTCCAATTTGCTGAACTGAATGAGATAAACACTTTACCACTTTCTCATTTCATTGTGATACACATACTAGTAGAATATCCGCCAAATGGCATTCACTACTCCAAGGCATTCAGTGAATCTTTGGAACCTATTGGGGTTTTCTTACAACTTGCTGATCTCATTGAGATAAGGACTTTACCACTTTCTCATTCAATCGAGATACACACATTGGCAGAATATCAGCCAAATGGCATTCGTTGCTGGAAGGAATTCAGAGAATCCTTGGAACCTATTGTGGATTTCCCCCAACTTGCTGATCTCACCGAGACAAACACTTTACGACATTCTCATTTCATGGAGATACACACATTGGCAGAATATCAGCCCAATGGTATTCACTGCTCGAAAGTATTCAGAGAAACTTTGGAACCGATGTGGATTTCTTGCAACTTGTTGAAATCATGGAGATACACACTTTACCACTTTCTCATTTCATTGTGATACACACGTAGACAGAATATCAGCCCAATGGCATTCACTGCTCGACGGTATTCAGAGAAAATTTGGAACCTATTGTGGATTTCCCCCAACTTGCTGATCTCACCGAGGCAAACACTTTACGACATTCTCATTTCATGGAGATACACACATTGGCAGAATATCAGCCCAATGGCATTCACTGCTCGAAGGTATTCCGAGAAACTTTGGAAACCATTGTGGATTTCTTCCAATTTGCTGAACTCAACGAGATAAACACTTTACCACTTTCTCATTTCATTGTGATACACACATTGGCAGAATATCAGCCAAATGGCATTCACTACTCGAAGGCATTCAGTGAATCTTTGGAACCTATTGGGGATTTCTTACAACTTCCTGAACACAATGACATAAGGGCTTTACCACTTTCTCTTTTCATTGAGATAAACACATTGGCAGAATATCAGCCGAGTTGCATTCACTGCTCGAAGGTATTCAGAGAAACTTGGGAACATATTGTGGATTTCCTCCAACATGCTGACCTCATCGAGATAAGCACTATACAAATTTCTCATTTCATTGAGAGACACACATTGGCAGAATATCAGCCAAATGGCATTCACTGCTCGAACGCATTCGGTGAATCTTTGGAACCTATTGGGGATTTCTTACAACTTGCTGAACTCATTGAGATAAACACTTTACCTCTTTCTCATTTCATTGTGATACACACATTGGCAGAATATCAGCCAAATGGCATTCACTGCTCGAAGGCATTCAGTGAATCTTTGGAACCTATTGGGCATTTCTTACAAATGCTGAACTCAATGAGATAAGGACTTCACCACTTTCTCATCTGATTGAGATAAACACGTTGGCAGAATATCAGCCAAATTGCATTCACTGCTCGAAGGTATTCAGAGAAACTTTGGAACCTATTGCGAATTTCTTCCAACTTGCAGGATTCATCCAGTTCAGAACTTTACCACTATCTCATTTCATTGAGATACACACATTGGCAGAATATCAGCCAAATGGCATTCACTGCTCGAAGGTATTCAGAGAAACTTCGGAACCGATTGTGGATTTCTTGCAACTTGTTGAACTCATGGAGATAAGGACTTTACCACTTTCTCATTTCATTGAGATACACACATAGACAGAATATCAGCCAAATGGCATTCACTACTCGAAGGCATTCAGTGAATCTTTGGAACCTATTGGGGATTTCTTACAACTTCCTGAACTCAATGAGATAAGGGCTTTACCACTTTCTCTTTTCATTGAGATAAACACATTGGCAGAATATCAGCCGAATTGCATTCACTGCTCGAAGGTATTCAGAGAAACTTTGGAACCTATTGTGGATTTCCTCCAACTTGCTGAACTCACAGAGACAAACCCTTGACGACATTCTCATTTCATTGAGATACACGCATTGGCAGAATATCAGCCAAATGGCATTCACTGCTCGATGGTATTCAGAGAAACTTTGGAACATATTGTGGATTTTCTCCAACTTGCTGATCTGATCGAGATAAGCACGATACAACTTTCTCATTTCATTGAGATACACACATTGGCAGAATATCAGCCGAATTCCATTCACTGCTCGAAGGTATTCAGAGAAACTTGGGAACATATTGTGGATTTCCTCCAACATGCTGACCTCATCGAGATAAGCACTATACAACTTTCTCATTTCATTGAGAGACACACATTGGCAGAATATCAGCCAAATGGCATTCACTGCTCGAAGGCATTCAGTGAATCTTTGGAACCTATTGGGGTTTTCTTACAACTTGCTGAACTCATTGAGATAAACACTTTACCTCTTTCTCATTTCATTGTGATACACACATTGGCAGAATATCAGCCAAATGGCATTCACTGCTCGAAGGCATTCAGTGAATCTTTGGAACCTATTGGGCATTTCTTACAACTTGCTGAACTCAATGAGATAAGGACTTCACCACTTTCTCATTTGATTGAGATAAACACGTTGGCAGAATATCAGCCAAATGGTTTCACTGCTCTAAGGCATTGTGAGAAACTTTGGAACCCATTGTGGATTTCTTCCAATTTGCTGAACTGAATGGGATAAACACTTTACCACTTTCTCATTTCATTGTGATACACACACTAGCAGAATATCCGCCAAATGGCATTCACTACTCCAAGGCATTCAGTGAATCTTTGGAACCTATTGGGGTTTTCTTACAACTTGCTGATCTCATTGAGATAAGGACTTTACCACTTTCTCATTCCATCGAGATACACACATTGGCAGAATATCAGCCAAATGGCATTCGTTGCTGGAAGGAATTCAGAGAAAATTTGGAACCTATTGTGGATTTCCCCCAACTTGCTGATCTCACCGAGACAAACACTTTACGACATTCTCATTTCATGGAGATACACGCATTGGCACAATATCAGCCCAATGGCATTCACTGCTCGAAGGTATTCCGAGAAACTTTGGAACCCATTGTGGATTTCTTCCAATTTGCTGAACTCAACGAGATAAACACTTTTCCACTTTCTCATTTCATTGTGATACACACATTAGCAAAATATCAGCCAAATGGCATTCACTACTCCAAGGCATTCAGTGAATCTTTGGAACCTATTGGGGTTTTCTTACAACTTGCTGAACTCATTGAGATAAGGAGTTTACCACTTTCTCATTCCATCCAGAGAATCCTTGGAACCTATTGTGGATTTCCCCCAACTTGCTGAACTCATCAAGACAAATACTTTACTGCTTTCTCATTTCATTGAGATACACACATTGGCAGAATAACAGCCAAATGGCATTCACTGCTCGAAGGTATTCAGAGAATCTTTGGAAACTATTGTGGATTTCCTCCAAATTGCTAATCTCATCGAGATCATCCAAATGGCATACTCTTATCTCTGGTATTCAGAGAAACTTTGGAACATATTGTGGATTTCCTCCAACTTGCTGATCTCATTGAGAAAAGCACTCTACAACTTTCTCATTTCATTGAGATACACACATTGGCAGAATACCAGCCAAATTGCTTTCACTGCTCGAAGGTATTCAGAGAAACTTTGCGGATTTCTACCAACTTGCTGAATTCATCGAGATAAGAACTTTACCACTATCTCATTTCATTGAGATACACACAGTGGCAGAATGTCAGCCAAATGGCATTCGCTGCTGGAAGGAATTCAGAGAATCCTTGGAACCTATTGTGGATTTCCCCCAACTTGCTGAACTCATGGAGACAAGGACTTTACGACTTTCTCATTTCATTGAGATACACACACTAGCAGAATATCCGCCAAATGGCATTCACTACTCCAAGGCATTCAGTGAATCATTGGAACCTATTGGGGTTTTCTTACAACTTGCTGATCTCATTGAGACAAGGACCTTACCACTTCTTCATTCCATCGAGATACACACATTGGCAGAATATCAGCCAAATGGCATTCCTTGCTGGAAGGATTTCTGAGAAAATTTGGAACCTATTGTGGATTTCCCCCAACTTGCTGATCTCACCGAGACAAACACTTTACGACATTCTCATTTCATGGAGATGCACGCATTGGCACAATATCAGCCCAATGGCATTCACTGCTCGAAGGTATTCCGAGAAACTTTGGAACCCATTGTGGATTTCTTCCAATTTGCTGAACTCAACGAGATAAACACTTTACCACTTTCTCATTTCATTGTGATACACACATTAGCAGAATATCAGCCAAATGGCATTCACTACTCCAAGGCATTCAGTGAATCTTTGGAACCTATTGGGGTTTTTTACAACTTGCTGAACTCATTGAGATAAGGACTTTACCACTTTCTCATTCCATCCAGAGAATCCTTGGAACCTATTGTGGATTTCCCCCAACTTGCTGGACTCATCCAGACAAATACTTTACTGCTTTCTCATTTCATTGAGATACACACATTGGCAGAATAACAGCCAAATGGCATTCACTGCTCGAAGGTATTCAGAAAATCTTTGGAAACTATTGTGGATTTCCTCCAAATTGCTAATCTCATCGAGATCATCCAAATGGCATACTCTTATCTCTGGTATTCAGAGAAAGTTTGGTTCATATTGTGGATTTCCTCCAACTTGCTGATCTCATCGAGAAAAGCACTCTACAACTTTCTCATTTCATTGAGATACACACATTGGCAGAATACCAGCCAAATTGCATTCACTGCTCGAAGGTATTCAGAGAAACTTTGGAACCTATTGCGGATTTCTACCAACTTGCTGAATTCATCGAGATAAGAACTTTACCACTATCTCATTTCATTGAGATACACACAGTGGCAGAATGTTAGCCAAATGGCATTCGCTGCTGGAAGGAATTCAGAGAATCCTTGGAACCTATTGTGGATTTCCCCCAACTTGCTGAACTCATGGAGACAAGGACTTTACGACTTTCTCATTTCATTGAGATACACACATTGGCAGAATAACAGCCAAATGGCATTCACTGCTCGATGGTATTCACAGAAACATTGGATCATATGGTGGATTTCCTCCAACTTGCTGATCTCATCGAGAGAAGTACTATACAACTTTCTCATTTCATTGAGATACACACATTGGCAGAATATCAGCCAAATTGCATTCACTGCTCGAAGGTATTCAGAGAAACTTTGGAACCTATTGCGAATTTGTTCCAACTTGCAGGATTCATCCAGTTCAGAACTTTACCACTATCTCATTTCATTGAGATACACACATTGGTAGAATATCAGCCAAATGGCATTCACTGCTCGAAGGTATTCAGAGAAACTTCGGAACCGATTGTGGATTTCTTGCAACTTGTTGAACTCATGGAGATAAGGACTTTACCACTTTCTCATTTCATTGAGATACACACATAGACAGAATATCAGCCAAATGGCATTCACTACTCGAAGGCATTCAGTGAATCTTTGGAACCTATTGGGGATTTCTTACAACTTCCTGAACTCAATGAGATAAGGACTTCACCACTTTCTCTTTTCATTGAGATAAACACATTGGCAGAATATCAGCCGAATTGCATTCACTGCTCGAAGGTATTCAGAGAAACTTTGGAACCTATTGTGGATTTCCTCCAACTTGCTGAACTCACAGAGACAAATACTTTACTGCTTTCTCATTTCATTGAGATACACACATTGGCAGAATACCAGCCAAATTGCATTCACTGCTCGAAGGTATTCAGAGAAACTTTCGAACCTATTGCGGATTTCTACCCACTTGCTGAATTCATCGAGACAAGAACTTTACCACTATCTCATTTCATTGAGATACACACAGTGGCAGAATGTCAGCCAAATGGCATTCGCTGCTGGAAGGAATTCAGAGAATCCTTGGAACCTATTGTGGATTTCCCCCAACTTGCTGAACTCATGGAGACAAGGACTTTACGACTTTCTCATTTCATTGAGATACACACATTGGCAGAATAACAGCCAAATGGCATTCACTGCTCGATGGTATTCACAGAAACATTGGAGCATATGGTGGATTTCCTCCAACCTGCTGATCTCATCGAGAGAAGTACTATACAACTTTCTCATTTCATTGAGATACACACATTGGCAGAATATCAGCCAAATTGCATTCACTGCTCGAAGGTATTCAGAGAAACTTTGGAACCTATTGCGAATTTCTTCCAACTTGCAGGATTCATCCAGTTCAGAACTTTACCACTATCTCATTTCATTGAGATACACACATTGGTAGAATATCAGCCAAATGGCATTCACTGCTCGAAGGTATTCAGAGAAACTTCGGAACCGATTGTGGATTTCTTGCAACTTGTTGAACTCATGGAGATAAGGACTTTACCACTTTCTCATTTCATTGAGATACACACATAGACAGAATATCAGCCAAATGGCATTCACTACTCGAAGGCATTCAGTGAATCTTTGGAACCTATTGGGGATTTCTTACAACTTCCTGAACTCAATGAGATAAGGGCTTTACCACTTTCTCTTTTCATTGAGATAAACACATTGGCAAAATATCAGCCGAATTGCATTCACTGCTGGAAGGAATTCACAGAATCCTTGGAACCTATTGTGGATTTCCCCCAACTTGCTGGACTCATCGAGACAAATACTTTACTGCTTACTCATTTCATTGAGATACACACATTGGCAGAATAACAGCCAAACGGCATTCACTGCTCGACGGTATTCAGAGAATCTTTGGAAACTATTGTGGATTTCCTCCAAATTGCTAATCTCATCGAGATCATCCAAATGGCATACTCTTATCTCTGGTATTCAGAGAAACTTTGGAACATATTGTGGATTTCCTCCAACTTGCTGATCTCATCGAGAAAAGCACTCTACAACTTTCTCATTTCATTGAGATACACACATTGGCAGAATACCAGCCAAATTGCATTCACTGCTCGAAGGTATTCAGAGAAACTTTGCGGATTTCTACCAACTTGCTGAATTCATCGAGATAAGAACTTTACCACTATCTCATTTCATTGAGATACACACAGTGGCAGAATGTCAGCCAAATGGCATTCGCTGCAGGAAGGAATTCAGAGAATCCTTGGAACCTATTGTGGATTTCCCCCAACTTGCTGAACTCATGGAGACAAGGACTTTACGACTTTCTCATTTCATTGAGATACACACACTAGCAGAATATCCGCCAAATGGCATTCACTACTCCAAGGCATTCAGTGAATCATTGGAACCTATTGGGGTTTTCTTACAACTTGCTGATCTCATTGAGACAAGGACCTTACCACTTCTTCATTCCATCGAGATACACACATTGGCAGAATATCAGCCAAATGGCATTCCTTGCTGGAAGGATTTCTGAGAAAATTTGGAACCTATTGTGGATTTCCCCCAACTTGCTGATCTCACCGAGACAAACACTTTACGACATTCTCATTTCATGGAGATGCACGCATTGGCACAATATCAGCCCAATGGCATTCACTGCTCGAAGGTATTCCGAGAAACTTTGGAACCCATTGTGGATTTCTTCCAATTTGCTGAACTCAACGAGATAAACACTTTACCACTTTCTCATTTCATTGTGATACACACATTAGCAGAATATCAGCCAAATGGCATTCACTACTCCAAGGCATTCAGTGAATCTTTGGAACCTATTGGGGTTTTCTTACAACTTGCTGAACTCATTGAGATAAGGACTTTACCACTTTCTCATTCCATCCAGAGAATCCTTGGAACCTATTGTGGATTTCCCCCAACTTGCTGGACTCATCCAGACAAATACTTTACTGCTTTCTCATTTCATTGAGATACACACATTGGCAGAATAACAGCCAAATGGCATTCACTGCTCGAAGGTATTCAGAAAATCTTTGGAAACTATTGTGGATTTCCTCCAAATTGCCAATCTCATCGAGATCATCCAAATGGCATACTCTTATCTCTGGTATTCAGAGAAAGTTTGGTTCATATTGTGGATTTCCTCCAACTTGCTGATCTCATCGAGAAAAGCACTCTACAACTTTCTCATTTCATTGAGATACACACATTGGCAGAATACCAGCCAAATTGCATTCACTGCTCGAAGGTATTCAGAGAAACTTTGGAACCTATTGCGGATTTCTACCAACTTGCTGAATTCATCGAGATAAGAACTTTACCACTATCTCATTTCATTGAGATACACACAGTGGTAGAATGTCAGCCAAATGGCATTCGCTGCTGGAAGGAATTCAGAGAATCCTTGGAACCTATTGTGGATTTCCCCCAACTTGCTGAACTCATGGAGACAAGGACTTTACGACTTTCTCATTTCATTGAGATACACACATTGACAGAATAACAGCCAAATGGCATTCACTGCTCGATGGTATTCACAGAAACATTGGATCATATGGTGGATTTCCTCCAACTTGCTGATCTCATCGAGAGAAGTACTATACAACTTTCTCATTTCATTGAGATACACACATTGGCAGAATATCAGCCAAATTGCATTCACTGCTCGAAGGTATTCAGAGAAACTTTGGAACCTATTGCGAATTTGTTCCAACTTGCAGGATTCATCCAGTTCAGAACTTTACCACTATCTCATTTCATTGAGATACACACATTGGTAGAATATCAGCCAAATGGCATTCACTGCTCGAAGGTATTCAGAGCAACTTCGGAACCGATTGTGGATTTCTTGCAACTTGTTGAACTCATGGAGATAAGGACTTTACCACTTTCTCATTTCATTGAGATACACACATAGACAGAATATCAGCCAAATGGCATTCACTACTCGAAGGCATTCAGTGAATCTTTGGAACCTATTGGGGATTTCTTACAACTTCCTGAACTCAATGAGATAAGGGCTTTACCACTTTCTCTTTTCATTGAGATAAACACATTGGCAGAATATCAGCCGAATTGCATTCACTGCTCGAAGGTATTCAGAGAAACATTGGAACCTATTGTGGATTTCCTCCAACTTGCTGAACTCACAGAGACAAACCCTTGACGACATTCTCATTTCATTGAGATACACACATTGGCAGAATATCAGCCAAATGGCATTCACTGCTCGATGGTATTCAGAGAAACTTTGGAACATATTGTGGATTTTCTCCAACTTGCTGATCTGATCAAGATAAGCACTATACAACTTTCTCATTTCATTGAGATACACACATTGGCAGAATATCAGCCCAATTGCATTCACTGCTCGAAGGTATTCAGAGAAACTTGGGAACATATTGCGGATTTCTACCAACTTGCTGAATTCATCGAGATAAGAACTTTACCACTATCTCATTTCATTGAGATACACACAGTGGCAGAATGTCAGCCAAATGGCATTCGCTGCTGGAAGGAATTCAGAGAATTCTTGGAACCTATTGTGGATTTCCCCCAACTTGCTGAACTCATGGAGACAAGGACTTTACGACATTCTCATTTCATTGAGATACACACATTGGCAGAATAACAGCCAAATGGCATTCACTGCTCGATGGTATTCACAGAAACATTGGATCATATTGTGGATTTCCTCCAACTTGCTGATCTCATCGCGATAAGCACTATACAACTTTCTCATTTCATTGAGATACACACATTGGCAGAATATCAGCCGAATGGCATTCACTGCTCGAAGACATTCGGTGAATCTTTGGAACCTATTGGGGATTTCTTACAACTTGCTGAACTGAATGAGATAAGGACTTCACCACTTTCTCATTTGATTGAGATAAACACGTTGGCAGAATATCAGCCAAATGGCGTTCACTGCTCTAAGGCATTGCGAGAAACTTTGGAACCTATTGTGGATTTCTTCCAATTTGCAGAACTGAATGAGATAAATTCCAGAATATCAGCCAAATGGCATTCACTGCTCCAAGGCTTTCAGTGAATCATTGGAACCTATTGGGGTTCTCTTACAACTTGCTGAACTCATTGAGATAAGGACTTTACCACCTTCTCATTGCATTGAGATGAACACATTGCAGAATAACAGCCAAATGGCATTCACTGCTCGACGGTATTCACAGAAACATTGGACCATATTGTGGATTTCCTCCAACTTGCTGATCTCATCGAGAGAAGTACTATACAACTTTCTCATTTCATGGAGATACACACATTGGCAGAATATCAGCCAAATTGCATTCACTGCTCGAAGGTATTCAGAGAAACTTTGGAACCCATTGTGGATTTCTTCCAATTTGCTGAACTCATGGAGATAAGGACTTTACCACTTTCTCATTTCATAGTGATACACACATTGGCAGAATATCAGCCAAATGGCATTCACTACTCGAAGGCATTCAGTGAATCTTTGGAACCTATTGGGCATTTCTTACAACTTGCTGAACTCAATGAGATAAGGACTTCACCACTTTCTCATTTGATTGATATAAACACGTTGGCAGAATATCAGCCAAAAGGCGTTCACTGCTCTAATGCATTGCGAGAAACTTTGGAACCTATTGTGGATTTCTTCCAAATTGCCTAACTGAATGAGATAAAAACTTTACCACTTTCTCATTTCATTGTGATACACACACTAGCAGAATATCCGCCAAACGGCATTCACAACTCCAAGGGATTCAGTGAATCTTTGGAACCTATTGGGGTTTTCTTACAACTTGCTGAACTCATTGAGATAAGGACTTTACCACCTTCTCATTGCATTGAGATAAACACATTGCAGAATATCAGCAAAATGGCATTCGTTGCTGGAAGGAATTCAGAGAATCCTTGGAACCTATTGTGGATTTCCCCCAACTTGCTGAACTCATCGAGACATATACTTCACTGCTTTCTCATTTCATAGTGATACACACATTGGCAGAATATCAGCCAAATGGCATTCACTACTCGAAGGCATTCAGTGAATCTTTGGAACCTATAGGGAATTTCTTACAACTTCCTGAACACAATGACATAAGGGCTTTGCCACTTTCTCTGTTCATTGAGATAAACACATTGGCAGAATATCAGCCGAATTCCATTCACTGCTCGAAGGTATTCAGAGAAACTTGGGAACATATTGTGGATTTCCTCCAACATGCTGACCTCATCGAGATAAGCACTATACAACTTTCTCATTTCATTGAGAGACACACATTGGCAGAATATCAGCCAAATGGCATTCACTGCTCGAAGGCATTCAGTGAATCTTTGGAACCTATTGGGCATTTCTTACAACTTGCTGAACTCAATGAGATAAGGACTTCACTACTTTCTCATTTGATTGATATAAACACGTTGGCAGAATATCAGCCAAATGGCGTTCACTGCTCTAATGCATTGCGAGAAACTTTGGAACCTATTGTGGATTTCTTCCAATTTGCTGAACTGAATGAGATAAAAACTTTACCACTTTCTCATTTCATTGTGATACACACACTAGCAGAATATCCGCCAAACGGCATTCACAACTCCAAGGCATTCAGTGAATCTTTGGAACCTATTGGGGTTTTCTTACAACTTGCTGATCTCATTGAGATAAGGACTTTACCACTTTCTCATTCCATCGAGATACACACATTGGCAGAATATCAGCCAAATGGCATTCGTTGCTGGAAGGAATTCAGAGAAAATTTGGAACCTATTGTGGATTTCCCCCAACTTGCTGATCTCACCGAGACAAACACTTTACGACATTCTCATTTCATGGAGATACACGCATTGGCACAATATCAGCCCAATGGCATTCACTGCTCGAAGGTATTCCGAGAATCTTTGGAACCCATTGTGGATTTCTTCCAATTTGCTGAACTCAACGAGATAAACACTTTACCACTTTCTCATTTCATTGTGATACACACATTAGCAAAATATCAGCCAAATGGCATTCTCTACTCCAAGGCATTCAGTGAATCTTTGGAACATATTGGGGTTTTCTTACAACTTGCTGAACTCATTGAGATAAGGACTTTACCACCTTCTCATTGCATTGAGATAAACACATTGCAGAATATCAGCAAAATGGCATTCGTTGCTGGAAGGAATTCAGAGAATCCTTGGAACCTATTGTGGATTACCCCCAACTTGCTGAACTCATCGAGACAAATACTTCACTGCTTTCTCATTTCATTGAGATACACACATTGGCAGAGTAACAGCCAAACGGCATTCACTGCTCGAAGGTATTCAGAGAATCTTTGGAAACTATTGTGGATTTCCTCCAAATTGCTAATCTCATCGAGATCATCCAAACGGCATACACTTTGGTATTCAGAGAAACTTTGGAGCATATTGTGGATTTCCTCCAACTTGCTGATCTCATCGAGAAAAGCACTCTACAACTTTCTCATTCCATTGAGATACACACATTGGTAGAATACCAGCCAAATTGCATTCACTGCTCGAAGGTATTCAGAGAAACTTTGCGGATTTCTACCAACTTGCTGAATTCATCGAGATAAGAACTTTACCACTATCTCATTTCATTGAGATACACACAGTGGCAGAATGTCAGCCAAATGGCATTCGCTGCTGGAAGGAATTCAGAGAATCCTTGGAACCTATAGTGGATTTCCCCCAACTTGCTGAACTCATCGAGAGAAGTACTATACAACTTTCTCATTTCATGGAGATACACACATTGGCAGAATATCAGCCAAATTGCATTCACTGCTCGAAGGTATTCAGAGAAACTTTGGAACCTATTGCGAATTTCTTCCAACTTGCAGGATTCATCCAGATCAGAACTTTACCACTATCTCATTTCATTGAGATACACACATTGGCAGAATATCAGCCAAATGGCTTTCACTGCTCGAAGGTATTCAGAGAAACTTTGGAACCCATTGTGGATTTCTTGCAACTTGTTGAACTCATGGAGATAAGGACTTTACCACTTTCTCATTTCATGGAGATACACACATTGGCAGAATATCAGCCAAATGGCATTCACTACTCGAAGGCATTCAGTGAATCTTTTGAACCTATAGGGAATTTCTTACAACTTCCTGAACACAATGACATAAGGGCTTTACCACTTTCTCTGTTCATTGAGATAAACACATTGGCAGAATATCAGCCGAATTCCATTCACTGCTCGAAGGTATTCAGAGAAACTTGGGAACATATTGTGGATTTCCTCCAACATGCTGACCTCATCGAGATAAGCACTATACAACTTTCTCATTTCATTGAGAGACACACATTGGCAGAATATCAGCCAAATGGCATTCACTGCTCGAAGGCATTCAGTGAATCTTTGGAACCTATTGGGCATTTCTTACAAATTGCTGAACTCAATGAGATAAGGACTTCACCACTTTCTCATTTGATTGATATAAACACGTTGGCAGAATGTCAGCCAAATGGCGTTCACTGCTCTAATGCATTGCGAGAAACTTTGGAACCTATTGTGGATTTCTTCCAATTTGCTGAACTGAATGAGATAAACACTTTACCACTTTCTCATTTCATTGTGATACACACACTAGCAGAATATCCGCCAAATGGCATTCACTACTCCAAGGCATTCAGTGAATCTTTGGAACCTATTGGGGTTTTCTTACAACTTGCTGATCTCATTGAGATAAGGACTTTACCACTTTCTCATTCCATCGAGATACACACATTGGCAGAATATCAGCCAAATGGCATTCGTTGCTGGAAGGAATTCAGACAAAATTTGGAACCTATTGTGGATTTCCCCCAACTTGCTGATTTCACCGAGACAAACACTTTACGACATTCTCATTTCATGGAGATACACGCATTGGCACAATATCAGCCCAATGGCATTCACTGCTCGATGGTATTCCGAGAAACTTTGGAACCCATTGTGGATTTCTTCCAATTTGCTGAACTCAACGAGATAAACACTTTACCACTTTCTCATTTCATTGTGATACACACATTAGCAAAATATCAGCCAAATGGCATTCACTACTCCAAGGCATTCAGTGAATCTTTGGAACCTATTGGGGTTTTCTTACAACTTGCTGAACTCATTGAGATAAGGACTTTACCACCTTCTCATTGCATTGAGATAAACACATTGCAGAATATCAGCAAAATGGCATTCGTTGCTGGAAGGAATTCAGAGAATCCTTGGAACCTATTGTGGATTTCCCCCAACTTGCTGAACTCATCGAGACATATACTTCACTGCTTTCTCATTTCATTGAGATACACAGATTGGCAGAGTAACAGCCAAACGGCATTCAGTGCTCAAAGGTATTCAGAGAATGTTTGGAAACTATTGTGGATTTCCTCCAAATTGCTAATCTCATCGAGATCATCCAAATGGCATACTCTTATCTCTGGTATTCAGAGAAACTTTGGAGCATATTGTGGATTTCCTCCAACTTGCTGATCTCATCGAGAAAAGCACTCTACAACTTTCTCATTCCATTGAGATACACACATTGGTAGAATACCAGCCAAATTGCATTCACTGCTCGAAGGTATTCAGAGAAACTTTGCGGATTTCTACCAACTTGCTGAATTCATCGAGATAAGAACTTTACCACTATCTCATTTCATTGAGATACACACAGTGGCAGAATGTCAGCCAAATGGCATTCGCTGCTGGAAGGAATTCAGAGAATCCTTGGAACCTATTGTGGATTTCCCCCAACTTGCTGAACTCATCGAGACAAATAAGAACATAAGAAATAGGAGCAGGAGTAGGCCATCTAGCCCTTCGAGCCTGCCCCGCCATTCAATAAGATCATGGCTGATCTGTTGTGGCTCAGTTCCACTTTCCCGCCCTCTCCCCATAACCCTTAATCCCCTCTCTTATCAAGAACCCATCAACCTGCTTCTTAAAAATATTTAGCGAGGCAGCCTCCACCACTTCAACGGGCAGAGAATTCCAGAGATTCACCACCCTTTGAGTGAAGAAGTTCCTCCTCAACTCCGTTCTAAACCGCCTCCCCTTTATCTTGAGGCTGTGCCCCCTAGTCCTACTGTCTTTTTTGAGCGGGAAGAGTCTCTCCACCTCTATCCTATCCATCCCATTCATCATCTTATACGTCTCAATGAGATCTCCCCTCATTCTTCTAAACTCTAACGAGTACAAGCCTAGTTTATTCAGCCTCTCCTCATAGCTCAATCCCCTCAACTCCGGTATCAGCCTAGTAAACCTCCTCTGCACTCCCTCCAGGGCCAAAATATCCTTGCACAGGTGCGGCGCCCAAAACTGCACACAGTACTCCAGCTGCGGCCTCACCAATGCCCTATACAGCTGCAGCAAGACCTCCCTACTTTTATATTCAATCCCCCTCGCTATGAAGGCCAGCATCCCATTCGCCTTCCTGACCACCTGCTGCACCTGCAAGCTGGGTTTTTGCGACTCATGCACAAGGACCCCGAGGTCCCTCTGCACCGTCGCCTGCTGCAGTTTTTCGCCACGTAAGTAATAGTCCTTCCTACCATTCTTCCTACCAAAGTGGACCACCTCACACTTGCCAACATTAAATTCCATTTGCCATTTCCTGGCCCATTCGCCCAGCCTATCTAGATCCTTCTGCAGACTCTCCACACCCTCCGCACAATTTGCCTTTCCCCCAATCTTGGTGTCATCAGCAAGTTTCGACACCCTGCACTCGGTTCCCTCCTCCAGATCATCTATATAAATGGTAAATAGCTGAGGCCCCAGCACCGACCCCTGGGGCACCCCACTAGTCACCAACCGCCAATCCGAATAGCACCCATTGACCCCCACTCTCTGCCTCCTATTTGACAACCAATCCTCTATCCACGCTAACACCCTACCCCCAAATCCATGTCCCCTGACCTTCTGCAATAACCTCTTGTGAGGTACCTTGTCAAACGCCTTCTGAAAATCCAGAAAGACCACATCCACCGGCTCTCCTCTATCCACTGCCCTAGACACATCCTCATAGAACTCCAGTAAATTTGTCAGACACGACTTCCCTTTAATGAAACCGTGTTGCGTCCGCCCTATCAAGCAATTCTCTTCAAGATACTTCACTGCTTTCTCATTTCATTGAGATACACACATTGGCAGAGTAACAGCCAAACGGCATTCACTGCTCGTAGGAATTCAGAGAATATTTGGAAACTATTGTGGATTTCCTCCAAATTGCTAATCTCATCGAGATCATCCAAATGGCATACTCTTATCTCTGGTATTCAGAGAAACTTTGGAGCATATTGTGGATTTCCTCCAACTTGCTGATCTCATCGAGAAAAGCCCTCTACAACTTTCTCATTCCATTGAGATACACACATTGGTAGAATACCAGCCAAATTGCATTCACTGCTCGAAGGTATTCAGAGAAACTTTGCGGATTTCTACCAACTTGCTGAATTCATCGAGATAAGAACTTTACCACTATCTCATTTCATTGAGATACACACAGTGGCAGAATGTCAGCCAAATGGCATTCGCTGCTGGAAGGAATTCAGAGAATCCTTGGAACCTATAGTGGATTTCCCCCAACTTGCTGAACTCATGGAGACAAGAACTTTACGACATTCTCATTTCATTGAGATACACACATTGGCAGAATAACAGCCAAATGGCATTCACTGCTCGACGGTATTCACAGAAACATTGGATCATATTGTGGATTTCCTCCAACTTGCTGATCTCATCGAGAGAAGTACTATACAACTTTCTCATTTCATGGAGATACACACATTGGCAGAATATCAGCCAAATTGCATTCACTGCTCGAAGGTATTCAGAGAAACTTTGGAACCTATTGCGAATTTCTTCCAACTTGCAGGATTCATCCAGATCAGAACTTTCCCACTATCTCATTTCATTGAGATACACACATTGGCAGAATATCAGCCAAATGGCTTTCACTGCTCGAAGGTATTCAGAGAAACTTTGGAACCGATTGTGGATTTCTTGCAACTTGTTGAACTCATGGAGATAAGGACTTTACCACTTTCTCATTTCATGGAGATACACACATTGGCAGAATATCAGCCAAATGGCATTCACTACTCGAAGGCATTCAGTGAATCTTTTGAACCTATAGGGAATTTCTTACAACTTCCTGAACACAATGACATAAGGGCTTTACCACTTTCTCTGTTCATTGAGATAAACACATTGGCAGAATATCAGCCGAATTCCATTCACTGCTCGAAGGTATTCAGAGAAACTTGGGAACATATTGTGGATTTCCTCCAACATGCTGACCTCATCGAGATAAGCACTATACAACTTTCTCATTTCATTGAGAGACACACATTGGCAGAATATCAGCCAAATGGCATTCACTGCTCGAAGGCATTCAGTGAATCTTTGGAACCTATTGGGCATTTCTTACAAATTGCTGAACTCAATGAGATAAGGACTTCACCACTTTCTCATTTGATTGATATAAACACGTTGGCAGAATGTCAGCCAAATGGCGTTCACTGCTCTAATGCATTGCGAGAAACTTTGGAACCTATTGTGGATTTCTTCCAATTTGCTGAACTGAATGAGATAAAAACTTTACCACTTTCTCATTTCATTGTGATACACACACTAGCAGAATATCCGCCAAATGGCATTCACTACTCCAAGGCATTCAGTGAATCTTTGGAACCTATTGGGGTTTTCTTACAACTTGCTGATCTCATTGAGATAAGGACTTTACCACTTTCTCATTCCATCGAGATACACACATTGGCAGAATATCAGCCAAATGGCATTCGTTGCTGGAAGGAATTCAGACAAAATTTGGAACATAAGAACATAAGAACATAAGAAATAGGAGCAGGAGTAGGCCATCTGGCCCTTCGAGCCTGCCCCGCCATTCAATAAGATCATGGCTGATCTGTCGTGGCTCAGTTCCACTTTCCCGCCCTCTCCCCATAACCCTTAATCCCCTCTCTTATCAAAAACCCATCAACCCGCTTCTTAAAAATATTTAGCGAGGCAGCCTCCACCACTTCAACGGGCAGAGAATTCCAGAGATTCACCACCCTTTGAGTGAAGAAGTTCCTCCTCAACTCCGTTCTGAACCGCCCCCCCTTTATCTTGAGGCTGTGCCCCCTAGTCCTACTGTCTTTTTTGAGCGGGAAGAGTCTTTCCACCTCTATCCTATCCATCCCATTCATCATCTTATACGTCTCAATGAGATCTCCCCTCATTCTTCTAAACTCTAACGAGTACAAGCCTAGTTTATTCAGCCTCTCCTCATAGCTCAACCCCCTCAACTCCGGTATCAGCCTAGTAAACCTCCTCTGCACTCCCTCCAGGGCCAAAATATCCTTGCGCAGGTGCGGCGCCCAAAACTGCACACAGTACTCCAGCTGCGGCCTCACCAATGCTGTATACAGCTGCAGCAAGACCTCCCTACTTTTATATTCAATCCCCCTCGCTATGAAGGCCAGCATCCCATTCGCCTTCCTGACCACCTGCTGCACTTGCAGGCTGGGTTTTTGCGGCTCATGCACTAGGACCCCGAGGTCCCTCTGCACCGTCGCCTGCTGCAGTTTTTCGCCACGTAAGTAATAGTCCTTCCTACCATTCTTCCTACCAAAGTGGACCACCTCACACTTGCCAACATTAAATTCCATTTGCCATTTCCTGGCCCATTCGCCCAGCCTATTGTGGATTTCCCCCAACTTGCTGATCTCACCGAGACAAACACTTTACGACATTCTCATTTCATGGAGATACACGCATTGGCTCAATATCAGCCCAATGGCATTCACTGCTCGAAGGTATTCCGAGAATCTTTGGAACCCATTGTGGATTTCTTCCAATTTGCTGAACTCAACGAGATAAACACTTCACCACTTTCTCATTTCATTGTGATACACACATTAGCAAAATATCAGCCAAATGGCATTCACTACTCCAAGGCATTCAGTGAATCTTTGGAACCTATTGGGGTTTTCTTACAACTTGCTGAACTCATTGAGATAAGGACTTTACCACCTTCTCATTGCATTGAGATAAACACATTGCAGAATATCAGCAAAATGGCATTCGTTGCTGGAAGGAATTCAGAGAATCCTTGGAACCTATTGTGGATTTCCCCCAACTTGCTGAACTCATCGAGACAAATACTTCACTGCTTTCTCATTTCATTGAGATACACACATTGGCAGAGTAACAGCCAAACGGCATTCACTGCTCGAAGGTATTCAGAGAATCTTTGGAAACTATTGTGGATTTCCTCCAAATTGCTAATCTCATCGAGATCATCCAAATGGCATACTCTTATCTCTGGTATTCAGAGAAACTTTGGAGCATATTGTGGATTTCCTCCAACTTGCTGATCTCATCCAGAAAAGCACTCTACAACTTTCTCATTCCATTGAGATACACACATTGGTAGAATACCAGCCAAATTGCATTCACTGCTCGAAGGTATTCAGAGAAACTTTGCGGATTTCTACCAACTTGCTGAATTCATCGAGATAAGAACTTTACCACTATCTCATTTCATTGAGATACACACAGTGGCAGAATGTCAGCCAAATGGCATTCGCTGCTGGAAGGAATTCAGAGAATCCTTGGAACCTATAGTGGATTTCCCCCAACTTGCTGAACTCATGGAGACAAGGACTTTACGACATTCTCATTTCATTGAGATACACACATTGGCAGAATAACAGCCAAATGGCATTCACTGCTCGACGGTATTCACAGAAACATTGGATCATATTGTGGATTTCCTCCAACTTGCTGATCTCATCGAGAGAAGTACTACACAACTTTCTCATTTCATTGAGATACACACATTTTCAGAATATCAGCCAAATTGCATTCACTGCTCGAAGGTATTCAGAGAAAGTTTAGAACCTATTGCGAATTTCTTCCAACTTGCAGGATTCATCCAGATCAGAACTTTACCACTATCTCATTTCATTGAGATACACACATTGGCAGAATATCAGCCAAATGGCTTTCACTGCTCGAAGGTATTCAGAGAAACTTTGGAACCGATTGTGGATTTCTTGCAACTTGTTGAACTCATGGAGATAAGGACTTTACCACTTTCTCATTTCATAGTGATACACACATTGGCAGAATATCAGCCAAATGGCATTCACTACTCGAAGGCATTCAGTGAATCTTTGGAACCTATAGGGAATTTCTTACAACTTCCTGAACACAATGACATAAGGGCTTTACCACTTTCTCTGTTTATTGAGATAAACACATTGGCAGAATATCAGCCGAATTGCATTCACTGCTCGAAGGTATTCAGAGAAACTTGGGAACATATTGTGGATTTCCTCCAACATGCTGACCTCATCGAGATAAGCACTATACAACTTTCTCATTTCATCGAGAGACACACATTGGCAGAATATCAGCCAAATGGCATTCACTGCTCGAAGGCATTGAGTGAATCTTTGGAACCTATTGGGCATTTCTTACAACTTGCTGAACTCAATGAGATAAGGACTTCACCACTTTCTCATTTGATTGATATAAACACGTTGGCAGAATATCAGCCAAATGGCGTTCACTGCTCTAATGCATTGCGAGAAACTTTGGAACCTATTGTGGATTTCTTCCAATTTGCTGAACTGAATGAGATAAACACTTTACCACTTTCTCATTTCATTGTGATACACATACTAGTAGAATATCCGCCAAATGGCATTCACTACTCCAAGGCATTCAGTGAATCTTTGGAACCTATTGGGGTTTTCTTACAACTTGCTGATCTCATTGAGATAAGGACTTTACCACTTTCTCATTCAATCGAGATACACACATTGGCAGAATATCAGCCAAATGGCATTCGTTGCTGGAAGGAATTCAGAGAATCCTTGGAACCTATTGTGGATTTCCCCCAACTTGCTGATCTCACCGAGACAAACACTTTACGACATTCTCATTTCATGGAGATACACACATTGGCAGAATATCAGCCCAATGGTATTCACTGCTCGAAAGTATTCAGAGAAACTTTGGAACCGATGTGGATTTCTTGCAACTTGTTGAAATCATGGAGATACACACTTTACCACTTTCTCATTTCATTGTGATACACACGTAGACAGAATATCAGCCCAATGGCATTCACTGCTCGACGGTATTCAGAGAAAATTTGGAACCTATTGTGGATTTCCCCCAACTTGCTGATCTCACCGAGGCAAACACTTTACGACATTCTCATTTCATGGAGATACACACATTGGCAGAATATCAGCCCAATGGCATTCACTGCTCGAAGGTATTCCGAGAAACTTTGGAAACCATTGTGGATTTCTTCCAATTTGCTGAACTCAACGAGATAAACACTTTACCACTTTCTCATTTCATTGTGATACACACATTGGCAGAATATCAGCCAAATGGCATTCACTACTCGAAGGCATTCAGTGAATCTTTGGAACCTATTGGGGATTTCTTACAACTTCCTGAACACAATGACATAAGGGCTTTACCACTTTCTCTTTTCATTGAGATAAACACATTGGCAGAATATCAGCCGAGTTGCATTCACTGCTCGAAGGTATTCAGAGAAACTTGGGAACATATTGTGGATTTCCTCCAACATGCTGACCTCATCGAGATAAGCACTATACAAATTTCTCATTTCATTGAGAGACACACATTGGCAGAATATCAGCCAAATGGCATTCACTGCTCGAACGCATTCGGTGAATCTTTGGAACCTATTGGGGATTTCTTACAACTTGCTGAACTCATTGAGATAAACACTTTACCTCTTTCTCATTTCATTGTGATACACACATTGGCAGAATATCAGCCAAATGGCATTCACTGCTCGAAGGCATTCAGTGAATCTTTGGAACCTATTGGGCATTTCTTACAAATGCTGAACTCAATGAGATAAGGACTTCACCACTTTCTCATCTGATTGAGATAAACACGTTGGCAGAATATCAGCCAAATTGCATTCACTGCTCGAAGGTATTCAGAGAAACTTTGGAACCTATTGCGAATTTCTTCCAACTTGCAGGATTCATCCAGTTCAGAACTTTACCACTATCTCATTTCATTGAGATACACACATTGGCAGAATATCAGCCAAATGGCATTCACTGCTCGAAGGTATTCAGAGAAACTTCGGAACCGATTGTGGATTTCTTGCAACTTGTTGAACTCATGGAGATAAGGACTTTACCACTTTCTCATTTCATTGAGATACACACATAGACAGAATATCAGCCAAATGGCATTCACTACTCGAAGGCATTCAGTGAATCTTTGGAACCTATTGGGGATTTCTTACAACTTCCTGAACTCAATGAGATAAGGGCTTTACCACTTTCTCTTTTCATTGAGATAAACACATTGGCAGAATATCAGCCGAATTGCATTCACTGCTCGAAGGTATTCAGAGAAACTTTGGAACCTATTGTGGATTTCCTCCAACTTGCTGAACTCACAGAGACAAACCCTTGACGACATTCTCATTTCATTGAGATACACGCATTGGCAGAATATCAGCCAAATGGCATTCACTGCTCGATGGTATTCAGAGAAACTTTGGAACATATTGTGGATTTTCTCCAACTTGCTGATCTGATCGAGATAAGCACGATACAACTTTCTCATTTCATTGAGATACACACATTGGCAGAATATCAGCCGAATTCCATTCACTGCTCGAAGGTATTCAGAGAAACTTGGGAACATATTGTGGATTTCCTCCAACATGCTGACCTCATCGAGATAAGCACTATACAACTTTCTCATTTCATTGAGAGACACACATTGGCAGAATATCAGCCAAATGGCATTCACTGCTCGAAGGCATTCAGTGAATCTTTGGAACCTATTGGGGTTTTCTTACAACTTGCTGAACTCATTGAGATAAACACTTTACCTCTTTCTCATTTCATTGTGATACACACATTGGCAGAATATCAGCCAAATGGCATTCACTGCTCGAAGGCATTCAGTGAATCTTTGGAACCTATTGGGCATTTCTTACAACTTGCTGAACTCAATGAGATAAGGACTTCACCACTTTCTCATTTGATTGAGATAAACACGTTGGCAGAATATCAGCCAAATGGTTTCACTGCTCTAAGGCATTGTGAGAAACTTTGGAACCCATTGTGGATTTCTTCCAATTTGCTGAACTGAATGGGATAAACACTTTACCACTTTCTCATTTCATTGTGATACACACACTAGCAGAATATCCGCCAAATGGCATTCACTACTCCAAGGCATTCAGTGAATCTTTGGAACCTATTGGGGTTTTCTTACAACTTGCTGATCTCATTGAGATAAGGACTTTACCACTTTCTCATTCCATCGAGATACACACATTGGCAGAATATCAGCCAAATGGCATTCGTTGCTGGAAGGAATTCAGAGAAAATTTGGAACCTATTGTGGATTTCCCCCAACTTGCTGATCTCACCGAGACAAACACTTTACGACATTCTCATTTCATGGAGATACACGCATTGGCACAATATCAGCCCAATGGCATTCACTGCTCGAAGGTATTCCGAGAAACTTTGGAACCCATTGTGGATTTCTTCCAATTTGCTGAACTCAACGAGATAAACACTTTTCCACTTTCTCATTTCATTGTGATACACACATTAGCAAAATATCAGCCAAATGGCATTCACTACTCCAAGGCATTCAGTGAATCTTTGGAACCTATTGGGGTTTTCTTACAACTTGCTGAACTCATTGAGATAAGGAGTTTACCACTTTCTCATTCCATCCAGAGAATCCTTGGAACCTATTGTGGATTTCCCCCAACTTGCTGAACTCATCAAGACAAATACTTTACTGCTTTCTCATTTCATTGAGATACACACATTGGCAGAATAACAGCCAAATGGCATTCACTGCTCGAAGGTATTCAGAGAATCTTTGGAAACTATTGTGGATTTCCTCCAAATTGCTAATCTCATCGAGATCATCCAAATGGCATACTCTTATCTCTGGTATTCAGAGAAACTTTGGAACATATTGTGGATTTCCTCCAACTTGCTGATCTCATTGAGAAAAGCACTCTACAACTTTCTCATTTCATTGAGATACACACATTGGCAGAATACCAGCCAAATTGCTTTCACTGCTCGAAGGTATTCAGAGAAACTTTGCGGATTTCTACCAACTTGCTGAATTCATCGAGATAAGAACTTTACCACTATCTCATTTCATTGAGATACACACAGTGGCAGAATGTCAGCCAAATGGCATTCGCTGCAGGAAGGAATTCAGAGAATCCTTGGAACCTATTGTGGATTTCCCCCAACTTGCTGAACTCATGGAGACAAGGACTTTACGACTTTCTCATTTCATTGAGATACACACACTAGCAGAATATCCGCCAAATGGCATTCACTACTCCAAGGCATTCAGTGAATCATTGGAACCTATTGGGGTTTTCTTACAACTTGCTGATCTCATTGAGACAAGGACCTTACCACTTCTTCATTCCATCGAGATACACACATTGGCAGAATATCAGCCAAATGGCATTCCTTGCTGGAAGGATTTCTGAGAAAATTTGGAACCTATTGTGGATTTCCCCCAACTTGCTGATCTCACCGAGACAAACACTTTACGACATTCTCATTTCATGGAGATGCACGCATTGGCACAATATCAGCCCAATGGCATTCACTGCTCGAAGGTATTCCGAGAAACTTTGGAACCCATTGTGGATTTCTTCCAATTTGCTGAACTCAACGAGATAAACACTTTACCACTTTCTCATTTCATTGTGATACACACATTAGCAGAATATCAGCCAAATGGCATTCACTACTCCAAGGCATTCAGTGAATCTTTGGAACCTATTGGGGTTTTTTACAACTTGCTGAACTCATTGAGATAAGGACTTTACCACTTTCTCATTCCATCCAGAGAATCCTTGGAACCTATTGTGGATTTCCCCCAACTTGCTGGACTCATCCAGACAAATACTTTACTGCTTTCTCATTTCATTGAGATACACACATTGGCAGAATAACAGCCAAATGGCATTCACTGCTCGAAGGTATTCAGAAAATCTTTGGAAACTATTGTGGATTTCCTCCAAATTGCTAATCTCATCGAGATCATCCAAATGGCATACTCTTATCTCTGGTATTCAGAGAAAGTTTGGTTCATATTGTGGATTTCCTCCAACTTGCTGATCTCATCGAGAAAAGCACTCTACAACTTTCTCATTTCATTGAGATACACACATTGGCAGAATACCAGCCAAATTGCATTCACTGCTCGAAGGTATTCAGAGAAACTTTGGAACCTATTGCGGATTTCTACCAACTTGCTGAATTCATCGAGATAAGAACTTTACCACTATCTCATTTCATTGAGATACACACAGTGGCAGAATGTTAGCCAAATGGCATTCGCTGCTGGAAGGAATTCAGAGAATCCTTGGAACCTATTGTGGATTTCCCCCAACTTGCTGAACTCATGGAGACAAGGACTTTACGACTTTCTCATTTCATTGAGATACACACATTGGCAGAATAACAGCCAAATGGCATTCACTGCTCGATGGTATTCACAGAAACATTGGATCATATGGTGGATTTCCTCCAACTTGCTGATCTCATCGAGAGAAGTACTATACAACTTTCTCATTTCATTGAGATACACACATTGGCAGAATATCAGCCAAATTGCATTCACTGCTCGAAGGTATTCAGAGAAACTTTGGAACCTATTGCGAATTTGTTCCAACTTGCAGGATTCATCCAGTTCAGAACTTTACCACTATCTCATTTCATTGAGATACACACATTGGTAGAATATCAGCCAAATGGCATTCACTGCTCGAAGGTATTCAGAGAAACTTCGGAACCGATTGTGGATTTCTTGCAACTTGTTGAACTCATGGAGATAAGGACTTTACCACTTTCTCATTTCATTGAGATACACACATAGACAGAATATCAGCCAAATGGCATTCACTACTCGAAGGCATTCAGTGAATCTTTGGAACCTATTGGGGATTTCTTACAACTTCCTGAACTCAATGAGATAAGGACTTCACCACTTTCTCTTTTCATTGAGATAAACACATTGGCAGAATATCAGCCGAATTGCATTCACTGCTCGAAGGTATTCAGAGAAACTTTGGAACCTATTGTGGATTTCCTCCAACTTGCTGAACTCACAGAGACAAATACTTTACTGCTTTCTCATTTCATTGAGATACACACATTGGCAGAATACCAGCCAAATTGCATTCACTGCTCGAAGGTATTCAGAGAAACTTTCGAACCTATTGCGGATTTCTACCCACTTGCTGAATTCATCGAGACAAGAACTTTACCACTATCTCATTTCATTGAGATACACACAGTGGCAGAATGTCAGCCAAATGGCATTCGCTGCTGGAAGGAATTCAGAGAATCCTTGGAACCTATTGTGGATTTCCCCCAACTTGCTGAACTCATGGAGACAAGGACTTTACGACTTTCTCATTTCATTGAGATACACACATTGGCAGAATAACAGCCAAATGGCATTCACTGCTCGATGGTATTCACAGAAACATTGGAGCATATGGTGGATTTCCTCCAACCTGCTGATCTCATCGAGAGAAGTACTATACAACTTTCTCATTTCATTGAGATACACACATTGGCAGAATATCAGCCAAATTGCATTCACTGCTCGAAGGTATTCAGAGAAACTTTGGAACCTATTGCGAATTTCTTCCAACTTGCAGGATTCATCCAGTTCAGAACTTTACCACTATCTCATTTCATTGAGATACACACATTGGTAGAATATCAGCCAAATGGCATTCACTGCTCGAAGGTATTCAGAGAAACTTCGGAACCGATTGTGGATTTCTTGCAACTTGTTGAACTCATGGAGATAAGGACTTTACCACTTTCTCATTTCATTGAGATACACACATAGACAGAATATCAGCCAAATGGCATTCACTACTCGAAGGCATTCAGTGAATCTTTGGAACCTATTGGGGATTTCTTACAACTTCCTGAACTCAATGAGATAAGGGCTTTACCACTTTCTCTTTTCATTGAGATAAACACATTGGCAAAATATCAGCCGAATTGCATTCACTGCTGGAAGGAATTCACAGAATCCTTGGAACCTATTGTGGATTTCCCCCAACTTGCTGGACTCATCGAGACAAATACTTTACTGCTTACTCATTTCATTGAGATACACACATTGGCAGAATAACAGCCAAACGGCATTCACTGCTCGACGGTATTCAGAGAATCTTTGGAAACTATTGTGGATTTCCTCCAAATTGCTAATCTCATCGAGATCATCCAAATGGCATACTCTTATCTCTGGTATTCAGAGAAACTTTGGAACATATTGTGGATTTCCTCCAACTTGCTGATCTCATCGAGAAAAGCACTCTACAACTTTCTCATTTCATTGAGATACACACATTGGCAGAATACCAGCCAAATTGCATTCACTGCTCGAAGGTATTCAGAGAAACTTTGCGGATTTCTACCAACTTGCTGAATTCATCGAGATAAGAACTTTACCACTATCTCATTTCATTGAGATACACACAGTGGCAGAATGTCAGCCAAATGGCATTCGCTGCAGGAAGGAATTCAGAGAATCCTTGGAACCTATTGTGGATTTCCCCCAACTTGCTGAACTCATGGAGACAAGGACTTTACGACTTTCTCATTTCATTGAGATACACACACTAGCAGAATATCCGCCAAATGGCATTCACTACTCCAAGGCATTCAGTGAATCATTGGAACCTATTGGGGTTTTCTTACAACTTGCTGATCTCATTGAGACAAGGACCTTACCACTTCTTCATTCCATCGAGATACACACATTGGCAGAATATCAGCCAAATGGCATTCCTTGCTGGAAGGATTTCTGAGAAAATTTGGAACCTATTGTGGATTTCCCCCAACTTGCTGATCTCACCGAGACAAACACTTTACGACATTCTCATTTCATGGAGATGCACGCATTGGCACAATATCAGCCCAATGGCATTCACTGCTCGAAGGTATTCCGAGAAACTTTGGAACCCATTGTGGATTTCTTCCAATTTGCTGAACTCAACGAGATAAACACTTTACCACTTTCTCATTTCATTGTGATACACACATTAGCAGAATATCAGCCAAATGGCATTCACTACTCCAAGGCATTCAGTGAATCTTTGGAACCTATTGGGGTTTTCTTACAACTTGCTGAACTCATTGAGATAAGGACTTTACCACTTTCTCATTCCATCCAGAGAATCCTTGGAACCTATTGTGGATTTCCCCCAACTTGCTGGACTCATCCAGACAAATACTTTACTGCTTTCTCATTTCATTGAGATACACACATTGGCAGAATAACAGCCAAATGGCATTCACTGCTCGAAGGTATTCAGAAAATCTTTGGAAACTATTGTGGATTTCCTCCAAATTGCCAATCTCATCGAGATCATCCAAATGGCATACTCTTATCTCTGGTATTCAGAGAAAGTTTGGTTCATATTGTGGATTTCCTCCAACTTGCTGATCTCATCGAGAAAAGCACTCTACAACTTTCTCATTTCATTGAGATACACACATTGGCAGAATACCAGCCAAATTGCATTCACTGCTCGAAGGTATTCAGAGAAACTTTGGAACCTATTGCGGATTTCTACCAACTTGCTGAATTCATCGAGATAAGAACTTTACCACTATCTCATTTCATTGAGATACACACAGTGGTAGAATGTCAGCCAAATGGCATTCGCTGCTGGAAGGAATTCAGAGAATCCTTGGAACCTATTGTGGATTTCCCCCAACTTGCTGAACTCATGGAGACAAGGACTTTACGACTTTCTCATTTCATTGAGATACACACATTGACAGAATAACAGCCAAATGGCATTCACTGCTCGATGGTATTCACAGAAACATTGGATCATATGGTGGATTTCCTCCAACTTGCTGATCTCATCGAGAGAAGTACTATACAACTTTCTCATTTCATTGAGATACACACATTGGCAGAATATCAGCCAAATTGCATTCACTGCTCGAAGGTATTCAGAGAAACTTTGGAACCTATTGCGAATTTGTTCCAACTTGCAGGATTCATCCAGTTCAGAACTTTACCACTATCTCATTTCATTGAGATACACACATTGGTAGAATATCAGCCAAATGGCATTCACTGCTCGAAGGTATTCAGAGCAACTTCGGAACCGATTGTGGATTTCTTGCAACTTGTTGAACTCATGGAGATAAGGACTTTACCACTTTCTCATTTCATTGAGATACACACATAGACAGAATATCAGCCAAATGGCATTCACTACTCGAAGGCATTCAGTGAATCTTTGGAACCTATTGGGGATTTCTTACAACTTCCTGAACTCAATGAGATAAGGGCTTTACCACTTTCTCTTTTCATTGAGATAAACACATTGGCAGAATATCAGCCGAATTGCATTCACTGCTCGAAGGTATTCAGAGAAACATTGGAACCTATTGTGGATTTCCTCCAACTTGCTGAACTCACAGAGACAAACCCTTGACGACATTCTCATTTCATTGAGATACACACATTGGCAGAATATCAGCCAAATGGCATTCACTGCTCGATGGTATTCAGAGAAACTTTGGAACATATTGTGGATTTTCTCCAACTTGCTGATCTGATCAAGATAAGCACTATACAACTTTCTCATTTCATTGAGATACACACATTGGCAGAATATCAGCCCAATTGCATTCACTGCTCGAAGGTATTCAGAGAAACTTGGGAACATATTGCGGATTTCTACCAACTTGCTGAATTCATCGAGATAAGAACTTTACCACTATCTCATTTCATTGAGATACACACAGTGGCAGAATGTCAGCCAAATGGCATTCGCTGCTGGAAGGAATTCAGAGAATTCTTGGAACCTATTGTGGATTTCCCCCAACTTGCTGAACTCATGGAGACAAGGACTTTACGACATTCTCATTTCATTGAGATACACACATTGGCAGAATAACAGCCAAATGGCATTCACTGCTCGATGGTATTCACAGAAACATTGGATCATATTGTGGATTTCCTCCAACTTGCTGATCTCATCGCGATAAGCACTATACAACTTTCTCATTTCATTGAGATACACACATTGGCAGAATATCAGCCGAATGGCATTCACTGCTCGAAGACATTCGGTGAATCTTTGGAACCTATTGGGGATTTCTTACAACTTGCTGAACTGAATGAGATAAGGACTTCACCACTTTCTCATTTGATTGAGATAAACACGTTGGCAGAATATCAGCCAAATGGCGTTCACTGCTCTAAGGCATTGCGAGAAACTTTGGAACCTATTGTGGATTTCTTCCAATTTGCAGAACTGAATGAGATAAATTCCAGAATATCAGCCAAATGGCATTCACTGCTCCAAGGCTTTCAGTGAATCATTGGAACCTATTGGGGTTCTCTTACAACTTGCTGAACTCATTGAGATAAGGACTTTACCACCTTCTCATTGCATTGAGATGAACACATTGCAGAATAACAGCCAAATGGCATTCACTGCTCGACGGTATTCACAGAAACATTGGACCATATTGTGGATTTCCTCCAACTTGCTGATCTCATCGAGAGAAGTACTATACAACTTTCTCATTTCATGGAGATACACACATTGGCAGAATATCAGCCAAATTGCATTCACTGCTCGAAGGTATTCAGAGAAACTTTGGAACCCATTGTGGATTTCTTCCAATTTGCTGAACTCATGGAGATAAGGACTTTACCACTTTCTCATTTCATAGTGATACACACATTGGCAGAATATCAGCCAAATGGCATTCACTACTCGAAGGCATTCAGTGAATCTTTGGAACCTATAGGGAATTTCTTACAACTTCCTGAACACAATGACATAAGGGCTTTACCACTTTCTCTGTTCATTGAGATAAACACATTGGCAGAATATCAGCCGAATTCCATTCACTGCTCGAAGGTATTCAGAGAAACTTGGGAACATATTGTGGATTTCCTCCAACATGCTGACCTCATCGAGATAAGCACTATACAACTTTCTCATTTCATTGAGAGACACACATTGGCAGAATATCAGCCAAATGGCATTCACTGCTCGAAGGCATTCAGTGAATCTTTGGAACCTATTGGGCATTTCTTACAACTTGCTGAACTCAATGAGATAAGGACTTCACCACTTTCTCATTTGATTGATATAAACACGTTGGCAGAATATCAGCCAAAAGGCGTTCACTGCTCTAATGCATTGCGAGAAACTTTGGAACCTATTGTGGATTTCTTCCAAATTGCCTAACTGAATGAGATAAAAACTTTACCACTTTCTCATTTCATTGTGATACACACACTAGCAGAATATCCGCCAAACGGCATTCACAACTCCAAGGGATTCAGTGAATCTTTGGAACCTATTGGGGTTTTCTGACAACTTGCTGAACTCATTGAGATAAGGACTTTACCACCTTCTCATTGCATTGAGATAAACACATTGCAGAATATCAGCAAAATGGCATTCGTTGCTGGAAGGAATTCAGAGAATCCTTGGAACCTATTGTGGATTTCCCCCAACTTGCTGAACTCATCGAGACATATACTTCACTGCTTTCTCATTTCATAGTGATACACACATTGGCAGAATATCAGCCAAATGGCATTCACTACTCGAAGGCATTCAGTGAATCTTTGGAACCTATAGGGAATTTCTTACAACTTCCTGAACACAATGACATAAGGGCTTTGCCACTTTCTCTGTTCATTGAGATAAACACATTGGCAGAATATCAGCCGAATTCCATTCACTGCTCGAAGGTATTCAGAGAAACTTGGGAACATATTGTGGATTTCCTCCAACATGCTGACCTCATCGAGATAAGCACTATACAACTTTCTCATTTCATTGAGAGACACACATTGGCAGAATATCAGCCAAATGGCATTCACTGCTCGAAGGCATTCAGTGAATCTTTGGAACCTATTGGGCATTTCTTACAACTTGCTGAACTCAATGAGATAAGGACTTCACTACTTTCTCATTTGATTGATATAAACACGTTGGCAGAATATCAGCCAAATGGCGTTCACTGCTCTAATGCATTGCGAGAAACTTTGGAACCTATTGTGGATTTCTTCCAATTTGCTGAACTGAATGAGATAAAAACTTTACCACTTTCTCATTTCATTGTGATACACACACTAGCAGAATATCCGCCAAACGGCATTCACAACTCCAAGGCATTCAGTGAATCTTTGGAACCTATTGGGGTTTTCTTACAACTTGCTGATCTCATTGAGATAAGGACTTTACCACTTTCTCATTCCATCGAGATACACACATTGGCAGAATATCAGCCAAATGGCATTCGTTGCTGGAAGGAATTCAGAGAAAATTTGGAACCTATTGTGGATTTCCCCCAACTTGCTGATCTCACCGAGACAAACACTTTACGACATTCTCATTTCATGGAGATACACGCATTGGCACAATATCAGCCCAATGGCATTCACTGCTCGAAGGTATTCCGAGAATCTTTGGAACCCATTGTGGATTTCTTCCAATTTGCTGAACTCAACGAGATAAACACTTTACCACTTTCTCATTTCATTGTGATACACACATTAGCAAAATATCAGCCAAATGGCATTCTCTACTCCAAGGCATTCAGTGAATCTTTGGAACATATTGGGGTTTTCTTACAACTTGCTGAACTCATTGAGATAAGGACTTTACCACCTTCTCATTGCATTGAGATAAACACATTGCAGAATATCAGCAAAATGGCATTCGTTGCTGGAAGGAATTCAGAGAATCCTTGGAACCTATTGTGGATTACCCCCAACTTGCTGAACTCATCGAGACAAATACTTCACTGCTTTCTCATTTCATTGAGATACACACATTGGCAGAGTAACAGCCAAACGGCATTCACTGCTCGAAGGTATTCAGAGAATCTTTGGAAACTATTGTGGATTTCCTCCAAATTGCTAATCTCATCGAGATCATCCAAACGGCATACACTTTGGTATTCAGAGAAACTTTGGAGCATATTGTGGATTTCCTCCAACTTGCTGATCTCATCGAGAAAAGCACTCTACAACTTTCTCATTCCATTGAGATACACACATTGGTAGAATACCAGCCAAATTGCATTCACTGCTCGAAGGTATTCAGAGAAACTTTGCGGATTTCTACCAACTTGCTGAATTCATCGAGATAAGAACTTTACCACTATCTCATTTCATTGAGATACACACAGTGGCAGAATGTCAGCCAAATGGCATTCGCTGCTGGAAGGAATTCAGAGAATCCTTGGAACCTATAGTGGATTTCCCCCAACTTGCTGAACTCATGGAGACAAGAACTTTACGACATTCTCATTTCATTGAGATACACACATTGGCAGAATAACAACCAAATGGCATTCACTGCTCGACGGTATTCACAGAAACATTGGATCATATTGTGGATTTCCTCCAACTTGCTGATCTCATCGAGAGAAGTACTATACAACTTTCTCATTTCATGGAGATACACACATTGGCAGAATATCAGCCAAATTGCATTCACTGCTCGAAGGTATTCAGAGAAACTTTGGAACCTATTGCGAATTTCTTCCAACTTGCAGGATTCATCCAGATCAGAACTTTACCACTATCTCATTTCATTGAGATACACACATTGGCAGAATATCAGCCAAATGGCTTTCACTGCTCGAAGGTATTCAGAGAAACTTTGGAACCCATTGTGGATTTCTTGCAACTTGTTGAACTCATGGAGATAAGGACTTTACCACTTTCTCATTTCATGGAGATACACACATTGGCAGAATATCAGCCAAATGGCATTCACTACTCGAAGGCATTCAGTGAATCTTTTGAACCTATAGGGAATTTCTTACAACTTCCTGAACACAATGACATAAGGGCTTTACCACTTTCTCTGTTCATTGAGATAAACACATTGGCAGAATATCAGCCGAATTCCATTCACTGCTCGAAGGTATTCAGAGAAACTTGGGAACATATTGTGGATTTCCTCCAACATGCTGACCTCATCGAGATAAGCACTATACAACTTTCTCATTTCATTGAGAGACACACATTGGCAGAATATCAGCCAAATGGCATTCACTGCTCGAAGGCATTCAGTGAATCTTTGGAACCTATTGGGCATTTCTTACAAATTGCTGAACTCAATGAGATAAGGACTTCACCACTTTCTCATTTGATTGATATAAACACGTTGGCAGAATGTCAGCCAAATGGCGTTCACTGCTCTAATGCATTGCGAGAAACTTTGGAACCTATTGTGGATTTCTTCCAATTTGCTGAACTGAATGAGATAAACACTTTACCACTTTCTCATTTCATTGTGATACACACACTAGCAGAATATCCGCCAAATGGCATTCACTACTCCAAGGCATTCAGTGAATCTTTGGAACCTATTGGGGTTTTCTTACAACTTGCTGATCTCATTGAGATAAGGACTTTACCACTTTCTCATTCCATCGAGATACACACATTGGCAGAATATCAGCCAAATGGCATTCGTTGCTGGAAGGAATTCAGACAAAATTTGGAACCTATTGTGGATTTCCCCCAACTTGCTGATCTCACCGAGACAAACACTTTACGACATTCTCATTTCATGGAGATACACGCATTGGCACAATATCAGCCCAATGGCATTCACTGCTCGAAGGTATTCCGAGAATCTTTGGAACCCATTGTGGATTTCTTCCAATTTGCTGAACTCAACGAGATAAACACTTTACCACTTTCTCATTTCATTGTGATACACACATTAGCAAAATATCAGCCAAATGGCATTCTCTACTCCAAGGCATTCAGTGAATCTTTGGAACCTATTGGGGTTTTCTTACAACTTGCTGAACTCATTGAGATAAGGACTTTACCACCTTCTCATTGCATTGAGATAAACACATTGCAGAATATCAGCAAAATGGCATTCGTTGCTGGAAGGAATTCAGAGAATCCTTGGAACCTATTGTGGATTACCCCCAACTTGCTGAACTCATCGAGACAAATACTTCACTGCTTTCTCATTTCATTGAGATACACACATTGGCAGAGTAACAGCCAAACGGCATTCACTGCTCGAAGGTATTCAGAGAATCTTTGGAAACTATTGTGGATTTCCTCCAAATTGCTAATCTCATCGAGATCATCCAAATGGCATACTCTTATCTCTGGTATTCAGAGAAACTTTGGAGCATATTGTGGATTTCCTCCAACTTGCTGATCTCATCGAGAAAAGCACTCTACAACTTTCTCATTCCATTGAGATACACACATTGGTAGAATACCAGCCAAATTGCATTCACTGCTCGAAGGTATTCAGAGAAACTTTGCGGATTTCTACCAACTTGCTGAATTCATCGAGATAAGAACTTTACCACTATCTCATTTCATTGAGATACACACAGTGGCAGAATGTCAGCCAAATGGCATTCGCTGCTGGAAGGAATTCAGAGAATCCTTGGAACCTATTGTGGATTTCCCCCAACTTGCTGAACTCATGGAGACAAAGACTTTACGACATTCTCATTTCATTGAGATACACACATTGGCAGAATAACAGCCAAATGGCATTCACTGCTCGACGGTATTCACAGAAACATTGGATCATATTGTGGATTTCCTCCAACTTGCTGATCTCATCGAGAGAAGTACTATACAACTTTCTCATTTCATTGAGATACACACATTTTCAGAATATCAGCCAAATTGCATTCACTGCTCGAAGGTATTCAGAGAAACTTTGGAACCTATTGCGAATTTCTTCCAACTTGCAGGATTCATCCAGATCAGAACTTTACCACTATCTCATTTCATTGAGATACACACATTGGCAGAATATCAGCCAAATGGCTTTCACTGCTCGAAGGTATTCAGAGAAACTTTGGAACCCATTGTGGATTTCTTCCAATTTGCTGAACTCATGGAGATAAGGACTTTACCACTTTCTCATTTCATAGTGATACACACATTGGCAGAATATCAGCCAAATGGCATTCACTACTCGAAGGCATTCAGTGAATCTTTGGAACCTATAGGGAATTTCTTACAACTTCCTGAACACAATGACATAAGGGCTTTACCACTTTCTCTGTTCATTGAGATAAACACATTGGCAGAATATCAGCCGAATTCCATTCACTGCTCGAAGGTATTCAGAGAAACTTGGGAACATATTGTGGATTTCCTCCAACATGCTGACCTCATCGAGATAAGCACTATACAACTTTCTCATTTCATTGAGAGACACACATTGGCAGAATATCAGCCAAATGGCATTCACTGCTCGAAGGCATTCAGTGAATCTTTGGAACCTATTGGGCATTTCTTACAACTTGCTGAACTCAATGAGATAAGGACTTCACCACTTTCTCATTTGATTGATATAAACACGTTGGCAGAATATCAGCCAAATGGCGTTCACTGCTCTAATGCATTGCGAGAAACTTTGGAACCTATTGTGGATTTCTTCCAATTTGCTGAACTGAATGAGATAAAAACTTTACCACTTTCTCATTTCATTGTGATACACACACTAGCAGAATATCCGCCAAACGGCATTCACAACTCCAAGGGATTCAGTGAATCTTTGGAACCTATTGGGGTTTTCTTACAACTTGCTGAACTCAATGAGATAAGGACTTCACCACTTTCTCATTTGATTGATAGAAACACGTTGGCAGAATATCAGCCAAATGGCGTTCACTGCTCTAATGCATTGCGAGAAACTTTGGAACCTATTGTGGATTTCTTCCAATTTGCTGAACTCAACGAGATAAACACTTTACCACTTTCTCATTTCATTGTGATACACACATTAGCAAAATATCAGCCAAATGGCATTCACTACTCCAAGGCATTCAGTGAATCTTTGGAACCTATTGGGGTTTTCTTACAACTTGCTGAACTCATTGAGATAAGGACTTTACCACCTTCTCATTGCATTGAGATAAACACATTGCAGAATATCAGCCAAATGGCATTTGTTGCTGGAAGGAATTCAGAGAATCCTTGGAACCTATTGTGGATTTCCTCCAACTTGCTGAACTCATGAAGACAAATACTTCACTGCTTTCTCATTTCTTTGAGATACACAGATTGGCAGAGTAACAGCCAAACGGCATTCACTGCTCGTAGGTATTCAGAGAATCTTTGGAAACTATTGTGGATTTCCTCCAAATTGCTAATCTCATCGAGATCATCCAAATGGCATACTCTTATCTCTGGTATTCAGAGAAACTTTGGAGCATATTGTGGATTTCCTCCAACTTGCTGATCTCATCGAGAAAAGCACTCTACAACTTTCTCATTCCATTGAGATACACACATTGGTAGAATACCAGCCAAATTGCATTCACTGCTCGAAGGTATTCAGAGAAACTTTGCGGATTTCTACCAACTTGCTGAATTCATCGAGATAAGAACTTTACCACTATCTCATTTCATTGAGATACACACAGTGGCAGAATGTCAGCCAAATGGCATTCGCTGCTGGAAGGAATTCAGAGAATCCTTGGAACCTATAGTGGATTTCCCCCAACTTGCTGAACTCATGGAGACAAGAACTTTACGACATTCTCATTTCATTGAGATACACACATTGGCAGAATAACAGCCAAATGGCATTCACTGCTCGACGGTATTCACAGAAACATTGGATCATATTGTGGATTTCCTCCAACTTGCTGATCTCATCGAGAGAAGTACTATACAACTTTCTCATTTCATGGAGATACACACATTGGCAGAATATCAGCCAAATTGCATTCACTGCTCGAAGGTATTCAGAGAAACTTTGGAACCTATTGCGAATTTCTTCCAACTTGCAGGATTCATCCAGATCAGAACTTTACCACTATCTCATTTCATTGAGATACACACATTGGCAGAATATCAGCCAAATGGCTTTCACTGCTCGAAGGTATTCAGAGAAACTTTGGAACCGATTGTGGATTTCTTGCAACTTGTTGAACTCATGGAGATAAGGACTTTACCACTTTCTCATTTCATGGAGATACACACATTGGCAGAATATCAGCCAAATGGCATTCACTACTCGAAGGCATTCAGTGAATCTTTTGAACCTATAGGGAATTTCTTACAACTTCCTGAACACAATGACATAAGGGCTTTACCACTTTCTCTGTTCATTGAGATAAACACATTGGCAGAATATCAGCCGAATTCCATTCACTGCTCGAAGGTATTCAGAGAAACTTGGGAACATATTGTGGATTTCCTCCAACATGCTGACCTCATCGAGATAAGCACTATACAACTTTCTCATTTCATTGAGAGACACACATTGGCAGAATATCAGCCAAATGGCATTCACTGCTCGAAGGCATTCAGTGAATCTTTGGAACCTATTGGGCATTTCTTACAAATTGCTGAACTCAATGAGATAAGGACTTCACCACTTTCTCATTTGATTGATATAAACACGTTGGCAGAATGTCAGCCAAATGGCGTTCACTGCTCTAATGCATTGCGAGAAACTTTGGAACCTATTGTGGATTTCTTCCAATTTGCTGAACTGAATGAGATAAAAACTTTACCACTTTCTCATTTCATTGTGATACACACACTAGCAGAATATCCGCCAAATGGCATTCACTACTCCAAGGCATTCAGTGAATTTTTGGAACCTATTGGGGTTTTCTTACAACTTGCTGATCTCATTGAGATAAGGACTTTACCACTTTCTCATTCCATCGAGATACACACATTGGCAGAATATCAGCCAAATGGCATTCGTTGCTGGAAGGAATTCAGACAAAATTTGGAACCTATTGTGGATTTCCCCCAACTTGCTGATCTCACCGAGACAAACACTTTACGACATTCTCATTTCATGGAGATACACGCATTGGCACAATATCAGCCCAATGGCATTCACTGCTCGAAGGTATTCCGAGAATCTTTGGAACCCATTGTGGATTTCTTCCAATTTGCTGAACTCAACGAGATAAACACTTTACCACTTTCTCATTTCATTGTGATACACACATTAGCAAAATATCAGCCAAATGGCATTCTCTACTCCAAGGCATTCAGTGAATCTTTGGAACCTATTGGGGTTTTCTTACAACTTGCTGAACTCATTGAGATAAGGACTTTACCACCTTCTCATTGCATTGAGATAAACACATTGCAGAATATCAGCAAAATGGCTTTCGTTGCTGGAAGGAATTCAGAGAATCCTTGGAACCTATTGTGGATTACCCCCAACTTGCTGAACTCATCGAGACAAATACTTCACTGCTTTCTCATTTCATTGAGATACACACATTGGCAGAGTAACAGCCAAACGGCATTCACTGCTCGAAGGTATTCAGAGAATCTTTGGAAACTATTGTGGATTTCCTCCAAATTGCTAATCTCATCGAGATCATCCAAATGGCATACTCTTATCTCTGGTATTCAGAGAAACTTTGGAGCATATTGTGGATTTCCTCCAACTTGCTGATCTCATCGAGAAAAGCACTCTACAACTTTCTCATTCCATTGAGATACACACATTGGTAGAATACCAGCCAAATTGCATTCACTGCTCGAAGGTATTCAGAGAAACTTTGCGGATTTCTACCAACTTGCTGAATTCATCGAGATAAGAACTTTACCACTATCTCATTTCATTGAGATACACACAGTGGCAGAATGTCAGCCAAATGGCATTCGCTGCTGGAAGGAATTCAGAGAATCCTTGGAACCTATTGTGGATTTCCCCCAACTTGCTGAACTCATGGAGACAAAGACTTTACGACATTCTCATTTCATTGAGATACACACATTGGCAGAATAACAGCCAAATGGCATTCACTGCTCGACGGTATTCACAGAAACATTGGATCATATTGTGGATTTCCTCCAACTTGCTGATCTCATCGAGAGAAGTACTATACAACTTTCTCATTTCATTGAGATACACACATTTTCAGAATATCAGCCAAATTGCATTCACTGCTCGAAGGTATTCAGAGAAACTTTGGAACCTATTGCGAATTTCTTCCAACTTGCAGGATTCATCCAGATCAGAACTTTACCACTATCTCATTTCATTGAGATACACACATTGGCAGAATATCAGCCAAATGGCTTTCACTGCTCGAAGGTATTCAGAGAAACTTTGGAACCCATTGTGGATTTCTTCCAATTTGCTGAACTCATGGAGATAAGGACTTTACCACTTTCTCATTTCATTGTGATACACACATTGGCAGAATATCAGCCAAATGGCATTCACTACTCGAAGGCATTCAGTGAATCTTTGGAACCTATAGGGAATTTCTTACAACTTCCTGAACACAATGACATAAGGGCTTTACCACTTTCTCTGTTCATTGAGATAAACACATTGGCAGAATATCAGCCGAATTCCATTCACTGCTCGAAGGTATTCAGAGAAACTTGGGAACATATTGTGGATTTCCTCCAACATGCTGACCTCATCGAGATAAGCACTATACAACTTTCTCATTTCATTGAGAGACACACATTGGCAGAATATCAGCCAAATGGCATTCACTGCTCGAAGGCATTCAGTGAATCTTTGGAACCTATTGGGCATTTCTTACAACTTGCTGAACTCAATGAGATAAGGACTTCACCACTTTCTCATTTGATTGATATAAACACGTTGGCAGAATATCAGCCAAATGGCGTTCACTGCTCTAATGCATTGCGAGAAACTTTGGAACCTATTGTGGATTTCTTCCAATTTGCTGAACTGAATGAGATAAAAACTTTACCACTTTCTCATTTCATTGTGATACACACACTAGCAGAATATCCGCCAAACGGCATTCACAACTCCAAGGGATTCAGTGAATCTTTGGAACCTATTGGGGTTTTCTTACAACTTGCTGAACTCAATGAGATAAGGACTTCACCACTTTCTCATTTGATTGATATAAACACGTTGGCAGAATATCAGCCAAATGGCGTTCACTGCTCTAATGCATTGCGAGAAACTTTGGAACCTATTGTGGATTTCTTCCAATTTGCTGAACTCAACGAGATAAACACTTTACCACTTTCTCATTTCATTGTGATACACACATTAGCAAAATATCAGCCAAATGGCATTCACTACTCCAAGGCATTCAGTGAATCTTTGGAACCTATTGGGGTTTTCTTACAACTTGCTGAACTCATTGAGATAAGGACTTTACCACCTTTTCATTGCATTGAGATAAACACATTGCAGAATATCAGCCAAATGGCATTTGTTGCTGGAAGGAATTCAGAGAATCCTTGGAACCTATTGTGGATTTCCTCCAACTTGCTGAACTCATGAAGACAAATACTTCACTGCTTTCTCATTTCTTTGAGATACACAGATTGGCAGAGTAACAGCCAAACGGCATTCACTGCTCGTAGGTATTCAGAGAATCTTTGGAAACTATTGTGGATTTCCTCCAAATTGCTAATCTCATCGAGATCATCCAAATGGCATACTCTTATCTCTGGTATTCAGAGAAACTTTGGAGCATATTGTGGATTTCCTCCAACTTGCTGATCTCATCGAGAAAAGCACTCTACAACTTTCTCATTCCATTGAGATACACACATTGGTAGAATACCAGCCAAATTGCATTCACTGCTCGAAGGTATTCAGAGAAACTTTGCGGATTTCTACCAACTTGCTGAATTCATCGAGATAAGAACTTTACCACTATCTCATTTCATTGAGATACACACAGTGGCAGAATGTCAGCCAAATGGCATTCGCTGCTGGAAGGAATTCAGAGAATCCTTGGAACCTATAGTGGATTTCCCCCAACTTGCTGAACTCATGGAGACAAGAACTTTACGACATTCTCATTTCATTGAGATACACACATTGGCAGAATAACAGCCAAATGGCATTCACTGCTCGACGGTATTCACAGAAACATTGGATCATATTGTGGATTTCCTCCAACTTGCTGATCTCATCGAGAGAAGTACTATACAACTTTCTCATTTCATGGAGATACACACATTGGCAGAATATCAGCCAAATTGCATTCACTGCTCGAAGGTATTCAGAGAAACTTTGGAACCTATTGCGAATTTCTTCCAACTTGCAGGATTCATCCAGATCAGAACTTTACCACTATCTCATTTCATTGAGATACACACATTGGCAGAATATCAGCCAAATGGCTTTCACTGCTCGAAGGTATTCAGAGAAACTTTGGAACCCATTGTGGATTTCTTGCAACTTGTTGAACTCATGGAGATAAGGACTTTACCACTTTCTCATTTCATGGAGATACACACATTGGCAGAATATCAGCCAAATGGCATTCACTACTCGAAGGCATTCAGTGAATCTTTTGAACCTATAGGGAATTTCTTACAACTTCCTGAACACAATGACATAAGGGCTTTACCACTTTCTCTGTTCATTGAGATAAACACATTGGCAGAATATCAGCCGAATTCCATTCACTGCTCGAAGGTATTCAGAGAAACTTGGGAACATATTGTGGATTTCCTCCAACATGCTGACCTCATCGAGATAAGCACTATACAACTTTCTCATTTCATTGAGAGACACACATTGGCAGAATATCAGCCAAATGGCATTCACTGCTCGAAGGCATTCAGTGAATCTTTGGAACCTATTGGGCATTTCTTACAAATTGCTGAACTCAATGAGATAAGGACTTCACCACTTTCTCATTTGATTGATATAAACACGTTGGCAGAATGTCAGCCAAATGGCGTTCACTGCTCTAATGCATTGCGAGAAACTTTGGAACCTATTGTGGATTTCTTCCAATTTGCTGAACTGAATGAGATAAAAACTTTACCACTTTCTCATTTCATTGTGATACACACACTAGCAGAATATCCGCCAAATGGCATTCACTACTCCAAGGCATTCAGTGAATTTTTGGAACCTATTGGGGTTTTCTTACAACTTGCTGATCTCATTGAGATAAGGACTTTACCACTTTCTCATTCCATCGAGATACACACATTGGCAGAATATCAGCCAAATGGCATTCGTTGCTGGAAGGAATTCAGACAAAATTTGGAACCTATTGTGGATTTCCCCCAACTTGCTGATCTCACCGAGACAAACACTTTACGACATTCTCATTTCATGGAGATACACGCATTGGCACAATATCAGCCCAATGGCATTCACTGCTCGAAGGTATTCCGAGAATCTTTGGAACCCATTGTGGATTTCTTCCAATTTGCTGAACTCAACGAGATAAACACTTTACCACTTTCTCATTTCATTGTGATACACACATTAGCAAAATATCAGCCAAATGGCATTCTCTACTCCAAGGCATTCAGTGAATCTTTGGAACCTATTGGGGTTTTCTTACAACTTGCTGAACTCATTGAGATAAGGACTTTACCACCTTCTCATTGCATTGAGATAAACACATTGCAGAATATCAGCAAAATGGCATTCGTTGCTGGAAGGAATTCAGAGAATCCTTGGAACCTATTGTGGATTACCCCCAACTTGCTGAACTCATCGAGACAAATACTTCACTGCTTTCTCATTTCATTGAGATACACACATTGGCAGAGTAACAGCCAAACGGCATTCACTGCTCGAAGGTATTCAGAGAATCTTTGGAAACTATTGTGGATTTCCTCCAAATTGCTAATCTCATCGAGATCATCCAAATGGCATACTCTTATCTCTGGTATTCAGAGAAACTTTGGAGCATATTGTGGATTTCCTCCAACTTGCTGATCTCATCGAGAAAAGCACTCTACAACTTTCTCATTCCATTGAGATACACACATTGGTAGAATACCAGCCAAATTGCATTCACTGCTCGAAGGTATTCAGAGAAACTTTGCGGATTTCTACCAACTTGCTGAATTCATCGAGATAAGAACTTTACCACTATCTCATTTCATTGAGATACACACAGTGGCAGAATGTCAGCCAAATGGCATTCGCTGCTGGAAGGAATTCAGAGAATCCTTGGAACCTATTGTGGATTTCCCCCAACTTGCTGAACTCATGGAGACAAAGACTTTACGACATTCTCATTTCATTGAGATACACACATTGGCAGAATAACAGCCAAATGGCATTCACTGCTCGACGGTATTCACAGAAACATTGGATCATATTGTGGATTTCCTCCAACTTGCTGATCTCATCGAGAGAAGTACTATACAACTTTCTCATTTCATTGAGATACACACATTTTCAGAATATCAGCCAAATTGCATTCACTGCTCGAAGGTATTCAGAGAAACTTTGGAACCTATTGCGAATTTCTTCCAACTTGCAGGATTCATCCAGATCAGAACTTTACCACTATCTCATTTCATTGAGATACACACATTGGCAGAATATCAGCCAAATGGCTTTCACTGCTCGAAGGTATTCAGAGAAACTTTGGAACCGATTGTGGATTTCTTCCAATTTGCTGAAGTCATGGAGATAAGGACTTTACCACTTTCTCATTTCATAGTGATACACACATTGGCAGAATATCAGCCAAATGGCATTCACTACTCGAAGGCATTCAGTGAATCTTTGGAACCTATAGGGAATTTCTTACAACTTCCTGAACACAATGACATAAGGGCTTTACCACTTTCTCTGTTCATTGAGATAAACACATTGGCAGAATATCAGCCGAATTCCATTCACTGCTCGAAGGTATTCAGAGAAACTTGGGAACATATTGTGGATTTCCTCCAACATGCTGACCTCATCGAGATAAGCACTATACAACTTTCTCGTTACATTGAGAGACACACATTGGCAGAATATCAGCCAAATGGCATTCACTGCTCGAAGGCATTGAGTAAATCTTTGGAACCTATTGGGCATTTCTTACAAATTGCTGAACTCAATGAGATAAGGACTTCACCACTTTCTCATTTGATTGCTATAAACACGTTGGCAGAATATCAGCCAAATGGCGTTCACTGCTCTAATGCATTGCGAGAAACTTTGGAACCTATTGTGGATTTCTTCCAATTGGCTGAACTGAATGAGATAAAAACTTTACCACTTTCTCATTTCATTGTGATACACACACTAGCAGAATATCCGCCAAATGGCATTCACGACTCCAAGGCATTCAGTGAATCTTTGGAACCTATTGGGGTTTTCTTACAACTTGCTGATCTCATTGAGATAAGGACTTTACCACTTTCTCATTCCATCGAGATACACACATTGGCAGAATATCAGCCAAATGGCATTCGTTGCTGGAAGGAATTCAGACAAAATTTGGAACCTATTGTGGATTTCCCCCAACTTGCTGATTTCACCGAGACAAACACTTTACGACATTCTCATTTCATGGAGATACACGCATTGGCACAATATCAGCCCAATGGCATTCACTGCTCGAAGGTATTCCGAGAAACTTTGGAACCCATTGTGGATTTCTTCCAATTTGCTGAACTCAACGAGATAAACACTTTACCACTTTCTCATTTCATTGTGATACACATATTAGCAAAATATCAGCCAAATGGCATTCACTACTCCAAGGCATTCAGTGAATCTTTGGAACCTATTGGGGTTTTCTTACAACTTGCTGAACTCATTGAGATAAGGACTTTACCACCTTCTCATTGCATTGAGATAAACACATTGCAGAATATCAGCCAAATGGCATTTGTTGCTGGAAGGAATTCAGAGAATCCTTGGAACCTATTGTGGATTTCCTCCAACTTGCTGAACTCATGAAGACAAATACTTCACTGCTTTCTCATTTCTTTGAGATACACAGATTGGCAGAGTAACAGCCAAACGGCATTCACTGCTCGTAGGTATTCAGAGAATCTTTGGAAACTATTGTGGATTTCCTCCAAATTGCTAATCTCATCGAGATCATCCAAATGGCATACACTTTGGTATTCAGAGAAACTTTGGAGCATATTGTGGATTTCCTCCAACTTGCTGATCTCATCGAGAAAAGCACTCTACAACTTTCTCATTCCATTGAGATACACACATTGGTAGAATACCAGCCAAATTGCATTCACTGCTCGAAGGTATTCAGAGAAACTTTGCGGATTTCTACCAACTTGCTGAATTCATCGAGATAAGAACTTTACCACTATCTCATTTCATTGAGATACACACAGTGGCAGAATGTCAGCCAAATGGCATTCGCTGCTGGAAGGAATTCAGAGAATCCTTGGAACCTATAGTGGATTTCCCCCAACTTGCTGAACTCATGGAGACAAGAACTTTACGACATTCTCATTTCATTGAGATACACACATTGGCAGAATAACAGCCAAATGGCATTCACTGCTCGACGGTATTCACAGAAACATTGGATCATATTGTGGATTTCCTCCAACTTGCTGATCTCATCGAGAGAAGTACTATACAACTTTCTCATTTCATGGAGATACACACATTGGCAGAATATCAGCCAAATTGCATTCACTGCTCGAAGGTATTCAGAGAAACTTTGGAACCTATTGCGAATTTCTTCCAACTTGCAGGATTCATCCAGATCAGAACTTTACCACTATCTCATTTCATTGAGATACACACATTGGCAGAATATCAGCCAAATGGCTTTCACTGCTCGAAGGTATTCAGAGAAACTTTGGAACCGATTGTGGATTTCTTGCAACTTGTTGAACTCATGGAGATAAGGACTTTACCACTTTCTCATTTCATGGAGATACACACATTGGCAGAATATCAGCCAAATGGCATTCACTACTCGAAGGCATTCAGTGAATCTTTTGAACCTATAGGGAATTTCTTACAACTTCCTGAACACAATGACATAAGGGCTTTACCACTTTCTCTGTTCATTGAGATAAACACATTGGCAGAATATCAGCCGAATTCCATTCACTGCTCGAAGGTATTCAGAGAAACTTGGGAACATATTGTGGATTTCCTCCAACATGCTGACCTCATCGAGATAAGCACTATACAACTTTCTCATTTCATTGAGAGACACACATTGGCAGAATATCAGCCAAATGGCATTCACTGCTCGAAGGCATTCAGTGAATCTTTGGAACCTATTGGGCATTTCTTACAAATTGCTGAACTCAATGAGATAAGGACTTCACCACTTTCTCATTTGATTGATATAAACACGTTGGCAGAATGTCAGCCAAATGGCGTTCACTGCTCTAATGCATTGCGAGAAACTTTGGAACCTATTGTGGATTTCTTCCAATTTGCTGAACTGAATGAGATAAAAACTTTACCACTTTCTCATTTCATTGTGATACACACACTAGCAGAATATCCGCCAAATGGCATTCACTACTCCAAGGCATTCAGTGAATCTTTGGAACCTATTGGGGTTTTCTTACAACATGCTGATCTCATTGAGATAAGGACTTTACCACTTTCTCATTCCATCGAGATACACACATTGGCAGAATATCAGCCAAATGGCATTCGTTGCTGGAAGGAATTCAGACAAAATTTGGAACCTATTGTGGATTTCCCCCAACTTGCTGATCTCACCGAGACAAACACTTTACGACATTCTCATTTCATGGAGATACACGCATTGGCACAATATCAGCCCAATGGCATTCACTGCTCGAAGGTATTCCGAGAATCTTTGGAACCCATTGTGGATTTCTTCCAATTTGCTGAACTCAACGAGATAAACACTTTACCACTTTCTCATTTCATTGTGATACACACATTAGCAAAATATCAGCCAAATGGCATTCTCTACTCCAAGGCATTCAGTGAATCTTTGGAACCTATTGGGGTTTTCTTACAACTTGCTGAACTCATTGAGATAAGGACTTTACCACCTTCTCATTGCATTGAGATAAACACATTGCAGAATATCAGCAAAATGGCATTCGTTGCTGGAAGGAATTCAGAGAATCCTTGGAACCTATTGTGGATTACCCCCAACTTGCTGAACTCATCGAGACAAATACTTCACTGCTTTCTCATTTCATTGAGATACACACATTGGCAGAGTAATAGCCAAACGGCATTCACTGCTCGTAGGTATTCAGAGAATCTTTGGAAACTATTGTGGATTTCCTCCAAATTGCTAATCTCATCGAGATCATCCAAATGGCATACTCTTATCTCTGGTATTCAGAGAAACTTTGGAGCATATTGTGGATTTCCTCCAACTTGCTGATCTCATCGAGAAAAGCACTCTACAACTTTCTCATTCCATTGAGATACACACATTGGTAGAATACCAGCCAAATTGCATTCACTGCTCGAAGGTATTCAGAGAAACTTTGCGGATTTCTACCAACTTGCTGAATTCATCGAGATAAGAACTTTACCACTATCTCATTTCATTGAGATACACACAGTGGCAGAATGTCAGCCAAATGGCATTCGCTGCTGGAAGGAATTCAGAGAATCCTTGGAACCTATTGTGGATTTCCCCCAACTTGCTGAACTCATGGAGACAAAGACTTTACGACATTCTCATTTCACTGAGATACACACATTGGCAGAATAACAGCCAAATGGCATTCACTGCTCGACGGTATTCACAGAAACATTGGATCATATTGTGGATTTCCTCCAACTTGCTGATCTCATCGAGAGAAGTACTATACAAATTTCTCATTTCATTGAGATACACACATTTTCAGAATATCAGCCAAATTGCATTCACTGCTCGAAGGTATTCAGAGAAACTTTGGAACCTATTGCGAATTTCTTCCAACTTGCAGGATTCATCCAGATCAGAACTTTACCACTATCTCATTTCATTGAGATACACACATTGGCAGAATATCAGCCAAATGGCTTTCACTGCTCGAAGGTATTCAGAGAAACTTTGGAACCCATTGTGGATTTCTTCCAATTTGCTGAACTCATGGAGATAAGGACTTTACCACTTTCTCATTTCATAGTGATACACACATTGGCAGAATATCAGCCAAATGGCATTCACTACTCGAAGGCATTCAGTGAATCTTTGGAACCTATAGGGAATTTCTTACAACTTCCTGAACACAATGACATAAGGGCTTTACCACTTTCTCTGTTCATTGAGATAAACACATTGGCAGAATATCAGCCGAATTCCATTCACTGCTCGAAGGTATTCAGAGAAACTTGGGAACATATTGTGGATTTCCTCCAACATGCTGACCTCATCGAGATAAGCACTATACAACTTTCTCATTTCATTGAGAGACACACATTGGCAGAATATCAGCCAAATGGCATTCACTGCTCGAAGGCATTGAGTGAATCTTTGGAACCTATTGGGCATTTCTTACAACTTGCTGAACGCAATGAGATAAGGACTTCACCACTTTCTCATTTGATTGATATAAACACGTTGGCAGAATATCAGCCAAATGGCGTTCACTGCTCTAATGCATTGCGAGAAACTTTGGAACCTATTGTGGATTTCTTCCAATTTGCTGAACTGAATGAGATAAAAACTTTACCACTTTCTCATTTCATTGTGATACACACACTAGCAGAATATCCGCCAAACGGCATTCACAACTCCAAGGGATTCAGTGAATCTTTGGAACCTATTGGGGTTTTCTTACAACTTGCTGAACTCAATGAGATAAGGACTTCACCACTTTCTCATTTGATTGATATAAACACGTTGGCAGAATATCAGCCAAATGGCGTTCACTGCTCTAATGCATTGCGAGAAACTTTGGAACCTATTGTGGATTTCTTCCAATTTGCTGAACTCAACGAGATAAACACTTTACCACTTTCTCATTTCATTGTGATACACACATTAGCAAAATATCAGCCAAATGGCATTCACTACTCCAAGGCATTCAGTGAATCTTTGGAACCTATTGGGGTTTTCTTACAACTTGCTGAACTCATTGAGATAAGGACTTTACCACCTTCTCATTGCATTGAGATAAACACATTGCAGAATATCAGCCAAATGGCATTTGTTGCTTGAAGGAATTCAGAGAATCCTTGGAACCTATTGTGGATTTCCTCCAACTTGCTGAACTCATGAAGACAAATACTTCACTGCTTTCTCATTTCTTTGAGATACACAGATTGGCAGAGTAACAGCCAAACGGCATTCACTGCTCGTAGGTATTCAGAGAATCTTTGGAAACTATTGTGGATTTCCTCCAAATTGCTAATCTCATCGAGATCATCCAAATGGCATACTCTTATCTCTGGTATTCAGAGAAACTTTGGAGCATATTGTGGATTTCCTCCAACTTGCTGATCTCATCGAGAAAAGCACTCTACAACTTTCTCATTCCATTGAGATACACACATTGGTAGAATACCAGCCAAATTGCATTCACTGCTCGAAGGTATTCAGAGAAACTTTGCGGATTTCTACCAACTTGCTGAATTCATCGAGATAAGAACTTTACCACTATCTCATTTCATTGAGATACACACAGTGGCAGAATGTCAGCCAAATGGCATTCGCTGCTGGAAGGAATTCAGAGAATCCTTGGAACCTATAGTGGATTTCCCCCAACTTGCTGAACTCATGGAGACAAGAACTTTACGACATTCTCATTTCATTGAGATACACACATTGGCAGAATAACAGCCAAATGGCATTCACTGCTCGACGGTATTCACAGAAACATTGGATCATATTGTGGATTTCCTCCAACTTGCTGATCTCATCGAGAGAAGTACTATACAACTTTCTCATTTCATGGAGATACACACATTGGCAGAATATCAGCCAAATTGCATTCACTGCTCGAAGGTATTCAGAGAAACTTTGGAACCTATTGCGAATTTCTTCCAACTTGCAGGATTCATCCAGATCAGAACTTTACCACTATCTCATTTCATTGAGATACACACATTGGCAGAATATCAGCCAAATGGCTTTCACTGCTCGAAGGTATTCAGAGAAACTTTGGAACCGATTGTGGATTTCTTGCAACTTGTTGAACTCATGGAGATAAGGACTTTACCACTTTCTCATTTCATTGAGAGACACACATTGGCAGAATATCAGCCAAATGGCATTCACTACTCGAAGGCATTCAGTGAATCTTTGGAACCTATAGGGAATTTCTTACAACTTCCTGAACACAATGACATAAGGGCTTTACCACTTTCTCTGTTCATTGAGATAAACACATTGGCAGAATATCAGCCGAATTCCATTCACTGCTCGAAGGTATTCAGAGAAACTTGGGAACATATTGTGGATTTCCTCCAACATGCTGACCTCATCGAGATAAGCACTATACAACTTTCTCATTTCATTGAGAGACACACATTGGCAGAATATCAGCCAAATGGCATTCACTGCTCGAAGGCATTCAGTGAATCTTTGGAACCTATTGGGCATTTCTTACAACTTGCTGAACTCAATGAGATAAGGAGTTCACCACTTTCTCATTTGATTGATATAAACACGTTGGCAGAATATCAGCCAAATGGCGTTCACTGCTCTAATGCATTGCGAGAAACTTCGGAACCTATTGTGGATTTCTTCCAATTTGCTGAACTGAATGAGATAAACACTTTACCACTTTCTCATTTCATTGTGATACACACACTAGTAGAATATCCGCCAAATGGCATTCACTACTCCAAGGCATTCAGTGAATCTTTGGAACCTATTGGGGTTTTCTTACAACTTGCTGATCTCATTGAGATTAGGACTTTACCACTTTCTCATTCCATCGAGATACACACATTGGCAGGAATTCAGAGAAAATTTGGAATCTATTGTGGATTTCCCCCAACTTGCTGATCTCACCGAGACAAACACTTTACGACATTCTCATTTCATGGAGATACACACATTGGCAGAATATCAGCCAAATGGCATTCACTGCTCGAAGGTATTCCGAGAAACTTTGGAACCCATTGTGGATTTCTTCCAATTTGCTGAACTCAACGAGATACACACTTTACCACTTTCTCATTTCATTGTGATACACACATTAGCAGAATATCAGCCAAATGGCATTCACTGCTCCAAGGCTTTCAGTGAATCATTGGAACCTATTGGGGTTCTCTTACAACTTGCTGAACTCATTGAGATAAGGACTTTACCACCTTCTCATTGCATTGAGATAAACACATTGCAGAATATCAGCAAAATGGCATTCGTTGCTGGAAGGAATTCAGAGAATCCTTGGAACCTATTGTGGATTTCCCCCAACTTGCTGAACTCATCGAGACAAATACTTCACTGCTTTCTCATTTCATTGAGATTCACACATTGGCAGAATAACAGCCAAACGGCATTCACTGCTCGACGGTATTCAGAGAATCTTTGGAAACTATTGTGGATTTCCTCCATATTGCTAATCTCATTGAGATCATCCAAATGGCATACTCTTATCTCTGGTATTCAGAGAAACTTTGGAGCATATTGTGGATTTCCTCCAAGTTGCTGATCTCATCGAGAAAAGCACTCTACAAATTTCTCATTCCATTGAGATACATACATTGGTAGAATACCAGCCAAATTGCATTCACTGCTCGAAGGTATTCAGAGAAACTTTGCGGATTTCCACCAACTTGCTGAATTCATCGAGATAAGAACTTTACCACTATCTCATTTCATTGAGATACACACAGTGGCAGAATGTCAGCCAAATGGCATTCCCTGCTGGAAGGAATTCAGAGAATCCTTGGAACCTATTGTGGATTTCCCCCAACTTGCTGAACTCATGGAGACAAGGACGTTACGACATTCTCACTTCATTGAGATACACACATTGGCAGAATAACAGCCAAATGGCATTCACTGCTCGATGGTATTCACAGAAACATTGGATCATATTGTGGATTTCCTCCAACTTGCTGATCTCATCGAGAGAAGTACTATACAACTTTCTCATTTCATTGAGATACACACATTTTCAGAATATCAGCCAAATTGCATTCACTGCTCGAAGGTATTCAGAGAAACTTTGGAACCTATTGCCAATTTCTTCCAACTTGCAGGATTCATCCAGATCAGAACTTTACCACTATCTCATTTCATTGAGATACACACATTGGCAGAATATCAGCCAAATGGCTTTCACTGCTCGAAGGTATTCAGAGAAACTTTGGAACCGATTGTGGATTTCTTGCAACTTGTTGAACTCATGGAGATAAGGACTTTACCACTTTCTCATTTCATAGTGATACACATATTGGCACAATATCAGCCAAATGGCATTCACTACTCGAAGGCATTCAGTGAATCTTTGGAACCTATAGGGAATTTCTTACAACTTCCTGAACACAATGACATAAGGGCTTTACCACTTTCTCTGTTCATTGAGATAAACACATTGGCAGAATATCAGCCGAATTGCATTCACTGCTCGAAGGTATTCAGAGAAACGTGGGAACATATTGTGGATTTCCTCCAACATGCTGACCTCATCGAGATAAGCACTATACAACTTTCTCATTTCATTGAGAGACGCACATTGGCAGAATATCAGCCAAATGGCATTCACTGCTCGAAGGCATTCAGTGAATCTTTGGAACCTATTGGGCATTTCTTACAACTTGCTGAACTCAATGAGATAAGAACTTCACCACTTTCTCATTTGATTGATATAAACACGTTGGCAGAATATCAGCCAAATGGCGTTCACTGCTCTAATGCATTGCGAGAAACTTTGGAACCTATTGTGGATTTCTTCCTATTTGCTGAACTGAATGAGATAAACACTTTACCACTTTCTCATTTCATTGTGATACACACAATAGTAGAATATCCGCCAAATGGCATTCACTACTCCAAGGCATTCAGTGAATCTTTGGAACCTATTGTGGATTTCCCCCAACTTGCTGAACTCATGGAGACAAGGACTTTACGACATTCTCACTTCATTGAGATACACACATTGGCAGAATAACAGCCAAATGGCATTCACTGCTCGACGGTATTCACAGAAACATTGGATCATATTGTGGATTTCCTCCAACTTGCTGATCTCATCGAGAGAAGTACTATACAACTTTCTCATTTCATTGAGATACACACATTTTCAGAATATCAGCCAAATTGCATTCACTGCTCGAAGGTATTCAGAGAAACTTTGGAACCTATTGCGAATTTCTTCCAACTTGCAGGATTCATCCAGATCAGAACTTTACCACTAGCTCATTTCATTGAGATACACACATTGGCAGAATATCAGCCAAATGGCTTTCACTGCTCGAAGGTATTCAGAGAAACTTTGGAACCGATTGTGGATTTCTTCCAATTTGCTGAAGTCATGGAGATAAGGACTTTACCACTTTCTCATTTCATAGTGATACACACATTGGCAGAATATCAGCCAAATGGCATTCACTACTCGAAGGCATTCAGTGAATCTTTGGAACCTATAGGGAATTTCTTACAACTTCCTGAACACAATGACATAAGGGCTTTACCACTTTCTCTGTTCATTGAGATAAACACATTGGCAGAATATCAGCCGAATTCCATTCACTGCTCGAAGGTATTCAGAGAAACTTGGGAACATATTGTGGATTTCCTCCAACATGCTGACCTCATCGAGATAAGCACTATACAACTTTCTCATTTCATTGAGAGACACACATTGGCAGAATATCAGCCAAATGGCATTCACTGCTCGAAGGCATTCAGTGAATCTTTGGAACCTATTGGGCATTTCTTACAACTTGCTGAACTCAATGAGATAAGGACTTCACCACTTTCTCATTTGATTGATATAAACACGTTGGCAGAATATCAGCCAAATGGCGTTCACTGCTCTAATGCATTGCGAGAAACTTTGGAACCTATTGTGGATTTCTTCCAATTTGCTGAACTGAATGAGATAAAAACTTTACCACTTTCTCATTTCATTGTGATACACACACTAGCAGAATATCCGCCAAACAGCGTTCACAACTCCAAGGGATTCAGTGAATCTTTGGAACCTATTGGGGTTTTCTTACAACTTGCTGAACTCAATGAGATAAGGACTTCACCACTTTCTCATTTGATTGATATAAACACGTTGGCAGAATATCAGCCAAATGGCGTTCACTGCTCTAATGCATTGCGAGAAACTTTGGAACCTATTGTGGATTTCTTCCAATTTGCTGAACTCAACGAGATAAACACTTTACCACTTTCTCATTTCATTGTGATACACACATTAGCAAAATATCAGCCAAATGGCATTCACTACTCCAAGGCATTCAGTGAATCTTTGGAACCTATTGGGGTTTTCTTACAACTTGCTGAACTCATTGAGATAAGGACTTTACCACCTTCTCATTGCATTGAGATAAACACATTGCAGAATATCAGCCAAATGGCATTTGTTGCTGGAAGGAATTCAGAGAATCCTTGGAACCTATTGTGGATTTCCTCCAACTTGCTGAACTCATGAAGACAAATACTTCACTGCTTTCTCATTTCTTTGAGATACACAGATTGGCAGAGTAACAGCCAAACGGCATTCACTGCTCGTAGGTATTCAGAGAATCTTTGGAAACTATTGTGGATTTCCTCCAAATTGCTAATCTCATCGAGATCATCCAAATGGCATACTCTTATCTCTGGTATTCAGAGAAACTTTGGAGCATATTGTGGATTTCCTCCAACTTGCTGATCTCATCGAGAAAAGCACTCTACAACTTTCTCATTCCATTGAGATACACACATTGGTAGAATACCAGCCAAATTGCATTCACTGCTCGAAGGTATTCAGAGAAACTTTGCGGATTTCTACCAACTTGCTGAATTCATCGAGATAAGAACTTTACCACTATCTCATTTCATTGAGATACACACAGTGGCAGAATGTCAGCCAAATGGCATTCGCTGCTGGAAGGAATTCAGAGAATCCTTGGAACCTATAGTGGATTTCCCCCAACTTGCTGAACTCATGGAGACAAGAACTTTACGACATTCTCATTTCATTGAGATACACACATTGGCAGAATAACCGCCAAATTGCATTCACTGCTCGACGGTATTCACAGAAGCGTTGGATCATATTGTGGATTTCCTCCAACTTGCTGATCTCATCGAGAGAAGTACTATACAACTTTCTCATTTCATGGAGATACACACATTGGCAGAATATCAGCCAAATTGCATTCACTGCTCGAAGGTATTCAGAGAAACTTTGGAACCTATTGCGAATTTCTTCCAACTTGCAGGATTCATCCAGATCAGAACTTTACCACTATCTCATTTCATTGAGATACACACATTGGCAGAATATCAGCCAAATGGCTTTCACTGCTCGAAGGTATTCAGAGAAACTTTGGAACCGATTGTGGATTTCTTGCAACTTGTTGAACTCATGGAGATAAGGACTTTACCACTTTCTCATTTCATGGAGATACACACATTGGCAGAATATCAGCCAAATGGCATTCACTACTCGAAGGCATTCAGTGAATCTTTTGAACCTATAGGGAATTTCTTACAACTTCCTGAACACAATGACATAAGGGCTTTACCACTTTCTCTGTTCATTGAGATAAACACATTGGCAGAATATCAGCCGAATTCCATTCACTGCTCGAAGGTATTCAGAGAAACTTGGGAACATATTGTGGATTTCCTCCAACATGCTGACCTCATCGAGATAAGCACTATACAACTTTCTCATTTCATTGAGAGACACACATTGGCAGAATATCAGCCAAATGGCATTCACTGCTCGAAGGCATTCAGTGAATCTTTGGAACCTATTGGGCATTTCTTACAACTTGCTGAACTCAATGAGATAAGGACTTCACCACTTTCTCATTTGATTGATATAAACACGTTGGCAGAATGTCAGCCAAATGGCGTTCACTGCTCTAATGCATTGCGAGAAACTTTGGAACCTATTGTGGATTTCTTCCAATTTGCTGAACTGAATGAGATAAAAACTTTACCACTTTCTCATTTCATTGTGATACACACACTAGCAGAATATCCGCCAAATGGCATTCACGACTCCAAGGCATTCAGTGAATCTTTGGAACCTATTGGGGTTTTCTTACAACTTGCTGATCTCATTGAGATTAGGACTTTACCACTTTCTCATTCCATCGAGATACACACATTGGCAGGAATTCAGAGAAAATTTGGAATCTATTGTGGATTTCCCCCAACTTGCTGATCTCACCGAGACAAACACTTTACGACATTCTCATTTCATGGAGATACACACATTGGCAGAATATCAGCCAAATGGCATTCACTGCTCGAAGGTATTCCGAGAAACTTTGGAACCCTTTGTGGATTTCTTCCAATTTGCTGAACTCAACGAGATACACACTTTACCACTTTCTCATTTCATTGTGATACACACATTAGCAGAATATCAGCCAAATGGCATTCACTGCTCCAAGGCTTTCAGTGAATCATTGGAACCTATTGGGGTTCTCTTACAACTTGCTGAACTCATTGAGATAAGGACTTTACCACCTTCTCATTGCATTGAGATAAACACATTGCAGAATATCAGCAAAATGGCATTCGTTGCTGGAAGGAATTCAGAGAATCCTTGGAACCTATTGTGGATTTCCCCCAACTTGCTGAACTCATGAAGACAAATACTTCACTGCTTTCTCATTTCATTGAGATTCACACATTGGCAGAATAACAGCCAAACGGCATTCACTGCTCGACGGTATTCAGAGAATCTTTGGAAACTATTGTGGATTTCCTCCATATTGCTAATCTCATTGAGATCATCCAAATGGCATACTCTTATCTCTGGTATTCAGAGAAACTTTGGAGCATATTGTGGATTTCCTCCAAGTTGCTGATCTCATCGAGAAAAGCACTCTACAAATTTCTCATTCCATTGAGATACATACATTGGTAGAATACCAGCCAAATTGCATTCACTGCTCGAAGGTATTCAGAGAAACTTTGCGGATTTCCACCAACTTGCTGAATTCATCGAGATAAGAACTTTACCACTATCTCATTTCATTGAGATACACACAGTGGCAGAATGTCAGCCAAATGGCATTCCCTGCTGGAAGGAATTCAGAGAATCCTTGGAACCTATTGTGGATTTCCCCCAACTTGCTGAACTCATGGAGACAAGGACGTTACGACATTCTCACTTCATTGAGATACACACATTGGCAGAATAACAGCCAAATGGCATTCACTGCTCGATGGTATTCACAGAAACATTGGATCATATTGTGGATTTCCTCCAACTTGCTGATCTCATCGAGAGAAGTACTATACAACTTTCTCATTTCATTGAGATACACACATTTTCAGAATATCAGCCAAATTGCATTCACTGCTCGAAGGTATTCAGAGAAACTTTGGAACCTATTGCGAATTTCTTCCAACTTGCAGGATTCATCCAGATCAGAACTTTACCACTATCTCATTTCATTGAGATACACACATTGGCAGAATATCAGCCAAATGGCTTTCACTGCTCGAAGGTATTCAGAGAAACTTTGGAACCGATTGTGGATTTCTTGCAACTTGTTGAACTCATGGAGATAAGGACTTTACCACTTTCTCATTTCATAGTGATACACATATTGGCACAATATCAGCCAAATGGCATTCACTACTCGAAGGCATTCAGTGAATCTTTGGAACCTATAGGGAATTTCTTACAACTTCCTGAACACAATGACATAAGGGCTTTACCACTTTCTCTGTTCATTGAGATAAACACATTGGCAGAATATCAGCCGAATTGCATTCACTGCTCGAAGGTATTCAGAGAAACGTGGGAACATATTGTGGATTTCCTCCAACATGCTGACCTCATCGAGATAAGCACTATACAACTTTCTCATTTCATTGAGAGACGCACATTGGCAGAATATCAGCCAAATGGCATTCACTGCTCGAAGGCATTCAGTGAATCTTTGGAACCTATTGGGCATTTCTTACAACTTGCTGAACTCAATGAGATAAGAACTTCACCACTTTCTCATTTGATTGATATAAACACGTTGGCAGAATATCAGCCAAATGGCGTTCACTGCTCTAATGCATTGCGAGAAACTTTGGAACCTATTGTGGATTTCTTCCTATTTGCTGAACTGAATGAGATAAACACTTTACCACTTTCTCATTTCATTGTGATACACACAATAGTAGAATATCCGCCAAATGGCATTCACTACTCCAAGGCATTCAGTGAATCTTTGGAACCTATTGTGGATTTCCCCCAACTTGCTGAACTCATGGAGACAAGGACTTTACGACATTCTCACTTCATTGAGATACACACATTGGCAGAATAACAGCCAAATGGCATTCACTGCTCGATGGTATTCACAGAAACATTGGATCATATTGTGGATTTCCTCCAACTTGCTGATCTCATCGAGAGAAGGACTATACAACTTTCTCATTTCATTGAGATACACACATTTTCAGAATATCAGCCAAATTGCATTCACTGCTCGAAGGTATTCAGGGAAACTTTGGAACCTATTGCGAATTTCTTCCAACTTGCAGGATTCATCCAGATCAGAACTTTACCACTATCTCATTTCATTGAGATACACACATTGGCAGAATATCAGCCAAATGGCTTTCACTGCTCGAAGGTATTCAGAGAAACTTTGCAACCGATTGTGGATTTCTTGCAACTTGTTGAACTCATGGAGATAAGGACTTTACCACTTTCTCATTTCATAGTGATACACACATTGGCAGAATATCAGCCAAATGGCATTCACTACTCGAAGGCATTCAGTGAATCTTTGGAACCTATAGTGAATTTCTTACAACTTCCTGAACACAATGACATAAGGGCTTTACCACTTTCTCTGTTTATTGAGATAAACACATTGGCAGAATATCAGCCGAATTCCATTCACTGCTCGAAGGTATTCAGAGAACTTGGGAACATATTGTGGATTTCCTCCAACATGCTGACCTCATCGAGATAAGCACTATACAACTTTCTCATTTCATCGAGAGACACACATTGGCAGAATATCAGCCAAATGGCATTCACTGCTCGAAGGCATTCAGTGAATCTTTGGAACCTATTGGGCATTTCTTACAACTTGCTGAACTCAATGAGATAAGAACTTCACCACTTTCTCATTTGATTGATATAAACACGTTGGCAGAATATCAGCCAAATGGCGTTCACTGCTCTAATGCATTGCGTGAAACTTTGGAACCTATTGTTGATTTCTTAAATTTGCTGAACTGAATGAGATAAACACTTTACCACTTTCTCATTTCATTGTGATACACACACTAGTAGAATATCCGCCAAATGGCATTCACTACTCCAAGGCATTCAGTGAATCTTTGGAACCTATTGGGGTTTTCTTACAACTTGCTGATCTCATTGAGATAAGGACTTTACCACTTTCTCATTCAATCGAGATACACACATTGGCAGAATATCAGCCAAATGGCATTCGTTGCTGGAAGGAATTCAGAGAATCCTTGGAACCTATTGTGGATTTCCCCCAACTTGCTGATCTCACCGAGACAAACACTTTACGACATTCTCATTTCATGGAGATACACACATTCGCAGAATATCAGCCCAATGGTATTCACTGCTCGAAAGTATTCAGAGAAACTTTGGAACCGATGTGGATTTCTTGCAACTTGTTGAAATCATGGAGATACACACTTTACCACTTTCTCATTTCATTGTGATACACACGTAGACAGAATATCAGCCCAATGGCATTCACTGCTCGACGGTATTCAGAGAAAATTTGGAACCTATTGTGGATTTCCCCCAACTTGCTGATCTCACCGAGGCAAACACTTTACGACATTCTCATTTCATGGAGATACACACATTGGCAGAATATCAGCCCAATGGAATTCACTGCTCGAAGGTATTCCGAGAAACTTTGGAACCCATTGTGGATTTCTTCCAATTTGCTGAACTCAACGAGATAAACACTTTACCACTTTCTCATTTCATTGTGATACACACATTGGCAGAATATCAGCCAAATGGCATTCACTACTCGAAGGCATTCAGTGAATCTTTGGAACCTATTGGGGATTTCTTACAACTTCCTGAACACAATGACATAAGGGCTTTACCACTTTCTCTTTTCATTGAGATAAACACATTGGCAGAATATCAGCCGAATTGCATTCACTGCTCGAAGGTATTCAGAGAAACTTGGGAACATATTGTGGATTTCCTCCAACATGCTGACCTCATCGAGATAAGCACTATACAAATTTCTCATTTCATTGAGAGACACACATTGGCAGAATATCAGCCAAATGGCATTCACTGCTCGAACGCATTCGGTGAATCTTTGGAACCTATTGGGCATTTCTTACAACTTGCTGAACTCAATGAGATAAGGACTTCACCACTTTCTCATCTGATTGAGATAAACACGTTGGCAGAATATCAGCCAAATTGCATTCACTGCTCGAAGGTATTCAGAGAAACTTTGGAACCTATTGCGAATTTCTTCCAACTTGCAGGATTCATCCAGTTCAGAACTTTACCACTATCTCATTTCATTGAGATACACACATTGGCAGAATATCAGCCAAATGGCATTCACTGCTCGAAGGTATTCAGAGAAACTTCGGAACCGATTGTGGATTTCTTGCAACTTGTTGAACTCATGGAGTTAAGGACTTTACCACTTTCTCATTTCATTGAGATACACACATAGACAGAATATCAGCCAAATGGCATTCACTACTCGAAGGCATTCAGTGAATCTTTGGAACCTATTGGGGATTTCTTACAATTTCCTGAACTCAATGAGATAAGGGCTTTACCACTTTCTCTTTTCATTGAGATAAACACATTGGCAGAATATCAGCCGAATTGCATTCACTGCTCGAAGGTATTCAGAGAAACTTTGGAACCTATTGTGGATTTCCTCCAACTTGCTGAACTCACAGAGACAAACCCTTGACGACATTCTCATTTCATTGAGATACACACATTGGCGGAATATCAGCCAAATGGCATTCACTGCTCGATGGTATTCAGAGAAACTTTGGAACATATTGTGGATTTTCTCCAACTTGCTGATCTGATCGAGATAAGCACGATACAACTTTCTCATTTCATTGAGATACACACATTGGCAGAATATCAGCCCAATTGCATTCACTGCTCGAAGGTATTCAGAGAAACTTGGGAACATATTGTGGATTTCCTCCAACATGCTGACCTCATCGAGATAAGCACTATACAACTTTCTCATTTCATTGAGAGACACACATTGGCAGAATATCAGCCAAATGGCATTCACTGCTCGAAGGCATTCAGTGAATCTTTGGAACCTATTGGGGTTTTCTTACAACTTGCTGAACTCATTGAGATAAACACTTTACCTCTTTCTCATTTCATTGTGATACACACATTGGCAGAATATCAGCCAAATGGCATTCACTGCTCGAAGGCATTCAGTGAATCTTTGGAACCTATTGGGCATTTCTTACAACTTGCTGAACTCAATGAGATAAGGACTTCACCACTTTCTCATTTGATTGAGATAAACACGTTGGCAGAATATCAGCCAAATGGTTTCACTGCTCTAAGGCATTGTGAGAAACTTTGGAACCCATTGTGGATTTCTTCCAATTTGCTGAACTGAATGGGATAAACACTTTACCACTTTCTCATTTCATTGTGATACACACACTAGCAGAATATCCGCCAAATGGCATTCACTACTCCAAGGCATTCAGTGAATCTTTGGAACCTATTGGGGTTTTCTTACAACTTGCTGATCTCATTGAGATAAGGACTTTACCACTTTCTCATTCCATCGAGATACACACATTGGCAGAATATCAGCCAAATGGCATTCGTTGCTGGAAGGAATTCAGAGAAAATTTGGAACCTATTGTGGATTTCCCCCAACTTGCTGATCTCACCGAGACAAACACTTTACGACATTCTCATTTCATGGAGATACACGCATTGGCACAATATCAGCCCAATGGCATTCACTGCTCGAAGGTATTCCGAGAAACTTTGGAACCCATTGTGGATTTCTTCCAATTTGCTGAACTCAACGAGATAAACACTTTACCACTTTCTCATTTCATTGTGATACACACATTAGCAAAATATCAGCCAAATGGCATTCACTACTCCAAGGCATTCAGTGAATCTTTGGAACCTATTGGGGTTTTCTTACAACTTGCTGAACTCATTGAGATAAGGTGTTTACCACTTTCTCATTCCATCCAGAGAATCCTTGGAACCTATTGTGGATTTCCCCCAACTTGCTGGACTCATCCAGACAAATACTTTACTGTTTTCTCATTTCATTGAGATACACACATTGGCAGAATAACAGCCAAATGGCATTCACTGCTCGAAGGTATTCAGAGAATCTTTGGAAACTATTGTGGATTTCCTCCAACTTGCTGATCTCATCGAGAAAAGCACTCTACAACTTTCTCATTTCATTGAGATACACACATTGGCAGAATACCAGCCAAATTGCATTCACTGCTCGAAGGTATTCAGAGAAACTTTGGAACCTATTGCGGACTTCTACCAACTTGCTGAATTCATCGAGATAAGAACTTTACCACTATCTCATTTCATTGAGATACACACAGTGGCAGAATGTCAGCCAAATGGCATTCGCTGCTGGAAGGAATTCAGAGAATCCTTGGAACCTATTGTGGATTTCCCCCAACTTGCTGAACTCATGGAGACAAGGACTTTACGACATTCTCATTTCATTGAGATACACACATTGGCAGAATAACAGCCAAATGGCATTCACTGCTTGATGGTATTCTCAGAAACATTGGATCATATGGTGGATTTCCTCCAACTTGCTGATCTCATCGAGATATGCACTATACAACTTTCTCATTTCATTGAGAGACACACATTGGCAGAGTATCAGCCAAATTGCATTCACTGCTCGAAGGCATTCGGTGAATCTTTGGAACCTATTGGTGATTTCTTACAACTTGCTGAACTCATTGAGATAAACACTTTACCACTTTCTCATTTCATTGTGATACACACATTGGCAGAATATCAGCCAAATGGCATTCACTGCTCGAAGGCATTCAGTGAATCTTTGGAACCTATTGGGCAATTCTTACAACTTGCTGAACTCAATGAGATAAGGGCTTTACCACTTTCTCTCTTCATTGAGATAAACACATTGGCACAATATCAGCCGAATTGCATTCACTGCTCGAAGGTATTCAGAGAAACTTTGGAACCTATTGTGGATTTCCTCCAACTTGCTGAACTCACAGAGAGAAACCCTTGACGACATTCTCATTTCATTGAGATACACACATTGGCAGAATATCAGCCAAATGGCATTCACTGCTCGATGGTATTCAGAGAAACTTTGGAACATACTGTGGACTTTCTCCAACTTGCTGATCTGATCGAGATAAGCACTATACAACTTTCTCATTTCATTGAGATACACACATTGGCAGAATATCAGCCCAATTGCATTCACTGCTCGAAGGTATTCAGAGAAACTTGGGAACATATTGTGGATTTCCTCCAACATGCTGACCTCATCGAGATAAGCACTATACAACTTTCTCATTTCATTGAGAGACACACATTGGCAGAATATCAGCCAAATGGCATTCACTGCTCGAAGGCATTCAGTGAATCTTTGGAACCTATTGGGGTTTTCTTACAACTTGCTGAACTCATTGAGATAAACACTTTACCACTTTCTCATTTCATTGTGATACACACATTGGCAGAATATCAGCCAAATGGCATTCACTGCTCGAAGGCATTCAGTGAATCTTTGGACCCTATTGGGCATTTCTTACAACTTGCTGAACTCAATGAGATAAGGAGTTCACCACTTTCTCATTTGATTGAAATAAACACGTTGGCAGAATATCAGCCAAATGGCGTTCACTGCTCTAAGGCATTGCGAGAAACTTTGGAACCTATTGTGGATTTCTTCCAATTTGCTGAACTGAATGGGATAAACACTTTACCACTTTCTCATTTCATTGTGATACACACTCTAGCAGAATATCCGCCAAATGGCATTCACTACTCCAAGGCATTCAGTGAATCTTTGGAACCTATTGGGGTTTTCTTACAACTTGCTGATCTCATTGAGATAAGGACTTTACCACTTTCTCATTCCATCGAGATACACACATTGGCAGAATATCAGCCAAATGGCATTCGTTGCTGGAAGGAATTCAGAGAAAATTTGGAACCTATTGTGGATTTCCCCCAACTTGCTGATCTCACCGAGACAAACACTTTACGACATTCTCATTTCATGGAGATACACGCATTGGCACAATATCAGCCCAATGGCATTCACTGCTCGAAGGTATTCCGAGACACTTTGGAACCCATTGTGGATTTCTTCCAATTTGCTGAACTCAACGAGATAAATACTTTACCACTTTCTCATTTCGTTGTGATACAAAATATCAGCCAAATGGCATTCACTACTCCAAGGCATTCAGTGAATCTTTGGAACCTATTGGGGTTTTCTTACAACTTGCTGAACTCATTGAGATAAGGACTTTACCACTTTCTCATTCCATCCAGAGAATCCTTGGAACCTATTGTGGATTTCCCCCAACTTGCTGGACTCATCCAGACAAATACTTTACTGCTTTCTCATTTCATTGAGATACACACATTGGCAGAATAACAGCCAAATGGCATTCACTGCTCGAAGGTATTCAGAGAATCTTTGGAAACTATTGTGGATTTCCTCCAAATTGCTAATCTCATCGACATCATCCAAATGGCATACTCTTATCTCTGGTATTCAGAGAAACTTTGGTTCATATTGTGGATTTCCTCCAACTTGCTGATCTCATCGAGAGAAGTACTATACAACTTTCTCATTTCATGGAGATACACACATTGGCAGAATATCAGCCAAATTGCATTCACTGCTCGAAGGTATTCAGAGAAACTTTGGAACCTATTGCGAATTTCTTCCAACTTGCAGGATTCATCCAGTTCAGAACATTACCACTATCTCATTTCATTGAGATACACACATTGGCAGAATATCAGCCAAATGGCATTCACTGCTCGAAGGTATTCAGAGAAACTTCGGAACCGATTGTGGATTTCTTGCAACTTGTTGAACTCATGGAGATAAGGACTTTACCACTTTCTCATTTCATTGAGATACACACATTGGCAGAATAACAGCCAAATGGCATTCACTGCTCGATGGTATTCACAGAAACATTAGATCATATGGTGGATTTCCTCCAACTTGCTGATCTCATCGCGATAAGCACTATACAACTTTCTCATTTCATTGAGATACACACATTGGCAGAATATCAGCCGAATTGCATTCACTGCTCGAAGGTATTCAGACAAACTTGGGAACATATTGTGGATTTCCTCCAACATGCTGACCTCATCGAGATAAGCACTATACAAATTTCTCATTTCATTGAGAGACACACATTGGCAGAATATCAGCCAAATGGCATTCACTGCTCGAACGCATTCGGTGAATCTTTGGAACCTATTGGGGATTTCTTACAACTTGCTGAACTCATTGAGATAAACACTTTACCTCTTTCTCATTTCATTGTGATACACACATTGGCAGAATATCAGCCAAATGGCATTCACTGCTCGAAGGCATTCAGTGAATCTCTGGAACCTATTGGGCATTTCTTACAACTTGCTGAACTCAATGAGATAAGGACTTCACCACTTTCTCATCTGATTGAGATAAACACGTTGGCAGAATATCAGCCAAATGGCGTTCACTGCTCTAAGGCATTGCGAGAAACTTTGGAACCTATTGTGGATTTCTTCCAATTTGCTGAACTGAATGAGATAAACACTTTACCACTTTCTCATTTCATTGTGATACACACACTAGCAGAATATCCGCCAAATGGCATTCACTACTCCAAGGCATTCAGTGAATCTTTGGAACCTATTGGGGTTTTCTTACAACTTGCTGATCTCATTGGGATAAGGACTTTACCACTTTCTCATTCCATCGAGATACACACATTGGCAGAATATCAGCCAAATGGCATTCGTTGCTGGAAGGAATTCAGAGAAAATTTGGAACCTATTGTGGATTTCCCCCAGCTTGCTGATCTCACCGAGACAAACACTTTACGACATTCTCATTTCATGGAGATACACACATTGGCAGAATATCAGCCAAATGGCATTCACTGCTCGAAGGTATTCCGAGAAACTTTGGAACCCATTGTGGATTTCTTCCAATTTGCTGAACTCAACGAGATACACACTTTACCACTTTCTCATTTCATTGTGATACACACATTAGCAGAATATCAGCCAAATGGCATTCACTGCTCCAAGGCATTCAGTGAATCATTGGAACCTATTGGGGTTCTCTTACAACTTGCTGAACTCATTGAGATAAGGACTTTACCACCTTCTCATTGCATTGAGATAAACACATTGCAGAATATCAGCCAAATGGCATTCGTTGCTGGAAGGAATTCAGAGAATCCTTGGAACCTATTGTGGATTTCCTCCAACTTGCTGAACTCATCAAGACAAATACTTTACTGCTTTCTCATTTCATTGAGATACACACATTGGCAGAATAACAGCCAAATGGCATTCACTGCTCGAAGGTATTCAGAGAATCTTTGGAAACTATTGTGGATTTCCTCCAAATTGCTAATCTCATCGAGATCATCCAAATGGCATACTCTTATCTCTGGTATTCAGAGAAACTTTGGAACATATTGTGGATTTCCTCCAACTTGCTGATCTCATCGAGAAAAGCACTCTACAACTTTCTCATTTCATTGAGATACACACATTGGCAGAATACCAGCCAAATTGCATTCACTGCTCGAAGGTATTCAGAGAAACTTTGCGGATTTCTACCAACTTGCTGAATTCATCGAGATAAGAACTTTACCACTATCTCATTTCATTGAGATACACACAGTGGCAGAATGTCAGCCAAATGGCATTCGCTGCTGGAAGGAATTCAGAGAATCCTTGGAACCTATTGTGGATTTCCCCCAACTTGCTGAACTCATGGAGACAAGGACTTTACGACTTTCTCATTTCATTGAGATACACACACTAGCAGAATATCCGCCAAATGGCATTCACTACTCCAAGGCATTCAGTGATTCATTGGAACCTATTGGGGTTTTCTTACAACTTGCTGATCTCATTGAGACAAGGACCTTACCACTTCTTCATTCCATCGAGATACACACATTGGCAGAATATCAGCCAAATGGCATTCGTTGCTGGAAGGATTTCTGAGAAAATTTGGAACCTATTGTGGATTTCCCCCAACTTGCTGATCTCACCGAGACAAACACTTTACGACATTCTCATTTCATGGAGATGCACGCATTGGCACAATATCAGCCCAATGGCATTCACTGCTCGAAGGTATTCCGAGAAACTTTGGAACCTATTGTGGATTTCTTCCAATTTGCTGAACTCAACGAGATAAACACTTTACCACTTTCTCATTTCATTGTGATACACACATTAGCAGAATATCAGCCAAATGGCATTCACTACTCCAAGGCATTCAGTGAATCTTTGGAACCTATTGGGGTTTTCTTACAACTTGCTGAACTCATTGAGATAAGGACTTTACAACTTTCTCATTCCATCCAGATAATCCTTGGAACCTATTGTGGATTTCCCCCAACTTGCTGGACTCATCCAGACAAATACTTTACTGCTTTCTCATTTCATTGAGATACACACATTGGCAGAATAACAGCCAAATGGCATTCACTGCTCGAAGGTATTCAGAAAATCTTTGGAAACTATTGTGGATTTCCTCCAAATTGCTAATCTCATCGACATCATCCAAATGGCATACTCTTATCTCTGGTATTCAGAGAAACTTTGGAACACATTGTGGATTTCCTCCAACTTGCTGATCTCATCGAGAAAAGCACTCTACAACTTTCTCATTTCATTGAGATACACACATTGGCAGAATACCAGCCAAATTGCATTCACTGCTCGAAGGTATTCAGAGAAACTTTGCGGATTTCTACCAACTTGCTGAATTCATCGAGATAAGAACTTTACCACTATCTCATTTCATTGAGATACACACAGTGGCAGAATGTCAGCCAAATGGCATTCGCTGCTGGAAGGAATTCAGAGAATCCTTGGAACCTATTGTGGATTTCCCCCAACTTGCTGAACTCATGGAGACAAGGACTTTACGACTTTCTCATTTCATTGAGATACACACATTGGCAGAATAACAGCCAAATGGCATTCACTGCTCGTTGGTATTCACAGAAACATTGGATCATATTGTGGATTTCCTCCAACTTGCTGATCTCATCGAGAGAAGTACTTTACAACTTTCTCATTTCATTGAGATACACACATTGGCAGAATATCAGCCAAATTGCATTCACTGCTCGAAGGTATTCAGAGAAACTTTGGAACCTATTGCGAATTTCTTCCAACTTGCAGGATTCATCCAGATCAGAACTTTACCACTATCTCATTTCATTGAGATACACACATTGGCAGAATATCAGCCAAATGGCATTCACTGCTCGATGGTATTCAGAGAAACTTTGGAACCGATTGTGGATTTCTTGCAACTTGTTGAACTCATGGAGATAAGGACTTTACCACTTTCTCATTTCATTGAGATACACACATAGACAGAATATCAGCCCAATGGCATTCACTGCTCGACGGTATTCAGAGAAAATTTGGAACCTATTGTGGATTTCCCCCAACGTGCTGATCTCACCGAGACAAACACTTTACGACATTCTCATTTCATTTAGATACACACATTGGCAGAATATCAACCCAATGGCATTCACTGCTCGAAGGTATTCTGAGAAACTTTGGAACCCATTGTGGATTTCTTCCAATTTGCTGAACTCATTGAGATAAACACTTTACCATTTTCTCATTTCATTGTGATACACACATTGGCAGAATATCAGCCAAATGGCATTCAGTGCTCGAAGGCATTCGGTGAATCTTTGGAACCTATTGGGGATTTCTTACATCTTGCTGAACTCATTGAGATAAACACCTTACCACTTTCTCATTTCATTGTGATACACACATTGGCAGAATATCAGCCAAATGGCATTCACTACTCGAAGGCATTCAGTGAATCTTTGGAACCTATTGGGCATTTCTTACAACTTGCTGAACTCAATGAGATTAGGACTTCACCACTTTCTCATTTCATTGAGACAAACACGTTGGCAGAATGTCAGCCAAATTGCATTCACTGCTCGAAGGTATTCAGAGAAACTTTGGAACCTATTGCGAATTTCTTCCAACTTGCAGAATTCATCCAGATCAGAACTTTACCACTATCTCATGCATCCCCGGGCACTAATAAACATGGTGGGAGAAATAACAAATGCACGAGTGGTAATTTATCAAAATTCATTGGACTCTGGGGTGGTTCCCGCTGATTGGAAAACAGCAAATATGACGACACTGTTTAAAAAAGGACATAGATAAAAGGTGGGTAACTATAGATTAGTTAGCTTCTGTAGTAGGGAAAATAGTTGAATCTACCATCAAGGAAGAAATAGTGAGACATCTGCATATAAATTGTCCCATTGATAAGACGCAGCATGGGTTCATGAAGGGAAGGTCATGTTTAACTAATTTGGTGGAATTCTTTGAGAACATTACATGAACAGTGGACAATGGGATTTCCAGAAGGCATTCGGCAAGGTGCCGCACCAAAGACTGCTACATTAAGGTAAGGGTGCACGGTTTTACAGATAATGTATTAGCATGGATAGAAGATTGATTAACTAACAGAAAGTAAAGTGTCGGGGTAAATGGGTGTTTTTCTCATTGGTGATCAGTGACTAGTGGTGTGCCTCAGGGATCAGTGTTGGGACTGCAATTGTTTACCAATAACGTTGATGATTTGGAGTTGGGGACCAAGTTTAGTGCATCAAAATTTGCAGATGACACTAAGATGAGTGGCAGAGCAGAGTGCGCAGAGGACGCTGAAAGTCAGCTAAAGGTTGTAGCTAGTCTAAGTGAGTGAACGAGGGTCTGGCAGATGGAATACAATGTTGGTAAATGTGAGGTCATCCATTTTGGTAGGAATAGCAGCAAAATGGACTATTATCTAAATGGTAAAAAATTGCAGCATGCTGCTTTGCAGAGGGACCTGGGTGCCCTCGTGCAAGAATCTCAAGGAGTTGGTTTGCAGGTGCAGCAGGTAATTAAGAAGGCAAATGGAATTTTGTCCTTCATTGCTAGAGAGATGGAGTTTAAAAACAGGGAGGTCCTGTTGCAGCTGTATAAGGTGCTGGTGAGGCCACACCTGGAGTTCTATGTACCGTTTTGGTCTCCTTACTTGAGAGACTGGCATTGGAGAGCGTACGGAGGAGATTCACTGGGTTGATTCTGGAGTTGAGAGGGTTGGCTTACAAAGAGAGACTGAGTAGACTGGGGCTATACGCATTGGAATTCAGAAGAATGAGGGACGATCTTATAGAAACATAAGATAATGAAGGGAATAGATAAGATAGAAGTAGGGAAGTTGTTTCCACTGGCGGGTGAAACTAAAACTAGGGGGCATAACCTCAAAGTAAGGGGAAGCAGATTTAGGACTGAGTTGTTGTGAATCTGTGGAATTCCCTGCCCAGTGAAGCAGTTGAGATTACCTCATTGAATGTTTTTAAGGCAAGGATTGATAAATTTTTGAACAGTAAAGGAAATGGGGTTATGGTGAGTGGGCGGGTAAGTGGAACTGAGTCCACAAAAAGATCAGCCATGATCTTATTGAATGGCAGAGCAGGCTCGAGGGGCCAGATGGCCTACTCCTGCTCCTAGTCCTTATGACCTTCACCCATGCCTTCTTAGTGATTCTACAGCTTCTAATCTTACGTGGCCTGCTGCTTCATCTAGGTGCTCTCTTAGAATGCACATCAGAGGTGGAGGAGCCCATCTGTGATCTGTACCTCGTTTCCTGGTGGGTGTCCCCAGGGTAGCCGAGACCTGGCGGGCCCCTGCCGACTTGTGGATGACACTGATGTTTCTATGCTACCTCCTTTATTCAACTATCCCTGAGATGCCCTGCTGTGAGGAAGGGGTATTTGGATGGCCTGGGGGTATCTGGAGTCTCAAGGGTGGAAGGCCCAGGCAAGGGCTCTAGCCTTTCCTCCTCCCTTGGACTGCCTCATTAGGCCCTGGGAACACTCCATGGGACGTTAGCTCCACAAGCCTCAGCGTCACCTGGCCCTGCCAGTCCCGTAGGGCCAGATGTGACCCCATGGTCTGTGATTCCTCAACACTGGCCCTCTGAGACTGGGAAAAGCTCTGGAACACCTTGGCAGTATTCTGACAGCAAGCCAAGTTCTGCAGCCCCTCAGCATTCGCCCTGTGACCCTTGGCTGAGTTGTTGATGCCCACAGCCAGCATTCCTGTGAGAGTCCCAGCCATGGCCAGTTGTGTTTTCAGGATGGCCTGCATTTTGTCACCCATGAGGACAAATCCTTGTCCCAGACTTTCCACTTTGGATGCCACCCTTGCAGTGTTAACCTGGTTCCCAGTAGAGGGACTTTACTTGAGCATCCTGGGAGAAGGCGGCCCAGCAACATCTACTCAGAAGTGAGAAATGGTGTCAAGAGTAGTTTAGTCCAAAACACTACACTAGTGTTTTCCCCCCTCCCTCCTCCTCTCACCAGAAATAAAGGCAGTGTGAGGTGTCGTCTTGTCCTGCTACAGTAGTAGAGGACACAAGGGAAAGAGCTGATTGTAAGTCGAAAGGCCGGGTAAATATTTAATAATTTTACCACTTGTAGTCTCAGGAGTAATTTCTGTGCTTTATAGTTTGTAAAAGTTATGTTTGGAAAGAAGGACCCTAGCGAATTGGACATAATCTGAAACAAAACATCAGGAAAGCTGTAATCTGATTGGTTGGTAGCAAATCTGCACGACACCTAACTCAGCAGAGACGGCTGGACAGACAATGTGCTGGAGCTGCTTGATGTGAGAGCTGGTAGATCTAATTGCAAGCTCATGACCACATCTGCAGCATGTATTGGCAGCTCGAGGAACTCCGATTCAGAATTGCAGAGCTGGAGTTTGAGCTTCAGACACTGTGATACATCTGGGAGGGGGAGAGTTACCTAGTCAAGTAGGGAATTTCTTAATAGTGGCTGAATTCTTTTAAAAATAACTTATAAACAGTTATTTCACAAGGGCAATATTTTGATTTAGAAGGCATGTTCAGAATTTATTTTAAAGTAAACATAAAAATTCAGACAGACATTAACCTCAACCATGGGAGACCTCCAAAGGGTCAAACAGCATTTCGTGATGCTGGAAGACTTTTCCGAAGAAATGAGGCACTGAGCCAAAATTCATTACAATTCTGTCTGATATCTAAGTCACTCCCTCTAATTAGCTTAGACTTGATCTGATCTCATTTCAGATTAATATATCAGCCCCAATGTATGATAAACACCTCAGCCAATTATGAGTCGTTGCTTGACTTAGTCAAGACAATCAACTGCATCAATCCAGGGCCCTTGAATTCCATGCCCAGACTACACAGCCTTTCACTTTGACCTTAAATGTTTCATTAATTGTTTCTGTACTGTACTGAATGTTAATTCCCCATTGTAGTTTCAGCTGACAGAATATGTTTTTTGCCTATGAATTTTTGAACTTCTTGGATTCAACAATATTCACATTGGCTGTAAAATTCTAAACTTTCATATTATTAATGCATTACTATTACATTTATATCAATATACCAAAATCATCCTTCATATGCCTTCAATGATGAGTAAGCTACCACATATGAGTAAGCTGCCAACATGATCTAGTCAGGTGTAAATGTGTTTTCGTTCTTTCCTTCCCATTTATTACTAAATCTAAGACTGTAGAGATGAGCTAACTGACCACCGCATTGTGGCACAGAAGGCCATTTAAGAGGGAGGAACAAAAGGAAGAGTGGTAATAGTATGCGATTCCCTAATTAGGAGTACAGACAGTAGGCTTTGTTACCAGGACAAAGAGTCCCGCGTGGTTTGTTGCCTACCCAGTGCAGGGTAAGGGACATCTCTAACTGGCTTGAAAGGTTAATGCATTGGTACGGGGAGGATCCAGTTGGGCAAACAACATAGGCAGGAATAGGAAGGAGGACCTATTTGGGAATATCAGGAACTAGGAACCAAATTAGAAATCAGGTCCTTTCTGGATTATTACCCGAGCCACGTGCAAATTGGCAAAGAGAGTAGAAGATTAAGGAGGTAAACACATACCTAAAGGAGTGGTGTGGGAAAGAGGAGCTCCATTTTGTGGGGCACAGGCATCAGTATTGGAACAAGAGAAAATTGTACTGATAGGACAGGCTCCACCTGAACAAATCTGGGACCAGTATCCTAGTGGAAAGGCTAAATAGGGAAGTCACAAGCACTTTAAACTAATTAATGGTGGGGGTTGGTGGGGTTGGGGAGGTTTGTGGGCAGGTACAGAATCAGAAGTTAGTAAAGTTTCCAGAACAAGTCATAGAGTAGAGAGTATGGAAATTGGCAGGAACAGGCATTACAGATAAAGGGACAACTATGGGAAGGGGGCCAATCAACATAGCACTGAAGATGCTGTACCTAAGTGCATGCAGTATACAGAACAAGGTAAATGAGCTGGAAGCACACGTTGTAATTAGAGGGTACGACGTTGTAGGCATCACAGAAACATAGTTGCAAGGGGATCAAAGATAGGATCTGAATATCCAAGGATAGGTGTCTTATCGAAAGGACAGGTAGATGGGTAGAGGAAGAAGGGTTGCCCTGTTGGTAACAAACAAAATTAAATCATTGGCAAGAAGTGATATAGGGTCAGACGGCACAGGATCTATGTGGGCAGAGTTGAAGCATCGCAAAGGGAAAAAGATCCTGGTGGGAGTTACGTACAGGCTGCCTAGCAGAGGTCAGGATGTTAGACAGAAAATAAATCAGGGGATAAATCATGGAAACAGATGATTGGCCCAACTTGTCCATGCCAACCCCTTTTTTTTAACCACTAAGCTAGTCCCAATTGCTCGCCTTTGGCCCATGTCCCTCCAAACACATCCTACCCATGTAACTGTCTAAATGCTTTTCAAAATACAAAATTGTACCCCCCTCTCCTACTACCTCTGACAGCTTGTTCCAGATACTTACCACTCTCTGAGTGAAAGAACTAATCCTCTGGACCCTTTTGTAGCTCTCCCTTCTCACCTTAAACATATGCCCTCTAGTTTAGATTCCCCTATCTTTGGTAAAAGATGTTGACTGATCTATGCCATTATCTATAGAAAAGGCATGTAAGAAAGGCAATATTAGAGTAATCATGGTTGAATATGCAGGTGGACAGGGAAAATCAAGTTGTTAACAGACCCCAAGATAAAAGAATTTGTGACAAACAAAAACAGAAAAATGCTGGAAAATCTCAGTAGGTCTGATAGCATCTATGGAGAGAGTATAGAGCCAACATTGAGTCAAGATGATCCTTCGTCAGAGCATCTATCAAAGGATTTGTGGAACGTCTATGGGATGGTTTTTTGGAGCAGTATGTGTTACAGCCCACAAGGGAACAGGCACGTCTGGATCTGGTGACGTGTAATGAGGCAGCCTTGATCAGGGAACTTAAGGTGAAGGAACCCCTCAGTGAGCACAATATGATAGAATTCACCTTGCAGTTTGAGAGGGAGACAATGGAATTGGATAGAATGGTGCTACAACTGAGTAAAGGAAAATACAAGGGAGGAGCTAGCTAGATTTGATAAGAAAGTGAGCCCAGCAGGAAAGACTATGGAACAACAGTGGCTGGAGTTTTTGGGGATAACTCAGAAGGCACAACACAAATTCATTCCAAGAAAGAGGAAGCATATTAAGAGGAGCACAAGGTAACCATGGCTGACAAGGGAAGTCAGTGGTAGCAAAAATGAAAGAGTTACTGTGAGGCAAGGAATAGTGGGTAGTCAGAGGATTGAAAAGCCTTTAAAAACAAGCAGAGGACAATCAAAAAAAGTGGAGAAGATGAATTACGAGGGGTAGGCTAGCTCGTAATATAAAAGAAGATTGCAACAGATGTTTTAGACATAGAAACATCTATGTAGACATTGGACCACTGGGAAATGAGGCTGGAGTAACAGTAATGGAGGAACAAAGAAATGGCATAGGAACTGAATGTGTACTTTGCATCAATCTTCACAGTCAAAGGCATCAGTAACATGCCAGAACTTCAAGAGAGTCAGGGACCATAGATAAATTTAGTGGCCATCACTGGGAAGAAGGTGCTAGGGAAGCTGAAAGTTCTGAAGATGAATAAACCATCTGGACTGGATGAACTACATCTTAGCGTTCTGAAGGAAGTAACTGAGGAGTTTGTGGAGGCGTTGGTGGTGATCTTTCAGGAATCACTGGAGTTAGGAAAGCTCCTAGAGGACTGGGAAAAGGCTAATGCAACACCCTTGTTTAAGAAGGGAGGGAGGCAAAAGATGGGAAATTATAGGCCAGTTAGCCTGACTTCTGTCATGGATAAGATCTTGGAGTTATTAAGGATGAAATTGCAGAGTACTTGGAAATACATGGCAAAATAGGGCTGAATCAGCATGGCTTCATCAAAGGGAGGTCATGTCTGACAAACCTGCTTGAATTCTTTGAGGAGGTAATGCAGAAGTTAGACAAAGGAGAGCCAGTTGATGTGATTTATTTGGATTTCCAGAAAGCCTTTGACAAGATGCCTTACAAGTGGCTGCAAAATAAGCGAGGAGGCAATGGTGTTAGAAACAAGGTACTGGCATGCATCGAAGATTGGCTGACTGACGGAAGGGAGAAAGTGGGGATAGGTGGTCCTTTTCAGGATGGCAGCTGGTGACTAGTGGTGTTCCACAGGGATCAGTTTTGGGACTACAACATTTCACTATTTACATTAATGATCTGGAAAATGGAACTGAGGGCATGGTTGCTAAATTTGCATATGATGCAAAGATATGTAGAGGGGCAGCTAGTATTGAGGAAGTGAGGAGACTGCAGGAGAGCCTGATCTATTATAGCTAGGCTGGTAATGGTTCTTAAAGGCTGATAGAGCGCACCCTCCACCTCCTAACCCCAAAACAGCATCGTTGTCACCGAATGTGTACTTTGCATAGTGGTACCTGATGAGGTTTTAAATGTCACTTTCCTTGTCCTGTCCTGGGTTCCATTCTCATTCAAAATCTATTCTACCATTTCTGGAGTTGACTCATTGGCCTTTCCTCCGTGCATAGAAATGTGTGAGCAGACCCAGCACTTGCTCAAGTTTGACTGTAATGCACACAAGTGAGACATATACACGAAAGTTTTCACGTGATGGGGTCGGACTTGTGCAATGACCACTTGGACCAGCCAAATCTCTTGTTGATGTACTCATCCTCCCAAGCCCTCTGCTGCTGCCGGGCACAGGTCCATCCTGGTCCCTCAGCTAAACACCAGAAATTCCGGTTACACCAAGTTGCATGGAAGACCCCATTCACCTTGTCCCTTCAACAGAGTTGGCAACATGGTACAGTCGAGGAATCCCAAGTAGTGGTCCTTGTGGATTACCTCCCAGGGGCCTATTCCATGTGCCGGAAGGTTAAAATAGACAGAGTCATTGTTAGAGATACTTGCAATGCTCTGTTTCCAAGACTACACAATTCCATCTATACTTTTCTCCATGGCTGGCAGGGCAAGGGTTGTGAAAAGCAGCAAGAGAATCATCTTATCACTTAATTATAACCCGCGCAACCGTTATACAATGGACCAAATTGCCCATGCGAAACTTCCCGCGCACCCATTCAGCTTGCTTGGAGATCAGTCACCTCGTGGACCTGTGAATTGAGTACATTACATATTTTTCCAATTGGTGCCGGTATATTCTTTCAACTGAGTCCAATGTTTCCAGACGCCCCTACCTTGCATATCTACACAGGCACAGGTATCCCTACTGATTATAACCTCATAGAGGCCATTCTACTTGGGGGCGAACCCAGGCTTTCCAGGTAATGTCTTTACCACAACCTTGCTGTCCGCCGGGGGTACCTCATTCAGTTAGGTGCTTAGTTCTAAAACATATTGCCTAATCCTATCCTGTAATAGGCCTATGTCTGTTCCACCAGTAATAATGGACTCAGGCAGTTGCATAGTCCTTCCAATCATTAGCTCATATGGTGTCAGCCCAGTGGTTTGATTCGTAGTGGCTCTGAGTTTCATTAATATGGTAAGCAACACCTCAGTCCATCTTTTTCCCGAATCTTGCATGGCCTTTGCCAAGGAGGTCTTAATGTTCTATTCATACACTCCACCATTCTTGAACTTTGAGGGTGCTGGTGTATGTGAAATTTCTGTTTTATCCCCATCAGTTGACATATGGTTTTTATTACCCTCCCTATGAAGTGTGTGCCTTGATCGGAGTTTATTTGTAATGGTACCCCGCATCTTGGGATAACCTCCTCAGCTAATATTCTCGCCATCCTGGTGGCTGAACAGTTTTTAGTTGGGAATGCCTCTACTCATCTGGTGAATTGGTCAGTTATCACCAAGCAGGTTGTCCCATGTGACTGAGGACAAGGTCCTCTAAAGTCAACTTGTAGATGTTCCCAGGGACCCTTAGGGCGAGGCTGGTGCCCGATCCTGATTTTTACAGGCCTCCCTGGGTTATACTGGGCACAGGGTATTGATGACAATACCATGCAATGTTCCCATCACATTCCTTTCCACCACCACTCCTTCCTTATACTGATTGTGATGGCATCTCTTCCCACATGTGACAGTCCATGATGTAACTGCATCAGAGTATGCTGGATACATTCTGGGGCTAGAATTTTATCATTTAATCTCCATACACCCTTTTCATCAGGTGTAGCTCCTTGAGCTTTCCACCTTGTGCGTTCTTTTTCAGGCGTATCAACATGTAGCTGTGAGATGTCTGTTGGGGGTTCAACTGTAACTGAGGCGGCCGACGCGGCTTGCACTTCTCCTGTTTCTAAAGCTGATTGTGCCGCTTTGTCGGCTGCCTGGTTTCCCTTAAAAATATACCAGTCGGGGCTTTGCTTGTCTGGTTCCTTTTGGTGTGCAATACTGCAGCTTCCAATGGGAGCTCACTGGCATCCAATAAGGCTTTGATTATCTGTCCATGCTTTTTCTGCCACTTGTGCTGACATACCTCCCTCTATCCTTCCTGTTCGGACCACTTGTAAGTTTGCGTTTACCACTGCCCATCCCATTTGCGGGTGACCCATCTACATACTTCCGTAACCCATCCACAAACAGGGTTTCCTTCGGTGCCTCCAAGGGCACATTCTTTATTCTACTTTCCTCTATCTCTTCATCTATGTTTCTGCATGTGTGGTTTCCCTTCACCTAACATTCCTTCGACGGGGTTCTTTCATGTGTCGTACGATGGTGATGGACTTAATGGGGGAAGAAGTACTACCTCCCACTTCATCCTTCTCATATTTGAGACAGATCGTAATTTTCCTGTGTTTAACACTTCCACCAACATATGTTTGGTGTGCATGTCTATATTTCCCATCATTACAATGGGCTCGCTGACTTTTACTGTCCATGCCGCACAATCCAGCGCGCTATACACCGGGGTAATCCAATTACTACGGGGCCCTCGGCTGTAGAATAATATCCCACCGGCCGCTGTTTGTCCCTATGGGTTTGGGTTACTACTGCTGAATAGAACTCTCCTTCATTGTTACAATAGATATGAAAATCTTTATTAGGATCTAGTAACCCAAGTTCTGGGGCCGACATTAATCCTGCTTTTAGTTTACTATATGCCTCTTCCTGTTCTGATCCCCACTCCACAGCTTCCAAAGCAGGTTTCCCCCCTTTTAATAGCCTTTGGATTGGCTCAACTAATTTGGCATATTCTGGTATGAAGCTGCGGTTGTAATTAAACAATCCCAAAACTTTCCTTACCCCTCGGACAGTTACTGGCCTTGGCATTTGTTGTATCACCATTTTCCTGTCTATGGCATTTCCTTGGTCCCTTTGGATATTAAATGTCCCAAATATAATACCTCTGTTTTTCCTATTTCGGCCTTTTTTGGGCTTGCCTTCAGTCCTCGATCTTCTCAGTGCTTCAAGACCGAGTATAATGTCGTCTGATGTTCCGCTTTAGTTTCAAAGGCTAACAAGATGTCATCTACATAATGTAAAAGTATACTCCTTTCCGGGAGTTCCACTTGTTCCAGTATCTTACTCATTACCCAGTGAAATGCAGCCGGGCAGTTATGGAATCCCCGAGGGAGCCTGATCCATGTACACTGCTGTGAAGGCAAATTTATCCTACGAATTAAAATCCAAGGGGATGGACTAAAACCTATTGGTAATGTCTAATACTATAAAAATCTCATGGGATGGTGACAATTTGTTTAGGATGGTGGGGGGGCTGGCCACGATGGGATGAAGTTTAGGAGTTATTTTATTTCAAGCCATATAATCATTAGTTATTTGGTAACTCCCATCCGGTTTGGACAGCGGCCAAGTCAGGGAGTTGGTGGTACTTTTTCCACCAATCCCTTCACAATTTCCTCAACCGCCTTCTTGGCTTCAGGCCAATTGGATATTGTCAGTGAGGTTTATGCTCTGGATTTTCCACTATTATAGGGTCAACTTTAATCAAAATGAACAAAAGAACAAAAGAACAAAAACAGCCCGGGGAACAGGCCCTTTGGCCCAGCGAGCCCGCGCTGCCATCCCAACACCACCAGTCCCCCTCTCCACCCATGACCCTTGTCTAATGTTTTATGGCCATCCACATTGAGGGAAACTAATTTAGGGACAATTTATTACTGCCAGTCAGCCTAATAGCACATCTTTGGGGTGTGGGAGGAAACCGGAGCCCCTGGAGAAAACCCAAGCAAGCACGGGGAGAATGCGCAAACTCCCACAGACACTGGCCCAAATCCATGTGTCTGCACAGCGATCAGTGATAGTCACTGAGCTGTTGTCTTGCCCAGTATCTGGTCCAGTTTAAGCACACACTAACGACCTGAAGCACTAGGCCAATCTCGAACAATCAAGAGCAGCCCAAGTACAACCCATCGCGTGTATGCCCCTCGTTGGACACAAGGCGGACCGACTTAAAACCTGTGAATGAAAAGAGAAAAAACATTATCATCATACCATATCCATTTACCTTACCAGGGACGCCCCAATGCTAATGACCCTTATTTAAAACACTCTACTATATCCACCCATCTCCAACCCAGTCATGTGCCTGTCTAAGTTACTCTTAAATGACTCTAGCGTGTTTGCCTCCTCCACCTTACTTGGCAGAGCATTCCATACCCCCACTGCCCTCTGTGTGAAAAACCTCCCTCTAATATCTGTGTTATACCTCTCCCCCCTCACCTTAAGTCCATGGCCCCTTGTCCTATGTGTCTCTATCATAGGAAATAGCTTACCTCTGTTTACTCTATCTATATCCTTCATAATCTTATATACCTCTATTAAATCCCCCCTCAGTTGTCATCTTTCAAGGGAAAAGAGCCCCAATTTATTCAATCTTTCCTCATACCCCAGTCCTTCCATACCAGGGTTGGTTACTTAACGCCTCACCCTAAAACTATGCCTCTTCAAGATCGATTAGGGAACAGCTGCTTCCTATTCATCCAGTCCATCCCCTCACAATCATGTACACTGCAATCGTGTCTGCCCGCAGCCTTCTCTGCTCCAAAATAAAACAATCCAAGCCTACCTAGACTCTCCTTTTAGCTCAAATGCTCTATCCCAGACAACATCCTGGAGAATCTCCCCTGTAGTCCCTCTAGCGCAATTACATCCTCCCTATCATAAGATGACCAGAAAGGTACACAGTATGCCAGCTGTGGCCGAACCAACGTTCTGTTAAGATCCAATATAAACTTCTTGCTTATACTGTATGCCATGACTGATTAAAGAAAGTATCTTATATGCTTTCTTAACCACCCTATTCAACTGCTCTGCTAACTTCAAGGATCTGTGAATAAGTACCCCAAGATCCATTTGTTCTGCAGAGCTTCCTAATGGCCTGAAATGCATTAATAACCCCTTGTTATGTTACTTCTTCCAAAGCTAAATACCATCTGCTTGACTAAATTGTGTAATTCTGTGAGGATATTATGACATTATGGTGGACAATGGGGAACCTGTGGATGTGGTATATCTGGATTTTCAGAACGCATTTGACAAGATGCTGCACTAAAGGCTGTTGCATAAGATAAAGATGTATGGTGTTACGGGAAATGTATCTGCATGGATGGAAAGTTGGTTAACTAACAGAAAGCAAAGATTGGGGGTAAATGGGTGTTTTTCTGGTTGGCGATTAGTAGTGTGCTTCAAGGATCAGTGTTGGGACTGTAATTGTTCACAATTTGGATAGATGATTTGGAGTTGGGGACCAAGTGTAGTGCATCAAAATTTGCAGATAACACTAAGATGAGTGATGGAGCAAAGTGCGCAAAAGATAATGGAAGTCTGCAAAGGGATGTAGATAGTCTAAGTGAGTGAGTAAGGGTCTGGCAGATGGCGTACAATGTTGGTAAATGTGAGGTCATCCATTTTGATAGAAATAACAGCAAAATGGACTATTATGTAAATGGTAAAATATTGCAGCATGCTGCTGTGCAGAGGGACCTGGGTGTCTTCGTGCATGAATCACAAAAAGTTGGTTTGCAGATACAGCAAGTAATTCAGAAGGCAAATGGAATGTTGTTCTTCATTGCTAGAGGGATGGAGTTTAAAAACAGGGAGATTATGCTACAGCTGTATTAGGTGCTGGTGAAGTCACACCTGGGCAGTTTTGGTCTCCTTACTTGAGAAAGGATATACTGGCACTGGAGGGGGTGCAGAGGAGATTCACTAAGTTGATCCCAGAGTTGAGAGGGTTGGCTTATCAGGAGAGGCTAAGTAGAGTGGGACTTTACTTATTGGAAATCAGAAGAATGAGGGGGTATCTTGGAGAAACATAAGATTATGAAGGAAATAGATCAGATAGAAGCAGGGGAGTTATTTCCACTGGCAAGTGAAACCTAGAACAAGGTGGCATGGCCTCAAAATACGGGAGTGTCTTGGAGGGATATGATCTTATATCACAGGGGCGTATATTTTTTGTCAATGCCTCTGCTTCCACTGAGGTATTGTCATTTTAAACTGCCATGATTAAACTTTTAACTGAGGCTAACAGTTGTGCAGCATTTTACGACGATTTGCTGATGGCGTTAATTCTTTGAAGTAAACGGTTCCACAAAACAGTAAGAACAGCAATATTGTACTTTTTAAATCTCTCTACGGAGGATTTTTCTTCAGCTTTCACACATGGTTTTTTTGGATTTGATATGGCTATGTCTAACAGTTTCCTTTATATCTGCAATGTTTATTTTTAAAACCAAAACAGCATTTGCAAAAGTAGAAACAAATTCTTTTGACAAATATTTTCCATTTGTCTGCTCCAAGCACAATTGCAATATATTCCAATGATGAGCGGAAACCAGAAAAAAAGCATACATGTTTTGAACAAATTCAAAAAAAAGTATTGCTCTCTCACATAACACGAATCAATTCTGGCCTCCCAGATTGCCTGGATCCACTAAAGTTTGCCTATCACCACAAGTCCACAGCAGATACCATCTCTCTGGCCCGACTCAACCCTGGAACAATCCAGATAACAAAGACACCTGTGTGAGACTCCTCGTTATTGACTATAGCTCAGCCTTCAACATCATTATTCAAAACTCATCTCCAAACTCCATGGCCTGGGGCTTTGTGCCCCCCTCTGCAAGTGGATCCTGGCCTTCCTGACTCACAGACTGCAATCGGTAAGGATAGACAACAACACCTCCTCCACGATCACCCTCAGTACCGGTGCCCCACAAGACTGTCTCCCCAGCCCCTTGCTACACTCCTCCTACACCTCTGACTGTGTGGTCAAATGCCCCATCAACTCGATTTTCAACTTTGTTGATGACGCCAGTGTAGTGGGTTGGATCTCAAACAATCATGAGAAAGAGGGAGAGAATCTGGTAAACTGGTGTGAACAAAGAACAAAGAACAACACAGCATGGGAAACAGGCCCTTTGGCCCAACGAGCCCGCGCCACCATCTAAACAATGTATTTTTCCTACACCTCCCTTGACCCGTGTCTATGCTTATGGTACCCCCATTGGAAACCAGATTCAGGGGAGAATAATTTAGGGACAATTTGTTACACCAATCAGCCTAAGAGTACATCTTTGGGGTGTGGGAGGAAACCGGAACACTCGGAGGAAACCCACACAACCACAGGGAGAATGCGCAAACTCCCATAGACACTGGCCCAAGTCCATGTATCTGCACAGCTAGCAGTGATAGTCACTGAGCTGTTGTGGTGCCCATCTGCTGGTCCAGACTTAAGCATACACAAACAACGCGAAGTACTAGGCCACTCTCGAAACATCCAAGAGCAGCCCACGCACGACCCACTGTGTGCAAGCCCCTCGTTAGACAACAAGGTGGACCGACGCACCTGCGGAGTAAAAGAGACAAAACATCAACACATGTAGCATTAGATTTCCAGGAATGTCCCGAGGCTCTGACCCTCATTTAAAACCGTCTCCTATAACCCTCCATCCCTGTTTCGCTCATGTGTCTATCTAAGTAAACCTTAAACAAGTCCAGCGCGCCTGCCTCCACCACCTTACTTGGTAGTGCATTCCATACCCCCACGACCCTCTGTGTGAAAAACCTCCCTCGAGCATCCAAATTGTACCTCGCCCCCCTCACCCTAAGCTTGTGGCTCCTTGTGATATTCGTCTCCAATCTAGGAAAAAGCCTGCCACTGTTTACTCTATCTATACCCTTCATTATTTTATACACCTCTATCAGGTCCCCCCTTAATCTCCATCTTTCTAAGGAAAAGAGCCCCAGTTTACCGAATCTTTTCTCATAACCCAGTCCTCCCATACCAGGCAGCATCCTGGTAAACCTCCTCTGCACTCTCTCCGGAGTCTCCACGTCCTCCCGGTAGTAAGGTGACCAGAACTGGACGCAGTATCCCAACTGCCGTCTAACCAACGTTCTGTACAACTGTAGCATTAGAAGCCAGCTCTTATACTCTATACCCCTTCCTATAAAGGCTAGCATTCCATAAGCTTTCTTCGCAACCTTCTCCACCTGGGTTGTCACCTTCAGGGTGCACTTGCACTCCCAGGTCCCTCTGCATTTCTATACTCTTAATAGGTCTACCCTTTATCATGTAACTCCTCCCTACATCATTCCTTCCAAAATGCATCACCTCGCATTTATCAGGATTAAATTCCATCTGCCATTTATCTGCCCAATACACCAGCCTATCTATAGCCTGCTGTGTCACCTGACACTCCTCCTCACTATCTGCCAATCCTGCCATCTTTGTGTCATCTGCAAACTTGCTGATCACACCACGTACGCCCTCTTCCAAGTCAATTATATATATTATGAGTAGAAGAAGCCCCAGTACTGAGCCCTGCGGCACACCACTGGTGACAGACCTCTAGCTAGAAAAGGACCCTTCCATTACTACTCTGTCTCCTGTTGCCTAGCCAGTTTTCAATCCATCTACATACCTGTCCCTGTATCCCATGTGCCTTAACCTTTTCTACCAGCCTACTGTGAGGGACTTTGTCAAACTCCTTCCTGAAATCCATATAGATGACATCAACGGCTCGCCCATCGTCAACCGTTTTTGTCACCTCCTCAAAAAATTCTACCAGATTCATAAGGCAAGACCTCCCCTGAACAAAGCCATGTTGCGTATCCCTAATCAGATCGCAATGCTCCAAATGCTTATACATCCTATCCCTAAGAATTTTCTCCAACAACTTTCCTACCACTGACGTCAAACTCACTGGCCTATAATTACCAGGGTTATCCCTACTGCCCTTTTTAAACAGTGGTACCACATTAGCTATCCTCCAGTCCTCTGGGACCTCACCTGTGTCCAAAGAAGAGACAAAGATTTGCGTCAGAGGCCCAGCAATTTCATCTGTCACCTCCCTAAGCAGCCTGGGATAAATGCCATCAGGCTTTATCAGTTTTTATGCTGTCTAAAACCCCTAACATATCCCTCATAATGGATATTTCCTTCAACTGGTCTACAGCTCCCTCCAAGACATTACAAGACACCAAGCCCCTCTCCTTCGTGAATACCGACGCAAAGTATTCATTCAGGATCTCCCCCATTCCCTCAGACTCAATGCACAGTTCCCCTCCTTTGTCCCTAAGAGGACCGATTTTCCCTCTAACCACCCTTTTGTTCCTAACATAAGAGTAACATGCCTTTGGATTTTCCTTAATCCTATCCGCCAAAGCAATTTCATGTCCCCTTTTCGCCCTTCTAACTCCCCTTTTGAGCTCCCTCCTGCTCTCTCTATATTCCTCCAGTGCCCTCTCTGATCCCAGTTGCTTAGACCTAACATATGCCTCTCTCTTCTTCCTGACCAAGTCCTCAATATCCCCTGTAATCCACGGCTCTCTAATCCTGCCTTTCCCATCCTTCCTCTTTACCAGCACAATGTCTTTCCTGCAACCTTTTCAGTTTTCCCTTGAAAGCCTTCCACTTGCCAACCGTGGACTTATCTGCTAACAGCTTCTCCCAATCAGTGTCCATCAGCTCCTTTCTAATCCGGCTATAGTTCGCCTTCCCCCAGTTCAGCACTCTCCCCTTTGGATAGCACTCATCCTTTTCCATTTTTATCCTAAAGTAGACAGACTTGTGGTCACTGTTAGCCACATGTTCGCCTACTGCAGCCTCAACCACCTGCCCTGGCTCATTACCCAAAACTAAATCCAGTATAGTCCCCTCCCTAGTCGGGCTAGTTACATACTGCTCCAAGGACCCTTCCATCACACATTTTACAAATTCCTCCCCATCCGAACCCCCAGCTCTAGACCAGTCCAGGAAGATTAAAGTCACCCACTAAAACAACCCTATTCTTTCTGCACCTATCTAAAATGTCTTTACATATGCCTTCTTCCACTGCCCTTGGGCTGTTGGGTGGCCTATAGTACACCCCTAGCATAGTAATCACTCCCTTCCTATTCCTCAACTCCACCCACAGTGACTCAATCCCTAACTCCTCCATATTATCCTTCCTCTGCACTGCTGTGTTGTGCTCCTTAACTAACAATGCCACCCCACCACCTCTCTTCAACCCTCCTCTGTCACACCTAAAACACTTATACCCGGGAATATTCAGCAGCCAGTCCTGCCCTTCCTTTAACCACGTCTCCGTCACTGCCACCACATCTAAATTCCTCACGAACATCAAGGCCCTAAGCTCATCCGTTTTACCCATTACACTCCTCGCACTAAAACAGACGCAATCCAAACCTCCAGGCCCACTCGGATCCTCCTTCCCCCGGATAATTTTCCTCTCAACCAAACCTACCCTGTCACCCAACTCGCTCCCAATCCCAGTGCCTAATGAGCTATCAGTCTGATCCCCACCCCCCCTTCCTATTAGTTTAAACCCTGCCGAAACACTCCAGCTAACCTCCCAGCTAAGATATTTGTCCCCCTCCCATTCAAATGTTCCCCATCCCTCCTGTACAGGTGCCCTTCTCTCACAAATACTTCCCAGTGATCGACAAAAGTAAAGCCCTCTACCTTGCACCAATCCCTCAGCCACGCATTCAGCTGCATGATCTCATTATTCCTAGCCCTGCTGGTACTAGGCAGCAGCCCAGAGAATGCCACCCTAGAGGCCCTGCTCTTCAGCTTGGCCCCCAACTCCCTGAATTGCCTACGTACATCCCCCCCGCTCTGCCTTCCTACGTCCGTCTCTCCTATGTGTATAATTACTACAGCCTGGGTCCCTTCACCCTTCAAAATTCCCTCTATCCTCTCCGATATGTCCTGTACCCCTGCTCCAGGGAGGCAGATTACCATCCTGGAGTCACGCTTTTGCCCACAGAACCGCCTATCAATTCCTTTAACCCTCCCATCCCCCACCACTATCTCATTGCCAGCCCCCTTCCTTCATTCTGAGGCATTCTAGTCCTCCTGTATTACCTTTTGTACCCCTGTTGATGCCTTTTGGGGGGCCACTGGTGTAGTCTTTGGACCAGGACTATTCTTCTTCTTCTTCTTCCCCTTCCCTAACCGTTACCCACCCGTTCCACCCCCCCCAAGCCCTGGGATCTCCACTTGACCATGGTTCATAGCCATTATTGCCTCGTTCTCCCTGACCAGAAATGCATCCTCTAAATGCAGCTCTAATTGCCTGACCCGGGCCCTCAAACACTGCAGCTGTAAACACTTGATGCAGATATGGGCCTTTGGGAGACGTGCTGTCTCCAGAAACTCCCACATATGGCACCTAACACAGCTGAAGCATCTCCCCATAGACCCTGCCATGTACCTGACCACCCTTGGAATTATGTATACTGAAATGGAACACAGGAAAGATGGAACTAGCAACTCACCTTGCCTAAGCCTGCTCTCGCCTGAGCCCAGCGAGCCAAAGCCCTTATAGCTCTCACTCTGTTCCCAACTCACTTCGCTGCCCGCTCCCGACGCTGCCCGCTGTCTACTATTGCCTTCTTTTTATACCCCCTGCTCTCCCTTCCTGACTAGCCCCTCGCCTAACTTCTGCTACGGAAATAAAAAGTAATCAAAAAACCCCGCGAACCGGAAATACAGCCAAGAGCTTCCAAAGGAAAATCAAACACTCACCACAGCCACCAGGTACACTGCTCCAGAGAACAATGAGGTGGATCCACGGATGAGTAACTGATTTATACCCCCCGGTCTCCCTTCCCGACTAGCCGCTCGCCTAACTTCCGCTACGGAAATAAAAAGTAATCAAAAAACCCCGCGAACCGGAAATGCAGCCAAGAGCTTCCAAGGAAAATCAAACACTCACCACAGCCACCAGGTACGCTGCTCCAGGGAACAATGTGTGATGACAGTAATCTCTCCCTCATTGTCAACAAAATGAAGCAGATAGCTGTCGACTTCAAGAAGCATGGCGGAAGACACCACCATGCCCTGTCGAACACATCACCATTCTCTGTCGACATCAATGAGGATGAAGTGAAAATAGTTGACAGCTTCAGGTTTCTAGGTGTCCAGGTCACCAACAACCTGTCTTGGTCCCTCCATACCAACTCTCTAGCTATGAAAGCCCACCAACCCTCTACTTCCTCAGAAGGCTAAGGAAATTTGGCATGGCAGCTACAAGGCTCAGTAACTTTAACAAATGCACCGTAGAAAGAATTTTTTCTGGTTATATCACACCTTGGTATGGCTCCTGCTCTGTGTAAGGCTGCAAGAAACTATAAAGGGTCATGAACGAAGCCCAGTCCATTGTGCAAACCAGCCTCCCATCTATTGACTCTGTATACACTTCTTGCTGCCTCGGAAAAGCAGCCAGCATAATCAAAGATCCCACACGCCCTGGACATACTTCCACCTTCTTCTGACAAGAAAAAGATACCAAATCTAAGGACATGTACTTAACCAACTTAAGAACAGCTTCTTCCTTGCTGCCATCGGACATTCCATAGGACCTACATCGTACTAAGTTGATCTTTCTCTATACCTTAGCTCATGACTATAATACTACATTCTGCACTCTCTCCTTTTCTTTTCTATGTGTGTTATGCTTTGTCTGTAATAGCATGCCAAAACAATATTTTACACTATATATTAATGTGACAATAATACATCAAAATGGTTCAGCTACAACATTGCAGATTAAATTCAAGGATTGACTGGAATATGGGGCTTGCATTGTTCAGACTTGCTTGTACACTGGAATATTTTCCTGCCATATCCCAGACATTATCAAATCCTTATCCACGACAGTTTTTGATGTCCAAACATAAATTTGCAAAAATAACAGTTATCCCCAGACATTCAGAAGTATGGGATTGTAGCTAGACAAAACAAAGAAATCGCTCTACAATTTCACTATCACTGGTCACGTATCTTAAAATTAATGTTAATTGGTCCAAATGACCATGTCTCCTGTTGAATAAATTATTGTGAAATAGTGTTGTAAGTCAGGTTAGAAATGTCAAAGCATTTTATGAAGCTCACCTGACCCATAAATTTGTACGTTGAATCTAGCGAGGAGAAACATGAGATGTTTAGTATAGGGCTAACGGGAGGACTTTGAATAGTGTGGATGAACAGAGGGATCTAGGTGTGTGTGTACATAGATCCCTGAAAGTTGGGAATCAAGTAGATAAGGTTGTCAAGAAGGCGTACGGTGTCTTGGCGTTTATTGGTAGGGGGATTGAATTTAGGAGTCGCAGTGTAATGTTGCAACTGTACACTACTCTAGTGCGGCCGCACTTGGAGTACTGTGTGCAGTTCTGGTCCCCGCATTACAAGAAGGATGTGGAGGCGTTGGAGAGGGTGCAGAGGAGGTTTACTAGGATGTTGCCTGGTATGGTGGGGAGGTCCTATGAGGAGAGACTGAGGGATCTAGGGTTGTTTTCGTTGGAAAGAAGGCGGCTAAGAGGGGATCTTATTGAAACATATAAGATGATTAGAGGTTTAGATAGGGTGGATAGTGATAGCCTTTTTCCTCGGATGGAGAAAGCTAGCACGAGGGGGCATGGCTTTAAATTAAGGGGGGGTAGCTACAGGACGGATGTCAGGGGTAGGTTCTTTACCCAGCGGGTGGTGAGGGATTGGAATGCCCTGCCTGCTGCAGTTGTAAATGCGTCTAGTTTGGGGGCGTTTAAGAGATCTCTGGATAGGTTTATGGACGAAAAGGGATTGGTATAGGCTAGTGGGTCATTGTTTTTGTAACTGGTCGGCGCAACATCGTGGGCCGAAGGGCCTGTTCTGCGCTGTAGTGTTCTATGTTCTATGTTCTATGTTCTATGTTTCACTTCACGTGTGATTCAAATGACCTACTAGTAGTTTTTAACCAAACAAAGCTTAATTAATATTGTTAACATGTATATACATGCGACAATACAGTAAATGGTAGAATAGGGATATTTACTGCATATTTCCTATCTGTATTAGGCCTTCCAAAAGGCATGACCTCATATTTGTCTGGATTGAACTCCATCTGCCATCTCTCTACCCAAATCTCCAACTGATCTATATCCTGCTGTATTGCCCGATGCACCTCATTGTTATCTGCAATTCCACCAATCTTTGTGTCATCGGCAGACTCACTGATCAAACCAAACTGACTGAGATGTGCACTTTGCTGCAATATTGGCGTTTTGGTAAAAATGTCTCAACTGCAGTAAGAGCCACTTTGGAAACTAGCGTCAAGTCAGTGAAAATGCTTAACAAATTGAGGTATGCACTTTGCCACATTATTGGTTTTTTGGCAAAAGTGACTAAATGGCAGTGAGAGCCACTTTGGAAAAAAGTGTGGTGCAGGCAAAATGTCTGACTCACTGAATTATGCAGTTTGCTGAAATATCTGCTTTTTGGCAAAAATAACGCAATGGCAGTGAGTGACACTTTGGGAACAAGTGTGGAGTTTTGCAAAACACTATGCTGCTATATCAGCATTTTGACAAAAATTTTTCAATGGCAGTTAGAGTCACTTTGAATACAACTACAGAGTCAGTCAAAATGCTTAACAAATTAAGATATGCACTTGCCGCAATATTGGCTTTTGGCAAAGACAGCTCAATGGCAGTGAGAGCGACTTTGGAAACAAGTGTGGAGTTAGTCAAAATACTTCACTCATTGAGATCTGCAGTTTGCTGCAGTATCAGCATTTTCAAAAAACAACTCAATGGCAGTGAGAGCCACTTTGGAGACAAATGCAGAGTCAGTCAAACTGCTTAGCTCATTGAGATATGCATTTTCTGCAATATCAACGTTTTCACAAAAATGATTCAATGGCAGACAGCCACTTCAGAAACAAATGTGGAGTTAATAAAAATGCTTCACTTACTGTGATCTGCACCTTTCTGCAATATCAGCTCTTTGGCAAAACCGACTCAGTAGCAATGATAGCCACTTTTGAAGCAACTGTGGAGTTAGCCAATATGCTTAACTCATTGAGATATGCACTACGGTATGGATGCACCACTCTCGGTGTGCAAGGCTGGAGCTGGAATTGCCACAGAAGTGGATGGGAGTTAGGTGTCCTGGACACTTTCAAAATTGCTGGATGGTAGGTCTCAGGTTATGGACCAACCTGTCACCACCACCACCACCGCCACCACCCCCCCCCCCCCCCCCCAACAAATTGGGTGCTGAGGGCCCAGCTTACTTCTTGGAAAAGAAGACGGTCTGGAGTGAGGTCCACAAGCCTCACTGTTCTCTAGCACTGACACTGATTAATGCGCACAAATGTCTGCAACATGAAGTTCGCATACTCCAACATGGAGTCGATGCCCTCGACCAGAGCAGAACAGACCACTGCAGGACAGAAGTCATGCACTAAGGTCTTCACTGCAGCCACCACCTTTGAAGCGTTGACCTGGCTCACTCAAGATGGCTGCCACAGAGTGTTGACACAATTGCCTCAAACAGAAGGCACTGGGACTCCTCAGTTGGCCTTACAATCCAAGGAATGATGCAGACATCCCTTTTTGGTGTTCCCCATTCTGCCTTCAGAACTCCAGCACTTGCAGGACAACTGAGTCCAGAGGCATAACATCTAATTGGGGGTCAGAGTCCTGGCACCCAACATCCTCTGAGCCCTGGGATGTCTCTACTTCTGCCTGCTATGGATCAGAAAAAGTGACGTGTTTACTAGTTTGTGACCCCAAAGCCTTTATCACTAAGACTTAGTGAGGTGTGTGCCTCTGCACTGCTGGAGGTTGTGGCTGAAAGCTGCAATGCTCTTTCCATGTACACATTTGAGAAATTCTCAAGAGCTATTCTCTGGACTGTTTACTTCATCCCTGCTTGCAGATGGCTCTGGCTGCTTCCCTGCTGTACCTACAAGAAGATAGACATACGAGATACAACTCATATGAATCTGGTGAGATGGATAATGATTTTGTGTGTTCTCACTGATGCCTTTCTATTCTCTTAATGGAGGTGCAGTCATGTTTCTCCCTGGCCAACAGGAGGGCTCTCTCCTAAAACTGAGGTATGATTTTTAAATTGAGAATTCCTCTGCTACTTTGTGCCTTCACCCAATTATTGTGAGAAAGTTTTTATTTCATTTATGGGATGTGGTCATTGCAGGCTGGACCACCAGTTATTGTCCATCCCTAGTTGCCCTTCAGAAGGTGCCGGTAAGCTGTCTTCTTGAACTGCTGCAGTCCCTGAGGTGTAGGCGTACCCACAGTGCGACTAGTGAGGGAGTTCAAGGAATTTGACACAGCAACAGAAAAGGAACAGTGGTATATTTCTAAGTCAGAATGGTGAGTGACTTGGTGGGGAGGGGACAGGACTTCCAGGTCATCACCAGGTGTTCCCTGCTATCTGCTGCTCCTGTCATACTAAATGGTAGTGATTTTGGAAGGTGCTGCACAAGGAACCTTGGTGAGTTCCTGGAATGCATCTTGTGAATGGTACCCTTGGCTGCCACTCTTCATCAGAGGTGGAGGGATTGAAATTTTTGTGGCAGGGCTAGCATTCAAATGGGCTGCTTTGCCCTGGATGGTGTCAAGCTCCCTGAGTGTTGTTGGAGCTGCACTCATCAAGGAAAGTGTACAGTATTCCATTACATTCCTAACTTGCACCATGTAAATAGTGGACAGGCTTTGGGGAGTCAAGAAATGAGTTACTCACTGCAGAATCCCTAGCCTTTGACCTGCTCTCGTAGCCACAGTATTTATATGGTAACTCCAGGATATTGATAGTGGGGATTCAGTGATAGTAATGCCGTTGAATGTCAAGGGCAACGGTCAGATCATTTTTGTTGGAGATGTTAATTGCCTGGTCCCTGTGTGGCGTCAATGGTAAGGTAAAATGGCAAAATGGATAAAAAGTTGGCTCAGTAATGGGAAATAAAGCGTAATGGTCAACAGATGCCCATGCAAATGGAAATATGATTCAAGTGGCGTTCCACGAGGCTCAGTAGTCAGACCCTTAGTGTTATTTGGATTTGGACATGAACATAGATTGGGAAATTTGTAGATAACACATAGATTGGCTGGGTAGTAGATAGTGCAGAGGATAGTTATAATCTACAAAATCAATATCAATGGGTTGGTGGAGTGGGCAGTAAAGTGACAGATGGTTTTTAATACAAAAAAGCGTGAGGCCATGAGCTTAGGGAGGTCAAATAGTTACAGGGAATATATAATATTTCCCAAGAAGTGTAGATAAATGTGAGAGATCTTGGCATACAAGACCTGCTCCTAAAGGCGATGAAGTTGTAAAGAAGGTATATGAAGTGCTCTCCTTCATTGGCAGAGGTATAGAATATAAAAGTAATGTTAGAATTGGATAAAACACCAGTGAGGTCACAAGTGGAGTATTGTGTGCAGTTCATTACATTACAGGAAGGCTCTAGAGAGAGTGCAAAGGAGTTTACCAGAATGTTGCCAGGGCTAGAAAAGTGTAACTATGAGGTATGATTGGCTAGTTTGGGGTTATTTTCCTTGGAAGAAAGAAGGCTGAGGGTGACTTGATTTAGTTGTACAAAATTATGATGAGAAGAGATAGAGTGGACCGGTTAAAAGGGTTTCCCTTGGCAGAAAATTCTAGAACCGGGGGCATAGATTGAAGTGGCAGAAGGTGTACTGTCCGTAATTCACTACCTGGGTTGGTGGTGGAGGCAGAGATCCTGAAATCTATTAAAAGGAACCTGGATCTGCACTTTAAGTGCTGTAAGCTACAGGACTATGGGCTAAGTGTAAGAAGGTTCAGAAAGGATGCTTTGGTGTCCACAGGCTGGCATAGATAGAAGGACCAAATGGCCTCCTTTTGAGCTGTAACCTTTCTTTGGTTCTATGGAATGCTACTAGCTATATGTCAGCCCATGTCTGGGTATTATCTAGGCCTTGCTGCATTTCAACATGAACTGCTTCAGAATCTAAGGAGTTGCGAATGATACGGAAAATGTTGCAGTCATCAGTGAACCATAGAATCACACAGTATTGAAGGAGGCCATTCAACCCATCGAGCCTGAAATGGCAACAATCCCACCCAGGCCCTCACCTCATAATCCCACATAATTACCCTGCTAATCTCCCTAACATTAAAGTGCAATTTAGCATTGCCAATCAACCCAACCTGCACATCATTTGACTGGGACGAAACAGGAACATCTGGAGGAAACCCATGCAGGAATGGGAGAACATGCAAACTCCACACAGTCACCCAAGGCCAGAATTGAACCCAGAACCTTGGTGCAGTGAGGCAGCAATGCTAATCATGGTAACACTCCAAAATAATTTGATGGGCAAAGTGCTTTCCTCAATGAGTTATGCATTTTTAATGAAGTTTTTTTTTAAACGTATTGTAGGAAAAGTTTACTCTTTTATGAAAAGCATTGATTTTATGGCCAGTATATTTTTCTCAATGGGGTGAGCATTTTTATTGATGCTGCAGTTATTCTCAATATGGTTCTAACAATATTTTAGTCTTTTTTTGAAAATATTACTGCTTAACTGGTTAAACCTCAATGGTTTTACCTTAACTGGTTAAACCTCAACCTCATAATATTGCTCAATGGTTTGACCGTTGAGCAATATATCTTAAAGGAAAATAGAATATTCTGAGAATCACTTTGAAAAGAAACACAATATCATTAAAATGCTTAACTTCTTGAGAAAAGCACTTTGGCCATCAAATCAAATTTTTTTGCAAATGACCCAAAGGTCATTAGAATAACATTGAAAACAACTGCAACATCATTAAAAATGTTTAACTAATTAAGATAAAAATGTTGGCCATAAAATTATCATCTTTAAAAAAAGACTAGTGTATTGTTAAAACAGTTATGAAAACAACTGTTAACATTCATAAAAAATACTTAACTCATTGAGATACGCACTTATGCCAGAAAATCAATATTTTTCAAAAAAGCACAGGGGCATGTTCTCCTTTACGCTTCTTGAAGTCAATGACAATCCCCTTCATTTTGTTGACATTGAGGGAGAGACTACTGTTGCTGCACCAGTTCACCAGATTCTCTATTTCATTCCTATATTTTGTCTCATCATTGTTTGAGATCGGCCCACTATGGTGGTGTCATTAGCAAACTTTAAAATCGAATTGGAGCATAATTTGGCTACAGTCACAGGTGTATAAGGAGTACAGAAGGTGGCTCAGAACACAGCCTTGTGGGGCACCGGTGCTGAGGATGATCTTGGAGGAGGTGTTGTTGCCTATCCTTACTGATTGTGGTCTGCGAGTTAGGAAGTTCAGAATCTAGTCACAGAGAGAGGTGCCGAGGCCCAGGCCATGGAGTTTTGAGATGAATAATACTGTTGAAGGCTGAGCTGAAGTCAATAAGTACGAGTCCAACATAGGTGTCCTTGTTATCTAGGTGTTCCAGGCCACATCACGCCAGTACATCAACTTTGGTATTGGCCAGGCATAGCAGAAGGCCCAGGCTGCAGGCTTTGCCACCATAGCTGGAATGCCCCATGTGCAGGGAACTGTGGGTGGGATGCACATCGCCCTGCAGTTCCTGCGAGGTGAGGGACAACCATTTATCACAGGGAAGGGCTGCCACTCACTGAACATGCAGATCATCGGTAACCAGAGGCTGATCATTATGCAGGTGTTGTAAAAATCAGTCTGTTTTAACCCTTATACGATGGACTTTGAGTAGACGTCTTATTAGTACAAACAATATTTAATTAAACCCACACAATCAATAATCACCCACCCGACCAACAATAAGTTATCTTATAGAAATGCTAGAATTCAAGTACAATACAAGACCTTGACTTAACTTTGTGTGACTGACAAATACCCAAACAGATACTGGCCTTTATCTGTGTGCTGGTCTTGGTAGTTGTCTGTGTAGTTTGGTCCTTTGCTCTGGTCTGGCATTCTCTTTCTTCCTTCTTGGGTGTGGTGGCTCTCTTCTTGCTGGCGATGTTCACCATTGTTGTAGCTCGTTCGTGGGATCAGAGAGAGAGAGAGATTCCTGGTTGTGCAGCATCCTTTATGCCCTGTTTGGTTTCACGCCCTTTTTTTGACCATTGCCAATCAATCGATCAGGACTTGATCACCCTGATCGATAAGAGTCCAATCAGGTGCTACCACACCGATCTCTGGGTGTGCCCCTGGCGGCCATGCCTGTATGTGTTGTAGGCACATAGGTCACATACCTTCCTCCTAAATAAGGATTCACAGTGTCTTTACATCTGGCACACAACCCAGTGTGATCAGAAAGTCTCTTTCATCCTGGAGATGGCCCATATCCTGCGTATTCACTCATCAGGGTTGCAGCCTGTTTGTCTGTCTTTAAACTGCAGCCTGTCAGTTTAGTTTCTTGCCCAGTTGTCCCAGAGTGCTTTACAAAACACCATTTTAGATGGCCTGTTTGGCTACACAGGTATGCACAGCACCCTGGGAGTGTCCATGACAGCCGTGTCCTGAGGCGTTTGGATATACTTGAGTATTTGAAGACCAGTTCAAGCTGCTGGGATGGGTCATGTGGTACAAGGGCTATCCGCTGAGGTGATGGCTGATCACGCCATTACGGAGCACTGTGACCGAGGTGGAGGCCAATTATAAATGAGGCCCACGCTGCCACATTGTCCACTGTTGAGCGGTGCAGAGGCCTGCTTAAACTGTGGTACCAATCTGTGGACCGCTCTGAGGGTGCCCTCCAATACAGCCCTGTGTGGGCCTCCCACATCATCATTGTGTGCTGCATTCTGTACAATATAGCACAGCAGCGGGGAGAACACGTGGAGGAGGAGGAAGTAGAACATAGAACATAGAACATAGAACATTACAGTGCAGAACAGGCCCTTCGGCCCACGATGTTGCACCGACCAGTTACGAAACAATGACCCACTAACCTAAACCAATCCCTTTTCGTCCATAAACCTATCCACGGATCTCTTAAACGCCCCCAAACTAGGCGCATTTACAACTGCAGCAGGCAGGGCATTCCAATCCCTCACTACCCTCTGGGTAAAGAACCTACCCCTGACATCTGTCCTATAACTACCACCCCTTAATTTAAAGCCATGCCCCCTCGTGCTAGATTTCTCCATCAGAGGAAAAAGGCTATCACTATCCACCCTATCTAAACCTCTGATCATCTTATATGTTTCAATAAGATCCCCTCTTAGCCGCCTTCTTTCCAGCGAAAACAACCCCAAATCCCTCAGCCTCTCCTCATAGGACCTCCCCTCCATACCAGGCAACATCCTGGTAAACCTCCTCTGCACCCTCTCCAAAGCCTCCACATCCTTCCTGTAATGTGGGGACCAGAACTGCACACAGTACTCCAAATGCGGCCGCACCAGAGTTGTGTACAGTTGCAACATAACGCTGCAACTCCTAAATTCAATCCCCCTACCAATAAATGCCAAGACACCGTATGCCTTCTTAACAACCTTATCTACTTGATTCCCAACTTTCAGGGATCTATGTACACATACACCTAGATCCCTCTGCTCATCCACACTATTCAAAGTCCTCCCGTTAGCCCTATACTCGACACATCTGTTATTCCTACCAAAGTGAATTACCTCACACTTCTCCGCATTAAACTCCATCCGCCACCTCTCGGCCCAGCTCTGCAACCTGTCTAAGTCTCCCTGCAAACTATGACACCCTTCCTCACTATCTACCACACCTCCGACTTTGGTGTCATCAGCAAATTTACTAATCCACCCAACTATACCCTCATCCAGATCATTAATAAAAATTACAAACAGCAGTGGCCCCAAAACAGATCCCTGAGGCACACCACTCGTAACCGAACTCCATGATGAATATTTACCATCAACCACCACCCTCTGTCTCCTATCCGCTAGCCAATTCCTGATCCAATTCCCTAGATCTCCCCCTAAGTGGGGGAGGATTGCCATCTGAAGAATGTGGGAGAGGTGCTGTATGAGAATCCAGAGACTGGAGGACAGCAGAAATAGTGAGGGTCTGGTAGGATGGCAAGGGGTGCTTTAATTGCAATATAATTCACCTAGTTGCTGCTGTGTAGTGTGGCGGCTGCTACCACCATCATCCCACCACACCTAAAAGATGCTGCAATTGCCCCTCCCATGATCCAAAGCTGCTCCCTCAACTCCTCCCGATTCTTCCCCTCTGCCATCCTCTGTGATCCCACCACCCTGGTTTGGAGTCACATCACAACAGGGTAATGGGCCTGCACAAACCATGCTCGCATACTTTTGGTCAAGGCTGGAAGGTGATGACGACTCACTGTAAGGCACATTGAGATCACCCTGCCCTGGTGCCACACAGGTCTGCTTCTATCTGTTCTCTGACTGCGCACTGGCACCTGAGCCCATGTAAAAGTCAGGCTTGCGAGGGGGTAGGGGGCAGCAAGGCAGAGGATCTCCTTGTGAACCTGTTCCTGGGCCTGGCAAAGCTTGCCGTCAACAGGTTCAGGCAGTGGGCGAACCAGGGGGTTGTCTCACCTGACTGTCTGCCCCTCTATCACGGCTACATTTGTGGCCTGGTGTCCAGGGAGAAGAAGCATGTGGTGCGTCACAGCAGAGGGATTTTACTGGAGCATTCTGGGAGAAGTTGGCCCAACAACATTACTGAGAAGTGGGAAGTGGAAGATCTGGTGTCAAGGAAGTACATTTGTGTTTTCCTCCCTCCCTCCTCCTCTAACTAAAAAAAAATGCACTTGTGACGTGGTAAAAGCAAGGTGTTGTCCTGGTCTGCTGCAGTAGTAGAGGGCACAAGGGAAAGAGCTGATTGGTAGTAGAAAGGTCGGGTAAGTATTTAATAATTTCATCACTTGTAGTCTCAGAAGTAATTTCTGTGCTTTATAGTTTGTAAATGAGAAGCAGGAAAGAAGGGTCCTAGAGAATTGGATATAATTAGAAAATGCAGATGTATGGGATTGGGGGTGATCTAGGTAATTGGATCAGGAATTGGCTAGCAGATAGGAGACAGAGGGTGGTGGTTGATGGTAAATATTCGTCATGGAGTTCGGTTACGAGTGGTGTGCCTCAGGGATCTGTTTTGGGGCCACTGCTGTTTGTAATTTTTATTAATGATCTGGATGAGGGTATAGTTGGGTGGATTAGTAAGTTTGCTGATGACACCAAAGTCGGAGGTGTGGTAGGCTGTCATAGTTTGCAGGGTGACTTAGAAAGGTTGCAGAGCTGGGCCGCGAGGTGGCGGATGGAGTTTAATGTGGAGAAGTGTGAGATAATTCATTTCGGTAGGAATAACAGATGTGTTGAGTATAGGGCTAACGGGAGGACTTTGAATAGTGTGGAGGAGCAGAGGGATCTAGGTGTATGTGTACATAGATCCCTGAAAGTTGGGAATCAAGTAGATAAGGTTGTTAAGAAGGCATACGGTGTCTTGGCTTTTATTGGTAGGGGGATTGAATTTAGGAGTCGCAGCGTCATGATGCAACTGTACACAACTCTGGTGCGGCCGCATTTGGAGTATTGTGTGCAGTTCTGGTCCCCACATTACAGGAAGGATGTAGAGGCTTTGGAGAGGGTGCAGAGGAGGTTTACCAGGATGTTGCCTGGTATGGAGGGGAGATCCTACGAGGAGAGACTGAGAGATTTGGGGTTGTTTTCGCTGGAAAGAAGGCGGCTAAGAGGGGACCTTATTGAAACATATAAGATGATTAGAGGTTTAGACAGGGTGGATAGTGATAGCCTTTTTCCTAGGATGGAGAAAGCTAGCACGAGGGGGCACGGCTTTAAATTAAGGGGGGGTAGTTATAAGACTGATGTCAGGGGTAGGTTCTTTACCCAGAGGGTGGTGAGGGACTGGAATGCCCTGCCAGCTGCAGTTGTAAATGCGCCTAGTTTGGGGGCGTTTAAGAGATCTGTGGATAGGTTTATGGACGAAATGGTATGGTTTAGATTAGTGGGTTAGTGTTTTTTTTTAAAAGCTGGTCGGCGCAACATCGTGGGCCGAAGGGCCTGTTCTGCGCTGTAATGTTCTATGTTCTATGTTCTATGTTCTATAATCTGAAACAAAACATCAGGAAAGCTGTGATCTGATTGGTTGGCAGCAAATCTGCATTAAACCTAAAACCTAACTGAACAGAGATGCCTGGACAAATAATGTGCCAGAGCTGCATGATGTGAGAGCTGGTAGATCCCATTGCAAGCTGCTGTGACCATATCTGCAGCAGGCATTGGCAACTTGAGTAACTGGCTCAGAGTTGTTCAGCTGGAGTCTGAGTTTCAAATGGGAGGGGGGAGAGTTACCTGGTGAAGTAGGGGATTTCATAATGGTGGCTGAATTTGGACTTTGGACTATGAAGAGAGACTAAATAGACTGGGTCTGTACTCGTTGGAGTTTAGAAGGATGAGGGGGGATCTTATAGAGACGTATAAGATAACGAAGGGGATGGATAGGGTAGAGGTAGAGAGATTCTTCCCGCTCAGAAAGGACAACAGGACTAGAAGGCACAGCCTTAAGATAAGGTGGGGGGGGGGGCAGTTTAGAACGGAGTTGAGGAGGAACTTCTTCACTCAAAGGGTGGTGAATCTCTGGAATTCTCTGCCCGTTGAAGCGGTGGAGGCTACCTCGCTAAATATATTTAAGACACGGGTAGATAGGTTTTTTGGTAGGCAAGGGAATTAAGGGTTATGGGGAGAAAGCGGGAAAGTGGAACTGAGCCACTTCAGATCAGCCATGATCTTGTTGAATGGCGGGGCAGGCTCGAGGGGTTAGATGGCCTACTCCTGCTCCTATTTCTTATGTCCTTATGTTCTGATGAATTCTCTTCAAAAGAACTTATAAACAGTTATTTTACAAAGGCAATATTTTGATTTAGAAGGCATATTCAGAATTTATTTTAAAGTAAACATAAAAGATTCACAGAACAAACAAGACATTAACCTCAGCCATGGGAGCCCTCCGAAGGGTCAAAGAGCATTTCCTGATGCTGGAAGACGTCTCCGAAGAACTGGGCCAAAATTCATTACAATTATGTCTTCAATATCTAAGTTACTCCCTCTCATTAGCTTAGACTTGATCTCATGGGTGACTTTAATCTTCCTGGAGTGGATTGGAAGGTGCCTAGAGCTGGGGGTATGGATGGGGAGGAATTTGTAAAATGTGTGCTAGAAGGGTCCTTGGAGCAGTATGTAATTAGCCCGACTAGGGACGGGGCTATACTGGATTTAGTTTTGGGTAATGAGCCGGGGCAGGTGGTTGAGGTTGCAGTAGGCCAACATGTGGCTAACGGTGACCACAAGTCTGTCTACTTCAGGATAAAAATGGAAAAGGATGAGTGCCGTCCGAAGGGGAGGGTGCTGAATTGGGGGAAGGCGAGCTATATCCAGATTAGAAAGGAGCTGAAGGACACTGATTGGGAGAGGCTGTTAGCGGGTAGGTCCATGGTTGGCAAGTGGGAGGCTTTCAAGGGAAAACTGAAAAGGTTGCAGGAAAGACATGTGCTGGTAAAGAGGAAGGATGGGAAAGGCAGGATTAGAGAGCTGTGGATTACAGGGGATATTGAGGACTTGGTCAGGAAGAAGAGGGCGGCATATGTTAGGTCTAAACAACTGGGAACGGAGAGAGCGCTGGAGGAATATAGAGACAGCAGGAGGGAGCTTAAAAGGGGAGTTAGAAGGGCGAAAAGGGGGCATGAAATGGCTTTGGCTGATAGGATTAAGGAAAATCCAAAGGCATTTTACTCTTATATTAGGGACAAGAGGGTGGTTAGAGGGAAAATCGGTCCTCTTAGGGACAAAGGAAGGGAACTGTGCATTGAGTCTGGGGGAATGGAGGAAATCCTGACTGAATACTTTGTGTCGGTATTCACGAAAGAGAGGGGCTTGGTGTCTTGTAATGTCTTGGAGGGAGCTGTAGACCAGTTGAAGGAAATATCCATTACGAGGGAGGAAGTGTTAGGGTTTTTAGGTAGCATAAAAGCTGATAAAGCTCCGGGGCCTGATGGCATTTATCCCAGGCTGTTTAGGGAGGTGACAGATGAAATTGCTGGGCCTCTGACGCAAATCTTTGTCTCTTCTTTGGACACAGGTGAGGTCCCAGAGGACTGGAGGATAGCTAATGTGGTACCACTGTTTAAAAAGGGCAGTAGGGATAACCCTGGTAATTATAAGCCAGTGAGTTTGACATCGGTGGTCGGAAAATTGTTGGAGAAAATTCTTAGGGATAGGATGTATAAGCATTTGGAGCGTTGTGATCTGATTAGGGATACGCAACATGGCTTTGTTCAGGGGAGGTCTTGCCTTACGAATCTGGTAGAATTTTTTGAGGAGGTGACAAAAACGGTTGACGATGGGCGAGCCGTTGATGTCATCTATATGGATTTCAGGAAGGCGTTTGACAAAGTCCCTCACGGTAGGCTGGTAGAAAAGGTTAAGGCACATGGGATACAGGGACAGGTATGTAGATGATTTGAAAACTGGCTAGGCAACAGGAGACAGAGTAGTAGTGGAAGGGTCCTTTTCTAGCTGGAGGTCTGTCACCAGTGGTGTGCTGCAGGGCTCAGTACTGGGACCTCTTCTCTTCGTAATATATATAAATGACTTGGAAGAGGGCGTACGTGGTGTGGTCAGCAAGTTTGCAGATGACACCAAGATGGCAGGATTGGCGGATAGTGAGGAAGATTGTCAGGTGACACAGCAGGATATAGATAGGCTGGTATACTGGGCAGATAAATGGCAGATGGAATTTAATCCTAATAAATGCGAGGTGATGCATTTTGGAAGGAATAATGCAGGGAGGAGTTGCATGATAAAAGGTAGACCAATTAAGAGTATAGAAATGCAGAGGGACCTGGGAGTGCAAGTGCACAAGTCTCTGAAGGTGGCAACCCAGGTGGAGAAGGTTGTGAAGAAAGCTTATGGAATGCTAGCCTTTATAGGAAGGCTACTTTATAGAGTAAAAGAGCTGGTGTCTAATGCTTCAGTTGTACAGAATGTTGGTTAGGCCGCATTTGGAGTACTGCGTCCAGTTCTGGTCACCTTACTACCGGAAGGATGTGGAAACCTTGGAGAGAGTGCAGAGGAGGTTTACCAGGATGCTGCCTGGTATGGAAGGACTGGGTTATGAGGAAAGGTTGGGTAAACTGGGGCTCTTCTCCTTAGAAAGACGGAGATTAAGGGGGGATCTGATAGAGGTGTATAAAATAATGAAGGGTATAGATAGAGTCAACAGTGGTAGGCTTTTTCCTAGATCGGAGATAAATATCATAAGGGGTCACGAGCTAAAGGTGAGGGGGGAAAAGTATATTTTGGATACTAGAGGGAGGTTTTTCACACAGAGGGTCGTGGGGGTATGGAATGCGTTACCAAGTAAGGTGGTGGAGGCAGGCACGCTGGACTTGTTTAAGGTTTACTTAGATAGGCACATGAGTGAAACAGGGATGGAGGGTTATAGGAGACAGTTTTAAAAAGGGTCAGAGACTCAGGATGACACTGGAAATGTAATACTACATGTTAATGTTTTGTCTCTTTTAATCCACAAGTGTCGGTTCACCTTGTTGCCAAACGAGGGGCATGCACACGGTGGGCCGTGCGTGGGCTGATCTTGGATGTTTCGAGAGTGGCCTAGTACTTCGTGTCGATGTGTGTGCTTAAACCTGGACCAGCAGATGGGCACCACAACAGCTCAGTGACTATCACTGCTAGCTGTGCAGATACATGGATTTGGGCCAGTGTCTGTGGGAGTTTGTGCGTTCTCCCTGTGGTTGCGTGGGTTTCCTCTGGGTGCTCCGGTTTCCTCCCACACCCCAAAGATGTGCTCTTAGGCTGATTGGTGTACCAAATTGACCCTACACTATTCTCCCCTGAATCTGGTTACAATAGGGGTACCATTTGCATACACACGGGGCAAGGTAGGTGTAGGAAAATGCTTTGTTAAGATGGTGGCGTGGGCTCGTTGGGCTGAAGGGCCTGTTTCCCATGCTGGGTTGTTCTTTGTTCTTTGTATTAAGATGTCAGACCATTACATGACAACATAGCCAATTGTGAGTCATTGCTTGATGTAAGGATCTTTCATTTGTTAACTCAAAAATGGATATCTACTCATTGGCATGGCCTAGCAGCACTTTGCCAAGACAATAATTGTATCAATCCAAGGCCCTTGGATGAATACAATTCCATGCCTAGACAATAGATCCTTTCACTTTGACCTTAAATGTTTCATTAATTGCTTCAACATCTGTACTGAATGTTAATTCCCCATTATATTTTCTGCTGACTGAATATCTTTTTTGCCTCTGAACTTTTGAACTTCTTGGATTCAACAATATTCACAATGACTGTAAAACTTCCATATGAATGCATTACTACATTTATGTCAATATACTAAAATCATCCTTCATATTATTTTAATGATGTTAAGCATTCACATGATCTGGTTAGGTGTAATGTCTTTTAATTCTTTCCTTCCCATCTATTACTAAATCTAAGACTCTGCTTGTGGTTCTGCCAACTGATCTAGAATCCCCTTCCACACCTGGATACTTTGTTTAAGGAGGCAGTCACATCCCTTAGATTAAATATCTCCAATTTGGGGGGGGGAGGTGTAACGACAGGGCTCAGAAGTTAGTAAAGTTTCCAGAATTAGTTATCGAGTAGAGTATGGAAATTTGCAGGAACAGGCACAGCAGATAAAGGGACAACTATGGGAAGACAGGCAGTCAACACATCACTGTGCACGCAGCACACAGAACAAGGTAAGTGAGCTGGAAGCACACACTGTAATTGGTGGGCATCACAGAGACGTGGCTGCAAGGGGATCAGAGGTGGGATCTGACCATTCAAGATGTATGTCCTATTGAAAGGACAGGTAGATAAGCACAGAAGGTGGAGTTGCCCTGTTGGTAAGAAAAAAAATTAAATCATGAACAAGAAATGATACAGGATTGGACAGCATAGAATGTACGTAGGTAGAGTTGAGGAATCTCAAAGGGAAAAAGACCTCGGTGGGAGTTATGTACAGGCTCTCTAGCAGAGGTCAGGATGACGGACAGAAAATAAATCAGGAGATAGAGGTCAGAGTCATAGAGGATTATAGGCCTTTTGGCCCAACTTGTTCATGCTGCCCTGCTTTTTAACCACTGAGCTAGTCCTGATAGCTTGTATTTGGCCCATATCTCCCTCTATACCCATGTAACTATCAGAATGCTTTTTAAAAGACAAAATTGTACCCGCCTCTACTACCTCTGGCAGCTTGTTCTAGACACTCCACTCTCTCTGTGAAAAAATTACCCTTCTGGACCCTTTTGTATCTCTCCCCTCTCACTGTAAACCTTTGCCCTCAAGTTTTAGATTCCCCTACCTTTGGGAAAAGATATTGACTATCGAGCTGATCGATGCCCCGATGTATAGAAAAGGCATATAAGAAAGGCAGTGATCATGGGAGTGTCGGGGGATTTCAATATGCAAGTGGACGGGGAAAATCAAGTTGGTGGCAGACCCCAAGATAAAGAATTTGCCACAAACAAAAACAGAAAAATACTGGAAAATCTCAGCAGGTCTGACAGCATCTGTAGAGACAGTAGAGCCAACATTTCGAGTCTAGATGATCCTTCGCCGAGCATTTATCAAAGAATTTGTGGAATGTCTACAGGATGGTTTTTTGGAGCAGTATGTGCTACAGCCCACTAGGGAACAGGCACTTCTGGATTTGGTGATGTGTAATGAGGCAGACTTGATCAGGGAACTTAAGATGAAGGAACCCTCAGGGGGCAGTGAGCACAATATGATAGAATTCACTTAGCAGTTTGAGAGGAAGGCATTGGAATCGGATAGAATGGTGCTACGGTTGAGTAAAGGAAATTACAAGGCCATGAGGGAGGAGGTGGCCAGATTTGATTAAAAAAGGAGTCCAGCAGGAAAGACTGTGGAACGACAATGGCAGGAGTTCTTGGGGATAACTCAGAAGGCACAACATAAATTCATTCCAAGGAAGAGGAAGCATGTTAAGGGAAGGATGAGGCAACTATGGTTGACAAGGGAAGTCAAGGATAGCATAAAAGCAAAGAAGAAAGCATACCATGAGGCGAGGAATAGTGGTTAGCCAGAGAATTGGGAAGCCTTCTTAGGAAGTAGAGGACAATTCAAAAAAAAGGGTGGAGAAGATGAAATATGAGGGTACTCTAGCTAGTAATATAAAAGAAGTTTGCACGAGTTTCTTTGTACAAACTAAAGGTAAGACAGAAGAAAGAATGGACATTGGACCATTGGGAAATGGGGCTGGAGAAGTAGTAATGGGGGACAAAAAAATGGCACAGGAACCAAATGGGTACTTTGTATCAGCCTTCACAGTGGAAGACACCAGTAACATGCCAGAACTTCAAGAGAGTCACAGGGCAGAGGTAACATAGTGGCCATCACTTGGGAAAAGATGCTAGGGAAGCTGAAAGGTCTGAAGATGAATAAATCACCCGGACTGGATGGGCTACATCTCAGGGTTCTGAAGGAGATAACTGAGGAGTTTGTGAAGGTATTGCTGGTGATCTTTCGGGAATCACTGGATTCAGGAAAGAGGACTGGAAAAAGGCGAATGTAACACCCCTCTTTAAGAAGGGAGAAAGGCAAAAGATGGGAAATTATAGGCCAGTTAGCCTGACGTCCTGGGTAAGATCGTAGAGCACATTATTATGGATCAAATTGCAGAGAACTTGGAAATGCATGTCAAAATAGGGCTGAGTCAGCATGGCTTCATCAGAGGGAGATCATTTCTGATAAACCTGTTAGAATTCTTTGAGGAGGTAACAAAGAAGTTAGACAAAGGAGAGCCAGTGGACGTGATTTATTTGGATTTCCAGAAAGTCTTTGACAAGGTGCTTTACAGTAGATTGCTAAATAAGCAAGGAGGCAAAGGTGTTAGAGGCACTGCACTGCATGCATTGAAGATTGGCTGACAGACAGAAGGAAGAAAGTGGGAATAAGGTGGTTCTTTTCAAGATGGCAACCGGTGACTAGTGGTGTTCCACAGTGTTGAGACCACAACTTTTCACTCTACACATTAATGATCTGGAAAATGGAACTGAGAGCGTGGTTGCTAAATTTGCAGATGATGCAAAGATATGTAGAGGGACAGGAAGGAAGTGAGAAGGCTGCAGAGTGACTTGGACAGGCCAGGAGAGTGAACAAAGAAGTGGCAGATGGAATTCAATGTGGGAAAATGTAAGATCATGCACTTTGAACATAAGAACATAAGAAATAGGAGTAGGAGTAGGCCATCTAGCTCATCGAGCCTGCCCCGCCATTCAATAAGATCCTGGCTGATCTGAAGTGAATCAGTTCCACTTTCCCGCCTTCTCCCCATAACCCTTAATTCCCTTGTCTATCAGAAATCTATCTACCTGTGACTTAAGTATATTCAACGAGGTAGCCTCCACCACTTCAATAGGCAGAGAATTCCAGAGATTCACTACCCTTTGAGTGAAGGAGTTCCACCTCAACTCTGTTCTAAACTTATTTTGAGGCTGTGCCCTCTAGTTCTGATTTCTTTTCTAAGTGGAAAGAATCTCTCTACCTCTGCCCTATCTAGCCCCTTCATTGTCTTGTGAGTCTGTATAAGATCCCTCCTCAGCCTTCTAAACTCTAACGAGTACAGGCTCAGTCTATTTAATCTCTCCTCATAAGCTAACACCCTCCTCTCTGGTGAACCTTCTCTGTATTCCCTCCAAGGCCAATATATCCTTACGCAAATAAGGGGACAAAAACTGCACACAGTACTCCAGTCGAGGCCTCACCAGTGCCTTGTACAGTTGCAGCAAGATCTCCCTGCTTTTATGTTCCATCCCCCTCGCTATAAAGGCCAACATTCCATTTGCCTTCTTGATCACCTGCTGCACCTGCAGACTGAGTTTTGCGATTTGTGCACAAGGACCCCCAGGTCCCTCTGCACAGTAGCATGCTGCAACTTTTCACCCTTTAAATAATATTCCTTCCTACTATTATTTCTACCAAAGTGGATAACCTCACATTTGCCAACGTTATACTCCATCTGCCAGGTCCTCGCTCACTCACTCAGCCTATCCAGATATCTCTGCAGACTTTCCGCGTCCTGTACGCAACTCGCTTTTCCACTCATCTTTGTGTCATCAGCAAATTTTGTTACCCTACATTCAGCCCCCTCCTCCAGGTCGTCTATGTATATGGTAAACAGTTGAGCCCCCAGCACTGATCCCTGCGGCACGCCACTAGTCACCAACTGCCAACCAGGAAAGCACCTATTGATTCTAACCCTCTGCTTCCTGTTCAATAGCCAATCCTCAATCCACGCTAACACTTTACCCCCAACTCTGTGTACCCTAACTTTCTGCAGCAACCTTTTGTGAGGCACCTTATTGAACGCCTTCTGGAAATCTAAAAACACCACATCTACCGGTTCCCCTCTGTCTACCACACTAGTCTCATAGAACAAAGTACAAAAACAAAGAACAAAGAACAACACAGCATGGGAAACAGGCCCTTTGGCCCAACAAGCCCGCACCGCCATTTTAACAATGTGCTTTTCCTCTTCCACCCTTGACCCATGTCTATGCTCATGGTGCCCACATTGGAAACCAGATTGAGGGGAGAATAATTTAGGGACAATTTGTTACACCAATCAGCCTAAGAGCACATCTTTGGGGTGTGGGAAGAAACCAGAGCTCCCGGAGGAAACCCACGCAACGACGGGGAAAATGCGTAAACTCTCACAGGCACTGGCCCAAATCCATGTATCTGCACAGCAAACAGTGATAGTCACTGAGCTGTTGTGGTGCCCATCTACTGGTCCAGGTTTAAGCATACACAAACGACGTGAAGTACTAGGCTACTCTCGAAACATCCAAGACCAGCCTACACACGACCCACCGCGGTGTATGCCCCTCGTTAAACAACAAGGTGGACCGTTGCACCTGTGGAGTAAAAGAGAAAAACATCAACACATGTAACAGTTGATTTCCAGGAACGTCCCAAGGCTCTGATCCTTATTTAAAACAGCCTCCTATAACCCTCCATCCCTATTTCGCTCATGTGTCTATCTAAGTACACCTTAAACAAGTCCAGCGTGCCTGCCTCCACCACCTTACTCGGCAATGCATTCCATACCCCCACAACCCTCTGTGTGAAAAAGGTCCCTCTAGCATTCAAATTATACCTCGCCCCCCCTTACCCTTAGCCCATGGCCCCTCGTGATATTTGTCTCCAATCTAGGAAAAAGCCTGCCACTGTTTACTCTATCTATACCCTTCATAATCTTATACACCTCTATTAGATCCTCCCTCAATCTCCATCTTTCTAAGGAAAACAGTCCAATTTATCCAATCTTTCCTCATAACCCAGTCCTTCCATACCAGGCAGCATCCTGGTAAACCTCCTCTGCACTCTCTCCAGGGTCTCCACGTCCTTCCGGTAGTAATTCTTCATAAAAATCCAGTAAATTTGTTAAACAAGACTTCCCCTTCACGAATCCGTGCTGCGTCTGTTTGATCGAACCGTTCTTTTCTAGGTGTCCTGCTATTTCTTCTTTAATGATGGATTCTGGCATTTTTCCAACTACGGATGTTAAGCTAACTGGCCTGTAGTTCCCTGCCACTTTAGTAGCAAGATTAGAGGTGTAGACTATTTTCTAAATAGGGAAAAGCTTCAGAAATCTGAAGCACAAAAGGGACTTGGGAGTCCTGGTTCAGGATTGTCTTCAGGTTAACGTGCAGTTTCAGTTGACAGTTAGGAAGGTAAATTCAACATTAACATCTCACTTCTAGAATACAAGAGCAGGGATATACTGCTGAGGCTGTATACGGCTCTGGTCAGACACCATTTGAGCGGTTTTGGGCCCCATACCTCAGGAAGGATATGCTGGCCTTGGATAGGGTCCAGAGAAGGTTCAAAAGAATGATCTCAGGAATAAAGGGTTTGTCATACGAGGAGTGGTTGAGGAGTCTAGGTGTTTACTCAATGGATTTTAGAAGGATGGTGGGGGGGATCTAATTGAAACTTAAAGAATATTGAGAGGCCTAGATAAAGTGGATATGGAGAGGATGCTTTCAGTCGTGGGAACGACTAGAACACGAGGGCACAACTTTAGAGTGCAGGAACGCTCCTTTAAATCTGAGATGAGGAGGAATTTTTTCAGCCAGGGGATGGCGAATCTGTAGAATGCATTGCCACAGAGGCTGTGGAGGCCAGATTATTGTCTTTAAGACAGAGGTGTACAGGTTCTTGATCAATAAGGGGATCATGGGTTACAGGAAAAGACAGGAGAATGGGGATGAGAATCACATCAGGCTCGATTGAATGGCAGAGCAGACTCAATGGGCCAAACGGCCTAATTGTGCTCCTATATCTTACGGGCTTAAGGCCTCTACCGGCACCACCTCCTGCAACAGTCCTCTGTTTGATTCCTCCAAACAGCCTTGCAGTTGCAGCATGGTTCCTGACAGCCCATCCATAACTACCCAGGTTTGCTGATGCATTTCCACCTGTTAGAACAAAGAACAGTACAGCACAGGAAACAGGCCCTCTGGCCCTCCAAGCCTGTGCCGCGCATAGGTCCAACTAGACCATTCATTTGTATTCCTCCATTCCCAGGCTGCTCATGTGTCTATCCAGGTAATTCTTCAACGATGCCAGCGTGTCTGCCTCCACCACCCTACTTGGCAGCGCATTCCAGGCCCCCACCACCCTCTGCGTAAAAAACATCCCTCTGATATCGGAGTTATACCTTGCCCCCCTCACCTTGAACCTGTGACCCCTCGTGATCGTAAAACACGTTTCATAGAACATAGAACATAGAACATTGCAGTGCAGAACAGGCCCTTCGGCCCACGATGTTGCGCCGACCAGTTAAAAAACAATGACCCTCTAACCTAAACCAATCCCTTACCATCCATAAACCTATCCACGGATCTCTTAAACGCCCCCAAACTAGGCGCATTTACAACTGCAGCAGGCAGGGCATTCCAATCCCTCACCACCCTCTGGGTAAAGAACCTACCCCTGACATCCGTCCTATAACTACCACCCCTTAATTTAAAGCTATGCCCCCTCGTGCTAGCTTTCTCCATCCAAGGAAAAAGGCGATCACTGTCCACCTTATCTAAACCTCTAATCATCTTATATGTTTCAATAAGGTCCCCTCGTAGCCGCCTTCTTTCTAACGAAAACAACCTCAAATCCCTCAGTCTCTCCTCATAGGACCTCCCCTCCATACCATACCATACGTTTCAGGATAATTCATCCTTACAGCTTGGCACCTGGTCTGGGGTCAGCTGAATCCTCGCCTCCAGCAGACTTCTGCATGCCCAAGCCCTCGGATATCCCCACCTTCGTCCAATGTGCATCAGCAGCTGTGAAGTGCACACCGCTAAGTGACCCAGAAACCTCTTCATACTAATATGCCTCACCACCATGATAGTCTCTGTTTTGGTGGGTTGTGTTGTTGATGCGTGTGCCAATTCACTGGTGCTGTCCTTGGAGGGTTCCCCAGGGCCTCCCTCTGAGATTTTTTCTGACGTGTCCTGGGGAGACTGTCAGAAACAACATATGTTACTGGAAGGGAGGAGAAAACAGCATTAAACTTACTTCAAAGATAACTTTAGGGATAGGATTCAGCTGATGTTCGCTTGCAGGACCATCAAGCAAGCTGACTTGGCTGTCAGTGACCATTCTCTGCTCTACTTCCTTTACCAGAATCCAGGGCTTTCTGCTTAAACCCCATGAGCAGGTGTTGCTCAGATACACCATCAGTTTTCCCCCTCAGTTATGTGCAGTTTTCTCCAGTGGGACATGAAGATAATTGAAAGCATGGTGTATGCAAGGCCATGGGGTGCAGTGTTGAGGGTGGGGGCACTCAGGTGGGCCATTTTGGGGCATTGCCTCCTCATTGTGGGTCGTCCCAGTAGCTGGAGGCAGTGTTGTAGGCAGGGAGGGGGGGCGTGGTGGGTGGGTGCATGGGTGGGCATTGGTGGCTGCCCTGGGGTGTCTGGGATGGTTTCACATTGTAAGCACACTACATGCACTGGTTTCAGAATGGGATGCACACCCTTGTTGCCCAAACAAGATTGTTCATTCTTTTACGACACTGGTCTCCGAAACTTTGTGCCAGTGCATGGGCACTTACAGCTGCAACCACTCAGATGGCATTTGCTGCTCGAGCCTTTAGGCAACAGCCTTCAGTGGGGTAGAACAATTCCTCCACTTCTCCACTCTGTTATCGGACAACAAATTTTATGAAATTGGGCACACAAAATGGAAGCAAACTAAAGTTACCCTCAGAGCCCTCCACTAAAATCACAAAGTAACAGACACCGATCAGTAGGCAAGAGCATGCTTTTAGAATGCAAATGAGGGCTAGCACATAAGGGAAGCTGGACAGGATGGCACCTACAGGAACTAAAATATCCACCCCATCAAAATCAGCACTTCTAAAACAGTCAAACAACCCATGGAGACACCTAAAATTAGCATAGTTAAGGAAACATTCCTGGCCCCTCAAACCTCTTTTGAGATCAATGACACACCTATGGTTCAAACCCCAGAGATTCTAGACTATTAAATAACCAATCAGACAAAACAATTAACACACACCTAAAACAATTGCTCCAACAATCGAAAACATTGAGACAGGATGACTGAAGTCAAATACTGTAAATAAAGGATTAGCATTTGAACCGCATACTACACCGAAGTTCAGGTATAACCGTAGCCCGTTGCGTGGGAGTCTTTAGTGTGCTTTCAGGACAGTCCGACTGTATGTCCTGACTGCACCTCCGTTGATGTAAAAGAAAATAAAGCTGTGCCGCTATTGAACTACACCCTGGGTCCGGAGTGGTCGTTTCGCCCACTCGCACTAACATTTGGGGGCTCGTCCAGGATCGCGACCGTCGCAGGAATGCCGTCTCCTGGCACTGGGTGAGTATCTTTACTCATTTCATCAAACCTGCGGAATATTAGTGTCCCAGTGTCAGAACGGTGTTTCACGGCTGCCGCGATCTGAACTTGTGAACAGGGTCTGTTCAGTAGCTGCATAGCGGTAACGTGGGTTTAAGTTTCTTTTTGGGTGGGCGGCTGGGATCACGAACTGTGATTCATTGTGTTATTTTTACATTCCGCTGACCCCCGACAAGCCCGACCACAGACTGACTGCCCACTAGGGGACCCGACAGAACAGGTATTACAGGGTAGGAATATTACTCTGGGATTTAAGGTTCAGGGACAGCACCCTGGGATTTAAGGTTAAGGAGGACGTCCAAGGTTTCGGGCCACTGGGATTGGACTCTCGGAGTTCGGTGCATGTCCGGGCGCTGCAAGTCGGTGAGGACCTCTGCAGGCACAAGAGATCGGGCCACTGGGGGCAAAATCCGCGAGGAATTTGCTACATGTCCGGGCGCTACTGAGTCTGGAGCCTCTGTGAGTGCCTCGACCACTACAAGCAGGAGACCTCTGGCAGCGTGAAAAAATGACTACACATCAGGGGACTCCGACCCATAGTTGACTACACGCCAGTCCGCACCCAGGTCCGGGTGACACCCTGGGAGATAAGGAAACAGCTGCCCTCTGAGAGTCGATAGGAGTTTGGGTAGGAGCTAGTGGCCCTGGTCACTGTAGTCAGTAGTCTCTCCGTACTCTGCGGCCCCTGCGGAGAGGCTGTACAGAGCTCACCTGCCTCTGAGAGTGGCGATCTCCCCGCTACATGCAGGCCGGGCTCTGTGGGTTGTCACTGAAGGTACAAACGTACTAACAGTGGGAACACGAGACCGTAAGCCAATCAGAGATACACGCAAGTATCTGTGAAAGCATTAGAGCCAGGGTTGGTACACTGCTGACCCTAGTAAAGGAAACTAACATGGATAGCAACCTTTGAATGGGGACCAGAAGGGTTCCTCACCTGTTATCTAGCAGACAAAATAAGAATCTAGTTAAAAACCTGATGAAGGTAATGTGGAATGCATGTTGAAAGCTTTCATGTGTGTCTGTGTGTGTTTGGTAAAGAGGCTGTATCAATGTTTTTGTTTGTTGTTTTATTAATGTTTTAATGCTGTTCCCCTAATTGTGATTTTACAACAGTGGGGTTTGACACAAAACTTAAATAAAATTTGGAAATTGGATTGGATTAAATTGAAATGGATTCTTGGAATTTCTTAGCCTTTTGAGTATAATCAATGGCCATGATTGTGCTTAAAAGGTATAGAATTTAAATATGTAGGATTCAGGGATACTGGGTCCTCAAGGAAAAACAAGACTGCGACCTCGTAAGAATCCCTCCCCTACACATACACGGGCCGATCCACACTCCCCACAAACAATACCCCATAAAGCCCGAGGCACGACAAGCCACTGAGGAAATTGCTCAGGCTTTGGTCGCCCAGGATATCTTAAGACCCAGTGTCCAACACCAACTCCCCGATGTGGCCAGTTCGTAAGCCGGTTGGTACTTCAATAAAAAGCAATATGTTGCTCCGAAGCTGAACCTTCAACCCAGTATTCTCCAACACTCAATCTGTGCCTGAATTAAGAGGGCAGGCGCCCCACGTGGCGGCCAGTCTTAAGTGAGTGAAGGACTAATACAGGTTTGACCAGTAAATTGGGGCCATAAACCCAGTGTCTGTAACACAAGGTGGACAAACTTGTAATTAAAACTAGAACAGTATAGGAAATTTGGGTAAAATCTGTGGGAGGGAATATAGCGAACACCAGACCCCCACTCTGATCCCTTACGTATTCTCAAATAACGAATCCTAAAAGGAAATAATTATGGCCTATCACGCCGAATGGGAGGAAGTTCTCCATTTATATTTGAACCATAAGCAGCCCAAATGGGTACGGTGGGGTGATGCCACGAAATCAGACCTGGGATCCAAGGGAGAGAATTGTTGGATTTGTGCCCAAAAGGGAGTGGGTAAAAGGGCTCACAAGCTTAGGAAAGTGATTGCAATTGCCAGTTGTCTAGAACAGCTCCTTGGTAGAGAAGCGGAGATTATCTGGGTTAAACAGGACTTAATGAGTGCTACCACACACATTCAACAATTAGAAGTGGAGGTAAACACACGAGAGGAAAGGAACCAAATCAATATGATACATATGAACCAGTTCCAGGCTCAATGTGATAAAGCTTTCCGCAAGGCACAGCGTGCTGTCAGTGAGAGAAAGGCTGCGCTGCAACAGGTAGAGGAATTTAAACGTAAATGCAGTGACCTGCAGGCTGCAGTAAAAGTATTACACCAAGCCTGAAAGGTACAGAGACAGAGAAATGTCCCATATAAAAACGAATCAGAGAATATATTACGAAGAAAGAGTGGCCCCTATGGGCAGAATCTTGTGCTAATACTGAGATGGGACTGGGATCCCAAGGGCAGATTTTGAAGGAAGGCTAGTCAAGGGGAAGAGTGAACTCTATAGTTGACCATGAGGCAAGGCTCAAACCTAACTCTGGAGTAGAGAGGGGGTGTTCACCATACCCTTGATACCAACTGACTTCGAGGGACTGATTGGTAAATTAGCAGGCACTGCACCCTTTAGTCACTCCTTGTTCTCCTGGGACTATGCCTTGAGAAATGGGTAGAATACTATAGTGAGTTTTTGGACCTGGGGTCCGTAAGAGATGTTTTAAAGAGAGAAACAGAGATAAAGAAAATGTTTATTGAAACTGAATAAAGTTATTGCGATTAGTAGTTTCGAAGAGTTACAGAATGAGAAGCCAGAGAAAATGAAGTTAAAGAGAAATTATGAGAGAGTTAGTTGAGAAGTTAAGAGAAGAAAATAAGTAATTTTGTGGGAAAGTAAGTAAGCAGGAACAAAACAATAAAGTAAATATATTGTCTATGAGTCAGTTTAAAGTACTATTGAGTTAGTGAAAAGAATCCAAGTTCTGATTACTCCAAGTTCCAGCAGGAGATTAATCAATTAAAATCTGAAGTTGACAATGCAGATAAAGATGTTGTCTGTGATCGGTTTGGGACAGTTGAGTCTGAGGGAGATAGTGTTTATGGATTGGGTTGTAGCATTGACTGGGGACCCCCCACTTCTTTTTCCGGAGGCACCTATTCCCACAGTAAGTTTAGAATTTGCCCCTGGTTTGATGAATTCTGTTACTATTAGTTACAAGGAAGGCATGGAATTACCAGGAGATGTCGTTGATTGGGAGGGAATGAATGTTTTAAAGAACCTTAGCACTGCATATAATCACACCCAAGTGATCCTTTGTTTTTTAAAAGGAGGAAGTTCGCAGGGTGTGTTACAGAATTTTGAGAGAGAGACTAGTCTCTCAACATATCAGGAAAATATCACCAATTAATTGGCAAGATGGAAGATTGATTAGAGAAAATCTAAGGTTGAGCTGATAATTTGGATAGTTTTTGTATTTCAGTGTATTTGTGTGGTCTGGCTGCCTGCCGAATGTAGGTGATTGTTGTTGCATTGAGGTAAGAGCAGAGTTGTTAAAGGTCTGTTTGTTTTGTGGAATATTAAGTACTCAATGCTTTACACTTTGATTTAACTTCAAAGGGGTGATCCACGACTACATGATGATCTGGAAAAGGATCAGGTTTATCACCACAGGGGTGGGGGGGACGCATAAAGCATGAGAACATAATCCGAGACCTGGTAGCTGCAGCCAGGCTGCCCTCAGAAGCAGCCGTAATTAAGATAAAAGCCCACCAAAGAGTAAAGACAGCAGAGCAGAAAGGGAACCAACTAGCAGACGCTGCAGCCAAGGCTGCAGCTGGGGAAGTCCTCTCGGACATAGCCGCCACCATAACCCTTGGAGGAAGTGGATATTTATAAACAGCAGGGTAATACCAGCCCAGATGAGGTGGCACAGTGGGAACAGGCAGGGGCGTCCAGGGACAAAGATGGAGTGTGGCGCAGAGGGCACCAAGTAGTCGCCCCCTCATTTATACACACCAAACTACTCCGACTCCACCACGAGCCTGACCATTCCGGTCAGGATGGGACCCTGGCCTGACTGTCAGCTGATTGGTGGTGGCCAGGGATGGGACGGGATGTAGCCAAACATTGCCAGCGCTGTATCATACGCGCCCAGCACAACCCCGGCCAACCCCTGAGAGTCAAACTGGTCCACCAACCCCGACCAAAGGGACCCTGGGAAAACCTCCAGATCGACTTCATAGGCCCCCTACCCACTAGCCGAGGGAAGAAATATTGTTTAGTCTTAATCGATCAATTCACCTGCTGGGTGGAAGCATTCCCAACTCGGGATTGCGAAGCCACCACTGTAGCCCGCATCCTAGCATACAAATTCATCCCGAGGTGGGGAGTCCCACTACAACTAGACTCCGACCAAGGGACGCACTTCACAGGCAAGATAATGAAACAGGCTTGTAAGACCCTGGGAATCCGACAGCAATTCCATATCCCATACCACCCTCAGAGTTCTGGGATGGTCGAGCGAATGAACCGCACACTTAAAAATGCAATTGCCAAGTCCATTGCTGAGACAGGTCAGGGGTGGGTAGATGTCCTTCCTTGTATTTTAATGCGCCTACGAGCCACCCCAGGTCGCACCACAGGACTTACACTATTTGAATTAATGACGGGGAGGGCAATGAGACTCCCAGAAAACATAACGGTAGGAGGAGAAGAACTGGCACCCCTCCGGGATAAAATGAAAAGATATGTGCAACAGTTAGACCACCAACTCAGAGAGCTACAGCACACAGCTAGAGACCAACAGGCTATAAAAGACCAGGTTAGGAAACATGGCATCTGCCATACCCCCACACTTCCCTAGGTAGGGGACAAGGTTTTGATCCGAGTTGCCCCCGATCAAACAGGGTTCGCACCAAAATGGGTAGGACCCCATGAGATTATCCTCACCAGCGACACATGTGCCTGTGTTGACATCAAAGGGAAAGGCCGCTGGAAACACTGGTCACAGCTAAAGGCATACCACCCCGGCAGGGGGGAGGGGAGACAGGACAGACCGACTGTAAAGACAAGAATAGTCCGTCGATATAAACAGGCCATGTATCAACTCATAACTAACCGCCTCTATCCACACAGCGGAGATCAAATTAACAACCTTCATCTCTCGGACGGAGGAGGGCCACACCTCAGCCATGGCTCTAATATGTGTATATATGTACATATATGTAGAGACATGCCTAAGTAGACCAGTTTATAGAGATTAGTTAATTCTAACATTCTAATACCTGGCGGCCACCAGGCCACCCTTCTTAACCCTCTCCAGGATAATGTTAACCACTTTGAGGATGGCCCTATCCATGATCTTCTTGTCAAGGTTCGCCATCCAGGGGCACACCACCTATCAACAATCCCACAGAATAATATTCAATACGTCTGAGGCGTTGTGCATGCCGGCAGCACCATTCCCCGAGAACAACAGAATATATTCCAATTCATGGCTACAAGTCCACCCAGGTCTCGATGTGATCTGCTTCACCTGCACATTGGATAAGATTCAAACATGTATCCAACGGCCAGACTGGCTGAGTGACTCTGGCTGCACCTTTGGAATGATCTGCGCCCTTCCCGAAGACCTGGAAACACCGACACAAAGAGACATTTTGAAACCGGACACTGATATTTGAGGGTACTATGGACTAGTTGAGGCTCCAGTAGTCTCACTATATGTATGTTTTGCACTTCCTACAACACATGCCCCCACGACCACGATGCCCGAAATCTTATCCTGCCCCTTGCTGAGCGGGGGGCCGGAGGGAGGACTGGTGTTACGGAACGAGGGAGAAATTGTATATGACAATGTGAAACACAAAATTGTGTCTGTTCTGATCGATATCTCAGGGATCCAGGTGCCAGGATACTGTTCAGAACAGACACAAGGTATATACCAAATGCTGGGCAGAGAAACTATAAAGCGGGCTATCGATGCGATGGGGGCAACACACTACAGAGACAACACACACACACACACAGAAGCAAAAGGGGCATAGTCGATGACATCCTCATAGGGATAAACACCAGATCCAGTGTGGTTAACTCAATTGACATCCAGGGACTCAATCTTATTAAGACTCTATCTTATTATTATAAGATAGAACAGTTGAAGGCAGCGATGAAAGATATCTTGCAATGGTCACTAACCCAACAAGCTGAGCAGGCTCCTTTAGGGGAGAGGGATGCCCATACTCAACTAGATGGAATCACAATATTAGAAACGCACGCCTGTACCATTAACCGCCTTATAGATAGAGAGAGAGCGAATACTGCCCGGGTACAACAAGGGACAGCTGTGCCATGCATACAGTCAGTGGATGATAGGTCAATTAAGACATAATTTGGACCAGGTACACAGGGGGGAGGTGCCCGATTGGATTGGCTGCACCCGGCTAGAACAACTTGCAGATCAGACGTGGATGCTGGATAGCCGAACCTTGAAAGGGATGAAAAGGGTGTATCCAGTGACTCCCGACTGCGAGGTTAGCGAGAGTACGGGAGTAGGGATGGTCCTATTGATTCCAATAGTTACACCAGACTCGGGACCATTCCTTATCTTCCAGATTGAAAACATCGGTGTTGTCAGAGGCAATACCTCCCTCCGCTACCATACAACTGAAGGCACGGCCATCTCAAGGCATGGCGTGATGTTCAGTACCTCCCTCTCGGGATGCAAACAAAGGGGAGAGATAACCATTTGCCCTCACCCACTAAGACAAGGAGAGGCAGCTGAATGTGGGTTTAATAGTACGCAGGGCTGTACCCTAGAAATTACACCCACAGATCCACACTTTGCCCGGGCAGGATATGGAGGACGAGGCAGGTATTGTGTAGCCACAACAAGAGCATCCTTTGTATACAACAGGCTGACATGCCCGATCCCCAGCCCAAACTTCTGCTTCACCCCTCGCCGACCGGTCACTATTGGCCAGGTCCACATCACCAACATCCGAAGTAGACAGACCCTGACACTGAATGCCACGGACCCATTGAGAGATGACTTCAAATATTACTGAGAGCCAGAACAGGCTTCCATCCCACACTTAGCAGAAGTACTGAGAGAGCTCCGTCTCAAAGTGGGACGCTCTGTTCGATTATACCACCAGTTACAATCACATATCAAAACCCTAGAGCATGACAGAGAGTCAGCCTTACAGAGCTGGGTTCAGAGGGTGTGGGACTGGGGTCTAAGTGTAGACATTCACTCCTGGATCCGGATAGTCTCGCACATACTGGTTGCCATCCAACTCATACTGGCAATATCCTGGGGGGTCATAATGTGCTACACATACTGCCAGTGCAAGAAAACTAAAACTAGGAGGGAACTAATCAGAATGATTGGCAATATGAGACAATTAACAAATCAAGAAGACTTCTCCCGCATACACCTAATTTGACAAACCCGGGGCTCCCCAAACTGTACGATTGCAGCGTGCAAATGCAGGGAGCGCTGGACATAAAATTTGTTAAGGAAATCGGTCTGAGGGAGGCGGAACATGCCCGTTCCCGATCGATGGGGGGAACTGTTATTGGACAACAAATTTTATGAAATTGGGCACACAAAATGGAAGCAAACTAAAATTACCCTCCGAGCCTCCACTGAGAATCACAAAGTAACAGACACCGAACAGTAGGCTAGAGCATGCTTTTAGAATGCAAATGAGGGCTAGCACATAAGGGAAGCTGGACAGGACGGCACCTACAGGAACTAAAATCTCCACCCCATCAAAATCAGCACTTCTAAAACAGTCAAGCAACCCATGGAGACACCTAAAATTAGCACAGTTAAGGAAACATTCCTGGCCCCTCAAACCTCTTTTAAGATCAATGACACACCTATGGTTCAAACCCCAGAGATTCTAGACCATTAATAACCAATCAGACAAAAACGATTAACACACACTTAAAACAATTTCCCCAACACTCAAAAACATCGAGACAGGATGGCTGAAGTCAAATACTGTAAATAAAGGATTAGCATTTGAATCGCGTACTACACTGAAGTTCAGGTATAACTGTAGCCCGTTGTGGGGGAGTCTTTAGTGTGCTTTTGGGACAGTCCGATTATATGTCCTGACTGCACCTCCATCGACGGAAAAGAAAATAAAGCTGTGCCGCTATTGAACTACACCCTGAGTGCGTAGTGGTCATTTCGCCCACTCACGCTAACAACTCCATCCTGGCCAGCCTGTTCAACCTCTGAAAATCTGGGGCATTTCTCCTCTGTGCCATCTTCTTGACATGACTGCCTGTGTGTCCATGCTTACAGCTTGAATACAGCTCTGCCATGTTATGGGAGTCCAAGTGCAGTCAGTGTGGGCCACTCATGGGCCTGTTAATTAAATTTCAGGCTGAACAATATACAGGTAACCTTGTTTCAAAAGAAGGTGAGCCATTTCCGATGGTACTGATTCGGTTAGCTCAACAAAATACTCAGTCCGGGTGGGGGCAGGGAGGTAGCAATGATGAAAGGTCTCACTCAACAAGATACTGTGTCCATGGGGAGAGCAGATGCAATGCTCAAGGGCCTCACTCAACAAAGGGAATGCTTGCAGTCAGGGCGTGTGCATGGCAGCCCAGCACTCTGTGGGTGAATGGTAGCAGTAAGGTCAGCACACTGTGGGTGAATGGGGAGCCAGCACACTGTGATGGAAGGCAGGGGGAGGGGAAAGGGAATGCAGCGATGTTCGGTCAGTGGGAGATGGAGAGGCCAGGAGACCAGCGAAGTCCAGATCAGTGGGGGTTGGGAAACCGAGGAGGCCAGCGATGTCCGGGCTAACAGCGTCATGGGGAGACCATTGATGTCCGAGGGGGATTGAGAGACCAGCGATGATGCCTGCAATGTCTATGGGGAGTGAGAGGCCATTGACTTCAATGCTGGGAGGGTTTGTTTGTCAATCTCCCAGAGATGGGCGCATGTGTGGTGGCTGGCTCTGCACTGATTTCAGCCTCTTCAGCCAACCACTTTTCAAAGTGATGCGTGCTAGGGCACTCTGCAGTGCTCAAAGTGTGGGAGATTCATTTTGAAAATCCTGCTGAAAAAAATCAGCAGAAGTTACTCCAGATTTTACACGAATTCAGTACTTAGAATTTTTCTGGGAGAATCCCGTCCAATATTTTTCAAAAAAGCATTTTAGCCATAAAATCAATGGCTGTGATTTTCTTACTCAGGGCAATGGAGACAGGGGAAAATGTCACAGAAGCCAAAAGGAAAATATTTATGGCCGCGAGATTTCCAGCAGCAACGATCCCCAGCCCACTCCATTGGTGTGATGCAGTTCCTGCCCAGAAAGGTCAGGGAATATTCATTGTTCTATCTTTAATGGGCAGTCCTGCTGTAAGCTCCGAGACACGCGATAGTCTGCCCCTGACATTGTGGTGTCATGATGTGGAGATGCTGGTGTTGGACTGGGGTAAATACAGTAAGAAGTCTCACAACATCAGGTTAAAGTCCAACAGGTTTATTTGATAGCAAAAGCCACAAGTTTTCAGAGCATTTGCTGCCTCTTTGTCAGGTGAGTGGGAGTCCTATTCACAAACAGGGCATATAAAGACACAAGCTCAATTTACAAAATAATGATTGGAATGCGAGTCTTTACAGCTAATCAAGTCTTAACGCTCTCTCCACTCACATTATCTGTACTTTTAAGACTAATAAAGTCTGGTTCTTCAGAGGGAGGAAGAAAATGTGGGAGGGCCTACTCCATAGCCAAAAGGGGGACACTGACAGCGACTGCTTGGAGACACCATTTTTGGGCCAGGGTTTACAGATAGCACCTAACTTTCTTGGAGGTGAGTGAGAACCATTGTTAGAAAAGACTCTGCATATCAAGGTGCACAGTCACTTACTTACCTGTGCCACCTCCTCCAGGAGTTGGTGTCACATAGATTTGCTGGGCACCCACATCCTGTCCCCCTTAAGGGGTAATAACACTCTGAACTTGTTGCGAGTGTCTCATTTCAGGGTTTCACAGGTGACCTTTCTGGCAACTCGCAGGCCAATTGTGGGAATATAAGCGTTAATGTATTAAATTTGAATTAGAGTAGAAATGTTCTGTTAACCAACAGACCTAGAAACTTGGACACACCCACGGTGTGGCAAATGAGAGCCAATTAAAATTAGTGAGAGTAACAAAGAGATAATGATGGGATGTGCCCAGCAGAGACTGTGTTATTTAGTTGTATAGGAATCAGAATGGTTAATATCATGTGTTAAGAGGGAGTCCAGGAATGAGATAGAGAATCTGGTGAACTGCTGCAATGACAATAATCTCTCCTTCAATGTCAACAAAATAGGGGAGATTGCTATTGACTTCAGGAAGCATAGTGGAGAACATGCCCCTATCTATATCAATGGGAACAAAGTAGAAAGGGTCAAGAGCTTCAGGTTTTTAGGTGTCCAGATCATCAACAACCTGTTCTGATACCCCCATGTCGACACCATAGTTAAGAAAGCATACCAATGCCTCTACTTTCTCAGAAGACTAAGGAAATTCGGCATGTCCAATACGACCCTCACCAACTTTTACAGTTACATCATAGAAAGCATTATTTCAGGTTGTATCATAGCTTGGTGTGGCTCCTGATTTTCCCAGACTGCAAGAAACTGCAAAGGTTGTGAATGAAGCCCAGTCCATCATGCCGACCAGCCTCCCATCCACTGACTCTGCCGACGCTTCCCGCTGCCTCGGAAAAGCAGCCAGTGTAATCAAGGACTCCATGCACCCCGGGCATACTCTCTTCTACCTTCTTCCTTCAGGAGAAAGATATAAAAGTCTGAAGTCATGTCCCAACTGACTCAAAAACAACTTCTTCCGTTGCCAGCAGTGTTTTGAATGGAGCAACCTCGCATTAAGTTGATCTTTCTCTACACCCTAACTATGACTGTAACATTACATTCTGCACTCTCTCCTTTGCTTAACTATATACGGTATGCTTTGTTTGTATAGCATGCAAGAAAGAATACTTTTCAGTGTATTATTAATACACTGTCAACAATAAATCAAATCAAATACACTTTCTGTTGCCTTGGAAAAGCAGCCAGCATAGTCAAGGATCCTGGACATACTCTCTTCCACCTCCTTCTGTCGGGAAAAAGATACAAAAGTCTGAGGTCACATACCAACTGACTCAAGAACAGCTTCTTCCCTGCTGTCATAAGACTTGTGAATAGATCTACCTTACATTAAGTTGATCTTTCTCTACATCCTAGGTATAGTCTATCAGAAATTTCTTTGAAAGTTTTGGGTCAAGATAGTTTTTAACCATTTCTCTACGGCCAATCTCAACCCACTGATTTCCACCAGTATTTAGAAGGAGTGTGCAGAGTGGTTCAGATTTAGAGAAAACATCCTTATCCAGTAGATTTTCACAGGAAATGCTTAATTCCACCTTACTCATACAATCTGCTCTCTGCTAATCTGAAAAGTGACCAAAACTTTCACGGTAATTTTTCATTCTGAGGAGCTCTGAATACCCCAGCTCCAGTTTTGCTGACACTTCACACTGCACTGTAGCACTGCATTCTGCACCCTCTCCTTTCCTTAACTATGTACGGTATGTTTTGTCTGTATAACGCAAGAAGAAATACTTTTCACTAGATGCTAATACATGTGACAATAGTAAAATCAAATCACATCAAAGCAGAGAGATGAATAAAGAAGCAATAATACTAGCAATTCCCAGCTCTTTAGATGTCTGTATTCAACAATCTTGCAAAGTTGGCAGGATTCCCACTGTAATTAGTGGAGGTCGTGGTGGAAAGGTAATACCTTTGGATTGTCACCAGACCAGAGTTTGGCAGACTAGGTGAAATCTTTAATGAATTTGCAAATAGATTTAAAGCCCATGGCTTAGCACCCATGCTGGTGATCACGTTCAGAAGTAGCTTACTTAAATAAGCCAATCAATCCCTTCTTGCAGTAAGGGAAAGGCCCATTATGGTAGGCAACAAGGAAAAGGTAACAACCACCATAAAAGAACATAAATATGATGCTTCTAAATGATAATGGACTTTAGACGATATCAAATGGGCATGGGGAAAGGCTACACAGCTGAACGATTCAGAAAGGGCCAGATGGTTTTTAAGTGATAAATCAGCAACTACGGCACTGGCAACAAACCCAGAAAGACAGAGACAAATCGAAAGGTTAAAAGTTTGCAAGACCAGCTGACAGTTGTTTGTGCCTCCCTGAAGGAAGAGAAAAATAAAAATCAAGAGCTAATTCAAATTCCATTGCTAAAATCAAGATGGTTGATCCTTCAACCATCTTTAATATATCAATTTCAGAATGTAGTTGGTTCTCGGTGATTGATATGGCCAACGGCTTTTGCTCAGTACCCTGAGCGCCGGAAATATGGTTCATATTTACAATAGACCATCAGCAATAAACCTGGACAATGTTGCCACAAACGTTTCACAATAGCCCTGCCATATATATTCCACTGATATATATGACAGTGGAATATATATGCCAATATATTCCACTGATGTGTGGAAACCAGATAAAAGCATACATGTTTTGAACAAATTCAAAAAAAAATATACAGCTCTCTCACAGGTTAGTCATGGCACAATTCAGTTCTGGCCTCCCAGATTGCCTGGGTCCACTAAAGTATACCCATCACCACAACAAGTCCACAGCAGAAGCCATCTCTCTGGCCAGACTCAACCCGGTCTGGAACACCTGGATAACAAAGACACCTCTGTCAGATTCCCAGTTATTGACTGCAGCTCAACCTTCAATGCCATTATTCAAAACTTGTCTCCAAACTCCATGGTGTGGGGCTCGGCGCCTCCCTCTGCAACTGGACCTTAGACTTCCTAACCCAGAGACCGCAATCAGTAAGGATAGACAACAACACCTCCTCCATGATCATCCTCAACACCGATTCCCCACAAGGCTATGTCCTCAGCCCCTTGCTACACTCCTCACACACCTATGACTGTGTGGTCAAATTGCTCACCAACTCAATTTTCAGTTTTGCTGATGACGCCAGCATAGTGGGTTGGATCTCAAACAATGATGAGACAGAGTACAGGAAAGAGGGAGAGAATCTGGTGAACTGGTGTGATGACAATAATCTCTCTCTCATTGTCAACAAAATGAATCATATGGTCATCGACTTCAGGAAGTATAGTGGAGGACATGCCCTTGTCTACATCAATGGGGCAAAGTGGAAATGGTTGAGAGCTTCAAGTTTCTAGGTACCCAGATCACGAACAATCTGTTTTGGTCCCTCTGCCCTGATGCTATAGCTATGAAAACCCACCAACGCCTCTACTTCCTCAGAAGGCTGAGGGAAATTTGGCATAGTAGCTATGACTCGCATCAACTTTTACAGATGCACCATAGAAAACATTTTTTCTGGTTGTATCACAGCTTAGTATGCTCCTGCTCTGTCCAAGACTGCAAGAAACTACAAAGGGTCATGAACGAAGCCCAGTCCATCATGCAAACCAGCCTCCCATCAATTGACTCTGTCAACACTTCTTGCTGCCTCGGAAAAGCTTTGTTTTTCAATCAAATTGTTTTTGTTAATCAAGGATCCCACACACCCCAGACATAATTCCACCTTCTTCCGTCAAGAAAATGAGTCTGAGGACCCGTACCAACCGATTTAAGAACAGCTTCTTCCCTGCTGCCATTGGATATTTGACAGGTCTCACCTCGTATTAAGTTGATCTTTCTGTATACCTTAGCTCAAGATTGTAACACTACATTCTGCACTCTCTCCTTTCCTTCTCTATGTATGATATGCTTTGTCTGTATTGCATGCAAGAAACAATACTTTACACTGTATATTAATGTGACAATAATAAATCTAAATGATTCAGCTACAACATTGCAGATTAAATTCAAGAATCGATTGGAATATGGGGCTTGCATTGTTCTGACTTGCTTGTACACTGCCATATCCCAGGCACTATCAAAGCTCTGACCATGACAGTTTTTGATGTCCAAACGTAAATTTGCAAAAGTAAGTTATCCCTAGACATTGAGAAGTATGGGAGCTGATTGTAGCTGGACAAAACAAAGAATTTGCTTTAGAGTTTCACCATCGCTGGTCATATACCTTAAAGTTAATGTTAATTAGTCCACATGACCCACACTGATGTTGAATCAACTATTATGGAATAGTTTTATAAGTCAGGTTAGAAACTTCAAAGTGTTTTATGAAGCTCACCTGAGCTCTAAGTTGTCAGATGAATATGGCTGGGATAAGCATGAGACATTTCACTTCAGATGTGATACGAATGACCCACTAGGAGTTTTTAACCAAATGAAGTTTAATTAAGAATATTGTTAACTTGTATATACATGTGACAATACAGTAAATGGTAGAACCCTTAGAAGTAATGACAGGCAGAGAGGTCCAGGCAAACATGTCCACGGATCTCTGAAAGTGGCAATGCAGATAGTCAAGATAGTCAAGAAAGATACAGCATGCTTGCCTTCATCGGTCAGGGCACTGAGTAGGAAAATTGGCAGGCTACACTGCAGCTGTACAGAACCTCAGTTAGACCTCATGTAGAATTTTGTGGACAATTCTGGTTGCCACTCTAACCGAAGGACGTGGATGCTTTGGAGAAGGTACAGAAAGGATTTACCAGGATATGGCCTGGAGGGTATTAGCCATGAGGAGAGACTGGATAAACTCTGTTGGTTCTCACTGGACCGTTGGAGGTTGAGGGGTGACCTGACCGAGGTTTACAATATTATAAATGGCATGGACAGAGTGGATAGTCAGAAGCTTTTTCCAAAGGTGCAAGGGTTAATTACTAGGGGGCATAGGTTTAAGGTGCAAGGTGCAAGGTTTAAAGGAGATGTCCAAGGTAAGTTTTTTTTTACACAATGAGTGGTCAGTGCCTGGAACTCACTGCTGGGAGAGGTAGTGGAAGCATAAACGATAGTGACTTTGAAGGATTGTCTTGATGAATGCATAAAAAGAATGGGAATGGAGTGACATGGTCCCCAGAAGGGGAAGGGGTGTTAGTTCAGTTGGGTAGCATGGTTGGTGCAGGCTTGGAGGGCTGAAGGGCCTATGCTATAATTTTCTTTGATCTTTGAAAGATGAGTCATAGCCATAGAAACAAAGGGAAAGGCTGCTAATGGCAGCCCACAGAGAGAATAAAAGCTGTGAATGGCCAAATGGCAGAGAAGCCGAAATCAGAAGGTAAGCTGTAACAGATGAAGACGTGGGGGGAGGGTGATTGTTTTGCTGAACACCTTCGGACTGTGCGCAGTCAGGACCCTGAACTTCCTGTTGCTTGCCATTTGAACACACAATCCTGCTCCAATGCCCACACGTCTCTCCTTGGCCTGCTGCTATGTTCCAGTGAAGCTCAACACAAACTGGAGGAACAACATCTCATCTTCCACATGGGCATATTACAGCCTTTCTCTCTTAACATTGAATTCAACAACTTCAGATAATTAGCTGTATGCCAACTCAACCCCTTTGTTTTCATTTTACTTAGTTTTTAACTGTTCTCTACCTTTCAATTCCTTATTGTCTATCGTTAGTCTTCTTTCCCCCCACACTTTTTCCCTGTTTTGACTCCCTCTTTCCTTACCTTTTCTCCCTCTTTACTTCCCCTTCCCCCTTTTCCTCAATTTTATCTCTTTCCCACCCATTGCCCCCTCCATCCCCCACATCTTCATCTGTCACAGTTTACCCTCTGATTTCAGCTTCTCTGCCATTTAGCCATTCATACCTTTCATTGTCTCTATGGGCTGCCATTTGCAGCCTTACCCCTTGTTCCTGTGGCTATGATCCATCTTTCATTCCCTCACCCTCCAATATAAATATCTCATACTTTCTATGCCTTTTAGCTTTGGCAAAAGATCACCTGGACTCGAAACATCAGCTCTTTTCTCTCCTTGCAGGTGCTGCCAGACTTGCTGAGATTTTCCAGCATTTTCTTTTTTGGTTTTGTGACTATTATGACAAATTTAACTGCTTCATCCAACTATCAATATGCAGAATGTGTTTTGAATAGGATAAAGAGGACCATATGAAAAATATTCACAGGAAGAGAAATGGATGAATGATAGAACCCTTCTGGGTGGATGAGTCAATCTGTGACTTCACGGAGATTGAAAGATGGTATTTGAGTTCACAGTACCTTTTCTCACAATGCTGATTAAGCCTTAAGATTATCTAAGAAAGTTAATCGTTTACCATTGCTTCTTCACTTCTGAAAGTACCTGAGCTTCAAATTCATGTTCTAGCTCATTTTTTAGTAAAATCAAAACATAGGTAATTATCCAATGTATTTATTTTCTCAGCTTCTCTTCTTAATGCCTCCAGAAACGATCAAAACCAAAAAGACTGGGAAGTTTTTTTCAATTATAATAGCCAGCTTTTTCTGAAAGCACAGGAGACAATTCACCTTGAACCCAATCTCCAACTTGGATATATGTTACTATCACTGTTGCCGTGTGCCACCATGTCACGGGATGGCACGGCGGCAGAGTGCTTGCCACTGCTGCCTCATAGAGACCTGGGTTTGTTTCCTGGCTTGGGTCATTGTTTGTGTGGAGTTTGCACATTCTCCCTGTATCTGTGTGGGTTTCCTCCAGGTGCTCTGATTTCTTTCCACAGTCCAAAAATGTGCAGGTGAGCGAACTGGCCATGGAAAATTGCCCTTTACTGTCAGGGAGACTTGCTATGGCAAATACATGGGGTTATCGGGATAGAGGCTGGGTGGGATTATGGTCAGTGCAGACTCGATGGGCTGAATGGCCTCCTTTGGCACTGTAGGATTCTATGATACTTCCATAATATTTCACTTTGGAATCTATTAAATTATGAATAAGGTTAGAATTATTTACTGCAAGCAGTACAGATAGAGAATTAACTGGGACAGAATGCCAGTCAGTACAAGCTTAACCTGAACCTACTGAAAGCACTTCCAAAGATCTTATTTAGAAGTCACCCTTGATTAAGCTAATACCCAATTTCTGGTCACAAGATACATTACACAACTTCATCTACTGACTGTAAAGATCATACACTGTCTGACTTCAGTCTTGCAACCAATATTAACTTTTAAGATTGTTTTCTTTTGCTTAAAGAGACTTCAATATGTCTTGATGGAGAAATTAAGACAAAGGAAGCACAAGCTGAGAGTGTCCCTTATAATTACAACTGCAGGAAGTGTACCTAGCTTCAGCTGCACATTGAACAAATACATCGATTTGAGCAGCAGTTAAAGGGGCACCCAAATGACAGAGAGCATCATAGGTAGAAGTTAAAGAGACATGGTCACATCCAAGCAACAGGAAGATGAATGGGTGACTGCTACACAGGTCAGGCAGTCAGTGCAAAAGTCCCCTGCACTGTCAAACAAGTATTCCATTTTGTACACCAATGAGGGGTTGGTCCAACAGGTGACAGCAACAGCAACAGCCAGAGCAGTGAACAAAGATCAAAGAACAGTACAGCTCAGGAACAGGCCCTTCGGCCCTCCAAGCCTGCGCTGCTCATGTGCTCAACTAGACCATTTGTTTGTATCCCTCTTTTCCCAATCTGTTCATTTGGCTATTTAGATAAGTCTTAAACGATCCCAGCGTGTCCGCCTCTACCACCTTGCTTGGCAGCACATTCCAGGCCCCCAGCACCCTCTGTGAAAAATACGTCCCCCTGACATCTGTGTTGAACCTTGCCCCCTTAACCTTGAACTTGTGACCCCTTGTGTTCATCACCTCCAACCTGGGAAAAAGCTTCCCACTGTTCGCCCTATCTATGCCCTTCACTATTTTATACACCTCTATTAGGTCACCCCTCATCCTCTGTCTTTCCAGGGAGAACAACCCCAGTTTGCCCAATCTCTCCTCATAGCTAAGACCCTCCATACCAGGCAACATCCTGGTAAACCTTTTCTGTACTCTCTCCAAAGCCTCCACGTCCTTCTGGTAGTGTGGCGACCAGAACTGGATGCAGTATTCCAAATGTGGCCTAACCAACTTTCTATATACCTGCAACATCATATGCCATATTTTATACTTTATGCCCCATCCAATAAAGGCAAGCATGCCTTCTTCACCACCCTCTCCACCTGTGCTGTCACCTTTAGGGATCTGTGGACTTGCACACCCAGATCCCTTTGTGTGTCTATACTCCTGATGGTTCTGCCATTTATTGTATAGCTCCACCCTACATTAGATCTACCAAAATGCATCACTTCGCATTTATCTGGATTAAATTCCATCCGCCATTTCTCTGCCCAATTTTCCAGCCTATCTATATCCTGCTGTATCCTCTGACAATGTTCATCACTACCTGTAAGTCCAGCAATCTTTGTGTCGTCCGCAAACTTACTGATCACACCAGCTACATCTTCTTCCAAATCATTTATATATATCACAAACAGCCGAGGTCCTAGTGCAGAGCCCTGCAGAACACCACTAGTCACAGACCTCCAACCGGAAAAAGATCCCTCCACTGCTACCCTCTGTCTTCTATGACCAAGCCAGTTCTCCACCCATCTAGCTAGCTCACCTTTTATCCCGTGAGATTTAACCCTTTGCACCAGCCCGCCATGAGGGACCTTGTCAAAAGCTTTACTAAAATCCATATAGACGACATCCAAGGCCCTTCCCTCATCAATCATTTTTGTCACCTCCTCAAAAAACTCAACCAAGTTTGTGAGGCATGACCTCCCTTGTACAAAACCATGCTGTCTATCGCTAATGAGATTATTCCATTCTAAATGTGCATATATCCTATCTCGAAGAATCTGTTCCAACAATTTCCCTACCATGGACGTCAAGCTCACCGGCCTATAATTACCTGGGTTATCTTTGCTACCCTTCTTAAATAATGGGACCACATTTGCTATCCTCCAATGCTCTGGGACCTCACCTGTGTCCAGTGAAAAGACAATGATTTCTATTAGAGGCCCAGCAATCCCATCACTTGTCTCCCTGAGCAGTCTGGGAAAGATGCCATCAGGTCCTGGGGATTTGTCTGTCTTAATGTTTCCTAAAAAACTTAACACTTCCTCCCTTGTAAATGAGATTTCTTCTAATGGGTCAACACATCTCTCTGAGACACTACCACTGAACATGTCCCTTTCCTTTGTGAATACTGATGCAAAGTATTCATTTAGGATCTCACCTACTTCTTTGGGTTCTAAGCATAATTCCCCTCCTTTGTCCCTGAGACGTCCGATCCTTTCCCTGACAACCCTTTTGTTCCTAACGTATGTATAAAATGCCTTAGGATTCTCCTTAACCCTGTCTGCCAAGGACATTTCATGACCCATTTTTGCCCTTCTAATTCCCTGTTTGAGCTCTTTTCTGCTTTCCCTGTATTCTTCCAGTGCTCCATCTGTTTTTAGCTGCCTGGACCTTACATATGCCTCTTTTCTCTTTCTGATTAAACCCACGATTTCTCTGGTTAGCCATGGCTCTCAAATCTTACCTTTCCTATCCTTCCTTTTTATAGGCACATACCTGTCCTACAGCCCTATCGACTGCTCCTTAAAAGACTCCCACATGCCAGATGTGGATTTACCCTCGAACAGCCCCTCCCAATCAACAGCCACCAAATCCTGCCTGGGTTATGAGGAAATATTGGGAAAACTGGGGCTCTTCTCCTTAGAAAGATGAAGATTAAGGGGGGATCTGATAGAGGTGTATAAAATAATGAAGGGTATAGATAGAGTCAACAGTGACAGGCTTTTCCCTAGATTGGGGACAACTATCACGGGAGGTCACGATCTAAGGGTGAGGGGGGAGAAGTATAATTTGAATACTAGAGGAAGGTTTTTCACACAGAGGGTCGTGGGGGTATGGAATGCGCTACCAAGTAAGGTGGTGAAGGCAGGCACGCTGGACTTGTTTAAGGTTTACTTAGATAGGCACATGAGTGAAACAGGGATGGAGGGTTTTAGAAGACGGTTTTAAAACCGTCGATACTGGAAATGTAATAGTACATGTTAATGTTTTGTCTCTTTTAATCCACAGGTGTCAGTCCACCTTGTTGTCAAATGAGGGGCATGCACATGGTGGGTCGTGTGTGGGCTGCTCTTGGCTGTTTCGAGAGTAGCCTAGTACTTCGTGTCGATGTGTGTGCTTAAACCTGGACCAGCAGACAGGCACCACAACAGCTCAGTGACTATCACTGCTAGCTGTGCAGATACATGGATTTGGGCCTGTGTCTGTGGGAGTTTGCGCATTCTTCCTGTGGTTGCGTGGGTTTCCTCCGGGTGCTCCGGTTTCCTCCCACACCCCAAAGATGTGCTCTTAGGCTGATTGGTGTACCGAATTGACCCTACACTATTCTCCCCTGAATCTGGCTACAACAGGGGTACCATTCACATACACACAGGGCGGGGTAGGTGTAGGAAAATGCTTTAAAATGGCGGCGCGGGCTCGTTGGGCTGAAGGGCCTGTTTCTCGTGCCGGGTTGTTCTTTGTTCTTTGTTCTAATCCGGCTGTAGTTAGCCTTCCCCCTGCTGTACAGATGGGAGGGACAAAGCATAGTAGGAGCAATAGTAATTGGAGATTTGCTCGTCAGGGGCCACAAGAGAGACTCAGGATGGTATGTTGCCTCCCCGGTGCCAGGGTCATGGATGTCTGAGCAGGTACAGGCATCCTGAAATGGGAGGGTAAACAAACAGATGTCATCATTCACATTGGCAAAATTGGCATAGGCAGGGAGACTGACAAAGTCCTGCTACAACAATTCAGTGAGTTAGGTGGTAAGCTAAAAAGTAGGACCTCTAGGGTAGTAATCTCAGGATTACTCCCAATGCCACATGCTATTGAGGCTTGGAACAGTGAGGTAATATTGTTGAACATGTGGCTAAAGAGCTCGTATGGCGGGGAGGGGGAGGGCTTCAGATATTATGTGGATCATTGGGATGTCTTCCAGGGAAAGTAGGACCTATACAAGAAGGATGGGTTGCACCTAAACTGGAGGGGCACCAATATCGTGGCCGGGAGATTTGCAAATGCTGCTCCAGAGGGTTTAAACTAGCATGGTGGGGGATGGGAACCGGAACAGCAAGTCATTAAGTACAGAGACTGGGGAAGAGCTTGAGAGAAAGGCAAATATAGCTATGAGGAAAAGCAGTCAGGGAGAGGATGTTGAGATCAGCGGGGCTGAAGGATTGCCCTGTATTTGTTTGAATGCAAGAAGTATAACAGGTCAGAAGAATGAAATTGAGAGCTTGGATTATTGCATGGAATTAACTGTGCTTTGTTGCTAGCACAGACACATGGCTGAAAGTCCAGGATATCAATGTTTTAATGAGATGGAGGAAGAAGCTAAAGAGGTGGGGGTGTTGCATTACTGGTTAGGGAGCATAACACAGCTGTTTTGAGCGAGGCATTATGGGTACAGCTCAGGAATAGGAAAGGGGCAAACACAATGCTGGGATTGTACTACAGACCTCTCAGTTGTCAGCAGGAGATAGAGGAACAGATATATAGCCAAGTTCCAGAAAGATGTGAAAAAAACTGGTTTGTTGTGGTGCATGATTATAACTTCCCCCATATTGACTGGGACTCCCTTAGTGCCAAGGGTTTGGATGGGGATCCATTTGTTAGGTATGTTAGGAGGGTTTCTTGATACAGTATGTGGGAAGTCCAACGAGGGAGGGGGGCCATAGTGGACCTCATATTGGGGAATGAGCCATCAAGTTTCAGTGGGGGAGCATTTTGGGAATAGTGACCATAATTCCTTATGTTTTAGGATACTTATGGATAAGGACAGAAGTGGTCCTTGCATGAAGGTGTCAAATTGGGGGAAGGCCAACTATAATTCAATTAGGCAAAAATTGGAGGTTGTGGATTGGGAGTGGCTGTTTGAGGGGAAAACCTATATTGGACATGTGGGAGCAGATATGATAGTGGCATTTAAGGGGCAACTAGACAAATACATGAGTAGGATGGGAATGGAAGTGTAAGGACTCGGCAAGTGCATACAGTTTTTGTTTAGGCAGGCATCATGATCAGCGCCAGATTGCAGGGCTGAAGGGCCTGTTCCTGTGCTGTACTGTCTTTGTTCTTTGTATAGTAAGACAATTAGGAAGAATTTTAATTGATCGGAAACAAGAAACAAAACATCCACAGTAATGTTTTAAAGACTAGTTGATTAGAGTACAGGGCAGGTATGTTTCTGAAGGACAGGAATGGCAGGATTCAGGGACCTTGGATGACAGGAGAAATTGTCAGCTTAGTCAAAAAAAGAAACATATTTAAGGTCCAGGTAACTAAAAACAGACTTTTTAGATGTTTTCTGAAGAATATAGAGGGAGTAAGAAGGAGCTCAAACAGGGAGTCAGGAGGAACTGCAGCATTGGAGGGAAAAGACTCCATTCCAGTCAAGTGAGATTATAATGTATGTTGTGTCAAATCTGTGAAAAGGGTTTTTTTTGGTTGTCTATGGATTTTGGTTTTAATTGGAACACATTAGGGATATTCATTAAGAGTCCTACGTTACTGTGGGTGTTTTGTTTCTTGTTTCCAATTGATAAAAATTCTTCCTAATTGTCTTACTATACAAAGAACAAAGACAGTACAGCACAGGAACAGGCCCTTCAGCCCTGCAATCTGGCGCTGATCATGATGCCTGCCTAAACAATAACTGTATGCACTTGCCGAGTCCTTACACTTCCATTCCCATCCTACTCATGTATTTGTTTAGTTGCCCCTTAAATGCCACTATCATATGTGCTCCCACCACCTCCCCAGACTTTCACCACCGTCTGTGTAAAAAAAACTTGCCTTGCACATCTCCTGTAAACTTTTCCCCATGCACCTTAAATTTATGTTACCTACTAGTTGACTTTTTTTACTCTAGGAAAGAGCATCTGCCTATCCACTGTCGATGCCATTCAATCTTATTTTATCAGATCACCCTTCAACCTCAATTTCCAATGAGAACAAACTGAATTTATCCAACCTCTCCTCATGGCTAATACTCTCCAGACCAGGCAACATCCTGGTAAAGCTCTTCTCTCCAAAGCCTCCACATCCTTCTGAAAGTGTGGTGACCAGAATTGAACACTATATTCCAAGTGCGGTCTAACTAAGGTCTTATAAAGCTGCGACATGACATGCCAATTTTTAAACTCAATACCCCGACCGATGAAGGCAAGCATGCCGTATGCCTTATTGATTACCTTCTCCACCTGCAGTGCCACTTTCAGTGACCTGCGTACCTGTACATCCAGATCCTTCTGCCTATCAATATTCTTAAGGATTCCACCATTTACTGTATATTCGCTATCTGTACCAGACCTTCCAAAAGGCATTTGTCTGGATTAAACTGCATCTGCCATCTCTCTGCCCAAGTCTCCAACCAACCTATATGCTGCTGTATCCTTCGACAGTCCTCATCACTGTCTGCAATTCCACCAACTCTTATGTCACCCGCAAACTTACTGATGAAACCAATTACATTTTCCTCCAAATCATTTATATATATATGTATATATTACAAACAGCAAAGGTCCCAGCACTGATCTCTGAAGAACGCCACTAGTTACAGCCATCCATTCAGAAACACACTCTTCCACTACTATCCTCGGTCTTTTAGAACCGAGCCAGTTCTGCATCCGTCTTGCCAGCTCACTTCTGATCCCATGCAACTTCATCTTCTGCACCAGTCTGCCATGAGGGACCTTGTCAAAGGCCTTACTGAGGTCCAGGTAGACAACATCTCCTGCCCTACCCTCAATCACCTTTGACACTTCCTAGAGGTATGCACTTGGCTGCAATATGGGCTTTTTGGCCAAAACGAATCAAAGGCAATGATAGTCATTGGAAATTAGCGTGGAGCAGAAGAAAATGCTTAACTCATTCAGGTATGCATATTGCTGCAATATCAAATGACTGAATGGCAGTGAGAGCCACTTTGGATATAAGTGTGGAGACAGTCAAAGTGCTAATTTTATTGAGGTATGCACTCTGGTGAAATATCAATAGCTTGACAAAAAGGAGTCAATGGCAGTGCAAGCCACTTTGGCAACTATGATGGATTAGTCAAGATATTTAATGAGGTACGCACTTTGCCGAACATCAGCATTTTGGAAAAAATGATTCATTGGCAGTGAGGTGCACTTTGGAAACTGGTGGGAGAAGATCAAATGCTTAACTCATTGAGATATGCACTTCCTCACAATATCAGCTTTTTGGCAAAAAAGGGATTCACTGGCAGTGAGAGCCTCTATGGAAACAAGTGTGGAATCATTCAAAACCTAACACATTGAGATATGCACCTCGCCACAATATTGGCTTTTGGGCAAAAACAATTCAATAGTAGTGCATGTCACTTTGGAAACACGTGGATTAAGTCAAGATGCTTATCTCATTGAGATATGCATTTTGCCACAATATCCCCTTTTTGGTAAAAGTGACTCAATTATAGAATCTCAAAATCATAGAATTCCCTCAGTGCAGGAGGCCATTCGGGCCAAAGAGCCTGCACCAACATCAATTCCATCCAGGTCTTATCCCTGTAACCCCAGTTATTTACTCCTAATCCCCCTGACACTAAGGATGATCATGGATAATCAACCCAACCCACACATCTTTGGACTTTGAATCGCTGTGATTCCCACTTTGGATATGACTGTGGAATCAGTCAAAATGCTTAAATCATTGAGACATACACTTTGCTGTAATATCGACTTTTCAGCCAAAACCACGCAATGCAGTGTAGAGTTAGTGAAAAAAAAACTCAATGGCATTGACATTCTCTTTTGAAAACAAATGTGGAGTCAATTAACAAATTGAGTATGCACTTTGCCACAATATTGGCTTTTTGGCAAAAGCAACTAAATAGCAGTGAGAGCCACCTTAGAAACAAGTGTGGTGTAGACAAAATGCTTCACTCACTGAGTTATACAGTTTTGCTGGAAAATTGGCTTTTTGGCAAAAACAAGCCTCTTTGAAAACAAGCGTGGGGTTAGTCAAAATGCTTCACTCATTGAGATCTGCAGTTTGCCACAATGACAGTGTTTTCCAAAAATAATACAATGGCAGTGACAGCCACTTTGGAAACAAATGTGGAGTCAATCAAAATGCTTACTCATTCAGGTATGCACTTTGCTGCAATATCAACATGTGGCAAAAATGACTCAATGGGAATTACAGCCACTGAGTGTACAAGTGTGGAGTCAGTTAAAATGCTAAAATCGTTGAGATATGCACTTTGCTGCAAAATCAGCTTTTTGGCAAAAATGACTCAATGGCAGTAAGAGGCACTTTGGAAACAAATGCAGAGTCAGTCGAAACGTTTAACTCACTGAGATATGCACTTTGCCGCAATATCGGCTTTGGGCAAAAACGACTCATGGAAATGCATGCTACTTTAGAAAGTAACCTTAACACCAACATTTTGGGAAAAGTGACTGAATGGCAGTGAGAGTTATTTTGGAAACTATTGTGGACAAGCGCAAAATACTTAACTCATTGAGATCTGCACTTTGCTACAATATCAATGTTTTGACAAAACCGACTCGATGGCAATGATAGCACTTTTGAAGCAGCTGTGGAGTTATCCAATATGCTTAACTCATTGAAATATGCATTATGGTGTGGATGCATCACCCTGAGTGTGCATGCTGGAGCTGGAATTGCCACAGAAGTAGATGGGAGTTAGATGTCCTGGACTCTTTCAAAATTGCTCAATGGTAGGTCTTAGGTTATGGACCAACCTCTCATCCTCCCTATGGGTGCTGAGAGCCCTGGCTTGCTCCTTGAAATAGAACAGCAGCTAAAGTGAGATCCACAAGCCCCGCTGTTCTCTAACACAGGCTCTCATTGATGTCTGCAGCATGAAGTTCACTTACTCCACCATGGAGTTGATGCTCTGCACCATGGAGGTCGCACCCTCCACTAGTGCAGAACAGACTGTGGCAGGACATAAGTCATGCACCAAGGTTCCACTGCGGCCACCACCTTTGAAGCATTGACCTGGCTCCCTCGCGCTGGCTGCTGTGGAGTGTTGAAAAAAATCTCCTCAGACGGAAGGCATTGGGACTCCTCCAGTTGTCCTTGCAGTCCGAGGAATGATGCAGACAGTCTGGTGTTCCCCATTCTGCCTTTGGAACTTCAGCGGCTGCAGGACAACTGAATCCAGAGGCGTGACATCTAATTGGGGGTCAGAGTCCTGGCATCCAGCATCCACTGAGTGCCAGAGGCCTGGGATGCCCCTGCTTCTGCCTGCTGTGGATCAGAAAAAATGAGGTGTTCACTTGTTTGTGACCCCAATGAAGTCTCTATTACTAAAACCTACTGAGGTGTGGCTCTGCGCTGCTGGAGGGTGCGACTGAAAACATAAGAACATAAGAACATAAGAAATAGGAGCAGGAGTAGGCCATCTAGCCCCTCGAGCCTGCCCTGCCATTCAATAAGATCATGGCTGATCTGAAGTGAATCAGTTCCACTTTCCCGCTTTCTCCCCAGAACCCTTAATTCTCTTGTCTATCAGAAATCTATCGAACGGTGACTTAAATATATTCAACAAGGTAGCCTCCACCACTTCAATGGGCAGAGAATTCCAGAGATTCACCACCCTTTGAGTGAAGAAGTTCCTCCTCAATTCCATTCTAAACTGTGCCCCCCTTATTTTGAGGCTATGCCCTCTAGTTCTGTTTTCCTTTCTAAGCGGGAAGAATCTCTCTACCTCTACCCTATCTAGCCCCTTCATTATCTTGTAAGTCTCTATAAGATCCCCCCTCAGCCTTCTAAACTCTAATGAGTACAGACCCAGTCTATTCAATCTCTCTTCATGAGCTACCCACCTCATCTCCGGTATCAGCCTGTTGAACATTCTCTGTACGCCCTCCAAGGCCAATACATCCTTTCGCAAATACGGGGACCAAAACTGCACACAGTGCTCCAGTTGCGGCCTCACCAGTGCCCTGTACAGTTGCAGCAAGACCTCCCTGCTTTTATATTCTATCCCCCTCGCCATAAAGGCCAACATTCCATTTGCCTTCGTGATCACCTGCTGCACCTGCAGACTGGGTTTTTGCGAATCGTGCACAAGGACCCCCAGGTCCCTCTGCACTGAAGCATGCTGCAGCTTTTCACCTTGTAAATAATAATCAAAGAACAAAGAACAAAAACAGCCTGGGAAACAGGCCCTTCGGCCCAACGAGCCCACGCCGCCATTTTAACATTACCAGTCCCCCCCTCCACCCGTGACCCTTATCCATGCTTATGGCATTCCACATTGAGGGAAAACTAATTTAGGGACAATTTATTTCCTCCAATCTGCCTAATAGCACATCTTTGGGGTGTGGGAGGAAACCGGAGCACCCGGAGAAAACCCACACAAGCACGGGGAGAATGTGCAAACTCCCACAGACACTGGCCCAAATCCATGTGTCTGCACAGCAAACATAAGAACATAAGAACATAAGAACATAAGAAATAGGAGCAGGAGTAGGCCATCTAGCCCTTCAAGCCTGCCCCGCCATTCAATAAGATCATGGCTGATCTGTCGTGGCTCAGTTCCACATTCCCGCCCTCTCCCCATAACCCTTAATCCCCTCGCTTATCAAAAACCCATCAACCCGCGTCTTAAAAATATTTAGCGAGGCAACCTCCACCACTTCAACGGGCAGAGAATTCCAGAGATTCACCACCCTTTGAGTGAAGAAGTTCCTCCTCAACTCCGTTCTAAACCACCCCCCCTTTATCTTGAGGTTGTGCCCCCTAGTCCTACTGTCCTTTCTGAGCGGGAAGAGTCTCTCCACCTCTATCCTATCCATCCCATTCATCATCTTATATGTCTCAATGAGATCTCCCCTCATTCTTCTAAACTCTAACGAGTACAAGCCTAGTTTATTCAGCCTCTCCTCATAGCTCAACCCCCTCAACTCCGGTATCAGCCTAGTAAACCTCCTCTGCACTCCCTCCAAGGCCAAAATATCCTTGCGTAAGTGCGGCGACCAAAACTGCACACAGTACTCCAGCTGCGGCCTCGCCAGTGCCCTATACAGCTGCAGCAAGACCTCTCTACTTTTATATTCAATCCCCCTTGCTACAAAGGCCAGCATCCCATTAGCCTTCCTGACCACCTGCTGCACCTGCAGGCTGGGTTTTTGCGACTCATGCACAAGGACCCTGAGGTCCCTCTGCACTGTCGCCTGCTGCAGTTTTTCGCCACGTAAGTAACAGTCCTTCCTACCATTATTCCTACCAAAGTGGACCACCTCGCACTTGCCAACATTAAATTCCATTTGCCATTTCCTGGCCCATTCGCCCAGCCTATCTAGATCCTTCTGCAGACTCTCCACACCCTCTGCGCAATTTGCCGTTCCACCAATCTTGGTGTCATCAGCAAATTTCGACACCATACACTCGGTTCCCTCCTCCAGATCATCTATATAAATGGTAAATAGCTGGGGCCCCAGCACCGACCCCTGGGGCACTCCAGTAGTTACCAACCGCCAATCCGAATAGCACCCATTGACCCCCACTCTCTGCCTCCTATTTGACAGCCAATCCTCTATCCACGCTAACACCCTACCCCCAACTCCATGCCCCCTTACCTTCTGCAATAACCTCTTGTGAGGTACCTTGTCAAATGCCTTCTGAAAATCAAGAAATGCCACATCCACCGGCTCTCCTCTATCCACTGCCCTAGACACATCCTCACAGAACTCCAATAAATTCATCAGACACGACTTCCCCCTAACGAAACCGTGCTGCGTCTGCTCTATCAAGCAATTCCCCTCAAGATGCCTCGCTATTTCCTCCTTGATGACGGATTCTAACATTTTACCTACAACAGACGTTAAACTAACTGGCCTATAATTCCCTGCCTTTTGCCTGGCACCCTTCTTAAACAACGGCGTAACATTAGCCGTTTTCCAATCTTCCGGCACTTCCCCGGAATCCAGCGACGTTTGGAAAATAACCACCAAGGCGTCCACTATCACCTCCGCCATTTCTTTCAGAACCCTCGGATGCATTCCATCCGGTCCTGGGGACTTGTCCACAATCAGTCCCTCCAGTCTGTTGAGCACCGCCTTTCTAGTAACAATAATGTCATTGAGACCCTCCAGTCCTACCACCTTTCCATCGCTAACACCCGGCAAATTATTCACATCCTCCTCCGTGAAGACCGAAACAAAAAAGTTACTCAAGGCCTCAGCCATTTCCCCATCCCCTACGACTAAGTCCCCCCTCTCATCCTCTAAGGGTCCAACGTTCACCCTAGCCAGCCTCTTCCTTTTTACATATTTATAAAAACTCTTGCTATCCTTTTTTATATTAAGCGCTAGCCCAGCTTCATAGTTTCTCCTACCCTTCTTTATCAACTTCTTTGTCAATCTTTGTTGACATTTAAACCTCTCCCAATCCTCTTCTCGCCCACTACTCTTAGCTACTCTAAATGCCTCCGCTTTTAATTTAACACTTTCCTTCACCTCCTTCGTTATCCACGGCTTATTACCTCTCCTCCTACGGTCCTTTTTAACCATCGGAATAAATTTCTGCTGAGCACCAAGAAAGATCTCCTTAAAGATCCTCCACTGCTCCTCAGCAGACCTACCTTCCAACGTGCTCCCCCAGTCAACATTCGCCAATTCTTCTCTCATCCTACCGTACTCCCCTCTGTTCAAACAAAGGACGCGTGTCCGGGAACCCACTTTCTCCTCCTCCATCTGCACCAGAAACTCCACCATACAATGATCACTCTCCCCAAGAGGATCCTTCACCACAAGGTCCCTAATTCTACCCGCCTCGTTACATAACACCAGATCCAAGATAGCTCGCTCCCTCGTCGGCTCCAACACACACTGTTCAAGGAAACTATCCCGGCAGCATTCCAAGAACTCCTCCTCTAGCCCACCGCGTCCAACATGGGTCGACCAATCAACATGTAGATTGAAATCCCCCATAATTATTGCTGTTCCATTCCTGCACGCCACACTTATTTGCGCGTTAACAGCCCGCCCCACCTCCAGATCATTATTTGGGGGCCTATAGACGACACCCACCAGCATCTTCCTCCCTTTGCTGTTCCTAATCTCCACCCACAACGATTCCACTTTCTGCTCTTTGATTCCTATATCATCCCTTGCTACCACCCTGATGCTATCCTTAATCAGCAGAGCTACGCCCCCCCCTTTTTCCTCCCGCCTATCCTTCCTGAACACTTGATACCCCTGGACATTCAGCTCCCAGTCCCTGTCACCTTGCAGCCACGTCTCTGTAATGGCCACCAGATTATATCCATTTGTGCTGATCTGCGCCACCAGCTCATCCACGTTATTCTGAATGCTTCGTGCATTTAGATAAAGTGCCTTCATCCCAGCCTTCACCTGGACCCTATTTGCCAGAACGCCACCAACCACACTCACGCCCCCTACTCCCTTCATTATTGGGACATCCTCGGCCTCTTCCCTTACCTGTACCCTCTCCTTAACTTTAGACCCCGAAATGTCACCTACCCTCGCACCCTCCCCCCCCAATTAGTTTAAAGCCCTACCTAGTTCTATTTACACGATTAGCCGGGACTCTGGTCCCAGCACGGTTCAGACCAACCCCATCCCACCCGAACAGGTCCCACCTACCCCAATACTGATGCCAGTGCCCCATAAATTCAAACCCATTCCTCCTACACCAATCCCTGAGCCACCCATTTACTTCCTTAATCTTATCAACCTTACGCCCGTCTGCATTCGGTTCAGGCAGTAGTCCAGAGATAACCACCTTGTCGGTTCTACTTTTTAATTCCATTCCCAGCTTTTCATACTCCCTCCCCAGATCCTCAGTTTGCATTTTGCCTACGTCGTTGGCACCCACATGTACTACAATGACCGGATTCTCACCCCCAATCCAGGTTCCTCTGCAGCCCAGATGTGACATCCCGGACCCGAGCACCAGGCAGACAACACACCCTTCTGTGCACTTTGTCATTGCGACAAAGGACAGTGTCAATACCCTTAACCCCACTATCCCCAATTACGACTACGTTCCTTATCACCTTCTCTTTGCCTATATCCTGCGTCTGCAACACTGTACTGTGTGCAGTTTGCTCACCAACCTCACCAAACAGTGATAGTCACTGAGCTGTCGTGCTGCCCAGCATCGGGTCCAGTTTAAGTGTACACTAACGACATGAAGTACTAGGCTATTCTCGAACATCCAAGAGCAGCCCTTGTATGACTTATCGCGTGTATGCCCCTTGTTGGACAACAAGGCAGACCGACTTAAAACCTGTGAATTAAAAGAGAAAAGCATTCGTATCATTCCACATCCTTATACATTACCAGGGACGTCCCAATGCTAATGAACCTTATTTAAAACAATCTCCTATATCCTTCCATGTCCAACCCACTCATGTGCCTGTCTAAGTAACTCTTAAACAACTCCAGCGTGCCTGCCTCCACCACCTTGCTTGGCAGAGCATTCCATACCCCCACTACCCTCTGTGTGAAAAACCTCCCTCTAATATCCGTGTTATACCTCTCCCCCCTCACCCTAAGCCCGTGGTCCCTCGTACTGTGCGTTTCTAACATAGGAAATAGCTCACCACTGTTTACTCTATCTATATCCTTCATAGTCTTATATACCTCTATTAGATCTCCCCTCAGTCGCTGTCTTTCAAGGGAAAACAGCCCCAGTTTGCTCAATCTTTCCTCATAACCCAGTCCTTCCATACCAAGCAACATCCTGGTAAACCTCCTCTGCACTCTCTCCAGGGTCTCCACGTCTTTCCGGCAGTAAGGCGACCAGAACCGGATGCAGTACTCCAAACGCGGCCTAACCAACGTTCTATACAACTGCAACATTAGACTCCAGCTCCTATACTCTATACCCCTTCCTATAAAGGCTAACATACCATGAGCTTTCTTCACAACCTTCTCCACTTGTACTGCCACCTTCAAAGACTTGTGCACTTGCACCCCCAGGTCCCTCTGTGTTTCTATACTCTTTATAGGTTTACCCTTTATCATATAACTCCCCTCTACATTATTCAGGCCAAAATGCGTTACCTCACTTAGTAAATCCCTCCTACTATTATTTCTACCAAAGTGGATAACCTCACATTTGCTAACATTTGCTGAAAGCTGCATTGTTTTTTCCATGTACACGTCTGAGAAATTCTCAGAGCTGCTCTTTGGGCTGCTTTCTTCATTTCTGCTGGCAGATGGTTCTGACTACTCCTCTGCTCTGCCTACAAGGAAAGGTATTTGGCTTTAGTGTATGAAAGGGGCATGAAGAAAGAAGAGATACAAATCACATAAATCTGGTGAGATGGATAATGGTTTTTTGTGTCCTCGCTTTCTTCTGTCATGTCTATCTATCCCTTATTGGAAGTATGGTCCTGTTCCTCCTTGGCCAACAGGAGGGCTCGCTTCTAAAATTGAGACACGATTCTTAAATTGAGAATTCCTAGTCTTGCTCGTGCCATCACCCAATTATTGTCAGGTAGTTTTTTGATTCATTCATGGGATGTGATCATTGTGGGCTAAGCCAACATTTATTGTCACTCCCTAGTTGCCCTTCAGAAGGTGGAGGTGAGCTGCCTTCTTGAACTGCTGCACTACTCAAGCTGTAGGTGTACCAACAGTGCTGTTAGAGAGAGAGTTCAAGGAGTTTAACTTGGTGACAGTGAAAGAACAGTGATATATTTCTAAGTTAGAATGGTGATTAACTTGGGAGGGGGGAGGCTTTCTGCTGCTCTTGTCCAGCTAATTGGTAGTGATTTTGGAAGGTGCTGCACAAGGAGTTCCTGGCATGCATCTTTGTAAATGGTACACATGGTTGCCATCGGAGGTGGAGGGATTAAATTTTTGTGGCAAGGCTAAATTTCAAACGGGCTGCTTTGTTCTGGATGGTGTCAAGCTTCCTGAGTGTTGTTGGAGCTGTACCCAAGGAAAGTGGATAGTATTCCATTACATTCTTAACTTGTACCACATCGATGCTGGACAGGCTTTGGGGAGTCAAGAGGCCAGTTACTCGCTGCAGGGTCCCTAGCCTTTGATCTGCCCTGGTAGCCACAGTATTTATATAATAACCCCAGGATGTTGATAGTGTGGATTCAGCGATAGTAGTGTCATTGAATGTCAAGGGCAATGGTTGGATCGTTTTTGTTGGGAGATGTTAATTGCCTGGTCCTTGTGTGGCATGAATGGGATACAAGGTAATATGGCAAAATGGATAAAAGTTGGCTCAGTAACAGGAAATGAAGGGTAATGCAGATGCCCACGCAAATGGAATGTTGTTTCAAATCGTGTTCTACAAGGCTCAGTATTCAGACCCTTACTGTTTGTGTTATATATTAGTGATTTGGACGTGAACATGGACGGCATGATTGGGAAATTTGTGGATAACAGATAGATTGGCTGGGTAGTGGATAATGCAGAGGATAGCTATAATCTACAAAATGATATCAATGGGATGGTGGAATGGACGGTAAAATGCCAGATGTATTTTAACGTAGAAAAGTTTGAGGTCCTGAACTTAGGGAGGTCAAACAGATGCAGGGAATATACAATAAATGATAATTTACTAAGATGTGTAGATAAACATGAGAGATCTTGGTGTACAAGATCTGGTCCTAAAGGCATCAGTTCAAGTTGACAAAGTTGTAAAGAAGGCCAATGGAATGCTCTCCTTCATTGGCAGAGGTGTAGAATATAAAAAGTAATGTTGGAATTGTATAAAACACTGTTGGGGCTACAACTGGAATATTGTGCGCTGTTCTGGTCACCACATTACAGGATGAATGTAATTGCTCTGGAGAGAATGCAGAGGAGGTTTACCAGAATGTTGCTAGGGCTAGAAAAGTGTAACTATAAGGAGTGATTGGTTAGGTTGGGGTTATTTTCCTTGGAACAAAGAAGGCTAAGGGTGGCTTAACTTAGGTGTACAAAAATATGATGCCAAGAGATAGAGTGGACATGTTAAAAGTGTTTCCTTTAGCAGAAAATTCTAGAACCATGGGACATAGATCGAAGATAACTGGCACAAGGTGTAATGTCCCTAATTCACTGCCTGGATTAGCGGTGTAGGCAGAGACCCTGAACTCTTTTAAAAGGTACCTGGAACTGCACTTTAGGTGCTGTAAGCTACCGGTCTATAGGCCAAGTGTAAGAAGGTTTAGAAACGACACCTTGGTATCCTCGGGCTGGCATGGACAAGATGGACCAAATGGCCTCCTTTTGAGCTGTAACCTTTCTCTGGTTCTATGGAATGTTACTTGCGACTTGTCTGGATATTGTTTCGGCGTTGCTGTATTGGACATGGACTGCTTCAGAATCTGAGGAGTTGCAAATGATATGGAAAATGGTGCAGTCATCAGTGAACCATGGAATCACACAGTATAGAAGGAAGCCATTCAACCCATTGAGTATGAAATGACAACAATCCTGCTCAGGCCCTAACTCCATAACCCCATCATATTTACCCTGCTAATCACCCTATAGATTAGAAATGGGGAGAACATGCAAACTTCACAATCACCCAAGGCCAGAATTGAACCCGGATCCCTGGCGCTGTGAGGCAGTAGTGCTAATCACTGCGCCGCACTAAGATAATTTCATGGTCAAAGTGCTTTTCTCAATGAGTTATGCATTTTTAATGATGTAGATTTTTTTAAATGAGGAATATGTTTTTCTGTTTAATCTGTTTTTAAACAGATTCTAAGAAAATTTGACTCTTATGACAATATGCGACATTATGAAGTGAGCATTTTTATTGATGCTGCAGTGATTCTCAACATGGTTTTAACAATATTTTTGTCTTTTTTTTGAAAATATTACTGCTCAACTTGTTGAGATAACTACTTTGCCATTAAGTAATTTTTTTAAAGGAAACCCTACACTATTCTCCCCTGAATCTGGTTACAATAGGGGTACCATTCGCATACACACAGGGCAAGGTAGGTGTAGGAAAATGCTTTGTTGGGATGGCGGCGCGGGCTCGTTGGGCTGAGGGGCCTGTTTCCTGTGCTGGGTTGTTCTTTGTTCTTTGTTCTTTGAAAATGGAATATTCTGAGAATCACTTTGAAAAGTAACACTATAGCATTAAAAATGCTCAATTCCTCGAGAAAAGCATTTTGGCCATCAAATCAATATTTTTCGCATATGACCTGAAGGTTGTTGGAATAACTTTGAAAACAAGTAAAAATGTTGAACTGGTTAAGATAAGAATGTTGGCCATAAAATTACAATTTTTTTTAAAAAACTAGTATATTGTCAGAACTGTTATAAAAACAATTAATAAAAAATGCTTAACTCATTGAGATATGCACTATGGCAGGAAATCAACTCTTTTCAAAGGGAGTAGAATGTTCTTAGAATTGCTTTGAAAATGGCATGGCAGTGCTGAAGAGGGGCAAGGAAGTATGCTGTAGCTCCTGGAGTGCAGGTGAGGGTGGAGTCAGGGGCTGGAAACTTTCTGAGTGGGGTGGGGAAGTCCATGAGTGCTGGGGGTGCTGTCACCAGGCCCAGGGATGTTCCATTGTTGTCTCTGTGGGGTGGGTTGGGGTACTTCACTAAGTCCTGGTGGGGCTGCTGTTTCCAGGCACAGGGATATTCCATTGTTTTGGCTTTGGGGTGTGATGAGAGACTGTACTGATGGGGTTTTAGGGAGGGGGGGAAATGGCACCATGTGCTGCTTGAGGGCTGATCAAGTCAGGCAGCTGGTGCTTCAAGCAGGGGCATTCAAGTTAACTCAGCAACTCAAGGTGCATGTACTCTGCAGTGAATGGAAATGCATATTGTAAAAATTAGGATGCTGTCCCTACCGCATGTGCATAACCTACAATGCATACCTGGAAATGAATGCTGTAGTAGCACCCTTGGCACTGGCTCAAGGATGCATGGCCATGCCCACATTCCAACCTATATGCTTTCCCGACCTGCCGTGGCCACAATGCCAATGTCAGGCAACCTAAACAGATGATGACGCATGGATCCTCAGATTGTGCTGTGTTGCCACCATTCACATTCCAACCTATATGCTTTCCCGACCTGCCATGGCCACGATGCCAATGTCAGGCAACCTAAACAGATGATGACGCATGGATCCCCAGATTGTGCTGTGTTGCCACCATTCACATTCCAACCTATATGCTTTCCTGACCTGCCGTGGCTACGATGCCAATGTCAGGCAACCTAAACAGATGATGACGCATGGATCCCCAGATTGTGCTGTGTTGCCAGCATCCACAAGTGGGAACACTGGTCCTAATAAGGGAATGGGGCGGACGTCAGTACCTGGATAGTAAAAAGCAAAGCTATCACTCTCTCTCTCTGTTAACCCTCACTATGCACAACGATTGTGGACTAATAGTTCTGGAGCTGGCCGTCACTACTGAGAGGGAAGAGGAGGGGGAGGCAGTTCAGGAGGTGGATGGAGTTGCATAGCTGCTGCAAGATCAGTCTGTGGCAGAACCTGCAGAAGAAAGGCAAGGGGCTGCTAGTGAAGCCTAGGAATTGGGACTGTAGATCCCCAGAAGGCGATGAGAAGGAGGATATGGAAACAAAGACTATACAGGACAAGGAGGTCCATGGCCTGAGGCCATGTGCCAGTGTTGCCTCTGCCTGCACAAGGGGATGGAGTGGTATTTGTGTCAGGTCCTGACAGACGTGGCACTTCAAGGAAGGGGAGGGCACTTGCTCCCAGTTGAAGTCAAGGTGACATCAGCCCTAAACTTTGGATCATTCCAAGCACCCAGTGGGGAGGTCTGTAGCATATTGCAGGCCTCTGTGCACAGGTGTGTGAACCAGGTCATGGATGCCTTGTACGCCTGGTAGGTCAGTACATCAACTTTGGTGTTGGCCAGGCACAGCAGGAGGCCCTGGCTGCGAGCTTCGCCGCCATGGCTGGAATGCTCTATGTGCAGGGAGCTGTGGATGGGACGCATATTGACCTGCTGTCCCCACGAGGTGAGGGAAGCCAATTACCAACAGGAAGGACTTCCACTCTCTAAACATGCAGATCGTCTGTGAGCACAGGCTGATCATTATGCAGGTGTGTGCATTGCAACCGGAGAATGTTCATGCCAGCTATGTCCTGAGAATTTTGGACATCCCTGGCTAATTGAAGACCAGCCCAGGGATGGCTCGCAGGGGACTAGGACCCTGCTGAGGTCATGGCTGATGAGGCCAGTATGGAAGTCTGTGACCAAGACAGAGACCCATTATAAATGAGGCCTACACTGCCACCTGGTCCATTGTTGAATGGTGCATATGGCTGCTTAAGGTGTTGTTCCGGTCTCTGGACTGCTCTGGGGGTGCCCTCCAATACAGCCCTCTGTGGGCCTCCTGCATCATCTTATACGCTGTATTCTACACAGTATAGTGCAGCAGTGGGGAGACCATGTGCAGGAGATGGGGTGGAGGAGGATTGCCATCTGAAGAATGTGGAGGAGGTGGAGGAGGATTGCCATCTGAAGGCTGTGGAGGAACTGCTGTACGAGGATCCAGAAGATGGAGCCTGGCAGGACAGCAAGGGATTCTTTAATTGCAGTACAATTCACTGAGTTTCATCTAATTTCAGTAAAGCATTTGATAAGGTTCCCCATGGTAAGCTACTGCAGAAAATACAGATGCATGGGATCGAGGGTGATTTAGCGGTTTGGTTCAGGAATTGGCTAGCTGAAAGAAGACAGAGGGTGGTAGTTGATTGGAAATGTTCAACCTGGAGTTCAGTTACAAGTGGTGTACCGCAGGGATCTGTTTTGGGGTCACTGCTGTTTGTCATTTTTATAAATGACCTAGATGAGGGTGTAGAAGGATGGGTTAGTAAATTTGCAGATGACACTAAAGTTGGAGGAGTTGTGGACAGTGCACATGGATGTTGCAGTTTGCAGAGGGACATAGATAAGCTGCAGAGCTGGGCCGAGAGGTGGCAAATGGAGTTTAATGCGGAAAAGTGTGAGGTGATTCACTTTGGAAGGAGTAACAGGATTGCAGAGTATTGGGCTAATGGAAAGACTCTTGGTAGTGTGGATGAGCAGAGAGATCTTGGTGTACACGTGCATAGATCCTTGAAAGTTAGCACCCAGGTTGATAGGGTTGTTAAGAGGTCGTACGGTGTGTTAGCTTTTATTGGTAGAGGGATTGAGTTTTGGAGCCGTGAGATCATGTTGCAGCCGTACAAAACTCTGGTGCAGCTGTACTTGGTTCCACTTGTTGACGCAACATCGAGTGCCAAAGGACCTGTACTGCGCTATAATGTTCTTTTTCTAGTTGCTGCTGTGCAGCATTGTGGCTGCTACCACCACCCGCCCATCACACCCCAAGAGATACTGTAGCCACTCCCTGCAACCCCAAGCTGCCCCCTCAACCCCCCTGACTCTTCCTCTCTGCCACCCTCTTTGACTCCACCACCCCGGTTCTGACTCATATCACAACAGGGTGATGGGCTTGGGCTGGCCGTGCTAGTGTGTCTTTGGTTAAGGGTAGATGGTAATGATGACTCACTGTAAGGCACACTGGGATCCTGGCCTGGTGACACACGGGTCTGCTCCTACCTGTTGTCCGATTGCACACTGGCATCTGGGCCAGTAAGAGTAAGGGTTTTGACCACAAGCGTGTTGGATGGAGGGAGGGGGTGGAGTGTGGGGTAAGATGCCAGGGAGTGATGTTTAACAAAGGGTTGGACTTAAACCTGGTGTTGTGAGACTTCTTACTGTGTTTACCCCAGTCCAACGCTAGCATCTCTACATCATGACTACCATCGACACTGCAAGTGGAGAGGATCTCCAAGAAGATTGAACATTTCGACACAGACATCTAAAACCGGTTGGACTTAAACCTGGTGTTGTGAGACTTCTTACTGTGTTTACCCCAGTCCAGTGTCAGCATCTCTACATCATGTTTAACAAAGGGTCCAGTGGATGCTAGGGAAAGCAGGGCAAGTGGTCTGTAACTTTTGGCCAAAGGGCCAGTTCTGCCCAGCACAGCAGTCTGCACCTCGATGCATGGGATTGGAGTACCCTCGGCCATGTGGTGGGGGTGCGGTGGGTGGAAATAGTCAGATTAGTCACAGCTGTGAGTGGAAAAATCATTTTGTTGTGATCTTAATATTGACAAAAACCTTCACCCTGACTACTGCTGACTCCAGCAGAGGTGGGCAGGGAGGCAGAGGACCCCTTGTGAACCTGCTCCTGGCAAAACTTGCCATCAACAGGTCCAAGTAGCGGGCAACTGATGGGATTATCTGACCTGGCCATCTGACCCTGTACAGCAGTTACATTTGCAGCTAGTGTAGAGTAGCTGGTCCTGACTTTTATAGAACAGTTGTAAATGTTGCTGGTGTCACATCATGCCAAAGAGGGTAAAGACACTAGTGAGCAGGGATGGGGTGAAAATTCAGTTATAGTCCCACTAATCAAATGTAAATGAATGGCAATGCATGTAAATCACTGCCACGCTGATTTTCAGCGCCAATCAGTTCACACTGAAAGACTTAGCTGGGAGACTTGTGGAGATCCGGCTGTCCAGTGGGAAGCCTGCGAAATGATGGAGTTTACTCTGGACAAATGTGAGGTAATGCATTTTGGAAGGTCTAATACAGATAGGAAACATTGTTGTTCGTCCATTGTCATTGATGAGGACCTCAACATCATTAGTCATTTTGAGGCTGGTTGCGGTGTGTCCGAAGAAAACTGATCAGGCCAATTCGGGCACGGAATGTCCTGGCACATAATGGACAGACTTGTGGAGACACTGTTGTTGTTGTGCTGCTGGCTCTGGACTTGCGCAGCTCACACTTAAGTTGTGCTTCAGCAATACATCTTGCTTTGTAAGCTTGACAGTCTTTGTGGATGAGGCAGCGCCAGGTAGGGCGGTTTTGTGCCAGTGTTTCCCAGGTGGTCGTGTCCATGTCAAGTGACTTCAGGGAGGCCTTGAGTGTGTCTTTGAAATGTTTCTTCAGCCCTCCATGCGAGCGTCTTCCAGCAGAGAGTTCCCCAAAAAGGAGCTGCTTGGGTATGCGCTCGTCTGGCATACGGATGACATGACCTGTCCACCGGATTTGCGCTCTCATCAGCAGTGTGTGGACTGATGGTAGACTTGCTCTTGAGAGAACTTCAGTGTCTGGTACTTTGCCTTGCCATCTGATGTGTAATTTTCTGCAAAGACAAGTCATGTGGAAATGATTGAGCTGTCTTGCATGCCTTTGATACACAGTCCATGTTTCACAGGCATACAGGAGGGTAGTGAGTACTATGGCGCTGTAGGTGTTCAGTTTTGTTGCTGGGCTGATTCCTCGACGTTCCCATACAGTGCAGCGCAGTCTAAGGAAAGCGGAACTTGCCTTTGCTATTCTGCAGTTAACTTCTCTATCAATAGTCACTGCTTGGGAGAAGGTGCTTCTAAGATAAGTGAACTGGTCCATTGCCTGTAGTTTTTGCCCTTTGATTGTGATTATGGGTTCTGTATACAGTGCATGAGGAGCAGGCTGGTGCATGACTTTGGTCTTTTTAATGTTGGTGGTGAGTCCAAAGTTGTCACAAGCTGTGGAAAATTTGTCCATACTGACTTGCATCTCTGGCTCTGAGCCAGTATACAGGGCACAGTCATTGGCAAACAGGAAGTCTCTCAGAACAGTCACCTTTACTTTGGTAATAGCTTGAAGTCTCCTCAGGTTGAAGAGCTTCCATCTACTCTACTTGAGGCTGATTCCAGCAACACTGTCCTGGAAGGCATCATTCGGCATGGCAGTAAACATCATGCTGAACATGCGAGCACACAGCCCTGTTTGACACCATTGGTGACTGGGAATGCCTCAGAGGATTCTCTGCCATCCAGTACTCTGGCCATCCTGCCATCATGGAACTGGCGCACCATCTGAATGAATTTGGGGGGGGGGGGGCGTGGCAGCCAAACTTTGACATGATCCTCCACAAGCCTTGTCGGCTTACAGTGTTAAAGGCTTTCGCGAGGTCAACACAGGTTGTGCTGAGCCCACGATTCTGCTCCTGACACTTCTCCTGAAGTTGACGCGCAGCAAAAATCATGTCAATCGTCCCGCGACTTTTGCGGAAGGCACACTGTGACTCTGGAAGCAGGCCCAGCTTCAGATGAGTGACCAGACGATTTAGCAGGACTCTTGTGAGGGCTTTTCCTGTGATGGAGAGCAGCGAGATTCCTTGGTAGTTGTTGCATACTTGCGAATTGCCCTTCCTCTTGTAGAGGTGTACAATGGAAGCATCTTTGAGTTCCTGAGGAATGGATCCTTGCTTCCAAAAGGAATGGAACAACTTGTTTAGCTTCTTGATAAGTACATGAGAACATAACATAAGAACATAAGAAATCAGAGCAGGAGTAGGCCATCTAGCCCTTTGAGCCTGCCCCGCCATTCAATAAGATCATGGCTGATCTGAAGTGGATCAGTTCCACTTTCCCGTTCTCTCCCCATAACCCTTAATTCCCTTGTCTGTCAAAAACCTATCTACCCGTGACTTAAATATATTCAGCGAGGTAGCCTCCACCACTTCAACGGGCAGAGAATTCCAGAGATTCACCACCCTTTGAGTGAAGAAGTTCCTCCTCAACTCCGATCTAAACTGCGCCCCCCTTATCTTGAGGCTGTGCCCTCTAGTCCTGCTATCCTTTCTAAGCAGGAAGAATCTCTCTACCTCTACCCTATCCATCCCTTTCATTATCTTATATGTCTCTATAAGATCCCCCCTCATCCTTCTAAACTCCAACGAGTACAGACCCAGTCTATTTAGTCTCTCTTCATAGTCCAACCCCCTCATCTCCGGTATCAGCCTAGTGAACCTCCTCTGCACTCCCTCCAAGGCCAAAATATCCTTGCGCAAGTGTGGCGACCAAAACTGCACACAGTACTCCAGCTGCAGCCTCACCAGTGCCCTGTACAGTTGCAGCAAGACCCTGCTTTTATATTCTATTCCCCTTGCTATAAAGGCCAACATTCCATTCGCCTTCTTGATCACCTGCTGCATCTGCAGACTGGGTTTTTGTGACTCATGCAAAGGACACCCAGGTCCCTCTGCACTGGAGCATGCTGCAGCTTTTCGCCCTTTAAATAGTAATCCCTCCTACTATTATTTCTGCCAAAATGGATAACCTCACACTTGCTAACATTGTACTCCATCTGCCAGGTCCTCGTCCACTCCTCAGCCTATCCAGATCCCTCTGCAGACTTTCCACACCCTCCGCGCAATTTGCTTTTCCACTCATCTTCGTCCAGGACCAGCAGGTTTGTAGATCTCTGTGGGTATGGCATCTGCCCCTGGGGCTTTGCCACTGGATAGCTGGCTGACAGCTTTCGTGATTGCGGCTACTGATATCGTAACTTCGGCTGTTCTTATCGACGTGGGGAATCCTGTCTACTGCCTCATTGTTAATAGATTATGGTCCGTTGAGGACGGCTTCAAAGTGGTCAGCTCATCTCTGCAGGATTTAAGCCCTCTCAGTAATGAGAGTTGTACTATCTGTACTCAGGAGTGGGGAACTCCCGAGAGATTGAGGTCTGTAGAGAATGTTGAGGGCTTCAGAAGCATTTCAAGTCATTTCTGTCAGCGTTTCCCTGTATTTCATCTGCCTTGGCACTCAGCCAGGCATCCTGCATTTTACGCAGTTTGTTCTGGACTGTCCTGTGAGCACTGGTAAAAGCATTTTTCTTGGCAGCTGATGATGGGTCGTTTTGACAGGCCCGATGAAGATAGTGCTTTTCAACAAGTAGAGCCTGTATCTCCTCATCATTCTCATCAAACCAGTCATGCTGCTTGCGGGTAGAGGGCCCGAGCATCTTCAGTGCAGATGTATGGACAGCATCCCTGAAGCGTTCCCAGTCGTCCTCAGCGCTACCTGCAAGGAGTAGGTCAGCAAGCTTGATTTCTAAGTCTTCAGCCAGTGCTGAAGCTATGCTGGTATTCTTTAGCTTAGCCGCATTGATTCTTCCTTGCTTCCTTGTGGTTGCCTCTTGGGTCTGATGCAGAGCCTCATTTCGGAGACAATAAGCCTGTGATCTGTCCAGCAGTCACACATGGCCTTGGTCACTCTGACATCCTGTCTGTCTTTTCTCCTAACAATGACATAGTCAATAAGATGCCAATGCTTAGAATGGGGGTGCATCCAAGAGGTCTTGTTACAAGTAGCCAGGCGGAAGGTTGTGTTGGTGATCAGGAGGTTGTTTGCTGCACAGGTCTTCATTAAGAGTAGGCCGTTACAGTTACACTTGCCCACTCCATGCCTCCCAATGACTCTCTGCCAGATTGCAGTGTCACAGCCTACTCTTGCATTGAAATCGCCAAGCAAGATCAGCTTGTCGATACTGCTCACTGCTGATAGTAGGGCGTCTAGTTCTTCATAGAACTTGTCTTTCATCTCATCCAGGTTGTTCATTGTGGGGGCATAGGCGTTGATCAGGGTGGTTTGACTTCTGTTCTGTAGCGAAAGCTGGAATGTCATAAGCCGGTCATTCACACTCTTGGGTAGACTAGCAAGTTTCCAAACAAGGTGACTCCTGCCAGCGAATCCAACTCCAGCATCATGACACTCATCGCTGCTGCAACCGCTCCAGAAGAAAGTGTATCCACCTCCAGTTTCAGTCAACTGACTTATGTTGGCAAGACAAGTTTCACTCAGGGCTGCAATGTCAATGTTGTATTTTGCAAGCTCTCTGACAACTAAGGCTGTTCTTCTCTCTGGTCTGTCTGCTGTAGGGTTGTCCAAAAGCGTGCGCACATTCCAAGTGCCAATGGTGAGCAGTGTCACCTTGTGATTTATTTTATTTGTTTGACCGCAAGATGGGATCCCTGCCAGCTACAGTAAACTGGCCAGGGTGTAGTGAAGCAGGCACTGTTTAGGGCATCTTTCCTCATTCTATGGAGGTGACCAGTGCGTTCCTGAAGAGGACTGCTCAATCGCCCAGGTAGATGCCAAGTTTCACTGCTGCTTCAGTCAGCGGAAAATGACCATTAGACCTGAGCCACCTGCGTGCAGGTACATGACTACAGCTCCAAGTGTATCCACACCTGCTGCTTCGTCACTCGCCCACTGTCACAGGACTTCAAGGGTTGAACAGGATGATGATGATGGTGTCGATACTAGCGCTTGATTTGGATTAAAGTGAGGGAGAGTTGTGCAGCATCAGCCTCACTCTCTCTTCCCAATTCCCACCAAGATGTAGTGGCAAGACAAGAGTCAAGACGGTTGGAGATGGGATGGGGCACAGTGAATGACCAGGACGTCTTCTGTGTCTTGTCCACCTTTTCACGTTCCACGACGCTTGCAGAGACTGCCTTCTTGACCGTTGGACCTTCCATTGGTCTCGTCTGCTCAATCTGCCGGAGTCTGTCTTCACATGCTGGGATAGACATCTCCCTATCTCACCGAGGGTTGAGACCTGTCGGCTACCCTCACCTGGTTTAGCCGGCTTGTCAAAGCCATTGCCTGGGGTGTGGCTGCTGTCACATGCAAACAGCTACAGGGAGCCACAGGTGAGAGCTGAGTGCCAGGTGGGGACAAAGGGTGGACAAACCGCCCTGAAAAAGATGTGAATGTTCCCCCACCAGAGGTACTACTCTTCCCTGAGACCCCATAGGAAATATACAATAAATGGCAGAACCCTTTAAGAGTATTGATTGGCAAACGGATCTAGGTGTAAAGATACACAGGTCACTGAAAGTGGCAATGCAGATGGAGAAGATAGTCAACAAGGCATATGGCATGCTTGCCTTCATCGGCCGGGGCACTGAGTTTAAAAATTGACGAGTCATGTCGCAGCTTTATAGAACTTTGGTTAGGCTGTATTTGGAATATAGCATTCAATTCTGGTCGCCACACAACCAGAAGGATGTGGAAGTTTTGGAGAAAGTGCAGAAAAGATTTACCAGGATTTTGCTTAGTATTGAGGGCATTAGCTATAAGGAGAGGTTGGAGAAATTTGATTTGTTCTCATTGGAACGTTGGAGGTTGAGGGGTGACCTGATAGAAGTCTACGAGATTGAGAGAGGCATGGACAGAGTGGATGGTCAGAAGGGTGGAAGAGTCAACTACTAGGGGACACAAGTTTAAGGTCCAAGGTTTAAAGGAGATGTTCAAGGCAGATTTTTTACACAGAGGTTGGTGGGTGCCTGGAACTTGTTGCCAGGGGAGGTAGGGGAAGTAGATATGATAATGACTTTTAAGGGGCTTCTGCACAAATACATGAAAAGTATGGGAATAGACGAATATGGTCACCGGAAGGGTAGAGGGTTTTAGTTAAGTCAGGCAGCATGGTCGGTGCAGGCTTGGAGGGCCGAAGTGCCAGTTCCTGTGCTGTAATCTTTTTTGTTCTTTGCTCTTTGTAATGGCTGCTTACTGGTGTGTCCTGGCCTGCTACACTACTCAAGCAGCACGGTGGGCTGGGAGAAATGCCCCCATTGATTTTCTGGCCAAAATGCTTGCCTCAAGGAGTTGAGAATTTTTAAAGATGTCGTTGTTTCATAGTGGTTTATAAAGTGCTTATTTCATGATGTTGCTTACAAGTTGTTTACAGTGGTCAAATAAACTTTGTGTTATTTTTGATACACATTGGTTTTCTCCCCAATGTGCTTATCACAACAAGTTAAGCATTTTTAATGAGGTTGTTCTTCTTTTCAAAGCAATTCAAAGAATATTCTACTCTTTTTTCTGAAGAAAAAAATTGATTTCCTGGTATTAGTGCATGTCTCAATGAGTTAAGCACTTTTTATTTTGCTTCACTGATTCGTCGCTGGCTGGCCAGCATTTATTACCTATCCCTAGTTGCCCTTGAGAAGATGGTGGTGAGCTGCCTTTTTGAAGATGAAGAAAGCAACCCAGACAGCAGCTCTGAGAATTTCTCAGATGTGTACATGGAAAAAGCATTGCAGCTTTCAGCCGCACACTCCAGCAGTGCAGAGGCACACACCTTGGTAGGTATTAGTAATAGAGGCTTCGGGTCACAAACGAGCGAACACCTCGTTTTTCTGATCCACAGCAAGCAGAAACAGGGAAATGGATGCCAGGGCTCTGACCCCAAATTAGATGTCATGTCTTGGACTCAGTAGTCCAGCAGTTGCTGGAGTTGCAGAGGTAGAATGGGGAACACCAGGAAGGGATGTCTGCATCATTCCTTGGACTGCAAGGCCGACTGGAGGGGTCCCAGTGCCTTCTGTCTGAGGAGATTGTGTCAACACTCCAAGGGAGCTGGCGGGAAGAAGCCAGGTCAATGCTTCAAAGCTGGTGGCCACAGTGGGAACCTTGGTGCATGACTTCAATCCTGCCATGGTCAATTCTGCACTCGTGGAGGGTACAACCTCCATGCTGCAGGGCATCGACTCCATGGTGGAGTATGTGAACATCACGTTGCAGACATTTGTGCGCAATGAGTGCCAATGCTAGAAAACAGCAGGGTTCGTGGACCTCACTCAAACTGGTCTACTTTTCCAAGGAGCAAGTCAGGGCCCTCAGCACCCATAGGGAGGATGAGAGGTTGGTCCATAACCTAAGACCTACCATCCAGCAATTTTAGGAGTGTCCAGGACATCTAACTCCCATCCACTTCTGTGACAATTCCAGCTCCAGCCTTGCACACCGAAGGTGATGCATCCACATCATAGTGCATATCTCAATGAGTTAAGCATTTTGGCTGATTCCACAGATGCTTCAAAAGTGGCTATGACTGCCATTGACTCAGTTTTGCCAAAACATTGATACTGCGGCAAAGTGCAGTTCTCAATGAGTTAAGCAGTTTGATGACTCCACACTGGTTTGCAAAGAGGCTCTCACTGCCATTGAGTTGCTTTTGCCAAAAAGCCAATATTTTGGCAAAATGCATACCTGAATGAGCTAAGCATTTTGACTAACTCCATACTTGCATCCAAAGTGGGAATCACTGTGATTCAAAGTTCAAGGATATGCAAGTTAGCTTGATTGGCCATGATAAATTGCCCCTTAGTGTCAAAGGGATTAGGAGGATGAATACGTGGGGTTATGGGTGGGTGGGATTGAAGTTGGTGCAGGCTTGATGCATCATATGGCCTCCTTCAGCACTGTGGGGATTCTATGATTCTAAGATTGAGTCACTTTTGCCAAAAAAAAGTTGCTTTGTGGCAAAATGCATATCTTATTGACTTAAGCATTTTGACTAACTCCATAGTAGTTTCCAAAGTGGCACAGGCTGCCGTTGACTCATTTTTGCCAAACAACTGATATTTCAAAGTGCACACCGCAGTAAACTTAGCATTTTGACTGACTCCACACTTGTATGCAAAGTGGCTCTCACTGCCATTCAGTCATTTTGGCCAAAATGTTGATATAGTGGCAACATGCTTATCTCAATGTATTAAGCACTTTCTCCTGCTCCACGCTAATTTCCAAAGTGAACAAAGAACAAAGAACAAAAACAGCCTGGGAAACAGGCGCTTTGGCCCAACGAGCCTGCGCCGCCATTTTAACATTACCAGTCCCCCCTCCACCCATGACCCTTATCTATTCTTATGGCATTCCACATTGAGGGAAACTAATTTAGGGACAATTTATTACCTCCAATCAACCTAATAGCACATCTTTGGGGTGTGGGAGGAAACTGGAGCACCCAGAGAAAACCCACGCAAGCACGGGGAGAATGCGCAAACTCCCACAGACACTGGCCCAAATCCATGTGTCTGCACATGGTTCTCACTGCCATTGAGTCATTTTGGCAAAAGGCTCATATGCAGCAAAGTGCATATCTCTAGAAAGTGACAAAGATGCTTGATGAGGGAGGGGCAGTAGATGTTGTCTACCTGAACTTCAGTAAGGCCTCTGACAAAGTTCCTCATGGCAGACTGGTGCAGAAGGTGAAGTCTCATGGGATCACAGGTGAGCTGGCAAGATGGATACTGAACTGGCTAGGTCATAGAAGACAAAATGTAGCAGTGGAAGAGTGCATTTCTGAATGGAGGGCTGTAACGAGTGGATCAGTGCTGGGACCTTTGCTGTTTTGTAATATATATCAATAAATAAATGATTAAGGGAAATGTAACTGGTTTGATCAGTAAGTTTGCATACAACACAAAGGTTGGTGGCTTTGTGGATAGTGGCGAGGACCATCAGAGGATATAGATTGATTGGAGACTTGGGTGGAGAGATGGCAGATGGAGTTTAATCTAGCCAAATGTGAGGTAATGCACTTTGGAAGGTCTAATACAGATAGGAAATATACAGTAAATGGCAGAACCCTTAAGAGTTTTGATAGCAAAGGGATCTGGGTGTACAGATACACAGGTTACTGAAAGTGGCAATGCTGGTGGAGAAAGTAATCAAGAAGGCATATGGCATGCTTGCTTTCATTGGCTGGGGTACTGAGTTTAAAAATTGGCAAGTCATGTTGCAGCCTTATAGAACCTTACTTAGGCTGCACATGGAATATAGTCTTCAATTCCGGTTGCCACATTATCAGAAGGATGTGGAGGCTTTGGAGAGGATACAGAAGAGGTTTACCAGAATGTTGCCTGGCCTGGAGGTATTAGCTATGAGGAGACGTTGGAGAAACTTGGTTTGTTCTCACTGGAACGGCAGAGGTTGAGGGGTGACCTGCCCCTTTTCCTTTATCTGAGTTAATGAGTTGCTTTATTTGGTTTGCTGAAAGAGGGAGGGGTAACCTGATAGAGGTTTACAAGATTAAGAGTGGCATGGACAGAATGGATAGTTAGATGGAGTTTCATAGAGGCAGGTTTTTGACACTAACGGTGGTGAATGTTTGCAATGCACTGTCTGGTGAGGTGGTGGGAGCAGGTACGATAGTGGCATTTAAGGAGCAACTAGATAAATACATGAATAGGATGGGAATGGAAGGATACAGACTCCATAATTGCATAGTTTTAGTTTAGGCAGGCATTATGATTGGTTCAGGCTTGGAGGACCTAAGGGCTTGTTCCTGTGCTGTACTTGTCTGTGTTCTTTGTATAGGAAGACAATTAGCAAGAAATTGTATCAATTACAAACAAGGAACAGGACATTCACAGTAATGTGAATATCTTAATGAATATCTCTTGTGTGTCCCAATTAAAATCCATAGACAAGAAGAAAAACCCTTTTCACAGGTTTGGTACAACATCCAACCACGTAAGATTGTAATGTAATGGAGTATTTTCCCTATGAGGCTGCAGTCTAAAATACTCCTGTAACTCATGTCAGTTGAAAACAGGGACAGGATTCAAAGACCTCTGGGACTCTGGTCCAGGCCCAACAGCAGCAGATTCTTGTCTTAAGATCACCACCAAGATCTCCAAGGCAGGTTGGCACACAAGATGTGCTTTCAACTAACTGATACAATGTGAGGAAATAGAACCTCAGAGATAGAGACTTCTTTCCCAGCTGCAGTGAAAACTGTAGATTCAAACACTACATTTTTCACTGCAGCCAAAAACAAAACTGAAAGCTTAAAAAAAACACATCACCTGCCAGCAGGTTATCTCCACTCCCCAATGACATCCCCAAGACTTTGCTACAGAGAGCATAGTTAAAAAAAACTATTAAAGGGACACTAACCCTATTTGGCAGCTTTTACTTCATTGGTTCCTGAATTGCTCTGCCAATGTAATGTTGAAAGTCATTGTAGATCTAAAAAGTTGGTCTTCCTGAGCCACAATATTAATAATTTTTCAAATGCTCTTTGAGTAATCAAATCACCGAAATATTTAAGGTACTCCCTCCCTTTCATCACACAATCATCACAAAATGATAACCAGTCTGTTTCCCTCTTCAGTCTCTCAACCATCCTTTGCCTCGTTTCGCTTGCGTACAAAAAGGTGTCATTTTGTTCTCCTGCTGCCTGATCCCACTCCTCATCACAGTTGATTGGTTATTTTGAAGACAATCAGATCTCTGACAGTTGTTGGCCGAATACTTTGTCAATCAGGAACTGTCTCAGCGCCAGGTTCTCCCTTGCCTCATGTTCGGTGTTTATTTGATGACGTCACTTGCAACCCCCCGCCCCCTTGTAGGGAATACTTGAACGTGCCGGACGTTAGAGGCGATTTCTTCAGAGCTGGAGGGCCAAGTGACTAAGGTGAGGGGTAGAAACAAGCACTTGGTAGACGATATCTAAAGGTCGTTTCTTTTTTTCGTCTCCAGCTAATCAATAAATTACTGACGCAACAATTGCCGTTAAAGAAATCCCGCTTTTACCTCTTGTGGAGTATCAGTCCACACTTTCAAAAAATTGTTCGTCTTCAGAATGCCTTGCGATAACACTGACGTATCAGGGCGACCAAAGAAAAAATGAGCCCGTGATCGAGGCTGGCATCGATTTTAGTCTTGACAATAGCCAACTATCCCGCCCAACCCCTACATCTTCGTTGAAGGTTAGGAGACCCATTGGAGAAAAGTGGATTTAATTGATGAGTGCATGGGAGAGTACATTAAATTGTTGATGAGTTTCCATGTGTGCGGCCAACCTTTAGCTCTATAGCCACGTCGCGATCACAACTGAATTGAATAAAGGGTTTCGGGCCGGTTCCCGCCGGCGCGTGCTGTCCCACCGAGCACAAAACCGTTTAACTGGAAAAGAATCCCTGGCACGCAGCGTTCCATGGCCTCGAGCTACTCCCGTTGCATGTGCTATCCAACACGAGTTTGTTCATGTTGGCGTCGAGTAAAGGAGGTACAGCCCTTCTTATCACTGGGTATCGCCGATACTTCGGTGGGGTTCGTGTTCTGTTCCTTTATAATGAGGTACTGTAACGAGAAAGTCAGCATCCCAGCCAGATCAGAAGTTTTGGATCCAGAAATGAGCCCACACCGGATTAGCCCGTTCAACCAATTAACCAACTCTGTTTTTCAATAAAATAATTGAAAGTTGTAGAAAACGATTGTTCGTAGGTGCGCATTGTCCTGACATATGCCTTTTATGAGTACCGTAAAGTAACGAACTTGGTCCATTTTATTATTGGAAAGCAATGTTTGCAAGCATCATTAAAAAAAGTGCTTGGTAATTAAAGTTGAACCTGCCAAAAGCCAGTCTTCTTTGCAGCGGCAATCTGCAACAATGAACATCTTAAATGTCCTCCTTCAAATGGCTGATGGAAACGTTTTTCTTTGATTCCAATTTGATTTAATTAGTTGTGGGTTTTGTTATTTATGAGGGACTAAAGAAAGTAGTGAATGGTTATTTCAATCGTGGGTTTAGAACAAAGCAGCATAGGAACAGATCCTCAGGCCCACCAAGCCTACGCCAATTCGTAATCCTTATTCAGACCCATTTCTTATTGCCCATATGCAATCACTATCCCTCTGTTTGCCTCCCATTCATGTGTCTATCAAGATACACCTTGAACATTCTAACATGCCTGCTTCCACCATCTCCACTGGCAGTGTGCTCCAGGCAGCCACCATCCTCTACATAAAAAACTTTCCCCTGCAAGTCATCCCTAAACTTTATTGCTCTCACCTTGAACCTGTACCCTCTTGTAGTTGATCTTATCCACCCTAACTTTATCTCTCATAATTTTGTAGACCGCTATCAGGTCACCTGTCAGCTTCCAGTGAAAACAATCCGAGTTTATCCTACCTCTCCTCAGACCTAAAACCCTCCAGACCAGTCATTGTCCTGGTAAACCTTCCTTGCACCCTCTCCAAAGCATCTCTGTCCTTCTGGTAGTGTGCTGACTAGAACTGCACACAATGTTCCAGACGTGGCTTAACCAAAGTTCTATACAGCTTAACATAACTTGTCAACTTTTATACTCAATGAGCTGGCCAATGAAGGCAAGCATGCTGTATATCTTCTAGACTATCTTATCCACCCCACTTTATGGGGTGACATAGTGGCATAGAGGTTAGCACAGCTACCTTGCAGCTCCAGGGACATGTGTTCAATTCCGGCCTTGGGTAACTGGCCTCTTCCTGTACTGTACGGTTTCTATGATTTTCTATGTTTTTTTATCCACTTGTTGCCACTTTCAGGATCTGTGGACCTGTGTGCCCAAATCTGTATGCATGTCAATGTTCCTAAGGGTTTTGCCATATACTGTATAATTTGCACCTGAATTTGATCTTCCAAAATGCATCACCTCACATTTGTTCTGATTAAAGTTCATCTGCAACTTCTCTGCCCAAGTCTGCAACCTGTCCAATCCCTGTCACTATCTGCAACTCTACCAACTTTTATGTCATCCGCAAACTTGGCTAATCAGACTACTTACATTTTCTTCCAGTTCATAGAATTCCCTACAGTGCAGAAGGAGGCTATTTGGCTCATTGAGTCCACACCCACCATAATCCCACCCAGGTCCTATCCCTGTAATCCCATGCATTTACCCTTGCTAAGTCCCCTTGACACTAAGGAGCAATTAAGCATAACCACTCTATCTAACACACACATCCTTGGATCATGGGAGGAACACAGAACACTACAGCACAAACAGGCCCTTCGGCCCACAAGTTGCACCGATCACATTGATACCTAACAAGCCAGAGAACTATCTGTAACTTCCAATGCCATTAGATCCCATATACTCATCCAGAAGTCTTTTGAAAGACCCCAGCTAGTTCGCCTGTACCACCATCGACGGCAGCTGATTCCGCTCACTCACCACCCTCTGAGTGAAAAACTTACCCCTAACATCTCCTCTGTACTTGCTTCCCAGCACCTTAAACCTGTGTCCTCTCGTAGCGACCATTTCAGCCCTGGGAAATAACCTCCGAGAATCCACCCTATCTATTCCTCTCAACATTTTATAAACCTCTATTAGGTCGCCTCTCAACCTTCGTCTCTCCAGGGAGATCCCTCAACCTATCTTCATAAGGCATGCCTCCCAATCCAGGCAACATCCTTGTAAATCTCCTCTGCACCCTCTCAATAGCTTCCACATCCTTCCTGTAGTGAGGCGACCAGAACTGCACACAGTACTCCAAGTGGGGTCTGACAAGGGTCCTATAAAGTTGCAGCTTTATCTCCCGACTCCTAAACTCAATCCCTCGATTAATGAAGGCCAGTACATCATATGCCTTCTTGACCACATCCTCCACCTGCGAGGCCGATTTAAGAGTCCTGTGGTCCCGGACCCCAATATCCTTCTGCTCTTCAACCAAGCTAAGACTCCTACCCTTGATATTGTACTCCTGCATCCCATTGGTCCTGCCAAAATGGACCACTACACATTTATCCACGTTGAAGTCATCTGCCACTTCTCCACCCAGTCTTGCATCCTATCTATGTCATGCTGCAACTTCTGACATCCCTCCAAACTATCCACAACACCACCAACCTTCGTATCGTCGGCGAACTTACTAACCCATCCCTCCACTTCCTCATCCAGGTCATTTATGAAAATGACAAACAGCAAGGGTCCTAGAACAGATTCTTGGGGCACTCCATTGGTGACCGACCTCCATGCAGAAAAAGACCCATCCACAACCGCTCTCTGCCTTCTGCAGGCAAGCCAGTTCTGGATCCACAAGGCCAAAGCCCCTTGGATCCCATGCCTTCTCACCTTCTCAAGAAGTCTGGCTTGGGGGACCTTATCAAACGCCTTGCTGAAGTCCATGTAAACCACGTCCACCGCTCTTCCTTCGTCAATGTGTTCAGTCACATTTTCAAAGAACTCAACTAGGCTCGTAAAGCATGACCTGCCCTTGACAAAGCCGTGCTGACTATCCCTGATCATTCTAAACTTCTCTAAATGCTCATAAATCTTGTCCCTCAGAATCCTCTCCATCAACTTACCAACCACTGAGGTCAGACTCACCGGTTGGTAATTTCCCGGGCTATCCCTGTTCCCTTTCTTGAAAATAGGAACCACATCCGCAATCCTCCTATCCTCCGGAACCTCTCCCGTCTCCATCGACGATGCAAAGATCATTGCCAGGGGCTCTGCAATCACTTCCCTCACCTCCCATAGTAACCTGGGGTACATCCCATCTGGTCCTGGTGACTTATCTATCTTGATAGAATTTAAAAGTTCCACCCCATCCTCTTTCTTAATATCCACATACTCAAATCTTTTCAGTCTGCTGCAAACCTGTAGTACAACCTCCCAGATCACTTTCCACCGTGAATACCGAGGCAAAGTACTCATTAAACGCCTCTGCCATTCCAGTTCCACACAGACTTTTCCCCCTTCACCTTCTATAGGTCCTATCCCTTCTTTTCTCATCCTTTTACTCTTCACATATTTGTAGAACGCCTTGGGATTCTCCTTAATTTTACCTGCCAAGGCCTTCTCATGTCTCCTTCTGGCTCTCCTAATTTCCTTTTTAAGCTTCTTTCTACAAGCCTTATACTTGTCTAGATCCTTAACATCTCTTAGCTCTCTGAACCTTTTATACGCCTTTCTTTTCTTCCTGACCAGGTTCACCACAACCTTCATGCACCACGGCTCCCGTGATCTACCAAAACCTCCTTGTCTCATCGGAATGTTGTCATGCAGAGCTACATTCAAACATTCCTTGAAAATCCGCCACCTTCTTTCAGTACTTTTCCCCACGAACATCTCCTTCCAGTTTACTCGTCCAATTGTCTGCCTGATGTCATCATATTTCCCCTTACTCCAGACAAACACCTTCCTAGCCTGCCTGATCCTATTTCTTTCCAATGCTATCGTGAAGGAGATAGAATTATGATTTCCATCCCCGAGATTCTCTCCCACCGAGAGATCCGTCACCTGTCCTGGTTCATTAGCCAGCACCAGGTCAAGTACAGCCTCTCCTCTCGTAGGCTTATCCACGTGCTGTGTCAGGAAACCCTCCTGAACACACCTAACAAACTCCTCCCCATCCAAACCCCTTACCCTAGGGATATTCCAGTCGATGTTTGGGAAATTAAAGTCTCCCATCACAACTCTTATTACTACATCTCTCTAGGATCTGTTTCCCTATCTGCACCTCAACTTCCCTGTCACTGTTGGGCGGCCTATAGAAACACCCAGCAAAGTTATCGACCCTTTGCTGTTCCTAACTTCCACCCACAGAGACTCAGTAGACAGTCCCTCCATGACATCCACCTTCTCTGCAGCCATGACACTGTCCCTGATCAACAGTGCCACTCCACCACCTCTTTTGCCCCCCTCCCTGTCCTTCCTGAAGCATCTGAATCACGGCACCTGAAGTACCCAGTCCTGTCCCTGAGACAGCCAAGTCTCTGTAATGGCCACCACATCACATTTCCAAGCAGCAATCCACGCCCTAAACTCATCTACTTTGTTCACTACACTCCTGGCGTTAAAATAGACACACCACAGACCCTCGGTCTGGGCACTTCCCTTCTCCATTACCCGTCTAACCTCCCTCTCATACTGTCTACAGTCCTTCTCTACCTGGGAGCTAACCTCCTCGCTCTCAGTCTCCTCATCTCTATTCCCTCCCCCCAACCTTTCTAGTTTAAAGCCCCCCCAGTAGCCCTAGCCAATCTTCCCGCCAAGATATTGGTCCCCCTGGGAAACTGGAGCATCCGGAAGAAACCCACACAAACACGGGAGAACGTGCAAACTCCACACAGTCACCCAAGCCAGAATTGAACCCAAGTCCTTGGTGTTGTGAGGCAGCAGTGCTAACAACTGTGCCACCATGCTGCCCAGATGATTGATATATATTATTTATAGAATCCTACAATGCAGAAGGAGGCCATTTGGCCCATTAGGTCTGCACCACAATCCCTCCCAGGCCATATCCCCATAACCCTATTCACTTACCCTAGTTAGTCCCTCTGACCCTAAGGGGCAATTTAGCATGGCCAATCCACCTAACCCACACATCTTTGAACATATTACAAGCAACAGTGATCCCAGCACTGATCCCTGTGGAGCACCACTAGTTACTAATCTCCATTCTGAAAAGCATCCTTCCACCGCTGTCCCCTGTCTTCTTCCAAGCCAGGTCTGTATCCATCTAGCCAGCACATCCTGAAATTTTACCTTTTGTACCAGCGTACCATGAGGTACCTTAGAAACTAGAAGCAGAGGTAGGCCATTCGGCCCTTCAAACTTGCTCCACTTTTCATTTTGATCATGGCTGATCATTAAATTCAACATCCTGATTCCCCTTTTGTCCCATATGCCTTGATCCTTTTACCTGCAAGAGCTATATATCTAATTTCTTCTTGAAATTGGGCGATGGTTTGGCCTCAACTATATTGTGTGGTCGTGAATTCCATACATCTGACATCCTCTGGCTGTAGAAATTTATCCTCACCTCAGTTCTAAAAGGTTCATCCCTTATTCTCAAATTATCACTCTTAGTTATGGACTCCCCCACTATTGTGAACATTCTTTCTGAATCTACCCCGTTAGAATTTTATACGTTTCTACGAAATCCCCTCTCACTCTTCTAAACTTCTGTGAATGTCATCCTAACCGACCTAATTTCTCCTCATATGACAGACCTGACATCCCAGGAATCAGTCTGGTAAACTTTTGCTATACTCCCTCTATAGCAAGGACATCCTTTCTCAGATATCAAATGCATTACTGAGGTTTATGTAGACAACATCCATTACCTTCCCCATATCAATCATTCTTGTTATCTCCTCAGAAAACACAATCAAGTTGGTGAGACTCGACCTTCCCCAGACAAAACCATGCAACCTATCACTAACACCATTTGCTTCCAAATGTGAATAAGTGTTGTCTGTCATTATCTTCTTTAACAGCTTCCCCACCACTGATGTCAGGCCCACCGCCATGTAATTACCTGGATAATTTTTGTTTCCCTTCTCAAACAAAGAAACAACACTGGCCATTCTCCATTCCTCTGGAACCTCGCCTGTGGGCAAAGACAATGCAAAGATATCTGTTAAGGCCCCGGCTATTTCCTCCCTTGCCTCCCACATTATCCTGGGATTGATCCTATCTGGCCCTAGGGACTATCTTGATGCATTTCAAGACATCCAAAACTTCCTCCTTCATTATATTGACCTGCCAGAGAGTATTAACACATCCTTCCCTAACCTCAACATTTCTCATGCCCCTCTCTTTGGTGAATACCGATGCAAAATACTCATTAAGGATCTCACCCACTTTGTCTGGCTCCACGCATAACCTCCTTCCTTTATCCTCAAGTGGGCCTATTCTTTTCCCAGCTGTTCTCTTGCTGCTAATGTATAAAATGCCTTGAGATTCTCCTTGACCCTACTGTCCAAGGATATTTCATGGTCCATTTTATCCCTCCTAACTCCCTGTTCCTACTTCCTACTTTCTCTGTAGATTTCAAAAGGCATCTAAAAAGCCTTTTTAGTTGCTGAGATAAGAACAAAGAACAACACAGCACGGGAAACAGGCCCTTCGGCCCAATGAGCCTGCGCCGCCGTTTTAACATTATGAGTGCCCTCCTCTACCCATGACCTTTTTCTACACCTATTGAGGAAGATTAAGGGAAGACTAATTTAGGGACAATTTGTTATACCAATCAGCCGAAGAGCACGTTTTTTGGGATGTGGGAGGAAACTGGAGCACCTGGAGAAAACCCACGCAGTCACGGGGAGAATGTGCAAACTCCCGCAGACACTGGCCCAAGTCCATGTATCTGCACAGCAAACAGTGATAGTCACTGAGCTGTCATGTTGTAGAGATCTTGAGCATGTTTCTTTTTTTCAGACTAAGCTGACAATTTCTCCTGCCGTCCAAGGTTCCTGAATCCTATCATTTGTGTCCTTCATTTTTACAGAAACATGCACTCTAATCAATTGGTCATTAAAACATTCCCACATGTCCGATGTGGATTTTCCCTCCCAATGTGCATTCTCCAATTTTTGCTTAATTAGGTTATAGATGGCCTTCCGGCAATTTAACACCTTCATCCAAGGACCGCTCTTGTCCTTATTGATAAGTATCCAAAAACTTAGGGAATTATGGTCACTATTCCCAAAATGCTCCCCCACTGAAACTTTGATCACCAGCCTGGGTTCATTCCCCAATATCAGGTCCAGTATGGCCCCCCTCCCTGGTTGAACTTCCCACATTCTGTTTCAAGAAACCCTCCTGAACTTATCTAACAGTAGATCCCCATCCAAAACTTTCGCACTAAGGGAGTCCCAGTCAATATGGGTGAAGTTAAAATCATCCACCACAACAACCCTTTTTTTTCACGTCTTCTAGGATCTGACTATATATCAGCTCCTCTATCTGCTGACAGTCAGGAGATCTGTAGTACAATCCCAGCATTGTGATTGCCCCCTTCCTATTCCTGAGCTCTACCCACTATAAGATCCCTCCAAAATATCCTCCCTCGAAACAGCTGTAATATGCTCCCTAACCAGTAATGCAACTTCTCCCCCTCTTTAGCTTCCTCCTCCATCTCATCTAAACATTGATATCCTAGATCTGCCAACCCTGTCCCACTTTCAACCATGTCTCCGTGGTAGCAACAACATTCTGATTCTGCACAATAATCCAGGCTCTCAGTTCATTCGTCTGACCTGTTGTACTTCTTGCGTTGAAGCGAATATACTCCAGTCTAAGCTCAACGTCCCCTCCTTGACTGCTCTTCCTTGGAGCTATGATTGCCTTAGTCTCAAAGTTTTCCCCAGTCTTTGTACTTAATGACCTGCTGTCCTAGTTCCCACTTCCCCTCCATAGAAATTTAAACCCTCCCAAGCAACACTAGCAAACCTCCCGGCTACAACATGGATACCCCTCCACTTTAGGTGCAACCCATCCTTCCGGAACAAGTCCTACCTTCCCTGGAAGACATCCCAATGATCCACATATCTGAGGCCCTTCCTCCGTGCCAGCTCTTTAGCCACGTTCAAATGTATTATCTTTCTGTTCTGAGCCTCAGTAGCATGTGACGTAGGTAGTAATCCTAAGATTCCCCCCATACCTTACCTTTTATCTGCCTTTGCCTCCCCTTCCTCCCCTTTCTCAACTTTACCTCTCTCCCACCTATTTCTTCCCCCCACTCCCCCCACATCTTCATCTGTCACAGCTTACCCTCCAATTTCAGCTTCTGTGCCATTTGGCCATTCACATCTTTTATTCTCTCTATGGGCTGCCGGTAGCAGTCTTTCCCCTTGTTTTTGTGGCTATGATTCATCTTTCAAATAACAAAGAAAATTACAGCGCAGGAACAGGCCCTTCGGCCCTTGAAGCCTGCACCGACCTTGCTGTCCAACTGATTTAAAACCTTCTACACTTCTGGGGACCATATCCCTCCATTCCATCCTGTTCAAGTATTTGTTAAGATGCCCCTTAAAAGTCACTATCATATTAACTTCCACTATCCCCCTTTCAGGCACCCACCGCCGTCTGTGTAAAAAAACTTGCCTCCTACATCTCCGTTAAACCTTGCCCCCTGCACCTTAAACCTATGTCCTCTAGTAATTGGCTCTTCCACCCTTGTAAAAAGCTTCTGACTATCCATTCTGTTCATGCTGCTCATAATCTTGTAGACTTCTATCAGACTACCTCTCAACCTCTGTCATTCCAGTGAGAACAAACCAAGTTTCTCCAACCTCTCCTCTTAGCTAATGCCCTTCGTACCAGGCAACATCGTGGTAAATCTTTTCTGTACCCTCTCCAAAGCCTCCACATCTTTCTGACCAGAATTGAACACTATATTCCAAGTGCGGCCTAACTAAGGTTCTATTAGGCTGCAACATGATTTGCCAGTTTTTATACTCAATGCCCCGGCTGATGATGTCAAGCATGCCTTATGCCTTCTTGACTACCTTCTCCACCTGCGTTGCCATTTTCTGCGACCTGTGTACCTGTATACCCAGATCCCTCTGCCTATCAATACTCTTAAGGGTTCTGCCATTTATTGTATATTTCTTATCTGTATTAGACCTTCCAAAATGCATTACCTCACATTTGTCTGGATTATAGTCCATCTGCCATCTCTCTGCCCAAATCTCTAAATGATCTATATTCTGCTGCATCCTCAGATGGTCCTGTCATCTTGCAAACTTACTAATCAAACCAGTTACATTTTCCTTCAAATCATTTATATATATTACAACAGCAAAGTCCCAACACTGATCCCTGAGGAACACCACTGGTCACAGCCCTCCATTCAGAAACGCACCCTTCCACTGCTACCCTCTGTCTTCTATGACGGAGCCAGTTCTGTATCCACCTTGCCAGCTCACCTCTGATCCTGTGTGACTTCACCTTCTGCCATGGTCTTGTCAAAGGCCTTACTGAAGTCCATGTAGATAGCATCCACTGCCCTACCCTCATCAATTATCTTCGTCGCTTCCTCAAAAAACTCGGATCAAGTTAGTGAGACACCACCTCCCCTTCACAAAACCATTTTGCCTCTCACTAATATGGCCACTTATTTCCAAGTGAAAGTAAAACCTGTCTCGAAGAATCCTCCAATAATTTCCCAGTACTGACGTAAAGCTCACATGTCTGTAATTACCTGGATTATCCTAATTACCATTCTTAAACAAGGGAACAACATTGGCTATTCTCCAATCCTCTGTAGCCAGTGAGGATACAAAGATTTCTCTCAAGGGCCCAGCAATTTCCTCCCTTGCCTCTCTCAGTATTCTGGGGTATATAGCATCAGACCTTGGGGACTTGTCTTCCTTAACATTTCTCAAGAACCCCAATACCTCCTTTTTAATCTCAACATGACTCAAACTATCCACCCTTCCGCAAGTCCTTTTTGGTGAATGAGGAGGATAGTGATAGACTGACAGTCATGATAAATGAGTAGGATAGCAGATAGACTGACAATCATGGAATGGTCAGGCATGTGGAAAGTGTTTTTTTATGTGGTTGTGTGTAGTGATGTGTTTTGGTGTGAAGGATGAGGACGGGCAATATAAAATAAAGAATACAATACAATTCTAAAGGGGATGCAGGCACAGTGGACTTGGGTGTATGTGTGCACGGATTGTTTAAGATAGCAGTTATTGAGGCATTCAGGATCCTGACTTTAAACATAGAGTCCCAAAGAAGGAAGTTACAATGAGATTTTATAAAATACTAGTTTGGCAACGTCTGGAATATTTATGCTAGGTGCCACCACGTTTAGGAAGACCAAAGAACAGTAGAACACCGGAACAGGCCCTTCGGACCTCCAAGCCTGCGCTGATCACGTCGTATCAGACCAACCGCATGTATCCCTTTATTCCCTGTCTGTTCATGTTTCTATGTCTTAAGTCTTAAATGTTGCTAATGTGTCTGCCTCAGCCACTTCACTTGGCAGTGCATTCCCAGTTTATTCAATTCCTTCTCATAGCTAATACCCTCCATACCAGACAACATTCTGGTAAACCTTATCTGCACTCTCTCCAATGCCTCCACATCCTTCTGGAGACCAAAATTGGTCACAGTATTCCAAATGTGGTCTAACTAATGTTTTCTACAACTGTAACATAACAAGGATTTGAAGGCCTTGTGGTTCCAGCTGTGATGGTATTCAGTTATTTGGATAAATTGGAGAAGCTGTCACTGTCCTTTTAAAAGGCGAAGAAGAAATTTGACTTAAGATGTACAAGGCAAGTTTTTAGATGTATGAGGCAAGTTTTTTACACGTAGGGTGATGGGTGCCCGGAACTCACTGCCGGGGAGGTAGTGGAAGCAGATACGATAGTAACATTTAAGGGCCGTCTTGACAAAACATGAATAGGAGGGGAATAGAGGGATGGGAATCAGGTCCCTGGAAGGGTAGCGGGTTTTACTTAAGTCGGGCAGCATGGTCGGTGCAGGCTTGGAGGGCCAAAGGACTTGTTCCTGTGCTGTAATTTTCTTTGTTTTTTGTTTAAAATCATGAAGGGTAAAGGCAGATGGGGAGAAACTGTTCCCACTGGCAGAAGGGTAGACAAACAGAGAATTTAAGGAGAATGGCAAAATAACCAGAGGTGATATGAGCAGAAACCTGTTTGTGTTGCGATTCGTAATCACTGCTTAACAGTTTGGTGGACAGAGATTAAGGGCCCGATTTGACATCAAGCTGTGTCTGTTTTCTGGTGCAAAAACTTAGTAAAGTCAGGCATGAGGTGAGTAGCACAATCCAGCTCGCATCCAAGCTGGTTCCCTCTTTAACAAGGCCAATGCATTTAAATTGACTTAATGGGTTGTGTGCCCAACTTTATCAGCACTTCCCCCTTTACCACCGTGTTCGCCCATCCGGAATCAGTGCAAAACAGACATGCTCCATCTAAGTCTGATTCGGGTGCTCTATCAGTGAGGGTTAGTGAGGAGGTAAGTGTCTAGCATCCAGCGGTTCTCTGCTGCTTATGGGGTCCTTTCATTGCATCCATTTTCTTTCTTGGGTGAATGGGGGCTCTGCAAGTTGTGTTGGGGGTGGGGGGGTGTCCAATGTCTGATTTGCAACTTGGACCTGGGTCTCAGCACTGACCTCAGGTCTTGTGGATACTTCTGGGTCATAGTGCATTCAGCATTCTGCATGTTGAAGGATATGCACAAAGCCCTTGCAAAGTGCACTGCTGCAGCCTCTCACCTTTTCAAGGAGCTGTGATTCTAGGGAGCATGTGGGAATGAGGGTCTGTGATTTTGGGGAGCATGTAGCTGGGGGAATGGGCAGTATGGACAAGTGATGTTGATGGGCTGGGGCAAGCAGTGTTCCTTAATCTCTACATTTTCCTCTCCTTCTCCAAGTACTCCCCATCCCCCGCTTCAGAGTGATGAGATGGCTTTTGCTATGCAACCAATTGATCTTGCTGTTCTTTTGGTTGCTGCTGGAAGTGAGGAGGAGGAGCAGGAAGAAGAATTGCGGGCTCAGGAGACCCAGGTCTTACCACTTGCAGGAGTCGAGGGAGTCGACCACCAGAGGCATGAGGTGGCCATCATTTGCCCGGAAGTGGAGGGGGCGGGGGAGTGGAGAAGGAGGAGGGAGCAGAAACCTTGGCAGTTCTGTGCACAAGTATCATTTGAACAGATGTCGAACACAATGTACCACTGATGGCTCTGCCTCCGAAAGGAGACAGTACAACACCTGTGCCACCTGTTGCAGGACCTGATACCTCCAGACAAGGGGGGGGGCACCCAGTCTCGGTGGCTATCAAATTGACGGCCGCTCTGAACTTTTATGCAGTTGACTCCTTCCAGACCCCTAGCGGAGATGTATGTGTCATTTCCCAATCAGCTGTGCGCACCTATGTCAGGCAGATCATGGAAGCCCTGAATGTCTGGGCAGGGCAATATATCAAATCTAACCTCAACCAGGCCCATCAGGAAGCCAGGGCTGCAGAGTTCACAACCATTGCAGGGATGCCTAATGTACAGGGGGCTGTCGACTGCATCCACGTTGCTCTCGAGGCCTCACTGCAGAATCCACGAAGATTTATCAACAGAGAGGGGTTCCGCTTCCTGCATGTCCAACTGATGTGTGACCACAATATGAACATTATGCACATCTGTGCAAGATACCCAGGCAGCTTGCATGATAGCTTCATTGTCAGGAGCTCTGACTTCTTAAGGCATTTGAGGAGGAGACCAGGCTATGCGGGTGGCTCATGGGTGATATGGGTTGCCTGCTTCGGACATCGCTGATGACGCCTGTCATTGAGACGGAGGCCCATGTAGCCACCCTCGCGACAGTGGAGTGGTGCATTAAGCTCTTCAAAACGCGATTCCGATGACTGGACTGCTCTGGCGGGGCCCTCCAGTACAGCCCGCTGACCCACATTGTGGTGGTGTGCTGTGCCTTGCACAACCTGGCACAGTAAAGAGGAGGAAGAGGGAAGACATGGAGGCTGACCAGCTAGGAATTGCTGGGGAAGAGGCTGCCCAACAGAAGGACAAAGAGGAGGAGGAGGAAGAAAAGGAAAAGGCTAGCAACATCATCCAAGTGCTGGAGGGCTGGCAATTTGAATGAGGCATGCAAGGGCAGCCAGGGAGGCCTTGATCACCAGGCGGTTCAGTCGCCAGAGGCTTGTGTTTGTGGGTTGCATTACAAAACCGCCCCCCACTACCACCACCACCATCAAAGTCCTTTTATCTTCTGCAACATTGTCACACCAGAGAGGGGGCTGGGTATGCTGTGTTAGTGATTTTCTTAGGCAGGTAGGAAGATGATGACAACTTGCTAAGCACCATTATGATGATGCCCTGGAACAAATTAATTTGACTCCTACCTGAGGTATGCATGCACATGAGCCCCTATCTGTATAATGGGTAAGGGATCTGAAACCCCCTTTCAGGGCCCTGGGATGGGTGGGATAGAAGAGGGAAGAGAATTGCTCATATGTTCCGGGAACCAATGGCTTCCTTTTCTCAGTGGCATAACATTGAGGGGCCTCCTGAACTGACATCAACATGAAGTATCCCTCCAGTGATCGTCAGTGAAAATGATTCCCATTTGAGACAAATCTGAGCCAAATTAGTCACAGATGGGTGGTGAAAAAGCATTTAATGATTACAATAAAGGTTTAACACTTAATGATTACACTAAAGTTCTAATATAAGAACTTGTGAGCAGAAAACATCAAGGTGCTTAAAGTGCAGCCCTTCACCAGTGCCACCTTAGCGCAACTACAACTTCCTAATCTTATGTGGCCTACTACTACGTCTCAGTGAATGTACGTCGGAGGTGGAGGGGGCCAGCTGCCTATCTTGTCCCATTGCCTGTGATGCGTGTGGCAGGCACGCCTCACCGGAGGCCCTGGACCTTGAGGGACCTGGCTGGCTTTCAGGTGTCTGGGACATTTCCATGACACCATCTTCATTCTGCTGCCCCTGAGATGCCCCGGTGTCAGGAGGTGGAGAGTCAGAAAGTTTAGCCACAGTCACAGTCTCCTGGCTGGAAGGCCCGGGCATGGACTTGAGCCGTTCCTCCTTCCTGGGGTTCCTGTGGGCCTCTGGGTTACTCTATGGGATGGCGGTGCTGCTACAGTAGGCTCCAGAAGCTACGGCGTCACCTGGCCCTCTAAGTCCTGGAGGACCACCTACATCCTACCCATGGTAGTCGAGCCCTCAGCAATGGCCACCTGAGTTAGGGTCCACCTGTTAATGGCCGCAACAAGTGCCCTCTGAGACTGGGTCACGCTCTGCAGCCCCTCAGCCATGACCCTCTGCAACTGGGTCATGTTCTCAAGGGCTGCTTCCGTATCTTGCTGTGTCTCAGTGGAATCATTTATGGCGATGGTGATTTATGGCGATGTGAAAATGGGTGATCATCATTCACCATCAGTTACCCCTCTCTCCTGAATTTGAGAGGGATGTAAGATGAACAGTAAATCCAAAATTGCTCATTTTAAGCAAATGGCAAAAGTCAATTTGCTCCCAAACTTTTAATATTGAGCACCAAAAGGAAAAAAAAAGGCTGTCTGAAATGATATTATCATGTTATCACATTTGTATGGAATTTTTCCTGTTATTTGATTGTATTTATTATTCATGTAAACTAGATATTTATTTCATGCCAAGCGTTTTCTCTTAATTTTGATGTCTTCCATTTAATTAATTCATACTTTCAAAACTAACTTATTACTCTGATTTTTTATTTTTGTCTTTATGTTTAATGTTTAAGATTAGGATACAGTTATAATTCCCATCGGGATCTGAATAACCAGTTTGCTGAGCAATCCCCTCCCCCAAATGACTGCAGACTTTTTCCTTACTGTAATCGTGAAAGCATGGTCTTTTCAGTAACAGCAGTTATAAACTGTTCACACATGAAAAAGATAAAATTACATACATCAAATGCAGTAATTAAAGTAGAACATAGAACGGTACAGCACAATAGCAGCCCTTTGGCCCTCGACGTTGCGCAGAGCTTTGTCCAAAACCAAGAGCAAGCTATCCCACTCCCTGTCATTCTGGTGTGCTCCATGTGCCTTTGCAATAGCTGCTTGAAAGTTCCTGATGTGTCTGACTCCATTTTTACAGCAGGCAGTCCATTTCACACCCCAACCACTCTCAGAATAAAGAACCTACCTTGGACATCACTCCTATATCTCCCACCATGAACCTTATAGTAATACCCCCTAGTAACAGCTACATCCACCCAAATAAATAATCTATGAACATTCATTCTATCTATCCCTCTCATCATCTTATAAACCTTTATTAAGTCTGCACCTTTATTAAGTCCCCTCCTCCGCTCTAAAGAGAAAAACCCTAGCTCCCTCAATTTTCCTCATAAGACCTAACCTCAAAACCAGGCTGCATCCTGGTAAATCTCCTCTGCACTCTCTCCAATGCTTCCACATCCTTATAATGAGGTGACTAGAACTGCACACAGTATTCCCAATGTGGTCTCACCAAGGTCCTGTACAGTTGCAGCATAACCTCATGGTTCTTAAACTCAAACCCCCTGTTAATAAATGCTAACACACTATAGGCCTTCTTCACGGTTCTATCCACTTGAGTGGCAACCATCAGAGAACTGTGGATATGAACCCCAAGATCTCTCTGTTCCTCCACATTCCTCAGAACCCTGCCATTGACCCTGTAATCCGCATTTAAGTTTGTTCTATCAAAATTAATCACCTTGTACTTATCAGGGTTAAACTTCATCTACCGCTTTTCTGCCCAGCTCTGCATCCTATCAATGTCTGTTTGCAGCCTACAACAGCCGTCCATCTCATCCATTACTCCACCAATCTTGGTGTCATCAGCAAATTTACTGACCCACCCTTCAGCCTCCTCCTCCAAGTCATTGATAAAAATCACAAACAGCAGAGGACCCAGCACTGATCCCTGTGGCACACAGCTGGCAACTGGTCTCCAGTCTGAAAATTTTCCATCCACCACCTTCTAAGAGATAGCCAGTTACTTACTCAATCGGCCAAATTTCCTTCTATCCCACACCTCCTTACTTTCTTCATGAGCCTACCATGGGGAACCTTATCAAATGTCTTATTGAAATCCATGTATAGGACATCAACTGCTCTACCTTCATCTACACACTTAGTTACCTGCTCAAAGAATTCAATCAAATTTGTGAGGCAGGACTTACCCTTCATGAATCCTGACTATCCCGGATTAAGCTGCATCTTTCCAAATGGTCATAAATCCTATCTCTCAGGACTTTTTCCATTAACTTACTGACCACCGAAGTAAGACTAACTGGCCTACAATTACCAGGGTGTTTCCTATTTACTTTCTTGAATAGAGGAACAATATTCACCACTCTCCAGTCCTCTAGCACTGTCCTCGTGGAGAGTGCGGACCCAAAGGTCAAAGCTAAAGGCTCTGCAATCTCATCCTTTGCTTCCTAAAGAATCCTTGGATATATCCCATCTGGCCCAGGGGACTTATCGACCCTCAGGTTTTTCAAAATTGCTAATACATCTTCCCTCAGAACATCTACCTCCTCCAGTCTATCAGCCTGTATCACACTCTCATCCTCAAAAACACGGCTCCTCTCCTTGGTGAACACTGGAGGAAAGTATTCATTCATTGCCTCTTCTGTCTCTTCTGAGTCCATGCACAAGTTCCCACTTTCTATCCTTGACTTGCCCTAACCTCAGCGTGGTCATTCTTTTATTTCTCACATAAGAGTAAAAAGCCTTGGGGTTTTCCTTGATCCTACCTGCCAAGGACTTCTCATGCCCCCTCCAAGCTCTCCTAAGCCCTTTTCTTTAACTCATTCCTAGCTACCTTGTTAACCCTCAAGCAACTCAACTGAACCTTGTTTTTTCATCCTTACATATGCTTCCTTTTTCCCCTTGACAAGACATTCAGCCTCTTTTGTGAACCTTGGTTCCCTCAGTTGGCCATTTCCTCCCTGCTTGACAGGGACATACTTATCAACGACACACAATATTTGTTCCTTGAACATGCTCCACTTTTCATTTTGCCTTTCCTGACAGTTTTTGTTCCCATAATAATAGTAGGGGGATTATTATTTAAAGGGTGAAAAGCTGCAGCATGCTACAGTGCAGAGGGACCTGGGGGTCCTTGTGCACGCATCGCAAAAACCCAGTCTGCAGGTGCAGCAGGTGATCAAGAAGGCGAATGGAATGTTGGCCTTTATAGCGAGGGGTATAGAATATAAAAGTAGGGAGGTCTTGCTGCAACTGTACAGGGCACTGGTGAGGCCGCAACTGGAGTACTGTGTGCAGTTTTGGTGGCTGCATTTGCGAAAGGCCTTGGAGGGAGTACAGAGAAGGTTCACCAGGCTGATACCGGAGATGAGGGGTTAGCCTGTGAGGAGAGATTGGATAGACTGGGTCTGTACTCGTTAGAGTTTAGAAGGCTGAGGGGGGATCTTATAGAGACTTAGAAGATAATGAAGGGGCTACATAGGGTAGAGGTAGAGAGATTCTTCCTGCTTAGAAAGGATAGCAGAACGAGAGGGCACAGCCTCAAAATAAGGGTGGGACGGCAGTTTAGATTGGAGTTGAGGAGGAACTTCTTCACTCAAAGGGTGGTGAGTCTCTGGAATTCTCTGCCCATTGAAGTGGTGGAGGCTACCTCGCTGAATATATTTAAGTCACGGGTAGATAGGGTTTTGATAGATAGGGGAATTAAGGGTGATGGGGAGAGAGCGGAAAAGTGGAACTGATCCACTTCAGATCAGCCATGATCTTGTTGAATGGCGGGGCAGGCTCGAAGGGCTAGATGGCCTACTGCTCCTATTTCTTATGTTCCATCTTGTGCTCCCTAATTCTTGCCTAATTGCATCATAACGCCTCCCCCAATTATAAACCTTGCCCTGCCATATGGCCATATCCCTCTCCATTGCAATAATGAAAATAATCAGCAAAGTAAGTTACCAGTTGTATTAAATTGCAATTTCATAAATCCTACAGAGTTACTGCTGTGAAAATAAAGACAGACTTTGCTGACAGCAAGCAAATGGAAATTACATTCCAAAACAATACTGGGTACTGATAACGACACAGCAAAACTGAAGCTTCACTAGGTCACGAAAATCAAAGCAAGCAAAAAAAAATGCTATAACAGGAATAACATTGCATAGCAAATTATACAAGTGAATTCTACAATATTTTAAGCAGCAGTCACATATATTGACATTTATGGTTAAATTAAGTGCCAGTGCATAGTATAGGGAATTGTTAGAGGTGCAGGTGGTGGAGGAGCTGGGGTGGCAGAGCCGAAGGCCTCTGAAAACAGTCCCGGGACCAGTGTACTTGGAGACCACAGGTGAAACAGGGACACTTCAACGGCCAGCAGATTGCCTTATCCCAGCCTGTGTCCTCAATGTCTGCCCCAACAGGCCGGCATGTACATACATTCTGTGTAACTTCTCGATTTTGGCTTCTGGTATTGGAGCTGACGTTCACAGTGCTGGAGGACTGTATCAAGCTTGGGTAGGTTCTGTCTTCCCTCCCATCCAACACAAGTCATTGCAAACATTTTCTTCAGCTCAGGATTCAACCCTGTATAAGAATATTTACAAGCGCTCACATTCCAGCGTTTTGAGCTATATCCAAACAATTCATGAACACCAAGCAAAACTTCTCTACAGAAAACATCCTTATCAGGTTCCTGTACTGTGCTATGTATCCTATGCCAGTGTATGTTTAGAGTCCGGAGTATTAAAATACAGCCTGGAGAAAAAAATACTAAGGAAACTAAGGGTGTTACCTTCAGAGGAGGCTAATGTGCTTTCTGTAATGAATTTTCCATGATCAAAGAGGGGATCTGTTCTATCCTGCCGGCCGGTGTGGGACATGGTTACACACAGACAGACAAAGACTGACACACAAAAAAAAACTAACAAAGGGTTAAAATACTTATGATTCTGGCAGAGCAAAATCATCTGGTTCAGACCACTGCCATGTGGCAGAAGAGGGTGTAACAGCAAAAAGATCTGAATCAATTTGGGATTAGATAATCAGTCAAATTGGGACTGCAGTTTTCCAGGGACTCGAAACTTGGAAAAATGCCTGTACTGGGGGTCCAACCCCAACCCTTATGTTGTACCTTTAGCGGACTCCAACCCTCGTGACCTCAAGACCCTGCTTACCCTGGCAATGTCTACACAGGACAGCGTGTGCGTGCCCCCAGTGAAGACGGCTCAATGCCTAAAACCAGACAGCCATGGGCTCCGAGCCCTTGGTCAGCGAGGCACCACGCTTCCTTCTAGTGCAGAAACTCCAGGGGTTTGCAATCTTGGTGGAACCTCCAAAAACTGTCAAGAGATCAATTTCAGCCTTGGGTGACTGTGTGGAGTTTCCACATTTTCCCTGTGTCTATTGTATTTCTTCTGGGTGCTCTGGTTTCCTCCCACAGTCCAAAAATGTGCAGGCTAGATTGATTGGACGTGCTGAATTGCCCCTAGATCTAGGTGGGATGCTCTGTTGGAGAGTTGGTGCAGACTTGATGGACTGAATGGCCTGCACAGTAAAATTTTGTGATTCTGTGATACAAATGATTCCCAGTTTAACTTAGAAACGTAAATATCTTATTCACGTTCCTCAAAATTATGTATAAATCAGAAGTGTGAGGTCTTATCGTAGACATTTTGTGAAACCAAACATGTTTATTATTGCTTTGTCCTATAGATTCAAAGTTCCTTTTCTGAGCATGACAGCAGAAAGTCTGGACATGACAAATGGGTCCAATAAACTTGGTTCTGTGACCCAGAATGAAGCTGCACTACTTGCTTTGATGGAGCAGACAGGCTATACTATGATTCAAGAAAATGGACAAAGAAAGTTCGGTGGACCACCACCAGGTAGGAGTGAGATGTTAAAACTGGGGCAGGAATTGTTTCTCAATTTCCTACGTTAAATTCAACAGATTGACAGAAAAACATCAGAGTACAAAATTAGAGGTATCTAAATACGGTGGACACAAAAGACTTTCCGTAGCTGAGTGGTCAATTGCAAGGTGTTTGGTATGTGGATTAGAGGGGACATGAGTAAAAGCGTTTTCACTCAGAGGATAGTGGGTGTCTGGAATTAATTGCCTAAGTTGGTTGAGGCTGAAATATTCATTTAAAAGGTACCTGGATATGCATGTTAGAGTGCTGTAATCTGCAAAGTCCAATAAACTTGGTTCTGTGACCCAGAATGAAGCTGCACTACTTGCCTGTGAGACCAGATGCTGGAAAGTGCGATAAAAATGAGCAGTAAGTTTCTTTCTTTTTTGGCCAGCGAAGACTTGATGGTCTGAATGGCCTTTTTCTGCATTGTAATTTTTCTCTGATTCTAAACGACATAAATGGTGAGGATATAAGAACATCCATGAAAATTCCATAGATAACTGAAACATTTCTTACAAGATTTTATCTCCAAATATACACGCATCACATCATCTAAGACCGTACTTGATGCTCCTTTCTAGCATTGACCCTACTGGATTCAGTGGCAAGGAACCCCATTTGTCTATGGTCTGGCCATATCACTACTTATGCATTTTCCTCACGTTTCCTTCTCTCAAAGAAATTATATGTGTACCTGTTCTTTGTTTAGATGTTTCCTTGGGTATCAAGGTACTTCTCCAATGAATGATTATCTTATGTCTAGAGGTGTGCCTATATTGCCCAATATTTTGATTTGATTTATTATTGTCACATGTATTAACATATAGTGAAGAGTATTGTTTCTTGTGTGATATACAGACAAAACAGACCATTCATAGAGAAGGAAACAAGAGAGTGCAGAATGTAGTGTTACAGTCATAGTGAGAGAAAGATCATCTCAATGCAAAGTAAGTCAAAGAACAAAGAACAACGCAGCACGGGAAACAGGCCCTTCGGCCCAACGAGCCCGTGCCGCCATTTTAACATTATGAGTCCCCTCTCCACCCATGACGCTTGTCTATGCTTATGGCATTCCACATTGAGGGAAGACGAATTTAGGGACAATTTGTTACACCAGTCAGCCTAAGAGCACATCTTTGGGGTGTCGGAGGAAACCCACGCAAGCACGGGGAGAATGCGCAAACTCCTGCAGACACTGGCAGTCCATGTATCTGCACAGCAAACAGTGATAGTCACTGAGCTGTCATGTTGCCCAGCATCTGGTCCAGTTTAAGCGTACACTAACGATGTGAAGTACTAGGCTGTTCTCGAAACAACCAAGAGCAGCCCTTGTACGACCCATTGCGTGTATACCCCTTGTTGGACAACAAGGTGGACCGAAGCACCTGTGGATTAAAAGAGAAAAACATCAGTATCATCCACATCCTTATACACACATTCAAGGGAATCCTCCAAATGCGGCCTAACCAACGTTCTAGACAACTGCAACATTAGATTCCAGCTCTTATACTCTATACCCCTTCCTCTAAAGGCTAACATACCAGAAGCTTTGTTCACAACCTTCTTCACTTGTACTGCCACCTTCAAAGACTTGTGCACTTGCACCCCCAGATCCCTCTGCGTTTCTATACTCTCTATAGGTCTACCCTTTATCATATAACTCACCCCTACATTATTTCTCCCAAAATGCATCGCCTCACATTTATCAGGATTAAATTCCATCTGCCATTTATCTGCCCAATATACCAGCCTATCTATATCCTGCTGTATTGCCTGACACTGCTCCTCACTGTCCGCCAATCCAGCCATCTTAGTGTCATCTGCAAATTTGCTGATCACACCACTTACTCCCTCTTCCAAGTCATTTGTGTATGTTACAGATAGAAGAGGTCCCAGTACTGAGCCCTGAGGCACACCACGAGTGACAGACCTCCAGCTAGAAAAGGACCCTTCCACTACTACTCTCTGTCTCCTCTTACCAAGCCAGTTATCAATCCATCTAGATACCTTCCATGTATTCCATGAGCCTTAACCTTTTCAACCAACCTACCATGAAGGACTTTGTCAAACGCCTTATGAAATCCATATAGACGACATCAACGGCTCGTCCTTTGTCGACCGTTTTTGTCACCTCCTCAAAAAATTCTACCAGATTTGTAAGGCAAGACTTCCCCTTAACAAAGCCATGCTGCATATCCCTAATCGGATCGTAACGCTGTAGATGCTAATACATACTATCCCTAAGAATCCTCTCCATCAACTTGCCTACCACTGACGTCAAACTCACCGGCCTATAGTTACCAGGGTTATCCCTCCTACCCTTTTTAGACAACGGTACCACGTTCGCTATCCTCTAGTTCTCTGGGACCTCACCTGTGTCCAAAGAAGAGACAAACGTTTGTGTCAGGGGCCCAGCAATTTCATCTCTCGCCTCCCCAAGCAGCCTAGGATAAATGCCATCAGGCCTTGGAGATTTGTCAGTTTTAATGCTACCTAAAAGCCCTAACACTTGCCCCCTCGTAATGGATAGTTCCTTCAGCTGGTCTACAGCTCCCTCCAAGACAGTACCAGACATCAAGCCCCTCTCTTTTGTGAATACTGACGCAAAGTATTCATTCAGGATCTCCCCCATTCCCTCGGACTTTAAGCACAGTTCCCCTCCTATGTCCCTGAGAGGACCAATTTTTCCTCTAATCACCTTTTGTTCTTGACATAGGAGTAAAATGCCTTTGGATTTTCCTTAATCCTGTCTGCCAAAGCCATTTCATGCCCCCTTTTTGCCCTTCCCCGTTTGAGCTCCCTCCTACTCTCTCTGTACTCCTCCAATGCTCTCTCCGTTCCCAGACCTAACATACACCTCTCGTTTCTTCCTGACCTAGTCCTCAATATCCCTAGTAATTCCTGGCTCTCTAATCCTACCTTTCCTATCCTTCCTCTTAACCGGCACATGTCTTTCCTGCAACCATTTCAGTTTTCCCTTGAAAAACTCCCACATGCCGAACGTGGACTTGCCCTCAAACAGCCTATCCCAGTCTGTATCCCGAAGTTCCTGCCTAATCCGGCTGTAGCTAGCCTTCCCCCAATTTAGCACCCTCCCCTTAGGACAGCACTCAAAAGTCCATTCAAAAGTCTGACAGCAGCAGGGAAGAAGCTGTTCTTGAGTCAGTTGGTACACGACTTCAGACTTTTGTATCTTTTTCCCAAAGGAAGAAGGTGGAAGAGAATGTCCATGGTGCATGGGGTCTTTAGTTATGCTGGCTGCTTTGCTGAGGCAGCGGGAAGAGTTACATTCATGACCTTTTGTAGTTCCTTGCAGTCTTGGGCAGAGCAGAAGTGATTCCAAGCCGTGATACAACCAGAAGGAATGTTTTCTATGGTGCAGCTGTAAAAGTTGCTGAGAGTCATGGCTGACATGCCAAATTTCCTCAGTCTTCTGAGAAAGTAGAGGTGTTGGTGGGCTTTCTTAACTATAGTGTCATCATGGGGGAGCCAGGACAGGTTGTTGGTGATCTGGACACCTAAAAACTTGAAGCTCTGGACCCTTTTCACTTCATCCCTATTGATGTAGACAGGGGCATGTTCTCATTAATGCTTCCTGAAGTTGATGACAATCTCTTTTGTTTATGATGTTGAGGGAGAGATTACTATTGCCACACCAGTTCACTTGAGGGAGAGATTATTGTTGCCATACCAGTTCACCAGATTCCCTATCTCGTTCTTGTACTCTGTCTCGTCATTGTTTGAGATCTGACCCACTGCAGTGGTGTCATCAGCAAACTTGAAAATCAAATTGGAGGGGAATTTGGCCTCATAGTGTTAAGTGTACAAGGATTATAGTAGGGGGCTGAGAACATAGCCTTGTGGGGCACTGGTTTGAGAATGATCATGGAGGAGGTGCTATTGCCTATCTTTACTGATTGTGGTCTGTGACTTAGGAAGTTCAGGATCCAGTCACAGAGGGAGGTGCCAAGGCCCAGCCACGGACTTTGGAGATGAGTTTCGTGGGAATAATAGAATTGAAGGCTGAGCTGTAGTCAATAAATAGGAGTCTGATATAGGTGTCCTTGTTATCTAGGAGATCCAGGATTGAGTGCAGGGCCAGGGAAATGGTGCCTGCTGTGGACCTGTTGTGGCAGTAAGCAAACTGTAGTGGATCCAGGTAGTCTGTGAGGCTGGAATTGATTTGTGCCATGATTAACCTTTCGAAGCACTTCATAATGATGGATGTCACACCTACTGGCCGATAGCCGTTAAGGCACATTGCTTGATTGTTCTTAGGTACCGGGATGATGGTCATCTTCTTGAAGCAGGGGACCTCAGATTGTTGTACAGAGAGATTGAAGATGACTGTGAATAACTCCGCCAGCTGATCCGTGCAGGATCTGAGTGCAGGTCAGGGTACCCCATCTGGCCAGTTGCTTTCTGTGGGTTGACCTTCAAGAAAGCTACTCTGACATCTGCAATGGTGACCCCAGATACAGATTCATCCAGGGTTTCCAGGGTGGAGGGCATGCTCTCACTGACCTCTTGCTTAAAACAGGCATAGAATGCACTGAGTTCATCAGGGAGAGATGCATTGGAGCCAGTGATTCATCCTGTAGCCCGTTATGTCTTGCAGACCTTGCCATAGTCAGTGGGGTTGGTGTGGCTATCCTGGGGCTCTGGCTTGATCCTGTATTGTCTTTTGGCATTATTGATGGATCTCCTTAGATTGTATATGGCTTTCTTGTTACCTGACTTGAATGCCTCAGACCTGGACTTCAGCACGCATGGATATCCCTGTTCATCCATGGTTTCCGGTTGGGGAACGCACAGATTTGCTTCTTTGGCACACAGTCTTCTACACACTTACTAATGAAGTCAGTTACTGTAGTGGCATACGCATTCAGGTCGGTCGCAGCGTTTTTAAATACTGACCAGTTCACTGACTCTAAGCAGCCCCTAAATTATCCGATTCCTCAGACCAACATTGCATGACTCTCTTTGATGGATTCTTCAGCTTCAGTTTTTGCTTGTAAGCTGGGAGCAGGAGCACAGCCTCGTGATCTGATTTGCCAAAGTGTGGGCAGGCGATAGAGTGCTAGGCATGTTTGATATTTGATTAGCAGTGGTCTGGGATGTTTGGACTTCTGGTGGAGCAGGAGACATGTTGGTGGTAACTTGATAGTATGCTTTTGAGCTTGGTCTAATTGAAGTCCCTGGCCACGATGAACAAAGCGTTAGGATATTTCGTCCAGCGCGATCTTCACATCCGTACGGGGTGGGATGTAAACCGCCATCAGGATAACGGAGATGAACTCCCACGGAAGGTAGTAGGGACGGCATTTTAGCATCGGATATTCTAGGTCTGGAGAGCAGAAAATTGCCAGTGTTGCGACGTCGAGGCACCACAAGGTTTTGATTAGGAAGCAGACCCCACTCTGACCCCTGTCGACTATGGCAAGGTCTGCAAGACATAACAGGCTACAAGATGTATCACTTTGCCTGAAGCCACTCTACAGTCCATTTGCTGGATTGAGAAGCCCTCTGGCTGTAAGGCACTGCCCAGTAAAGCAGGAGTGAGCCACTTCTCCATGAAACAGAGTACACAGAAGTCCCTCAGTTCTCTTTCAAGAGTAATAATAGTAACCATTGTGTGTTCTGATCTGGACATTTGTGACTTCTATGCATGTTTTATCAACCTTTCAAAGATTGAATGGAGAAAGCACCTGGCATGACAAGGCGAGATGGAAGCCATTAAGCTGCTTTATTTCACAGTGAGTGAATGTGTGTAATCATTATAATTGGGCTGATTAATTCCCATGAACAACAACAATATGATTGTTTTTTCAAATGCTTAAAACTGTCACCATATTAGACAGCATTTGTGGAAAGAGAAAGAAGACTTAATATTTCAAGTTATGAACCTTTTTCATTAGAACCATTTGTGTCAATGACCTGAAACATTAACTTAGTATGCTGTGATAATGCAGTTTGAAGGCTTAAAGAAACCCTCGATGCTTGAGGTCAGTCTGCACATCCATTTCTGGTCTCTCTCGGGGAGAATCAGCGGCCTTTCGCAGCCCTGCTGTAAACATTGCTGCAGCACTGCATGGGCGTACAGGTTATCAAGCATGTATACAAGAAGATCACTTTTGTTCCCAAGCAACCAGCCTCTGGTTATTTGAGGTGGCCAGAAGATCTGCATAGTGCAAGATGAATATACGTTGGCTGCTGACTTGATAAAAGACACCACCAACATGTTGGTTTGGGGATGGTTGCCATACTATAGCTGCACACTTGTAGATTGTTACCTATTGTGGTTTCCATACCTCTCCCTGTTGTCATGGGTACCCACCTTTGTGTATGGTTGATACTGTTCTGCTTGATAGGGAATTCTGCTGGTAAGGTAAAGCCTGCTTGTTCCTTCTGCGGGAGAAAATGGTGTACTTTTCTGGAATACACCTGCATGCTGACTAACAGTGTGCGTCAATATGTTCAAGATGGTACCCATTGCCAGCTGGAAAGATCTGGATACCTTAAAGTTCCCAGAAACCTTTTTTGGACAGAGCCTTCATTGGAGAGCACGCCTCTTCTTTCCCTGTCCTTGAAGAACTTCCCCTCTTTTAAGCCTTTGCTTTTTCCATTGTCATGTTGAGTTGAAGAGCTGTTCCTGTCATAGGCATGATGTGGAGATGCTGGCGTTGGACTGGGGTAAACACAGTAAGAAGTCTGACAACTTAAGTCCAACCGATTTATTTGATAGTAAACTCACAAGCTTTCGAGGTTTCCCTCTCCGACAGGTGATTGGACAGTCCTAGCCTCCGACAGAGCATATAAAGCACAGACAGTTTACAGATTACTGATTAGAATGTGAATCTTTACACCTAACCTGCTATTCAAGTCTTAAAGTGGCTGACAACGTGAGTGGAAGGAGCACTGATCACAGGTTAAAGAGATGTGTATTATCTCCAGACAGTACAGTAAGTGAAGTTAAAGATTCGCATTCTAACCAGTAACCTGTAAATTGTCTGTGCTTTATATGCTCTGTCTGAGGCTAGAACTCTCCATTCACCTGACGAAGAGGGAAACCTCGAGAGCTTGTGAGTTTACTATCGACTAAATCAGTTGGACTTAAACCTGTCATAGGCAACATACTGTTGGCATAGATCTTATATTCTACCTGATTTTAAGTAACAGCCATCCAAAACACAGTACTTAGAAAACTCAGCCAAAACAGCAGCAAGTCAAAAGCATCTCACTTGTAAGTTAATGTTTAACCCTGAAACAAAACTCAACTGATGCAAAAAATCTCAAATGGTGCTGCTAAATGCCTATTCCGCTGGGAGTAAGTACAGGCTTTCACTGGACATGAAAGTCCAATGTACTCATCCAGACAAGTTCATTGGACATACAAGTCCCATGTACTCATCCAGAAGTCTCTTAAAAGACCCTAATGAATTTGCCTCCACCACCACCAACGGCAGCTGATTCCACTCACCCACCACCCTCTGAGTTACCCCTGACATCTCCTCTGTACCTACTCCCCAGCACCTTAAACCTGTGTCCTCTTGTGGCAGCCATTTCAGCCCTGGGGGAAAGCCTCTGAGAGTCCACCTGATCAATACCTCTCATCATCTTGTACACCTCTTATCCTTCATCTCTCTAAGGAGAAAAGATCGAGCTTTCACAACCTATCCTCATAAGGCATGCCATCCAATCGAAGTAACATCCTTGTAAATCTCCTCTGCACCCTTTCAATGGCTTCCACATCCTTCCTGTAATGAGGTGACTGGAACTGAGCACAGTACTCCAAGTGGGGCCTGACCAGGGTCTTCTACAGCTGCAGCATTATCTCCCGACTCCTAAACTCAATTCCTTGATTGATGGAGGCCAGTACACATATGCCTTCTTAACCACATCCTCTACCTACGAAGCCAATTTGAGAGCCCTATGAACCCGGACCCCAAGATCCTTCTGATCTTCCACACTGCTAAGAGTCTTACCCTTAATATTATATTCCTTCATCCCATTTGATCTGCCAAAATGTACCACCACACATTTATCCGGGTGCAGATAAATAATAAAATGGTAGTAAAAAAAGGAGTGGAACTGATTTGGGACCTATAAGACAATATGTATATAGAGGGGTGGGGCATGGCTGAGATACAGAATTAGTGCATTGCATCTGTCTTTACCAAACAAGAAGATGCTGCCCAAAACATACTGAAAGAGAAGATAGTTGAAATAGTGGATGAGATAAAAATATTGCTTCTCGACCTTTTGGCTAAGATCAGGTTTAGTATCGACATGCTGTACTTGGTTGAAGTCATTAGGTTACATTTTAGCTTCATTTGAAACAATTTTTAAAAGCGGCATCTCAGCCTTTTGGCTAAGATGCAAATGAGATCAAGTCTTGGAGGAAGTGCAATGTCTACTCCAATCAGCTTGGATCCTGTAGATCAAGTCCAAGACCGGTGAGAGCCCTGTTTTGTTAGCTTGAACCGGGAATGTCTCACTTGTTGACACTCTGAATTGGATTGATTTGATTGAATTGGATACAAAAAAGCAGGAGTAGGCCATTGTTGTTCGGCTTTTGATTTAAACACCTTCCAAGCATTCGAATTTAATGAGACAAACGAGAACAGTAGTCAACTCTTCAATTCATTCAGTAATTTCTTTATTTAACCCTTCAGGTATCAACTCAAACTTGAACAGTTGCAACTCATTTATCGAACTTTAACTCCTAAATGAACATCAACTTTACTGAATTTTAACTCTTAAATGAACATTAACTTTAATTATTTAACTTGAAAATAGATACTACCAGTTTTAGGGAAGAATTGGCCAAATCCTTTCTGATGTAGAATCTATCTTTGTCGTCTTCTCTGAGGAAATCTCCTTCAGCACATGCTACTTATGATGGTTAATCTCTATAGAGTTGTTGTTGGCAAACAAAGGACTGCAATGTATTTTAGCAACAAATCCTCCTCTTGTTTTCATAGCTTGCCTGACTCTCAGCCAGAATAGCCATGTTAAAGCCACTATTGCCATTATTGTTGTTAAATCGTTGTTGTACTCCTGTCTCCATCTATTCACCCGGCTATTCACCCTTTGCGCCACTCCATCATTCAGTGACATCATGGCTGATTTCTGCTTCAAAATAATTAAATTGTCAGCTTGTATAGAAATAAGTATGGACATTAGAGAGAACGCTTTTGTCGGGCAACGTGGTTAATGCAGGCTTGGAGGGCTGAAGGGCCTGTTGTTTCTGTGCTGTCATTCTCTTTGTTCTTTGTGGGTGCAATGTGACCAATGCCTTAATATTCAAGAGCACTTGATGCTTTGTGAGGGCAGGAAGCCAGGAAAGAGTGGTGAGCCTGACAGTAGTACAGTAGTGTCATATCCATTATTTACACAGTGAAAAGATTCTGCTGCTCCTTTCCTATTGGACGTGTCTCCGCTTGCTCAGTAGGGAAATTCATATTCCATGATACCCATGGGATGATCTATTGTGTATCCCTGACAGCCATCATAACATTGCTCCCCTGTTAAGTCCGTTCCTCCCCCACTAGCCCCTTCATAGGAAAGTCCTCTTTGCTGCTTGGTGATCAATCCAGGGTCGTTTGAAGGCAGAACCTGACCTGATGGTGTGAACCAAATTGGTAACCTTTGTTTTAGGAGGGAGTGTTGTAAAGTCACAGATTCTTTCTGAGTCTTTGCTTCGTTTAGGAAACCAGCTTCTTTTGCTTTCTCTCGGAGTCCGTCTCCTCCTCATCTGGAGGGGCAGGCACAGGGTTGGCTACAAGTCATGGCCCAATCCCAGCAGCAGCCATCTCCATGGCTGGTAATGAGGCCCGCATTGGTGCAGACTCCCTACTCCTGAGGTAGTGGTTCTTCACAATTTTGCTCTGCACTTCTACTTGACAAGACATTTTTGTCCATTATGATCCCAGGGACCAGCTGAAGCCATCTCCAAAGTTCCCCAAATGAACCAGTTTTGATTATTCTTTCTGATCTTGCAGGATTATGATTTTTCTTCTGGTTCTTTTGCTGGAACTTTGCCCTCCTTTCCGGGTTTAGGAACTGTAGGCTTAGTCTTCATATAATCATAGAATCCATACAGTGCAGAAGGAGGCCATTTGGCCCATTGAGCCTGCACCAACAACAGTTCCACCCTGGCCCTTGCATAACCCCATGCATTTAACCTGCTAATCCCCCTTTACCATTTTACCATGGCCAATTTACCATGGCCGATCAACCTAATCTGCACACCTTTGGAGTGTGGGAGGAAACTGTAGCATCTGGAGGAAACCCATGCAGACAAGGGTAGCATGTACAAATTGTACTTATATTGTCATCCTAGGCTGGAATCTAACCCGGGTCCCTGGTGCTATTAGGCAGCAGTGTTAATCACTGTGCCACCATGCCAACATTGGCAGAATCTCCAAAACTTTTAGGGTAATGCATTTTGGAAGGTCCAATATAGATGAAAATAGAAAGTGAATGGCAGAACTCTTGAGAGTATTGATAGACAGAGGGATCTGGGTGTACAGGTACGCAGGTGGAGAAGGTAGTCAAGAAGGCATATGGTATGCTTGCTTTCATTGGCTGGGACATTGAGTTTAAAAGTTGGCAAGTCATGTTGCAGCTTTACAGAACCTTAGGTAGGCCGCATTTGGAAAATAGTGTTCAATTCTGGTCGCCACACTACCAGAACATGTGGAGGCTTTGGAGAGGGTATAGAAAAGATTTACCAGGATATTACCTGATATGGAGAGCATTAGCTATGAGGAGAGGTTGGAGAAACTTGGTTTGTTCTCACTGGAACAATGGAGGTTGAGGGGTGACCTGATAGAAGACTACAAGATTATGAGGGGCATGGACAGAGTGGATAGTCAAAAACTTTTTGCCAGGCTGGAAAAGTCAGTTATTAGGGGGCATAGGTTTAAGGTGTGAGGGGCAAGGTTTTTTACGCAGAGTGGGTGCCTGGAATTTGCTGCCAGGGGAGGTAGTGGAAGCAAAAACGATAGTGACTTTTAAGGGGCGTCAGGACAAGCACGTGAAAAGGATTGGAATAGAGGGATATGGTCCTCGGAATAGTGTGGGGGTTTTAGTTCAGACAGGAGGACGGTTGGTGCAGGCTTAGAGGGCTGAAGAGCCTGTTCCTGTGCTATAATTTTCTTTGTTTTTTGTAATCACGCCCTCTTCCAATGCTGGTAAAGAAACTGGGCTTCTGGGTAACACCAGACAACTCAATGCATCGGCGTTGGCTGTCTGGGTTCCAGGATGATACTCTGGAAGGTATTCATAAACTGCCAGTAACAAGGCCCAACGCTGTATCCGGTGGAGGCATTGCCTTATCTTCTTTAAAATGTCCCAACAAGGATTTGTGGTTGGTTACTGTTATGAAGTGTGTACCATGAACCTATTGATGGAACTTTTTGATGCAGAATATAACTGCTTAACTCTCTATCTCAATTTTCAAATACCTCTGTCCTAGATGCATATGCAATAGTCTTTTCTATTTCATCTTTCAAATTGTGTGCCAGTACCGCCCCAATCCCATAAGGTGAAGCACTGCATGTCAGGACAAGTTCCTTATTGGGGTTAAAATAGGCCAGTATGTTAGATGACAGAAGCTGTTATTGAAAGCCTCCATCCATGATGCCTCCCACAACCACTTCGGTGTTTACATAGCAGGGTATGCATAGGTGCTGGTGAGGAAGCCAAATTCGGAATAAATTTCTCGTAATAATTTACTAACCCCAGGAAAGGTTTCAACTCTGTTCTTTGAAGTTGGTTCCTCCTTAATTGTCTATACCTTGTCCTCCACCAGATGTAGGTTCTTGCTGTCCACCCGATAGCCTAAGTAGGTCATGGCATTTGCTTGAAAGATGCACTTTTCCTCCTTCAAGTGCATTCCAACTTCTGAGAAACCCCACAATTCCTCTTCTAAGTTTGCAAAGTGTTCTTGTTTTGAAGTCCCTGTGACCAGGACATCATCAGGACACCGCCACTTTGGGGTAATTCTTGGATTTACCCCTCTTGCAAAATGGCTCATGCGAATAAGATCCTGAAGGGCAGGCGAGTGTACCTACAGGCCCTTTATCTTTTCCATCAAAGAGTATGGAACTGGTCTTACTCTAAAATACTTAGGCATAGCATCAGGATCAATGTAGATCTTGGCTGTGGTTCTCCTTAGTCATCTAAGTCCTTCCTGGAAAACTTCAGGGTACCTTTTGATAAGTTGATGCAGCCTCTCACACTCAGCTTGCAGATCTCCAGCCAGTTCAGTCTGATGTGCTGGAGCCAACTTCCTAGGTCCGTGTCCCCGTACAATAATGAGTGTGAGTCGAGCTGATTGCACTGTGGCTCCGTGTATTTGCAATGCTTCTCCTGCGGAATTGGCTAGCCTGATCTTTGTGTCTTCTAAGCTCAGGAACTGGATACCAGTTCAGAGATGATTATAGATCTGCTCCCCGATAACAGAGACTGCAGCTCCTGTGTCCCCCTCCATTTTTAATAGGTGGCCATTTACTAACAGCTCCACCATTAAGGGATGACCTACATTGTGGTAATGTGGTCTAATTGCATTGCCCCTGTTTCCGTTAGTTGGCATTCCTAAAAGGTGTGGTTTGGTACTGAGCTTTGGCCTCTTTTCTAAATATCATGTGTTGTGCCTGCCCCAATAACTTTGCCTTGGTTGTGGTTTTTCACAGTACTTGCAATAGTCCATTATCTGGCATCTGTAATAGAGTCATAGAGGTTTACAATATGGAAACAGGCCCTTCGACCCAACTTTTATTAAACCTCTAAGCTTATCCCAATTGCCTGCATTTGGCCCAAATCCCTCTATACCCATCTTACCTATGTAACTGTCTAAATGTTTTTTAAAAGACAAAATTGTACCCACCTCTATTACTACTTCTGGCAGCTTGTTCCAGACAGTCACCACCCTCTGTGTGAAAAAATTGCCCCTCTGGACCCTTTTGTATCTATGCCCTCTAGTTTTAGACTGCTCTACCTTTGGGAAAAGATATTGACCATCTAGCTGATCTATGCCCCTCATTATTTTATAGACCTCTATAAGATCGCCCCTCAGCCTTCCATGGTCCAAAGAAAAAAATCTCAGTCTGTCCAGCTTCTCATTATAACTCAAATCATCAAGTCCCATAGCACCTTAGTAAATCTTCTCTGCACCCTTTCTAGTTTAATAATATCCTTTCTACAATAGGGTGACCAGAAGTGTACATGGTATTCCAAGTGTGACCTTGCCAACATTTTGTACAACAAGACCTCCCAATTCCTGTATTCAGTGTTCTGACCAATGAAACCAAGCATGCTGAATGCCTTCTTCACCACTTTCTTCACCTGTGACTTCACTTTCAAGGAGTTATAAACCTATACCCCTAGAGCCCTTTGTTCTGTAACTCTCCCCAGTGCTCTAACATGAACTGAGTAAGTCCTGCTCTAGTTCAACCTACCAAAGTGCATCACCTCACATTTATTTGAATTAAACTCCATCTGTCATTCATCACTCCACTGGCCTAATTGATCAAGATCCCGTTGCAATCCTAGATAACCTTCTTCACTGTGCACTATGCCACCAATCTTGAAGTCATCTGCAAACTTACTAACCATGTCTCCAATCTATTGGAACATGTTCCCTAATAGTCTTAAGACTGTTACGGCCTTTCTTTGACTTCCTATTGATGCAACTTGGGCTTCAACATTGTAATAGATTCTTTGATAATCTACTTTTGCAAATGTTCTCAGTTGAGGAATGGACATTGCATAAGGTCCCTCCCCCAATCAGAGGACACTGCTGTCTAAAACCTCCAGTCGTTCCTTTCATACATTCAGCAGTGATGGAGCTATCTCAATGTCTTTTTTAGGTCTTTTTTAGGTTCTGCCAAATGTTTATTTTGAGCTGTCACATTGTAAGTTCCACATATTAGTCTATCTTGTAACATGTTGATTGGGATGGCCCGATTTGACAGTGCTCTGCCAAGTTTCATAATCTGATTAGGAAGGCAGTGACAGATTCCCCAGAGGTTGACCATGCTGTGTTGAAGTGGTATTGATGGAATATAATAGGGAGCTTTGGGTCAAAGTAGCCTTTTACCAAGTCTACTAACTCGTTAAAGTTTTCAAGTTAGGGCATCTGGATAGGTCAAACTTTTATCACTCTGAAAGTTGGGACCCCACATGCTATCAACAGGATTACTTTCTGCTTTTCATCACCCTCAATATTATTAGTCCGGAAGAAGTAATGCATATGCTTGGCAGTATTGGACCTAGTCTTCTGTGCTTGCATCATAGGCTTCAAGTTGCAAAAGAAAGGCATTATTTGCTGAAGCCTTCAGAAAGGAAGACATGAGTAATGTACTAGAAGTGCTGAGAAAAACATGTTTTAGTGAGGAGCTGAAGGTAATCAATATTAGTAGAGAAATGGTTTTGGGGAAGTTGATTGGATTAAAGTGGATAAATCTCCAAGTCCTGATAATTTTCATCCCAGAGGATTTAAGGAAGTGGCCCTAGGAATAGATCCATTGGTGGTTATTTTCCAAAATTCTTTGGAACTCTGGAATAGTTCCTACGGGTTGGAAGGTAGCTAATGTAAGCCTGCTGTTCAAAAAGGGAAGTCTAGAGAAAATAGACCAGTGAGCCTAACATCAAAACTGGGTAAGTAGCTAGAGTCTATTATCAAGGATTTCATAACTCTGCATTTGGAAGACGGTGGTATAATCAGACAAAATCAGCATGGAGTTACAAAAGAGAAATCATGCTTGCCGAATCTATTTGAATATTTTGAGGATATAATTAGTGAGTTGATCGATGAGAAGCAGTGGATGTGGTTAATTTAGATTTTCAGAAGGCTTTCAGCAAGTCTCATATGACAGACTACTATGGAAAGTTAAAGCACTTGGGACTTCAGATAATATTTTGAGATGAATAGAAAGCTGGTTAGCAGACAGGAAGCAAAGAGTTGGCATAAATGGGTCTTTTTCTGATTGGCAGTCAGTAACTCGTGGGATTCTGCAGAGATCTGTGCTAGGCTACAACTGTTCACATTATATGTCAATGATTTGGAAGAGGGAGCTGAATGCATTATCTCCAAATTTGCAGATGGTACAAAGTTGAGTGGGAGGATGCAAGGAAGATGCAGAAATGCTTTAGGACAGGCTGAGTGTGTGGACATGTGCATAGCAGATTCAGTAGAATTTGGATAAATGTGAGGCTATCCTTTTTGGTAGCAATAACAGATTATTACTTGAATGGATGAAACTGAGAGAAGTGGATACTCAACGAGACCATGCAATCCTCGTACATCAGTCACTGAAAGTAAGCACGCAGGTACAACAGGGATCGTTTGCTGCAGTTGTACAGGTTGAGGCCATATCCAGAGTATTTTGTTCAGCTTTGGTCTCTTTACCTGAGGAAGGATGTCTTTGTTTTAGAGGGAGTACAACAAAAGTTTACCAGGCTGACTTCTGGGATTTCTTTGTTGTTCTTTAGAAGGATGAGGGGGGATCTTATTGAGATCTTATTGAGACATATAAGATGATGAAGGGGATGGATAGGGTAGAGGTTGAGAGGTTCTTCCTGCTCAGAAAGGGCAGCAGGACTAGAGGGCACAGCCTCAAGATAAGGGGGGGGGCAGTTTAGAATGGAGTTGAGGAGGAACTTCTTCACTCAAAGGGTGGTGAACCTCTGGAATTCTCTGCCCGTTGAAGTGGTGGAGGCTACCTCGCTAAATATATTTAAGACACGGGTAGATAGGTTTTTGGTAGGCAAGGGGATTAAGGGTTATGGGGAGAAAGCGGGAAAGTGGAACTGAGCCACTTCAGATCAGCCATGATCTTATTGAATGGCGGGGCAGGCTCGAGGGACTAGATGGCCTACTCTTGCTCCTATTTCTTATGTTCTTATGTTCTTCTTTGTTCTTGTTGTATGGTAGGGATAAGGAGAGACTAAGTTGGTTAGGATTATATCCACTGGAGTTTAGAACAGTGAAAGGGGATCTCAGAAAAACTTATAAAATTTTAACAGGATTAGACAGGGTGGATTCAGTAAAAAAGTTCCCAATGGCGGGGGAGTCAAGAACCAAGGATCATTGTTTGAGGATCGGGGTAAACCTTTTAGAACTGAGGTGAGAAATTTCTTCATCTAGAGGTTGGTGAATGTGTGGAGTTCACTACCTCAGAATGTAATTGAGGCCAAAACATTGTCTGATTTCAAGAAGAAATTAGATGTAGCTGTTGGGATTAAAGGGATCATGGGATATTGGGGAAGGGGGGAGTCAGTATATTCGATGATCAGCCATGATCAAAATGAATGGTGGAGCAGGCTTGAAGGGCTGAATGGCTGACTGCTGCTTCTAGTTTCAATGTTTCTTTGTTTCTGTTGTAGGTTAAGGTAAGAACTAGCAAAGAGAACAAGTCAGTTCATAAAATCAGTTCTGGGAGTAGTTCAACAGGCTGAATAGTAAAGATGCTGCAAGATGTGATATTCAGGCACAAATAATCAGGGTTTCTAAAACAGGCATTAAAGGCATCGGGATTTTAATATAAATAGATGGGACAAATTAGAGTAACAAAAATAGTGTGGAAGATGAGTTTATAGTGTGTTTTTCAGATCAGTTTCTTAGAGCCTCAAGTTCTAGAGCCAACCAGAGAGCAGGGGCAAGTATAGAAGGAGAGGGTGTGGAGGGGGGGGGAAGCAAGTGCAGTGGGGTAGGAAGAGAGGCTGTAGAGGGGAGGATGAGAGAGGGTGTGGAGGTTAGAGTTTAGAAGAATGAGGGGAGATCTCATTGAGACGTATAAGATGATGAATGGGATGGATAGGATAGAGGTGGAGAGACTCTTCCCACTCAAAAAAGACAGTAGGACTAGGGGGCACAGCCTCAAGCTAAAGGGGGGGCAGTTTAGAACGGAGTTGAGGAGGAACTTCTTCACTCAAAGGGTGGTGAATCTCTGGAATTCTCTGCCCGTTGAAGTGGTGGAGGCTGCCTCGCTAAATATTTTTAAGACGCGGGTTGATGGGTTTTTGATAAGAGAGGGGATTAAGGGTTATGGGGAGAGGGCGGGAAAGTGGAACTGAGCCACGACAGATCAGCCATGATCTTATTGAATGGCGGGGCAGGCTCGAAGGGCTAGATGGCCTACTCCTGCTCCTATTTCTTATGTTCTTATGTTCTTAGGTATTGAGGGAGAGGAAGGGACAGAGAAGGTGTGAAGGCAACAGAGGGGGAGGGTACAGAGGGGGACGGAACAAAGGAGTACGGGGGGAGGGACAGTGAGTGGAAGGAGAGAGGGTGCTGAAGGAAAGGGAGGGAGAGAATGGCTGCGGAGGTGGGGGACAGAGAGGGTGTGGATATGGAGGGACAAAGAGAAAGAGTGTGGAGGGCGTGGGAGAGGGAGAGTGAGATAGTGCAAAGAGTAATGGAGAGAGGGAAATGGTGCGGGAGGAAAAGAGAAATAGTACGAAGGAGGGTTGGAAGCAGTGAAATGGCGTGTAGCCTGTGGAAGAGTGCAAAAGGGTTCAGGAGAGGGAAAGAGAGGATGCAAAGGAGGGAGGGAGAGCGTGCGGAGGAGAAGGGGGAGAGGGAGGGTCAGGAGAGGGGGAAGGTTTGGAGACGGATAGAATAAGGAGTGGGAGAGGGAGAAGGGATGTGGAGGGAGACAGAGAGCAAGACAGTGCAGCAGGGAAAGAGAGAGGGTGCAGAGGGCAAGTGAGTGAGAGAGGGTGCGGAGAGGGAGAACTGATGCAAAGGGAAGTAGCATGGAAGTGAGGAAGTACAAAAGAGTGCACTGGCAGTGAGAGAGAAAGAGAGAGGGTGCACAGGGGGAGTGAGAATGAAGGGAGGGGAATGGAGAGGGAGAGATGTAGAGGATGAAGGAGGGAGAAAGGGTTCAGTGAGAAATGGAGAGAGTCAGAGGGTGTGGCAGGGAGAGGGAGAGAGTGTGTGGTGGTGGGGAGATGCAGGTCGTGGAGGGGGATGGGGGCTGTTGCGGACGAGGAGGGAGAGTTGGTGGGTGTGAATGAGAAGTATGTGGAGAGGGTGAGGCTTGCAGGAGAGAGAGTGAGCATGGATGTAGAAGGGTGTGGAGAGGGGATGTGGAAGGGGAGGGGGGTTGAGTGTTTGGAAGGGCAGGGAGATGAAGAAAGGATGTGGAGTGGTAGAAGGAGAAAGAGAGCGAGCGGAGAGGGAGTAAGAGACGGTGTAGAAAAACAACAAAATGGTACTGAGGGTGAGGAAGAGGGAGTGAGAGTGTGTGAGGGGGCAAGTAGAGGGAAATGATGCAAATGATGAGGGAGGGTACCAGGGTTGAAGGAGAGGCTGTGCAGGGGGAGGGAGTGAGGGAGGGTCTGGAGAGGGGGAGGGTGTGAAAGGTGAGGGTGTGAATTAGGGTGAGGAGAAGGAGAGAATGCATAGTGGGAGGGAGGAAGAGGGAGAAATGTTGTGGCGTTACAGCAAGGAAGAAGAGATGCAGAGTGGGAGGGTGGGAGCGAGATTGTGTGACAGAGGGGAGGGAGGGAGGGAGGCTGCAGGTGGGGTTGGAGAGAGTGAGGATGTGGAGGGGAGGAAGAGAGTGAGGATATGGAGAGAGCTGGAGAGAAAGTGCAGAAAGTGAGGGGGCAAAAGAGAAGGTGTTGAGGGGTATGGAAGGAGAGGAAGCTGTGGGTGCTGACTGTGAGGTAGGGAGAGACGGAGCAGAGAGAGAGGGCAGTTGGATGTAGAGATGAGTGAGAGGGCGTGGAGTGAAAGAAAAAGTCGGTATGTGGAGGGGGATGGCGGAGGGGGACGGTGGAGGTGTGCAAAGGGGGAGTGCGGTAGTTTATAGACCTCTGTAAGATCACCTGAGCTTCTACAAATACATAAAGGCCAAAAGAGTAACAAGGGAGATGGTAGGGTCTCTTAAGGATCAACATAGAACATGGAACATTACAAGCCCTTCGGCCCCTGATGCTGTGCTGAACCTGTGAAACCAATCTAAAGCCCATCTAACCTACACTATTTCAATATCATCCATATGTTTATCCAATGATCATTTAAATGCCCTTAACGTTGGCGAGTCCACTACTGTTGCAGGCAGGGCATTCCAGGCCCTTACTACTCTCTGAGTAGAGAACCTACCTCTGACATCTGTCCTATATCTATCACCCCTCAATTTAAAGCTATGTGCCCTTGTGCTAGCCATCACCATCCAAGGAAAAAGGCTCTCACTGTCCACCCTATCTAATCCTCTGATCATTTTGAATACCTCTATTAAGTCACCACTTAACCTTCTTCTCTCTAACGAAAACAGCCTCAAGTCCCTCAGCCGTTCCTCATAAGACCTTCCCACCATACCAAGCAACATCCTAGTAAATCTCCTCTGCAACAAGATCATCTATGTGCAGATCCACAAAGGTGGATGAGATCCTAATTGAGTATTTCTCATCGGCATTTATTGCTGAGGAAAGCATGGATGTTTGGGAACCTGGGGACATAAATAGTGATGTCTTGAGGAGTGTACATGTTACAGAGAAGGAGGTGCTGGATGACTTAAAGTGCATCAAGATAGATAAATCCCCGGGATCTGATGAAGTATGTCCCAGGACATGGTGGGAGGCTAGGGAGAAAATGGCGGGCCCCTTAGTAGAGATATCTGAATCATCGATAGTCACAGGTGTGGTGCCTAAAGATTGGTGGGTGGTAAATGTTGTGCCTTTGTTTCAAAAGGGCTGCAGGGAAAACCCTGGCAACTACAGGCCGCTGAGCCTCTCATCTGTGGTGGGTAAGTTGTTGGAAGGTATTTTGAGAGACAGAATCTACAGACATTTAGAGATGCAAGAACTGATTAGAGACAGCATGGCTTTGTGAGTGGAAAATCATGTCTCACAGATTTGACTGGGTTTTTTGAAGGGGTAACGAAGAAGGTAGATGAGGGCAGTGCAGTTGATGTTGTCTGCATGGTCTTTAACAAGGCTTTTGACAAGGTATCACATGGTAGGTTATTACATAAGGTTAAATCTCATGGGATCGAGGTGAGGTAGCTAAATGGATAAAAAACTGGCTTGATGACAGAAGCCTGACGGTGGTTGTAGAGGGTTCTTTTTCAAACCGGAGACCTGTGACCAGTGGTGTGCCTCGGGGATCGGTGCTGGATCCACTGTTATTTGTCGTTTATATTAATGATTTGGATGAGAATTTAGAAGCCACAGTTAGTAAGTTTGCAGATGACACCAAGATTGGTGGCGTAGTGGACAGTGAAGAAGATTATCTCGGATTGCAATGGGATTTTGATCAGTTCGGCCAGAGGGTTGATGAATGGCAGATGGAGTTTAATTTAGATAAATATGAAGTGATGCATTTTGGCAGACTGGACCAGAGCAGGACTTACTCAGTGAATGGTACGGCTTCAGGGAGAACAAATAGGTCTAGGGGTACAAGTTCATTGGTCCTTGAAAGTGGGGTCACAGGTGGACAGAATTGTGAAAAAGGCCTTCAGCCTGCTTGGTTTCATTGGTCAGAACATTGAATACAGGAATTGGGATGTCTTGTTGAAATTGTGCAAGCCATTGGTAAGGCCACACTTGGAATACTGTGTGCAGTTCTGGTCACCCTATTGTAGAAAGGATAATATTAAACTGGAAAGAGTGCAGAAGAGATTTACTAGCATGCTACCAGGATTTGATGGTTTGAGATATAAGGAAATGCTTGACAGTTGCGAGGACTTTTTTCTCTGGAGCGTCAAGGGCTGAGAGGTGATCTTATAGAGGTCTATAAAATAATGAGGAACATAGGTCAGCTAGATAGTCAATATCTTTTCCCAAAGATGGGGGAGTCTAAAACTAGAGGGCATAGGTTTAAGGTGAGGGGGGGAGATACAAAAGTGTCCAGAGGGGCAATTTTTTCACACAGAGGATGGTGAGTATCTGGAACAAGCTGCCAGAGGTGACGGATACAGTTTTGTCTTTTAAAAAGCTTTTGCTCAGTTACATGGATAATGCAGGCAATTGGGACTACCTTAGAGGTTTGAAACAAAAACGGCAGCATGGACAAGTTGGGCCAAAAGGCCTGTTTGAACGCTGTAAACCTCTATGATCTCTTAAGTCTTCCACGCTCTAGGAAAAGAGTCCCAGTCTATCTAGCCTCTCCTTATAACTCAAACTATTAAGTCCCTGGAGCATCCTATTAAATCTTTTCTGCGCCCTTTCTCGTTTAATGATATTCTTTCTATAATAGGGCGACCAAAACTCTATACAGTATTCCAAGTGTGGCCTTACCAATGCCTTGTACAACTTCAGCAAAATGTATTTAGTGTTCTGACGGATGAACCCAAGCATGCTGAATGCCTTCTTCACCACTCTGTCCACGTGTGACTCCACTTTCAAGAAGCTATGAACTTGTACTCCTAGATCTCTTTGTTCTATAATTTCTGCAACACCCTACCATTAACTGAGTAAGTCCTGCCTTGGTTCGATCTTGCATTTGCCTAAATTAAACTCCATCTACCATTCATCAGTCCACTGGCCGAATTGATCAAGATCCCATTGTGATCCGAGATAACCTTCTTCACTGTCCACTATGCCACCAATCCTGGTGTCATCTGCAAACTTATTAACCATGCCTCCTAAATTCTCATCCAAATCATTAAGATAAATGACAAGTAACAGTGGACCCCTGAGGCACACCACTGTTCACAGGCCTCAGTTTGAAAAACAATCCTCTGTCTTCTGTCATCAAGTCAATTTTGTATCCAATTGGCTACTGGATCTCGTGAAATTTAACCTACTGCAACAACCTACCATGCGGTACTTGTCAAAGGCCTTGCTAAAGTCCATGTAGACAACATCGACTGCACTGCCCTCTTCTACCTTCTTGGTTACCCTTCTTAAAAACTCAAATTTGTGAGGCATGATTTTCCACTCAAAAGCTATTTGACTGTCCCTAATCCATAGAAACCATAGAAAATTACAGCTCAGAGACAGGCCTTTTGGCCCTTCTTGTCTGTGCCAAACCATTTTTGCCTACTCCCACTGACCTGCACTTGGACCATATCCCTCCATACCCCTCTCATCCATGAACCCATCCAAGTTTTTCTTAAATGTTAAAAGTGACCCCGCATTTACCACTTTATCTGGCAGCTCATTCCACACTTCCACCACTCTCTGCGTGAAGAAGCCCCCCTAATATTCCCTTTAAACTTTTCTCCTTTCACCCATAACCCATGCCCTCTGGTTTTTTTCTCCCCTAGCCTCAGTGGAAATAGCCTGCCTGCACTCACTCTATCTAGACCCATTCGGTACTCTAAATTCGACCGCACCAATGCCTTATATAACCTTACCATAACTCTCCAACTTTTATACTCGATACTCCGATTTATAAAGGCCAGTGTACCAAAAGGACTCTTTACAACCCTATCCACCTGTGACGTCACTTTTAGGGAATTCTGTACCTATATTCCCAGATCCCTCTGTTCAACTGCACCCTTCAGAGTCCTACCATTTACCCTGTATGTTCTACTTTGGTTTGTCCTTCCAAAGTGCAATACCTCACAATTGTCTTTGCTTCTCTAAATGCCTGTCGATAATGTCTGTCAGAATACCTTTAAATAACTTATTCACTACAGACGTGAGGCTCACTGGCCTGTAGTTCCCAGGCTTCTCCCTGCATCCTTTCTTGAACAAGGGCACAACATTTGCCACATCCAAACAGGCACCTCACCTGTAGCGGTTGATGATTAGATTTTTTTTGTTGGAGATGGTCATTGTCAGGCACTTGAGTGAGGTGAGGCTTCTGGCATAGCACATTGCTCATCTAGATCAATAACTACTTCAAACTAGCAAGTACTATGAATTAGGTTAATTGATCTTTCTGTTTGAGTCTCTGTGCCTTGCTGTGAGTCAGTAGTAGTGCTCTGCATCTGTATCATTTGTGGTTTAAAGGTAATGTATCTAGGCTGAGACTTTAGTATCACTTTATTGGAGTCTTGGATGGAACTTCAAACTGCAGTCCTGTTAGCCTTTGCAGCTGGATATCCAACTTTCCACCATTTTGTCTGGGTTAGTTCATGTCCTAGTGAATATTTATCCTTCAACTAAGAATGAAAACAGATTATCCGATCATTTAATTCAAACTTTTTATTGCTACTTTTAAAATGGACTTTCTGCTGGTGGCTCATAGAATCCCTACACTGCAGAAAGAGGCCATTTGGCCCATCAAGCCTATCCTGATAACAATCCCACCCAGGCCCTACCCCTGTAATCCCACGTATTTACCGTGCTAATCTTACTGACGCTAAGGAGCAATTGAGCATGGCCATCAACCTAACCCCCACATCTTCGGACTGTGAAAGGAAACTGGAGCTCCAGGAAGAAATCCATGCAGGCACGGGGAAAATGTGCAAATTTCACACAGCCACTTGAGGGCGGAATTGGACCTGGGTCCTTGGTGCTGTGAGGTTACAGTGCTAAGTACTGTATCACCGTGCTACCCACTACACATGGATTGGTCTTTTGTTCTGGAAGCTACCAAGAAGAATTACAAGATAATAATCCTCATCATCCAATAATCTCTTAGGCCGCTTTGAGGACGTAATAATCACAAAAGCAGGGGACTTGTAGGTTGCAACCCATTATGCCTTGAGTTGTTGATATACCCATCTTGCACCTGGGACTGTCTGGGTCTGTTTCAAAAGGGGACCACTGACAATCATTTGCACCCTGATAATGTTACCCCTCTACTGGAGTCGGAGGGTCGACCTAGGTAATGGCTTCACACCAAAAGAACCTGAATATGCATGGTAACTTTTTCAGAATGATTGGGGCATTTCAGCCCTGATGTCAAAGCCAGTTCCAGACACTAAACATCCCTCTGAAATTACTGGGGAGTAAGAAGATAATATGACTTGAGTGACCATTTTTAAATCTACATTCATTTGAGGTCTGAAAAACCCTTAATCTGATGTTGTCCGTCCATCCATCCAGTGAACACCAAGAAGCAGGACTCCAGGCTGAACAACAGCTTGTTCCTTGAAGCCTGAGTCTTGAAAAACTTCTTACCATCAACTGTCAAATTGATCTGTGTTCCAAATTCAGTTTAAGGCATCAGCATCACCTGTAAAGACTGCCTCTTCAGTCAGTTGAACTCAACCTCCTACATGAAAGAACTCCTCACTGGACTCACTTACTATTACTATCCATAGATGAAAATTTTTTTCTATCCCCTTACTGTGTGTGTAGTGGAGTGGGACATTGTGAATGCCCTTCCCCTGGGTCTGAATATGAATAAACTAGCTTACTGAGTCAATCGTAACATGAATATGCTGTAAGTTATGAGTAGATGGATCCTGTAAACTGAATGTTGGGGAAACACACCACAGCCTACTTCAAAAATATCCTCTGCTTCTAAACAATTGACAAGAAGAGTTTGCCTTTCTCTTTTGTCCATAACAGCTGTGGCACTCAAAAAAAAATTAGTTGCAGAGTTTTTTGAGTAGTTAGCACTAATGCCTCACAGTGTCAGGGACTGTTGGTTTGGGTCACTGTATGGAGTCTACACATTCTCCCCATGTCCAGGTGGGTTTCCTCCAGGTTCTCCGGTTTCCTCCCACAGTCCGAAAGACGTCCTGGTTGGGTGCATTGTCCATGTTAAGTTCTCCCTCAGCTTACCCAAACAGGCACTGGAGTGTGGCGACTAAGGATTTTCACAGTAACTTCATTGCAGTGTTAACGTAAGCCTACTTGTGACACTGATAAATAAACTTTAAAACTTTAACTATCTGAAGTCTCACAACACCAAATTCTGTGATTCCAAATAAACCTGTTGAACTTCAACCTGGTGTTGTGAGACTTCTTACTGTGCCCACTCCAGTCCAATGCCGGCATCTCCATATCATGAAATATCTGAGGTCACGGAAGGTGCCATGCAAATGCATGCAAGTCTTTTTCTTTTCCTAGTGGGAATATGGAGTTGAAGCTCAAGCTCAGCTATGAACATATTGAATGGTAAAGCAGGTTCACCAGACCCTATAGTCTCCCCTGGCTCCTAAACCTTGTTTTTTTTTCCTGATGCTGTCTCTGAATCAGTTGAAACATAGAAACTAGGAGGAGTAGGCCATTTGACCCTTTGAGCTTGCTCCACCATTCATTTTAATCATGGATGATCATCAGATTCAATATCCTGATCTCCCTTCCCCCTATAACCCTTGATCCCTTTAGCCCCAAGAGCTAGATCAAATTCTTTTTGAAATAAGTAGAAACATAGAAGGTGCCTTATCTTAAAAAAAATATAGCTTTTGGTTTTTTTCCCTTTGGACACAAGGTGGATCTGATCTACTTTGTACAAAATGGTTGGATTTCAGATGCAAAGTGACAATTCAAAATCAGTTTGCTTTATTCACACCTATAAAATCCAGATCAGTAATTTGATTTGATTTATTATTGTCACATGTATTAGTATACAGTGAAGAGCATTGTTTCTTGCGCACTATAGAGATAAAGCATACTATTCATAGAGAAGGAAAGGAGAGCGTGCAGAATATAGTGTTATAGTTGTAGCTAGGGTGTAGAGAAAGATCAACTTAGTGCGAAGTCGGTGCATTCAAAAGTCTGATGGCAGCAGGAAGTGGATTGATTAAGAGCCAGAGTAAATGGTGGAAAATGTGAAAGAAGAAGGAAAATATATTTAATTCCGCATATTCTTTTATATTGTAAAACATACATTGCGAAATCTGTTTCCATTGGTGGAAGGATTGAGAACACAAGGGAACAGATTTAATTGACAAAAGAGCAATGGAGGCCAATCATAATTGGATCTGTAGCGATTTAATTTGATCTGTTGGTTGTGGATTGCTTAGCTCTGTCTATAGCATACTGATTCCACAGTATTGTATGTTTGTTGGCCTGTGTTGTAGTTTCACTAGTTGATGCCTAGTTATTGGCTCGATCTTCGATACTTTTCTTTGCTTCAGAGTTGGTCACTTGGCTTGATGGTAATTTTAGAGCAAGAGATATGCTGTGAAGTTAGGGATTGTAGTAAAGTACGGTTCTGCTGTTTTTGATAGCCCACAGTACCTCAGAGGATGCCGATATTTGAGTTACTTGGTTTGGCCTAAATTATCCCAGTTAGCACAATGATTGTGCCACAAAGCATAATGGCAGGTGTTGCCAGTGTGGATTCGTGACTTTATCTTCACAAACATTATGTGGTGGCCACTTCTGCCATGGACAGACATGGTCAAGTTAGTGTTTCTTTCAATTAGTTCTCTTACCAACTGCCACAGACCTAATATGTCCTTCAGGAATAGCCCAGTTTGGTCAGGAATGAGGCAACTAATATGCATTGAAGTCCCCAAGTCAAGAGTACATTCTGTGCCCTTGATGCCTTTGTGCCTCTTAGAAGTGGTGTTCAATGTAGAGTAGCACGTTCAGGATATACCTCTGCTAAAGACAGGGCATTTGTTTCATCTAACAGTATAAATAGCTCATACAATAACACAAAACAGAAAATTCTGGAAAATTTCAGCAAGCCTGACCATCTTTGGAGAGAGAATAGAGCTAATGTTTTGAGTCTGGATGACCATTCGTCAGAGTATAAAAAGCTTTTTGGGTTGGGGTAAATTCTTGACAGAATCAATATGCATTTTGTAATCAATATGCATTTTGTAATGACTTATTTGAGGGAGCTTTTGAAGAACTCAGAAAGGTAACTGGCTCGCCATACGGTTAATGCCTGACTTGAGAAAACATGACAACATAATTTGAAGAGGGGCTCATGCATATATCAACATTTAACACGAACAAGTTTGTTACTGAATCTATTTTGTTATCCTATTTAGACACAATTCACCATGAATAAATATTAAATTTGTAATGTGGCATTAAAACTTAATCATTGGTTGATCCGGTATTTGTGTACAGTTATATATTATTGGTTGATCTGGTATGTATAGTTGTAAATTATAGTATAGTCCCTAATCTATTCATTAATCTGATGCCAGTTGTACCAAATGATTAAATACATCCTCTGTTTTAACAGGTTGGGAAGGTCCTCCACCACCTCGAGGATGTGAAGTCTTTGTAGGAAAGATTCCACGAGACATGTATGAAGATGAACTGGTACCAGTGTTTCAACGAGCAGGGAAAATCTATGAGTTTAGGCTAATGATGGAATTTAGTGGTGAGAATCGAGGTTATGCTTTTGTAATGTATACTACAAGAGAAGAAGCGCAGAATGCAATCAAAATGCTTAACAATTATGAAATTCGACCTGGAAAATTTATTGGTGTTTGTGTTAGCTTGGATAACTGCAGATTGTTCATTGGTGCAATTCCAAAAGAGAAAAAAAAGGAAGAAATCCTTGAGGAGATGAAGAAGGTTACTGAAGGCGTCGTTGATGTTATTGTCTACCCCAGTGCCACTGACAAGACAAAGAATCGTGGATTTGCATTTGTGGAATATGAATCTCACAGAGCTGCAGCAATGGCTAGAAGAAAACTTATTCCAGGTACAATTTTATTTTAGGAGTAATTTAGTATGGCAACCAGATTTTACTGTTCAATCACCAAATTTACCAATCCTATTATTTGGGGAAAAAACATAAGAACCTGTAGAACATTGATATGAATTACTGTTAGGCTCCTGATGTTAGCCAGGCTTTTGATTGTGTGTCAAGCATTTTTGTATGGCAAAGGACAAAGGAAAAATCCAAATTAAAATCACATTTCTTGGTTTCACACAGGACTTGGAGCTAAATCCAGAGTGAATTAAACAGAAAAAATGGTGTGTTCATCCTTTAGATAGAAATGAGTTCAGCTAAACAAAAAGGCACTAAATTGTACACGAAAAGGCTTTTTAAGAACTTATAGTCATAGAGGATTACAGCATGGAAACAAGCCCTTCAGCCCAACTTGTCCATGCCGTCTTTTTTTTTAAAGCCCTAAGCTAGTCCCAGTTGACCACATTTGGCCCATGTACCTCTATACCTTCTTATCTATGTAACTGCCTAAATGCTTTTTAAAAGACAAAATTGAACCAATTGCCTGCGTTTGGCCCATATCCTCTATACCCATCTTACCCATGTAACTGTGTAAACACTTTTTAAAAGACAAAATGGTATCTGCCTCTGCTTCTCCCTCTGGCAGCTTGTTCCAGACACTCACCACCCTCTGTATGAAAAAATTGCACCTCTGAACATTTTTGTATTTCTCTCCTCTGACCTTAAACCTACGTTCTCTGATATTAGACTCCCCTACGTTTGGGAAAAAACTTTGACTATTTAGCTAATCTGTGCCCCTCATTGTTTTATAGACATCTATAAGATCACCCCTCAGCCTTCTACACTCCAGAGAAAGTCCCAGTCTCTCCAGCCTCTCCTTATAACTCAAATCATCAAATCCCAGTAGCATCTTTCTAGTTTAATAATATCCTTTCTATAATAGGGTGACCAGAATTGCACACAGTATTCCAAGTGTGGCCTTACCAATGTCTTGTACAATTTCAACAAGACATCCCAACTCCTGTATTTAGTGTTCTGACTGATGAAACCAAGCATGCCGAATGTCTTCTTCACCACTCTGTCCACCTGTGACTCCACTTGCAAGGAGATATGAACATGTACCCCTAGATCTCTTTGTTCTGTAACTCTCCCCAGAGCTGTACCATTAACTGAGTAAGTCCTGTGCTGGTTCAGTCTACCAAAATGCATGACCTCACATTTATCTAAATTAAGCTCCATCTCCCACTCGTCAGCCCGCTGGGTCAATTGATCAAGACCCATTGCAATCGGAGATGACTTTCTTCACTGTTCACCATGCTATCAATCTTGGTGTCACCTGCAAACTTACAAACCATGCCTCCTATATTCTCCTCCAAATCATTAATATGGATAATAGCAAAGAAGAAAAAAGAACAAAAATAGCCTGGGAAACAGGCCCTTTGGCCCAATGAGCCCGCGCCGCCATTTTAACACTACCAGTTCCCCCCCTCCACCCATGACCCTTATCTATTGTTTTATGGCCATCCACATTGAGGGAAACTAATTTAGGGACAATTTATTACTGCCAGTCAGCCTAATAGCACATCTTTGGGGTGTGGGGGTGTGGGAGGAAACCGGAGCACCCGGAGAAAACCCACGCAAGCGCGGGGAGAATGCGCAAACTCCCACAGACACTGGCCCAAATCCATGTGTCTGCACAGCAAACAGTGATAGTCACTGAGCTGTTGTCTTGCCCAGCATCTGGTCCAGTTTAAGCACACACTAACGACATGAAGCACTAGGCCAATCTCGAACAATCAAGAGCAGCCCAAGTACGACCCATCGCGTGTATGCCCCTCGTTGGACAACAAGGCGGATCGATTTAAAACCTGTGAATGAAAAGAGAAAAAACATTATCACCATACCATATCCATTTACCTTACCAGGGACGCCCCAGTGCTAATGAACCTTATTTAAAACAATCTCCAATATCCACCCATCTCCAACCCACTCATGTGCCTGTCTAAGTTACTCTTAAACAACTCTAGCGTGTTTGCCTCCACCACCTTACTTGGCAGAGCATTCCATACCCCCACTACCCTCTGTGTGAAAAACCTCCCTCTAATATCTGTGTTATACCTCTCGCCCCTCACCTTAAGCCCATGGCCCCTCGTACTGTGTGCCTCTACCATAGGAAATAGCTTACCTCTGTTTACTCTATCTATACCCTTCATAATCTTATATACCTCTATTAGATCCCCCCTCAGTCGCCGTCTTTCAAGGGAAAAGAGCCCCAATTTGTTCATTCTTTCCTCATAACCCAGTCCTTCCATATCAGGCAACATCCTGGTAAACCTCCTCTGCACTCTCTCCAGAGTCTCCACGTCCTTCCGGTAGTAAGGCGACCAGAACTGGACGCAGTACTCCAAATGCGGCCTAACCATCGTTCTATACAACTGCAACATTAGACTCCAGCTCTTATATTCTATACCCCTTCGTATAAAGGCTAACATACCATAGGCTTTCTTCACAACTTTCTCTACTTGTACTGCCACCTTCAAAGACTTGTGCACTTGCACCCCCAGGTCTCGCTGCGACTCTATACTCCTTATGGACTTACCCTTAATCGTATGACTCCCCCCTACATTATTCCGGCCAAAATGCATCACCTCACATTTATCCGGATTAAATTCACAAGTATTCACCAGTACCTTAAAGCTTACTGAATTATGGTCACTGTTCCCTAAGTGCTCCCCTACTGAAACATGGATCACCTGGCTGGGCTCATTCCCCTTCCCTAGTTGGACTATCTACATACTGTTTCAAGAAGCCCTCTTGGATGCTCCTTACAAACTCTGTCCCATCCACGCCCCTAGCACTAAGTGAGCCCCAGTCAATATAGGGGAAGTTAAATTCTCCCACCACAATAACCTGTTACTTTTACACCTTGCCAAAATCTGCCTACATATCTGTTCCTCTATCTCCCACTGGCCGTAGTTTTGACTTAAGTTGAGATCAGAAAGGAGATGGTATTATGGTTCTTGAGAAACATTAAGGTAGACAAGTCCCCAGGGCCTGATGAGATATATCCCAAAATACAGAGAGAGGCAAAGGAGGAAAAGGAGGGGTCTTGAGAGAAATGTTTGTATCCTCCCTGGTTACAGGGGAGGTCCCAGACAATTGGAGAGTAGCCAATAATGTTGTTCCTTTGTTTAAGAAGGGTTGCATGAACAATCCAGGTAATTACACGTTGGTGGAGCGTTATTGGAAAGGATTCTTCAAGACAGGATTTACTTCCACTTGGAAATAAGTGGATGTATTAGCGAGAGGCAACATGGTTTTGTGAAGGAGGTCATGTCTCACTAACTTGATTGAGTTTTTCGAGGATGTGATGAAGATGATTCATGACGGTAGGGCAGTGGATGTTGTCTATGTGAACTTCAGTAAGACCTTTGACAAGGTTCCTCATGGCAGATAGGTGCAGAAGATGATGTCGCATGGGATCAGAGGTGAGCTGGCAAGGTGGATACAGAACTGACTTGGTCATAGAAGACAGAGGGTAGCAGTGGAAGGGTGCGTTTCTGAATGGAGGGCTCTGACAAGTGGTGTTCCTCAGGAATCAGTGCTGGGACCTTTGCTGTTTGTAATATATTTAAATGATTTGGAGGAGAATGTAACTGGTTTGATTAGTAAGTTTGGTGCATTTGCGGAAAGTGACGAGGGCCATCAGAGGATACAGTAGTATGTAGATTGGTTGGAGGCTTGGGCAGAGAGATGGCAGATGGAGTTTAATCTGGATACGTGAGGTAATGCATTTTAGAAGGTCTAATAAAGATAGGAAATATACAGTAAATTGCAGAACCCATAAGAGTATTAATAGGCAGAGGGATCTGGGTGTACAGGTACACAGGTCACAGAAAGTGACAATGCAGGTGGAGAAGATAGTCAAGAAAGCATGTGATATGCTTGCCGTCAGTGGTCGGGGCATTGAGTTTAAAAATTGGCAAGTCACGTTGCACCTTAGTTAGGCCGCAGTTGGAATATAGTGTTCAATTCTGGTCGCCACGTTACCAGAAAGGTGTGGAGGCTTTGGAGAGGGTACAGAAAAGATTTACCAGGATGTTGCCTGGTATGGCGGGCATTAGCTATGAGGAGAGGTTGCAGAAACTTGGTTTGTTTTCACTGGAGCAATGGAGATTGAGAGGTGATCTGATCTACAAAATTATGAGGGGCACGGACAGAGTGGATAATCAGAAGCCTTTTCCCAGGGTGGAAGAGTCAATTACTCAGGGGCACAGGTTTAAGGTGCGAGGGGCAAGTTTTAAAGGAGATATACAAGTTTTTTACACAGAGGGTGGGGGTTGCCGGAGGAGTTAGTGGAAGCAGATACGATAGTGAGTTTTATTCGGCGTCTGGACAAATACATGAATAGGGTGGGAATAGTGGGATATGGTCCCTGGCAGGGTAGAGGGTTTTAATTCAGTCAGACAGCATGGTCAGTGCAGACTTAGAGAGCCAAGAGCCTGTTCCTGTGCTGTAATTTTCTTTGTTCTTTCTCATGCCGCACAAATTTGATTGAATTCTTTGAAGAGGTGACAAGGAGAATCAAATGAGGGTAGTGCAGTGGATATTGTCTACATGGATTTTTGTAAGCTATTTGACAAGGTCCCACATGGCAGATTGGTCAAAAAAGTAAAAGCCCTTGGGATACAGAGTAATGTGGTAAATTGGATCCAGTGTTGACTTAGTAACAGGATACCCTTGCTAATGGAAAGCTGATTCAAGTGGTGTTCCACAGGGTTTGGTGTTGGGACCTCTGCTGTTTGTTTTAGATATTAATGATTTAGACTTGAACATGGAGAGCCCAATTGGGAAATTTACAGATGACACTTAAGTTGGTTGTGTAGTGGATAGTGTAAGGGGATAATTGTAAGCTCCAAAATTATGTAGATAGGTCGATGGAGTGGGCAGGAAAGTGATAAGTGGAGTTCAACCCTAATAAGTGTATTTGGGAAGGTCAAACAATGAAGGGGAAAACACAATAAACAGGAATGTACTGGGACAGATAGATACAGTGATAGATTTTGGCATGCAAGTGCACAGGTCCCTAAAGGTACAGGTAGGTAATATAAGGAAGGTATGTGGAATGCTCTCCTTTGTTGGCATAAGTAGAGCATACAAAAGTAGGTATATAATGATGAAACTATAAGATACTGGTGAGGCCTCAAACTGGAATACTGTGTGCAGTTCTGATCATCACATAAGAATAATGCAATTGCTGTGGAGTGCAGGGAAGATTTATTAGAAAGTTGCCAAGGCTGGAGAATTGTAACCACAAAGAGAAATTGGAGAGCTTGGAATTGTTTTCCTTGGAACAGAGAAGGCTGTGGGGATGACATGATTGAGATATGCAAAGTTGTGAGCAGTAGGGAGAGAGTAGACAGGAGGAATCTTTCTCTTGGTAGAGTTCAAAAACCAGAGATCATAGATTCAAGCTAAGTGGCAGAAGGATTAGCAGGGACATGAGGTAAAGCTTTTTTATGCAGGGGGTGGTAGGTGTCTGGAATTTGCTGTGTGAGTTGGTGTTGGAAGTGGACACCCAAACTTGTTTAAGGAGTACCTTAGAGCACTTTTAAGTGCTGTGCTGTAAATTGCAGGGTTGTGGGCCATGTGCAGGAAGATGGCACCTTTCTGTTTTTAGGTCAACATGAACAAGATGGGTTGAATGGACCCCTTCTATGGTGTATCGTTTCTGTTTCTATGGTATTATAGTACTGCTTTAAAGTATATTTAAAGTGACCTTTTTTAAATAAAACGTCGTGCTGTTTTTATTGTTTCCGCTCCATGTATTCCAGCATCTAATCTGATACTCTTTCTGTTTCTCAGCTACTGAGTGAAATGGTTAGCTTTTGGGTATCAAGGAAAATCTTTTGGGATTTACATGGCCTTGCACTTTTCTGGGTCAAGAATTGGTCATCCTCTTGGTGTGGAATTTGATTCTGTGATCTTCTGTGATCTTACTGCTTTCCAGCATTTTACCTGTCATTTGAAGGAGAGGAGGCAATTTAGGAACATAGGAATTAGGAGTGGAGTAGGCAATTCAGCCCTTTGAGTCCATCCTACCATTTAACATGATCATGGCTGATCTTATCCTGGTCTCAAATTCACTTACCTGCCTGCTCCCCATCGCTTTTCATTGGAAACATATCCATTTCTTCCTTGAATTTGTTGATTGATTCTGCCTCCGCTGCACTCTGGGGCAGTGAGTTCCATTAATTCACAATGCTCTGAAAGAAGTAGTTTCTCCTCATCTCAGTTTTGAACCTACCTCCTCTCACTCTGTCTGTGACTTCTTGTTCTAGACTGCCCCACAAGGGGAAACATCTGTTCAACATCCGCCTTATTAATCCCTTTAGCATTTGAAATACCTCAATCAGATTCCCCCTCATTTTTCTCAACTCCAGTGGGTACAAGCCCGAACTATCCAACTGCTCCTCGTGCAAGAGCCCTTCTTTGTACTTCCTTTGAATTGCCTTCAGTGCCACCACATCCTTCTTCATGTAAGGAGACCAAAACTCCAGTTGTGGTCTCACCAACGCCTTATACAATTGTAACAACACTTGTTTACTTATAAAATCTAGTCCTTTTGCAATAAATATCAAGATTTCATTTGTCTTCCTTACTATATGCTGCATCTACATACTCATTTTTATGATTCATGCTCAAGGACGCACAGCTCCCACTGCACTGATGCACTTTGAATTTGCTCCCATTTAAGTAATAATTTGCTTTTTTATTTTTGTGGCCAAAATAGATAACCTCACATTTATCCACATTAAATTCCCATTTGCCAGATTCTGGCCCATCCTAGACAATCAATATCTATCTGTAAACTATTTACATGGGATTTTACGGACTCACTCGTCCTGAAACCGTAAAATCCCATCCAAGGTTAACAGACCTTTCCATGGTCTGCCCCTCACCTGCTCCGATTCCAGAAGAGGGCAGGATGGTAAAATTCCAGCCATTATCTCCTCACCACAGCCTGCTTTCCCACCTATTTTACTATCGTCCATAAATTTTGCTACATTATACTCTGTCTCTGCTTGCAGATCATTTATATAGATTGTAAATAGTTGAGATCCAAAAACTGAAAACTCAATGGCACCCCACTAGTTACAGTTCACCATCCAGAAAAGGACGTATTTATCCCGGCTCTGCTTTCTGTGAGTCAGCCAAAGAACAAAGAACAAAATCAGCCCGGGAAACAGGCCCTTCGGCCCAACGAGCCCGCGCCGCCATCTCAACACCACCAGTCCCCCTCTCCACCCACGACCCCTGTCTAATGTTTTATGGCCATCCAGATTGAGGGAATCTGATTTAGGGACAATTTATTCCTGCCAATCAGCCTAACAGCACATCTTTGGGGTGTGGGAGGAAACTGGAGCACCCGGAGAAAACCCACGCAAGCACGGGGGGAATGCGCAAACTCCCCCAGACACCGGCCCAAATCCATGTGTCTGCACAGCAATCAGAGATAGTCACTGAGCTGTCGTCTTGCCCAGTACCTTGTCCAGTTTAGGCACACACTAACGACATGAAGCACTAGGCCAATCTCGAACAACCAAGAGCAGCCCCAGTACGACCCATCGCGTGTATGCCCCTCGTTGGACACGAGGTGGACTGACTTAAAACCTGTGAATGAAAAGAGAAAAAAACATTATTATCACACCATATCCATTTACATTACCAGGGATGCCCCAATGCTAATGACCCTTATTTAAAACAATCTCCTATATCCACCCATCTCCAACCCAGTCATGTGCCTGTCTAAGTTACTCTTAAATGACTCTAGTGTGTTTGCCTCCACCACCTTACTTGGCAGAGCATTCCATACCCCCACTGTCCTCTGTGTGAAAAACCTCCCTCTAATACCTGTGTTGTACCTCTCCCCCCTCACCTTAAGTCCATGGCCCCTTGTCCTCTATCTAAGCCAAAACTCTACCCCCAACCTTCTGGATCTAAAACTTTAGTATTTGACTCTGTCTTCACTCTTTCAATCTGAATTTGAAACTCTAGCATGCTGTGATCACTCCTTTCAAGAGGATTCTTAACTACAAGACCATTTGTCAACACTTCATTGTTAAATAATACCTAATCTAAAGTAGCCAATTCTCTGGTTGGCTCCATGACATGTTGTTCTAAGAAACAATCCCTAATGCACTCCATGAACAGTTTCTCAAGGCTACCTTTGCCAGGTTGATTAATCCAGTCAACGTGCATGTTAGAATCACCCACAATTACTGTTGTCCCCTTCTCACAAGCCCCCATTATTTCATAGTTTATACTATGCCCTACTTCAGAAGTACTTTTCAGGGGCCTGTAAATTACTCCTGCCAAGGTGTTCTTTCCTTGCTTTTTATTTCCACCCAGACTGATTCAACATTTTAGCCCCTATTGCCAATGTCATTTCTTAAACAGCATTGATATCATCCTTAATCGATAAAGCAACTCCAGCTCCTTCTTGTCCTTCTGGAATGCCTTGGACATTTAACTCCCAGTCCTGATCTTCCTGTAACCACTTTTCAGTAATCCCCACCAGGTCATACCCATTTATCTCTATTTGTGTCGTCAGCTCATTAACTTTATTCCAAATACTGCATGCATTTAGGTACAAGATTTTTAAATAAGTCCCACTGATTTGTCTTTCTCTGCTAATATTTTCTTGTTGCAATGCCTTCCACACTGTCCATCCTTCTTCATTAATCCTTGATAACACTGAGCCTCTTCTCTTCCATTTACTCCAACTTTCAACTCACCTTTTGATCCTTTATGTTTCCTTCACTCATCATGGCCCTGCCTGTTTCTCCTATTAACCTCTACCTTCTGCTCACCTGCTGCTTTAGTTTCCACTCCCATGTCTTATCCAGCATGTTACAAATCATTTGGAGGAGAATGGACAAGATCTTCTATCACACTGTACCTCATGCCTGCCTGTTCTGTTGTAGGACATTCCTTCGCCATGTCAAACTATTTAGGTGCAGACATTTGGCAGTTGTTGAGATTTGTAAATTATTGGATACTGCCTCTTATCCTGTTTCCTTGATACTAAGCATGAGAATTTGCTGAATGGTTGGATACTAATTGGATGAAGGCAGTAGGGTGACACAATAATTAGTACTGCTGTTTCACAGCACCAGGGACTCTGGTTCACTTCTGTCCTTGGGTGACTGTGGAGTTTCTGCTTCTGCATGTGTTTCCTCCAGGTGCTCTCCACAGACCAAAGATGTGCAGTTGGTTGCATTGGCCATGCTAAATAGTCCCTTAGTGTCAAAAGATGTGTAGGATCAGTGGGTGAGTCGTGGTAATTGTATGGGGTTATGAGGATGGGGTGAGCCTGGGTAAGATGCTCTTTCAGAGAGTTGATGCAAACTTGATGGGCTGAATGGCCACCTCCTGCAGTGTAGACATTCTGTGGTTCTTTATGGTTCTATGAAAGTCTTTGCTACATGTGAAGCTGGAAATATTCGTGGTGGACTGCAATTCTGCAAAGCTACTATGATTTGGACAAATCCAAATGTATAAAGCACTTTTTATATATAGAGGGCTTTGCAGCTGAGGAAGAACATGAACTGACCTGATCAGCAGCTACCAGCTCCTCCACTGTCAACAGCATGATCATCCATACCTTAGCAATGTTCTCTCCTCAAAGTAAATGGGTGATAACTTAGTGCTGATGTATGCAATAAGTTGAATAGTGAGGTCTGACACTGAGGTGTTGGCTTTTTTCTGGGCCAGTAGGAACCTTGGTGTACTGGGGTGATGAAATATTTTATACCATGAATCACATTGGGGCCAAGTTCTTTCTGCGTAGGTTTGCCAGTGCTGTTGGGAGGAGTTTAAACTAGTTTGGCAGGGGGTGGGGACACAAAATATTAGTAAATTAGAGACACATAATGCTACAGTAAAGGAAACAAGTCAAAGTGAGCTCAGCTATATTGGATGTCAAGAGAGAAAGGCAAGGCTGGCTGGTCTTTAATGCTAGGAGTATAATAGGTAAAACTGATGAGTTAAAGGAGTGGATTGATAATTGGAAGTGTGGTATTATTGCCATCACGGAGATTTGGTGGAGGGAAGGGCAGGACTGCCAACTCAACATTCCAAGGTATAGGATCTTCAGGGCAAGACAGAGGTGGCTGTTGCAAAATTACTTAAGGAGTAATTGTTTGGCTGGAGCAGATCAGAGAGGGAGAGATTCTTAGCAGGAGTGCTGCGAGTAGCCAAAGTACTGGTGTTTTATTTATTTGTTCTGTTTTTTCACGGGTTTTTCTTTCACGGGTTTTTCTTTTCAAGGGTTAAACTAAGGGAAGTGGAAGTCGCCCGCAGGGGATTCTGGGAGGTTGAGTTTTTTTTCCCTCGAGGCTGTGCAGGCGTCTGACATCAGCCAGTTGTGAGCGGGAGGTTTAAAGAGCAGGCCACTCTATACAGCGGGCAGCGTTGAGAGCAGGCACAGAATGAGCTGGGAGCAGAGTGAGAGCTAAAGAGCTTTGGCTCATCGGGCTTAGGTGAAAAGGGCGGGGCAGGGTAAGTTTGATTCTTAATTACTTCTTTCTCTGTCCCTTAAAAAAAAGGGAAATTATGAGTATGAGGCCAGTCTGTTGTTCCCAGTGTAGGATGTGGGAGGTCCTGGAGGTTCCTGGCCTCCTGGACGTACATATCTGTGCTGGGTGTGTTAAACTGCAGTTCGTAAGGGACTGTGTTAGAGAACTGGAACTGCAGCTCGAGGATCTTTGTCTGTTTAGGGAAAATGAGGAGGTGATAGACAGGAGCTACCGGCAGGTGGTCACAACGGGGCCACGGGCGGCAGGTAAGTGGGTAATGGTCAGGAAGGGGAAAGCTCGGGTGATAGAAGGCACCCCAGTGGATATGCCCCTTCACAATAAGTACTCCTGTCTGAGTACTGCAGGGGGGGACAGCCCACCTGGGGGGACCAGCAGTGGCCGTGTCTCTGGAGCAGAGACCGGTCCTGTAACTCAAAGGGCCAAGGAAAGGAGAAGGAAGGCATATTAATTGGGGACTCTACAGTGAGGGGTCAGATAGGCGATTTTGCGGAGATAGATGGGAATCTCGAATGGTGGTTTGCCTCCCTGGTGCTGGGATCCTGGATGTCTCTGGTCACGTCCCAGAAATCCTGAGGTGGGAGGGAGAGGAGCCAGAGATAGTGATATAGGTGGGAAGAGGGAAGGGGTCATGAAAAGGGAATATAGGGAGTTAGGTAGACAGTTGAAAAGGAGGAACGCGGAGGTAGTAATCTCGGGATTGCTGCCTGTGCCATGGGAAAGTGAGAGCAGGAATGGAATGAGGTGGAGGATGAATGCGTGGCTGAGGGACTGGAGCAGGGGGCAGGGATAGCCCAGGAAATTACCGACAAGTGAGTCTAACCTCAGTGGTTGGTAAGTTGATGGAGAAGATTCTGAGCGACAGGATTTATGAACATTTAGAGAAGTTTAGTATGCTCAATAGTAGTCAGTATGGCTTTGTCAAAGGCAGATCATACCTTACGAGCCTCGTTGAGTTCTTTGAAAATGTGACTAAACACATTGACGAAGGAAGAGCGGTAGATGTGGTTTATATGGACTTCAAGGCATTCGATAAGGTCCCCCATGCAAGACTTGTTGAGAAAGTGAGAGGGCATGGGATCCAAGGGGCTGTTGTTTTGTGGATCCAGAACTGGCTTGCCTGCAGAAGGCAGAGAGTGGTTGTAGATGGGTCTTTTTCTGCATGGAGGTTGGTCACCAGTGGAGTGCCCCAGGGATCTGTTCTGGAACCCTTGCTGTTTGTAATTTTCACAAAAGACCTGGATGAGGAAGTGGAGGGATGGGTTGGTAAGTTTGCTGACAACACGAAGGTTGGTGGCGTTGTGGATAGTTTGGAGGGATGTCAGAAGTTGCAGCATGGCATAGATAGGATGCAAGGTTGGGCGGAGAAGTGGCAGATGGACTTCAACGCGGATAAATGTGTAGTGGTCCATTTTGGCAGGTCAGATGGGATGAAGGAGTATAATATCAAGGGTAAGACTCTTAGCAGTGTAGGGGAATCAGAAGGACCTTGGGATCCGGGTCCACAGGACTCTTAAATCGGCCTCGCAGGTAGAGGATGTGGTTAAGAAGGCGTATGGTGTACTGCCTTCATCAATCAAGGGATTGAGTTTAAGAGTTGGGATATAATGCAACTTTATAAGACCCTAGTCAGATGCCTTTTGGAGTACTGTGCTCAGTTCTGGTCGCCTCATTACAGGAGGTTTGTGGAAGCTATTGAAAGGGTGCAGAGGAGATTTACAAGGATGTTGCCTGGATTGGGTGGCATGCCTTATGAGGATAGGTTGAGGGAGCTCGGTCTTTTCTCCTTGGAGAGACGAAGGATGAGAGGTGACCTGATAGAGGTGTATAAGATACTGAGAGGTATAGACTGGGTTGATTGTCAGAGGCTTTTTCCCAGGGCTGAAATGGTTGCTACAAGAGGACACAGGTTTAAGGTGCTGGGGAGTAAGTACAGAGGAGATATAACAAAAAACAAAGAACAACACAGCACGGGAAACAGGCCCTTCGGCCCAACGAGCCCACGCCACCATTCTAACATTATGAATGCTCTCCTCTACTCATGACCTTTGTCTACACCTATTGGGGAAGATTGAGGGAAGACGAATTTAGGGACAATTTGTTACACCAATCAGCCTAAGAGCACGTTTTTGGGATGTGGGAGGAAACCGGAGGACCCGGAGAAAACCCACGCAATCATGGGGAGAATATGCAAACTCCTGCAGACACCGGCCCAAATCCACGTATCTGCACAGCAAACAGTGATAGTCACTGAGCTGTCATGTTGCCTGTCAGATGGTCCAGTTTAAGCGTACACTAACGACGTGAAGCACTAGGCAACTCTCGAAGCAACATCCAAGAGCAGCCCTTGCACGACCCACCGCGTGTATGCCCCTTGTTGGTCAACAAGGCCGACCGAATCACCTGTGAAGTAAAAGAAAAGACATCAATAAACATGCAAAACTTAGACATTTACGGAATCCCCAGAAGCGCAGAAAATAAGGGGTAAATTTTTCACTCAGAGGGTGATGGGTGAGTGGAATCAGCTGCCATCGGTGGTGGTGGAGGCAAATTTGATAGGGTCTTCTAAGAGACTTCTGGATGAGTACATAAGACTTAATAGGATTGCACCTAGTAGGTAGGGATATAATCGGTGCAACCTGTGGGTTGAAGGGCCTGTTTGTGCTGTAGTTTTTCTATGTTTTATGTTCTATGAGTCAGTTACTGCAAAAAGGAGAGGTGATATCTTGGAAGAGTCTTCAAATGATGCTTTATGGTACAACTTAGGGACTTAAAGGGGGCAGCCACATTACTGGGAGTGTATTACAGGCCCCCAAAGAGTCAGCGGGAAATAGAGGAGTAGATATTTGGGCATATTTGGCCTATCTTGTCCATACCAACCAGGAAACCCAGGTGCCCCTTCTAATGCCATCTGTCTGTACCTGACCCATAGTCCTGTAGTTTACAGTAGTTGAGGTGCAGAACCAGACACTTGAGTTCAGGGTCTCTGCCTCCGCCACCAATTGGAATTCCAGACACCCTCTACTCTCTGTAAAAAAGTTTTTCCTCATGTCCCCTCTACTACTCCTACCACTTATCTTGAATTTATGTCCCTTGGTTCTAGAATTCTCTGCCAAGGCAAACTATTTTATCCTATTCACTCTATCTCTTCCCTTCATAATTTTGTATACCTTAATCAAGTCACCCCTCAGTCTCCTTTGTTCGAAGGAAAGTAACCCCAACCTATCCGATCTCTCCTCATAGCTACACTTCCCTAGCCCTGGCAGTATTCTTGTAGTCGTTCTTTGCACTTTCTCCACTACAAGCAGGAGCAGGCCAACAGGCCCTTCAAGCCTGCCTCACCATTCAATACGACCAAGGCTGATCAATGCCAGCCTCAACTTCTTTTCTGTGGCATTTCCCCATAGCCCTGTATCTTTTAATATATCCAGTATTTATCCACCTTCAGACCAATTACGTCCTTCTTGTAATATCGTGACCAGAACTGCACACAATATCCAGTCGTGGCCTCACCAGTCTTTTATACAATTCCAATATTATATCCTTACTTTTATATTTTTTACCTTTGCCAATGAAGGAGATCATTTCATATGCCTGTTTTGCAACCTTGTCGACATGACCTGCTGTCAAGATCTCTCACTTCACCTACCTTTCTTGGTATATTCTCATTTATTGTGTTTTCCTTTTTACTGTTTGACTTGTCTAAATGCAATGTTCATGCTTCTGTATGTTAAAATCCTTCTGCCACTTTACTCCCCATTCCACCAGCTCATCTATACCATTTTGGAGATCATAGCTATCCTCTACACTATCCACTACTCAGCCAATTTTTGAGTTGTCTGCAAGTTTCCCAATCGTGCCTCCCATGTTCACCTTCAAATCATTAATATATAACACATACAGTAAGGGTCCCAATAGCAAGCCCTGTGGAACACCATTTGAAACAACTTTCCAATTTAAGGATATCCACGACCTTTGTATCCTAAGTCAACTTTTGATCCAGTTTGCAACATTGCGCTGCATCCCATGGGCTTTTACTTTTTTGAGCAATCTGCCATGTAGGACTTTGTCAAACACCTTGCTAAAATTAATGTACACATCCACTACACAACCTTCATCAATTCTTCTTGTCACTTCTCTGAATTGAATGAAATTTGTGAGATAAGAACTTCCTTTAACAAATCCATCCTGATCATCTGACTAGTCCATGCCTTTCAAGTTACACTTAACCCTCAGGATTGATTCTACTAATTTGCCCACCACTGATGTATAACTAACTGGCTTATACTTGTTTGGCATTTCCTTCAATCCCTTTTTAAACAATGGAATTACATTTGCATTTTTCCAGTCCTCGGTACTTCTCCTCTAGTGAGGATTGGAAAATCATCCTCAGAGCATCTGCTATCTCCTCCACGATTCTTCAACAGCCTCAGAAATAATCCATCTGGCTCTGGTGACTTACAAATTTTCAAGGATTCCAGCCCTTTGAGTATTTCCTCTCTCTTTATGATTATCCCATCCAATATCTGTGTTCTTCTTGGACTATATCTGCATCATCCCTTTCCTTTGTAAGCATAGAAACAAAGTATTCATTTAGAACCCATCCTACAGCCTCTACATGTATACACGCATGTACCCTTCTTCATCTCTGATAAGTCCCACTTTTTCCTTAACCAACCTTTTACTCTTGATTTAATGGTAAAACATCTCTGCGTTTTCTTTAACTTCTTGCATACTGCTAATATGCATACTGGTAAGATGTGGTTGTATCTATAAGCAAGCTCAGGAGATAAACAATTTGTGTTAGGAGGAGCAACAGTAAAGTGGTTGGCAACTACCCAACATGGCGGTAGAGTGAAAGCAGCAGCTGTTGCTCAAAACATTGTCCAAGTGGGAGAGGCAGCTGTTTGTTCCGCAGATTAACTAGGTGGACTCGGTCTGCCCAGCTGAGGCTATCACCTCACAAAGGTACAAAGGAATGAGTGAGGTTCGGGGGTTTTGTGAAGAGGAGCTGTTGAGTGATTGGGAGGAAGGGCTGATTGAGTGAGTCATTCTTTGGGCAGGGAGGGGGGACAGGGTTTTAATTGATACATTTTTCCCAACTTCAAATGCTTCTGCAAGCACATCCATCATATTAATGGTAAGTAGAGGGCTAATTAGAGAAAGAAATTGCCTGTAGGGGGAAGCAAGAAGTTGGTAAATAGCAGAAGACAACCAAAAACTTTGGGAACAAGAAAAGGATGGTCAAAACTCAGAATAAAAACACATTATTGTGGACGCTGGAATCTGAAACCAAAAGAGAAAATGTTGGAAAATCTCAGCAGGTCTGGCAGCATCTGTAGGAAGAGAAGTGAGCTAACATTTCAAGTCTAGATGACCCTTTGTCAACTTTAGATTCGAAATGTGAATTCTTCTCTCCTTACAGATGCTGCCAGCCCTGCTGAGATTTTCCAGCATTTTCTCTTTTGATCAAAACTCTGAAGTTGGTTTTATCCTTATACGCTCTCTGTATAATTTAATTGCAGGTTTCTCAGGATGTCCTTCTCAAATATTCTTCAGAGAAAAAAAACATGATAGATGAAATAATAACAATATAGGCAACAATACCCTGGGTAGTGTTCGGTACAGAATTAAAAAAGACATGGGAGGGCAAAAGTAAAAAATGGAATTCAATAGCAAGTCATCAACCAATGCCACTTGACAGCACTGCTTCTGATCATGGAGAAAATGTGGAGATATTTGACATTGCACAAATTAATTTTCCAGGGCCAGGAAGATCTTTTGGTAGTAACTATGCAGTTGGTATGCTGTTAAAAACCTGATTACACTTCATTCAACAGGGATTATTATACCAACATTAGAGGTATTGGGCAAAATCTTACCAAAAAAAAGGCAGAATGTTGGTTCTGGCAAGTAAATTGGTGTGTTTCCTTCCAAAGAAACATGCCAGTCCTCTCTCCAGATCTTGTCCCACACTGCCACAAAAAAAAGGTGGATATGTTTCATGCTGTCATAGAAAGGGGCGGAGCTCAACACACCAGCAAAGCCCAGCTGCATGGAGATTGAGCACAATGTTCAAAGGGTCAGACCAAAGAGTAACCGTCATCCCACTGCACCACAGAGGTCTCAAGGGGCTCCCCTTCACCTCCATTAAAATGCTCCTCCACTCCCCCAATACAGCCAGCATTCAGCCCTGTTATCACAGCTGGCATTCACCCCCAGCAATTAGAGCCGGTATTCATCACTTCCCCACCCCAACAATCAGTGCTGGAACTTCCTTCCACTCCTGAACATTGGACCCATTTCCCCCCACTAACTTGCCATCTACAGTTAACGTTGCTGCCCCTCTGCCCCTTCCTCCCTGAACATTGAATCCTTTACACCAACCCACACAGTAAATGCCAGCATCGTCTCCAACTGGCCATTGTCAGCATGTCCAGCTCCCATGTGCACCACAATAAATTAATTCCCCCCTCCTCCCCCCACCGAATGAGGCTCCCACTGGGGTCTGCCCCTTGGCACAGGTTGACACCATGCAATCTCACCAGCGTGATTCATGACTTCTGGATTTTGTCAGATCTTGTGCCCATGCTATCATATTTGCAGATGGCAAGCCCAGGCCATAGTGTCAGCGTGGTTGAGTTGGTAGCACTCATCCCTCTGAATCATAACGTTCTGGATTTAAGCTCTACTTCAGGACTTGAGCACAGAATTCAATGTTGTGAAACCTGAGGGAGTACTACATTGTTGGAGGCACTGTCTTTTGATTGAGGCACTAAACTGTGTCACTATCTCTGCTGGGGAGAATGCAAACTATTCCATGACACCATTTCAGGAAGAATAGGAGGGTTATTCTCGTGTTCTGGGCAATATTTATCTCCCAGTCAGCGTCACACAAACAGATTATCTATTTATTATCACAATTACTGGTTATAGGAATTTGCCATATGCAAATTGCCAGTGAACGTTTTATACAACAATGACTACGTTTAAGAAGTAGTTTATTAGCTGTATAGCAATTTTAGAAATACAATTGTTCTTGAAATTACTCTATAGATGCAAGTCTTTTTTCATTGTAAAAAGGCAAGTTCATTCAGTTCAGTAATTTCTAGCTGATTGCAGTCTTATGGATACCTCAAAAAGACATCCTGTCCAGAACTGTAGAATTATTGATATCAATTTATGAATCTTCGTACTGAACTGCACATTTGCAGACTCCAGAAGTTGCTGTCAGTTTTAGAGGAGTAATGATGACAAACATGGAGGGCAGAATTTTTCCAACCTGCCTGAGTGGGAGCAGAATAACTAGCAGGAGCCAAAATATCGGAATCCCGCTAATATACAAATAATTCGCAATTCTCCCGATGGTGAGTAATGGCAGGTCAGGTATCTCTTCGACTAGTGGTGTGAATTTCACATTAAATTAGTTGCTCAGCACAATCACCTGCTGACTTACAATATCGAGTAGGAAATCATATCAGTGTGAATCACGTTTTGAAAAGTGTGGTGTGCAGCAGTTGGACCTCATTTTCGTTCACGACTGTGACGTGAGTGTAACATTCATTGCCTACTTGCCACAGCACTCTACCAGTTTCAGTGCACTGCCAGTGGAACACCACAGTGCTAGGGATATGAGGTTGGTCTGTTCCTGGTGTGTGCCTCTGTAGTCCTGAAGGCCACAATTGTGCAGTGATACTTAGGCATAGAACATAGAACACTACAGCACAAACAGGCCCTTTGGCCCACGAGTTGCGCCGATCACATCAATACCTACCAATCCATAGACCTATCTATAACCCCCAATCCTATTAAATCCCATATACTCATCCAGAAGTCTTTTAAAAGACCCCAGCGAGTTCGCCTCCACCACCACTGACGGCAGCTGATTCCATTCACTCACCACCCTCTGAGTGAAAAACTTACCCCTAACATCACTTCTGTACTTGCCTCCCCGCACCTTAAGTCTGTGTCCTCTCGTAGCGATCATTTCAACCTGGGGAAATAGCCTCCAAGAATCCACCCTATCTATTCCTAGGCAGTTGCACCTTCAGACAGTGACACAAGAGTAATCGTCACTGCATCATGGAGATCTGGAGGGGCTTGCCTTCACCTCCGCTAAAATGCTCCCCCGTCCCCTCATTATAGCCAGTATTCAGCCCTGGTATCGTAGCCAGCATTCACCCCCCTCAATTAGAGCCGGTAATCATCACCTCCCAACCCCAACTGTCAGCGCTGGAACTTTCTTCCTTCCTTTGTGCCACAATATTATTGTGGCATAAAAGTGATGGGTTGCACTGAGATTGATACATTTGGGAGGGCTGGACTGGGAAGGGAGGTCATGGTGTTTAGTTCTGAGGGCAATGAAGAACTCACAGAAAGTCAGTCTGTTCTCTGGGGCTAGCAGGTCAGAATCAGAGAATAGAGACATGCCTAGACCTCTCAGTCAGGAGTTAAGAGAGCATTACAGAATTGTAAAAGTGCAGAAGGAGGCTATATTCTGCCCATCACGTCTACATTGGCTCTCCAAATGAGCTTTATGATTTAATGTCATTTTCTTGCCTTTTCCCCATATGTTTGCACATTCACTGAAACCTGCTTCCATCACATATCCAGGAAGTGTGTTCCAGACTGTAACTACAGATTTTTTCTCATTGCATTTGCTTCTTTTGCAAATCACTTCAAATCTGTGTCGTCTCATTCTCAATCATTTTATGAGTGGGAACAGTTTCTCCCTATCAGACCCTTGAGGCAGTCATGAGTGCAGTGAGCCCTGCTGCAGGTCCCCGCATGCCCATGTTTAACTCTCACTCCAGAGAGGGTCAGGAGCTGTGTGCTCAATTGAGATAATGGACAGAGTGATGTGCAGATGTCCATGGACTTGTCTGTCCTTCTAAGGCTGCAAAGGGATCATAATGATTATGAACGACATCAGGAGCCTATATTTGGGGAAAAAGTAAAGGAAGAGGAGGTACGTGAAGCTTTTGTGAGGAGTTGTGGGGGAGAGGGGGGGTTCTCTTCACACCTTTAGAAGGGGAAAGTAGAGATGCACATAGGGAAATGAGCATATCAACAATGACGGGCTTGGGGATGAGGGTAGAAATGTTGACCACAACAACAATGGGCTCTAGCATTGCTGGGGACAGCCGAAGAATATTAGGAGGGAACTTTCCCTTCACATTGAGGTTCCAGATAAATTTCTGGGTGTACAGTTAGATATGGAGCATCAAAGCTTGTTTCAAGAAATACCAACTTGCACCCTCCTACTAATGACACAGTAATAAATCAAAAGTAGAAGTGAATCTGCATGGGAGGGGTTTGAGGCAGTGCAGGAGGAGCACACAGCTGGGCTAAGGGGGCCCTTTATGTGTGTATGCCCTCTAACTTACTGGTGCCACAATATTAAAATAGAGTCAGAGTTGAGAGAAAGGAAGAAGACTATCTTGAAGAGCTAGCCATTGGATCGCAGGCTTTTTGCCATGCTGTAACAGAAATGTGAGAATCAGTGGCTTAACATCACAGTCATTACACAGCAATGTGAAATTTGAGAATGGAGGCAACCATTAAGGAATCACAGGTATTGCACAAATGGCATCCTACCAATAGAAGGTTCTCCTCTGCTTTCAAGAATTATCAGATGTAATGGGCCAAAGGGCATCCAGTCATTAATCATGTGCAATTCATTATTAATAATGAGGTCTGAGATTGGTGCACTGAGCTAAGTCAGCTAGCATGTGTCATTCAAACCTTCTCCAACCACTGTGGGATTCAGGTGTTAAGTCTCAGAGATGTCATCTTGATCACCTTGATGTGCCTGTTTGATTTGATTTATTATTGTGATGTATTTGCATACAGTGAGAAGTGTTGTTTCTTGCGAATTATAAAGACAATTCATACCGTTCATACAGTACTTAGAGGAGAAGGAGAGAGCGCAGAATGTAATGTTACAGTCATAGCTAAGGTGTAGAGAAAGATCAGCTTAATATAAGGTAAGTCCATTCAAAAGTCTGACGGCGGCAGGGAAGAAGCTGTTCTTGAGTCGGTTGGACCATGATTTCAGACTTTTGTATCTTTTTCCCAACGGAACAGGGTGGAAAAGACAATGTTTGGGGTGTGTTGGGATCCTTGATTTTACTGTCTGCTTTTCTGAGGCCATGGGAAGTGTAGACAGAATTAGTGGATGGGAGGCTGGTTTGTGTGATGGACTGGATTACATTCACAAACCTTTGTACTTGCTTGTGGTCTTGGTCAGAGCAAGAGCCTGGAAAGAATGCTTTCTGTGGTGCATCTATAAAAATTGGTGAGAGTCATAGCAGACATGCTGAATTTTCTTAGCCTCCTGAGAAAGTAGAGGCATTGGTGGGCTTTCTTAACTATAGCGTCAGCGTGGAGGCACCAGAACAGATTGTTGGTGATCTGGACACCTAGAAACCTGAAGCTGTCAACTATTTCCACTTCATTTCCATTGATGAAGACAGAGAAGTGTCCTCCACTCTGCTTCCTGAAGTCAATGATTATCTCCTTCATTTTATTGACATTGGTAAGGCTATATGGCTAATAGAGCAGAAAACACTATATACTGTAACATTTGTCATTGGTTCAAGATTGTAAGCTTCACTATTATATGGTCGCCTGTTATTCATTAATCTATTCAATCTATCTTTTCAGAGAGAAGGATGAAACAGTTTTGGATCCAGGGCTCAATGCTGCCTTTTCAAGCATTCTAGTACAATGAGGAGGAGCAGGAGGATCAGGCAACACTAAGCATAAGTTCAGGAGGGGGCCCTGCCTGAGTTGCAGGGGAGCCACAGCAAAAACATGAGGATAAGGGAGATAGACCCAAAACATGGGAGGAAACATGCTTGACTTAGGGTACATTGAAGAAGACTCCTATTTACTGATGAATGAGACAATACTGTGCATGTCTGCACTTGGCCTGAGCTCTGGTAGATCACATCTGTCACATTCTTTGAGGGGAGCTAACAGCTGGCAGAGTCAAAGCTACCCCCTATCAGTGACCTTGAAGGTGATCACTATGCTCAGATTCTTTGCCTGCAGATTTATTTGTCATCTCACAGTCTGTCGCATATATATGCATCAAAGAGTTCACAGATACCATGTAGAGCAAGTGTTGTACTGGAATAGGAGTGTGCAGTTTCTCTGGCTCTACTGCTCTGCAGGTTGCACCATAAGTTTATTCACTTACCAAAATGGCCAGTTGTTTACTTGCTTTATTTGTTAGATCCAGAATAAAATAGACATATTCAAGCCTCTTTCAATAAACTCAGCGACTGCCTTGTTATTTAAAAAAACTTATTTTGTAAATGTAAATTGCAAAACTGATTAACATACAATTTGTAATCCAGAAGAGTAATTAATCCCCTTTAAATCCTAACACACATGAAGGGCAAGGCAGATAGTGTCTCTGCAGAATATGTAAGGGAAAAGCCACCCTTTTGGCCAATGGGAAAACTTCGAGGTCATGCATTTTCAATGGAAAAATGGGAAGGCAACTTATTTAAATGGGGAGAGACTTTAAGGTGCTGTGGTGCAGAGGGATCTGGGTGACCTCATTCACGAATCACAGAAAACTAGTATGCAAATACAGCAGATAATAAAGCAAATGGAATATGGCATATATAGCTAAAGGAATAGAGTATAAATATAAGGAAGTATTGTTGGAGCTATACAAGGCATTGGTGAAGCTGTACCTGGAGTATTGTGCAGTTTTCATTCCCTTATTTGAGGAAAGATATAGTGGCATTGGAAATAGTTCAAAGGAGGTTCACTCCAGAGATGAGGGGTTTGTTGTATGAAGAGAGATTGAACAGTTTAGGCCTATACTCTGAAATTTAGAAGAATGATTTGATTTGGTTTATTATTGTCACATGTATTAACATACAGTGAAAAGTATTGTTTCATGTGCGCTACACAAAGCATACTGTTCATAGAGAAGGAAACAAGAGAATTCAGAATGTAGTGTTACAGTCAGAGCTGGGGTGTAGAGAAAGATCAACTTAATACAAGGCAAGCCCATTCAAAAGTCTGACAGCAGCAGGGAAGAAGCTGTTCTTGAGTCAATTGGTACGTGACCTCAGACTTCAGTATCTTTTTCCCGACGGAAGAAGGTGGAAGAAAGAATGAAAGGAGATCAAATTGAGGTATACAAGACTATAAAAGATAAGGATAAAGTAGATGTGGAGTGGATGCATCCGCTGGTGCGGCATTCAATGATGATAGGTCATTGTTTCAGGATAAGGGGTTGCAAATTAAAACAAGAGTTGAGGAGGAACTACTTCTACCAAAGGGTTGTGAATCTGTGGAATTTGCTACCCTTAAGTGCAGTGGATGCTGGGACCATGAGTAAATTTAAGGAGGAATTAGATTTTTTATTGGTAATGGGTTGAAGGGTTATGGGAAGAAGGCAAAAAAATGGGGATGAGGAACATATCAGCCATGATTGAATAGCGGAGCGGATTCAATGGGCTGAATGACCTAATTTTGCTCCTATATCTTATCGATGAAGAAGTATATAGGTAAAAGGATTTTAACATTGTTGATCTGGCATTCCTGCGCGTGAAGATGAATTGCTTATCACAATAATTATTTGTAAGTTTGTTCCAAAGGAGCTTTGGTGTTGAGAAGAACAGAACTGAATCAAGGGTGGTTACATTGATAGATTGAAATGGAAAAAATGGAAAGAGGCTGAAGTGGAGCTTAAGCACCAGCAAAGACCGGTTGGGTAAATGGCCTGTTTTTGTGCCATTTATCCTATGTGATTCAGGTACCTTGTTCATTTCAGTGCGGAAACTCTCAATGTTTGTGACATTTTGGTTTCTGTCATAATCCAAACACATTTACCTGAAATATTTCAATTAAAAATTATTGAACTGCTTTAACCTTCCTGGTTCATTCTCTGTGAGAAGACATCAATTTGATTGGCCATTATCCTATATCCTGACATCACTGTTCTGGATATGTAGCAATCCCCTTTTCTTGACACCATATTCAAACTACAGTTGGAAAGGGGATATCATGCTGCCAAAGATTGATCTTTGTGGGTGAGCAGATTTGCTTGAGGTTAGTGGTAATTTTAGATTGTGGCTGGAATTCTCCAGCTGTTCAAGCCTCACCGCCACTGCCAGTGAAAATGGAGAAATTGGTGCTCAGTGTAATCTCCGCAGCTGCAAGCAAAGTTAGAGATTCCAGTCCTCTGTGTAATTTTTTTGAAAGGCATGAAAATATCTAAATATATAATCTACCTGACTCTATATTGTCTACATCCAAATTTGGGAAAATTTCCTTCAAATTTCACAACTTGCATGAATGAATAATGCTGTGACCAGGTAAGAAGGAGTGAATTGGCTCCCCTCTATTCAGCTTTCTCACTTGATCACAACAAAGGTTTAAGTTTCCTTTTCCACACATAATGGCAATATAATTCAAAGCCACAATATCTGAGTCAATGTATACAACTTTCCTTATTTGACCAACATAGGAAGCTTCAAATCACAGCTCCTACACCAGAGTAACTTTACGACCTGCATCTGGTTTTATTTATAAATTGACCAAAAATCCCAGCATGCTTAACTCCCAACCAGAACAGCCATTTTAAAGATACTGTTGTCATTATTGTTGTTAAGTTATTGTTGTAGTCATTTTTTTCTCCATCAACAAGTCTTACTCCTCCTAGGAGGGTGGCAAATGTTGTGCCTTTGTTTAAGAAGGGCTGCAAGGAAAAGCCTGGTAACTACAGACTGGTGGGCCTAACATCTGTAGTGGGTAAGGTGTCAGAAGGTATTCTAAGAGACAGGATTTATCGACATTTAGAGAGGCAAGGACTGATTAGGGATAGTCAGCATAGCTTTGTGAATGGAAAAACATGTCTCACGAATTTGAGTTTTTTGAAGGGTAACCAAGAAGGTAGATGAGGGCAGTGCAATCAACATTGTCTACATTGGCTTTAGCAAGGCCTTTGACAATGTACTGCATGGTGGGCTGTTGCACAAGGTTAAATCTCACAGGGTCAAGGGCGAGGTAACCATTTAGCTACAAAATTGGCTTGGTGATTGTAGAGGGTTGTTTTTCAAACTGGAGGCCTGTGTGCCTCAGGGATTGGTGCTGGGTCCACACTTATTTGTCATTTGTATTTATGCAAAGGAGATAAATGCGTGGCTCAAAGATTGGGGTGGGAGGAATGGGTTTGAATTCATAGGACATTGGCACCAGTATTGGGGAAGATGGGACCTGTTCCGTTGGGATGGTCTTCGTCTGAATTGTGCTGGGACCAGAGTCCTGGTGAATCATATAACTAGGGCTGTAGATAGGGCTTTAAACTAAATGATGGGGGGGAGGGTTCAGTGGTACGGAGGATTACAAAATCAAAGGTAAATGAGAAGGTAGGAGTGCAGGTTAATGATGAGGACTTTCAACTAGTTAAAGGAGTTGAGAGCTCAGGAGAGGATAGTAATGTTACCAGACCATGTAATAGGACAGAGAGTATAGAAGGTGACAGGAATCTAAGCTCAGGCAGAATAAAGAAGGTGACAAGCATGAGAAGGGAGGTGGTCAATGCAGTGCAGGAGATGGTCTGGGGAAGGATAACCAGTCTGCAACAGGAAGGGACAGAGCGTGCAAACAAAAGAATGCATTAACAAATCGGGTCCAGATCAGAAAGACTAACATAAAGATATGTTACCCGAATGCACATAGCATTTGAAACAAAGTGAATGAGTTGATGGCACAAATCAGTACAAGTGGGTATGATCTAGTGTCTATTGCAGAAACGTGGTTGTAGGGTGACCGGGACTGAGAACTGAATATCCAGGGGTATCAGACATTTAGAAAGGATAGACATAGAACATAGAACATAACAGCGCAGTACATGCCCTTTGGCCCTCGACGTTGTGCCGACCAGTGGAACCAATCTAATGACCCTCTAACCTAAACTATTCCAATGTTATCCATATGCCGATACACTGACCATTTGAACGCCCTTAAAGTTGGCGAGTCCACAACTGCTGCAGGCAGGGCATTCCACGCCCTTACTACCCTCTGAGTAAAGAACCCACCTCTGACATCCATCCTATAATTACCACCCCTTAATTTAAAGCTATGTCCCCTCGTGTTAGCCATCACCATCCGAGGAAAAAGACTCTCACTATCCACCCTATCTAACCCTCTGATCATCTTTATGCCTCAATTAGGTCACCTCTTAACCTTCTTCTTTCTAACGAAAACAACCTCAAGTCCCTCAGCCTTTCCTCATAAGACCTTCCCACCATACCAGGCAACATCCTGGTAAACCTCCTCTGCACCCTTTCCAATGCCGCCACTTCCTTCTTACAATGCGGCGACCAGAACTGTACGCAATACTCCAAGTGCGGCCGCACCAGAGTTTTGTACAGTTGCAACATGACCTCACAGCTCTGAAATTCAATCCCTCTACCAATAAAAGCTAACACACCGTATGCCTTCTTAACAACCTTATCAACCTGGGTGCCAACTTTCAGGGATTTATGCACATGTACACCGAGATCTCTCTGCTCGTCGACACTACCAAGAGTCCTTCCATTAGCCCTATATTCTGTACTCCTGTCACTCTTACCAAAGTGAATCACCTCACAGTTTTCTGCATTAAACTCCATTTGCCACCTCTCAGCCCAGCTCTGCAGCTTATCTGTGTCCCTCTGCAAACTGTAACATCCATCTTCACTGTCTATAACTCCTCCGACTTTGGTGTCATCAGCAAATTTACTAACTCATCCTTCAACACCCTCATCGAGGTCATTTATAAAAATGACAAACAGCAGTGGCCCCAAAACAGATCCCTGAGGTACACCACTTGTAACTGAACTCCAGGTTGAATATTTCCCATCAACCACCACCCTCTGTCTTCTATCAGCTACCCAATGCCTGATCCAAACTGCTAAATCACCCTCAATCCCATGCATCTGCATTTTCTGCAGTAGCTTACCATGGGGAACCTTATCAAATGCTTTGCTAAAATCTGTATACACCACGTCAACTGCCTTACCCTTATCCACCTCTTTGGTCACCTTTTCAAAAAACTGATAAGGTTTGTGAGGCAAGACCTACCCTTCACAAAACCGTGTTGACTATCCCTAATCAATTTATTTCTCTCTAGATGATTATAAATCCTATCCCTTATAATTCTTTCCAAAACTTTGCCCACGACAGAAGTAAGGCTCACTGGTCTATAATTCCCAGGATGGTCTCTACTCCCCTTCTTGAACAAGGGGACAACATTTGCTATCCTCCAGTCTTCCGGCACTGTACCTGTAGCCAATGACGACATGAAGATCAAAGCCAAAGGCTCTGCAAACTCCTCCCTAGCCTCCCAGAGAATCCTAGGGTAAATCCCATCTGGCCCAGTGGACTTATCTATTTTCATACTCTCAAGAATTGCTAACACCTCCTCCTTACGTACCTCAATCCCGTCTAGTCTAAAAGCCTGTATCTCAGTATTCTCCTCGACTACATTGACTTTTTCCTGCGTGAATACTGATGAAAAATATTCATTCAGTGCCTCTCCTATCTCTTCAGGCTCCATGCACAACTTCCCAGTACTGTCTCTGACTGGCCGTAATCTTGCCCTAACCAATCTTTTATTCTTGACATACCTATAGAAAGCTTTAGGGTTCTCCTTGATCCTATCTGCCAAAGTCTTCTCATGTCCTCTTCTAGCTCTTCTTTACACTCTCTTTAGCTCCTTTCTGGCTGATTTGTAACTCCCCAGTGCCCTAACTGAGCCTTCATGTCTCATTTTTACATAAGCCTCCTTCTTCCTCTTCACCAGAGATTCAACTTCCTTAGTACGGTTCCCTCGCTCGACCACTTCCTCCCTGCCTGACAGGTACATATTTATCAAGGACTCGCAGTAGCTGCTCCTTGAATAAGCTCCACATTTCAGTTGTTCCCAGCCCCTGCAGTTTCCTACTCTAACCTATGTATCCTGAATCTCGCCTAATAGCCTCATAATTACCTTTCCCCCAGCTATAACTTCTGCCCTTCGGTATATGTCTATCCCTTTCCATCACTAAGGTAAAAGTAATCGAATTGTGGTCACTATCACCAAAGTGCTCACCTACCTCCAAGTCTAACAGCTGGTCTGGTTCATTACCCAATACCAAATCCAATGTAGCTTCACCTCTTGTTGGCCTATCTACATACTGTGTCAGGAAACCTTCCTGCACACATTGGACAAAAACTGACCCCTCTAACGTGCGTGAACCAAAGCTTCTCCAATCGATATTTGTAGAGTTAAAGTCCCCCATAACAACTACCCTGTTACTTTTGCACCTATCCAGGATCATCTTTGAAATCCTTTCCTTTACATCTCTGGAACTTTTTGGAGGCCTATAAAAAACTCCCAGCAGGGTGACCTCTCCTTTCTTGTTTCTAATCTCAGCCCATACTACCTCAATAGATAGGGTCCACATTGAACGTCCTTTCTGCCACCATAATACAGTCCTTGACTAACAATGCCATGCCTCCCCCTCTTCTACCACCTTCTGTGCTCTGACTGAAACATCTGAACCCCGGAACTTGCAACAACCATTCCTGTCCCTGCTCTATCCATGTCTCCAAAATGGCCACAACATCGAAGTCCCAGGCACCAATCCAGGCTGCAAGTTCATCCACCTTATTGCGTATGCTCCTCGCATTAAAGTATACACACTTCAACCCACCCTCCTGCCTGCCAATACTCTGCTGCGACCTAGAAACCTTATCCATGACCTCCCTATTCTCATCCTCCTGTACATTGGAGCTACAATTCAGGTTCCCATCCCCCCCGAATCAGTTTAAACCCCCCCGAATAGCATTGGCAAATTTTCCCCCCCAAGATATTAGTATCCCTCTGGTTCAGGTGCAGACCATCCCTTTTGTAGAGGTCCCACCTACCCCAGAATGATCCCCAATTGTCCAAGTATCTGAAACCCTCCCTCCTGCACCATCCCTTTAGCCATGAGTTCAAATATTCTCTCTCTATTCTTCTCCATGCTATCCCGTGGCACAGGTAACAATCCAGAGATAACAACTCTGTTTGTTTTAGCCCTAAGCTTCCACCCTAACTCCCCGAATTTCTGCCTTAGGACATAAGAACATAAGAATAAGGAGCAGGAGTAGGCCATCTAGCCCTTCGAGCCTGCTCCGCCATTCAGTAAGATTATGGCTGATCTGAAGTGGATCAGTTCCATTTTCCTGCTTTCTCCCCATAACCCTTAATTCCCTTGTCTGTCAAAAACTTATCTACCCGTGACTTAAATATATTTAGTGAGGTAGCCTCCACCACTTCAACGGGCAGAGAATTCCAGAGAATTCTTCACCCTTTGAGTGAAGAAGTTCCTCCTCAACTCCGATCAAATGTCGCACTGCCTTACATCCCCGTCCCTTTTCCTACCTATGTCATGGGTGCCTCTGTGACCATGACTTGGGGCTGGTTCTCCTCCCCCAAAAGGATCTCGAACAGTCGATCAGAGACATCACGGACCCTGGCACCTGGGAGGCAACATACCAACCGCGAGTCTCGCTTGTTCCCTTAACTATGGAATCCCCAATCACTAATCCTGTTCTTTTCTTCCCCCTTCCCACCTGAGCATCAGGGACAGGCTCTACTCCTGAGACCTGTACCCCATGGCTTACCCCCATTGAGTCTTCGTCCCCAGTAGAGTACTTATTTTGGAGAGGAACAGCCTCGGGGGATCACTGCTCTGACTGCTTTTTACCCCTTCTAGCAGTCACCCATGTATCACTTTTAGAAGTAACTATTTCCCTGTACCTTTTATCAATAGCTGCCTCTGCTTCCCGAATGATTCTTAGTTCCTCCAGTTCCAGCTCCAGGTCCCTAACACAGTCCTCAAGGAGCTGGAAATGGATGCACTTCCTGCAGGTGTAATCAGCCGCGACACCACTGGTTTCCCTCACCTCAAACATCCCACAGGAGGAACATCGCACTGCCTGCACTGCCATCCCTATTACGTCCCTTACCAAGAAACAAAAAAAACTTAGCTGCTCTCACTCCGACTCACTTTTTTTTAGATTAGAGGAGGGGGGAGGGTGGGATACTCTACATGTGTAGAGTGTCGGGGTTCCTCACAGTTCCAATTTATGGGCCTCCCTGTGACTACTTCGGTATATGGTTTAAAATTTAAAAAAAACTAAAGACGTTAGTTAAAAAAAATCACAGTAGCTTACCCACAAGCTCTCCTCTCACCAATCGCTGCCTGTCTGATGTGCTCCCAAGGAACAATGAGACAGGAAGGAAAAGGAGGCGGGGTAGCTCTGTTAATTAAGGATAACATCACGGTGGTAGTGAGAGACGATTTAGGCTCTAAGGAGCAAGATGTGGAATCAATGTGGGTGGAGATAAGGAATAGTAAGGGGAAAAAGTCACTGGTGGGCATGATCTATAATCCCCCAGATAATAACTTTGAGATGGGACGGGCTATAAACAAACAAGTAACAGATGCGTGTAAAAACGGAACAGCAATAATCATGGGGGATTTTAACCTCCATATTGATTGGTCAACTCAGGTCGGATGCAGTGGACTTGAGGAAGAGTTCTTAGAATGCTGTTGAGATAGTTTCCTCGAAGAGTATGTACAGAACCTACGAGGGAGCGAGTATCTTGAATCTGGTCCTGTGTAATGAGACAGGTAAAATTAATGATCTCTTTGTGAGGGATCCTCTTGGAATAAGTGATCATAATATGGTTGAATTTCTAATACAGATGGAGGGTGAGAAAGTAGGGTCCCAAACCAGTGTCCTCTTCTTGAACAAGGGGGTGTACGATAGGATGAGGGCAGAGTTGGCTAAGGTAGACTGGGAGCGCAGGCTAGTTGGTGGGACTGCTGAGAAACAGTGGAGGATTTTTAAGGAGATTTTTCTCAGTACTCAGCAAAAATATATTCCAGTGAAAAAGAAGGAATGTAAGAAAAGGGATAACCAGCCATGGATAACTAAGGAAATAAAGGAGAGTATCAAATTAAAAACCAGTGCGTACAGAGTGGCCAAAATTAGTGGGAAACTAGAAGATAGGGAAGGCTTTAAAAAAACAACAAAGAACTACTAAGAAAGCAATAAAGAAAGAAAAGATAGATTATGAAAGTAAACTAGCACAAAATATAAAAACTGATAGTAAAAGTTTTTTACAAATATATAAAACGGAAAACAGTAACTAAAGTAAATGTTGGACCCTTAGAAGATGAGAAGGGGGATTTAATAATGGGAAATGATGAAATGGCCGAGGCCTTAAACAAGTTTTTTGTGTCGGTCTTCACAGTGGAGGACAGAAATAGCATACTGATAATTGACGATCATGGGACTGTAGGAGGTGAGAGGACCTTAAAACGATCCCTATTACTAAAGAGGTAGTGCTGGGTAGGCTAATGGGACTAAAGGTAGACAACTCCCCGGGTCCAGATGGAATGCATCCCAGGGTACTAAAAGAAACAGCAGAAGTGATAGCAGATGCATTAGTTGTAATTTATCAAAATTCTCTGGACCCTGGAGAGATGCCAGCTGATTGGAAAACAACTAATGTAACGCCACTGTTTAAAAAGGGAGGTAGACAAAAGGCGGATAACTACAGGCCGGTTAGCTTAACATCCGTAGTTGGGAAAATGCTGGAATCTATCATTGAGGAAGAAATAGCAGGACACCTGGAAAAGAGTGGTTCAATCAAGCAGAACGCAGCATGGATTCATGAAGGGAAAGTCGTGTTTGACGAATTTACTGGATTTTTATGAAAATGTAATGAGTGCGGTTGACAGAGGAGAACCATTGGATGTGGTGTTTTTAGATTTCCAGAAGGCATTTGATAAGGTGCCTCATAAAAGGTTGCTGCATAAGATAAAGGCACGCGGAGTTGGGGGTAAAGTGTTAGTGTGGATTGAAGATTGGCTATCTAAGAAAGCAGAGAGTTGGAATACATGGGTGCTTTTCCGGTTGGCAGTTAGTGACTAGTGGTGTGCCTCAACTGTTTACCATATACATAGACGATCTGGAGGAGGGGACCGAATGTAGGGTAACAAAGTTTGCACATGACACAAAAATGAGTGGGAAAGCAAATTGCGTGGAGGACACAGAAAATCTGCTGAGAGATTTGGATAGGCTGGGTGTGTGGGCAAGGATCTGGCAGATGGAGTATAAGGTTGGCAAGTGTGAGGTTATCCACTTTGGAAGGAATAATAGTAAAATGGACTATTATTTAAATGGTGAAAAATTACAACATGCTACTGTGCAGAGGGACCTAGGTGTCCTTGTGCATGAATCACAAAAACTCAGTTTGCAGGTGCAGCAGGTGATCAAGAAGGCAAATGGAATGTTGGCCTTTATCACAAGAGGGATTGAGTATAAAAGCAGGGAGGTCTTGCTGCAACTGTACAAGGCACTGGTGAGGCACCTAGAGTACTGTGTGCAATTTTGGTCCCCTTATTTAAGAAAAGATATATTAGCTTTGGAGGGGGTGCAAAGAAGGTTCACCAGGTTGATTCTGGAGATGAAGGGGTTAGCTTATGAGGAGAGATTGAGTAGACTGGGCCTGTACTCGTTGGAGTTTAGAAGGCTGAGGGGAGATCTTACAGAGACATATAAGATAATGAAGGGGCTAGACAGGGTAGAAGCAGAGAGATTATTTCCACTTAGAATAGAAACAAGAACTAGAGGGCCCAGCCTCAAAATAAGGGGGAGTCAATTTAGATCAAAGTTGAGGAGGAACTTCTTCTCCCAGAGGGTAGTGAATCTTTGGAATTCTCTGCCCATTGAAGCAGTGGAGGCTACCTCGTTAAATGTGTTTAAGTCACAGATTGATAGATTTTTGACCAGTAAGAGAATTAAGGGTTATGGGGAGCAGGCGGGTAAGTGGAACTGAACCACTATTAGATCAGCCATGAATGGCTGGGCAGGCTCGAAGGGCTAGATGGCCTACTCCTGCTCCTATTTCTTATGTTCTTATGTATTAATGACCTGGTTAAGAGTTTAGGAAGCATGGTAAGTAAGTTTGCAGATGACACCAAGATTGCTGGCATAATAGACAGTGAAGAAGGTTATCTAGGAATGCAGTGGGGTCTTGATCAATTGAGCCAGTGGGCCAATGAATGGCAGATGGGGCTTAATTTAGATAAATGTGAGGTGATGCATTTTCATAGATTGAATCAGGACAGAATCTACTCAGTTAGTTGTAGGGCATTGGGGAGAGTTATAGAACAAAGAGATCTAGGGGTACAGATTCATAGCTCCTTGAAAGTGGAGTCACAGGTGGACAGGATGGTGAAGAAAGCTTTAGCATGCTTGGTTTCATTGGTCAGAACATTGAATGTAGGAGTTGGGATGTCTTGTTGAAGTTGTACAAGACATAGGTAAGGCCATACTTGGAATACTGTATACAGTTCTGGTCACCCTATTATAGAAAGGATATTATTAAACTAGAAAGAGTGCAGAAAAGTGTTACTAGGATGTTACCAGGACTTGATTGTTTGAGTTGGAGAGGCTGGATAGACTGGGACTTCTTGCCCAGAACATCAGAGGCTTAGGGGTGATCTTATAGAGGTCTGTAAAATAGATAGTCAACATCTTGTCCCAAAGATAGGGGAGTCTAAAACTAGAGGGGATAGGTTTAAAGTGAGAGACGAGAGATACAAAAGAGTCCTGAGGGCCAATCCTTTCACACACAGGGTGATGAGTGTCTGGAATGAGTTGCCAGAGATAGTAATGAAGGCGGGTACAATTTTACATTTAGACAATTATCATAGAATCCTATAGTGCGAAGAAGGCTATTCGGCTCATTGAGTCTGCACTAACCACAATCCCACCCATATCCTATTCCCATGCATTTACCATAGCTAGTCCCCTGACACTAAGGGGCAATTTAGCATGGCCAATCCATCTAACCCACACATCTTTGGACTGTGGGAGGAAACCAAAACACCCGGAGGAAACCCACACAGATGTATTGGGAGAATGTGCAAACTGCACATAGAAGTGACCCAAGCAGGGAATCCAACCTGGGTCCCTGACGCTATGAGGCAGCAGTGCTAACCACTGCCAGTGTGCTGCAGTTACATGGATAAGATTGATATAGAGAGATATGGACCAAACACGGTTAGTTGGGCCTAACTTTATGGTAAAAACTGGATGGCATGGATAAATTGAGCCGAACAGCCTGATATATGCTGTAACCCTCTATGACTCTTTAATAGGAATCAACTGTTCCTCTTGGTTGTGGGATCAGTCATGGGAGGGGCATTGTTTTATGTTAAGGGGCAGGAGATTCAGAGGGGATTTGAGAAAAAATTCACTCAGGGTGGTTGAAAGCTGGAATGCACTGCTTGGAAAGGTAGTGGAGGCTACGTTGTCTTTAAAAAGAATTTGGATAAGCACTTGAAATATCACAACAGTCAAGGATAGGGGACGGGACAAGTGCTGGAAAATGGGATTAGTGCGACTTCAGTGGTGGTTATTGTCGGTTCAGACTTGATGGGCCAAAGTGCCTTTCCTGCACTGCACAACTCTGTGGGTGGAATTTTACTGGCCTGCCTGCCTGAAGCCAAAGGAGAATGCCGTTCTGCAGGTATCGCCCAATTCAGGGGTGGGCGTGCGAGTAAAATTCCAGCGTATAATTCCCTATGACTCTATGGGCGGGATTTAATGACATTGTTCCAGCACCGTAAAATCCCACCCAAAGTCAACAGGCCTTTCCATGGTCCGCCTTCCCCTGCTCCCTGTGGCGGGCTGAACGGTAAAATTCTGGCCAACATTCCTGAATCGTAACATATCACAACTAATGTTGTGAATTTTCAAATTCATTCATCTGAAAGTATGGGCAAGGCCCAACATTCTCAACAGGTATTTTCAACAGTTATGAAATGCACTCCTTTTAAATGTTCTTTCAACTTCACAGAATACATTTGGAGACAGTTGCAGGTATCTCAGGTTATATAATCTGTATCCCTTAATGCTGCTGCCTCTCTAATACACATACACACACACACACACACATAGCTTCTCTTCCTCCCGCCTCCCCACCTTCAACCCCTCTCACCCAACACCTACAGTAATTACCAGAGCAAAAGTTCTTATCAGCACTTATTTCTCTACTTTTCATCTAATTTCTAGTGACTGCAAAGCAGGGTAAGGATCTTGTACAACAGGCAGACAGGAGCAAAAACATATCTTCCCAAGCTCAGATGAATCACCTTGTGTCCTTGCCCCTTTAAGTACATTAGTCAGTCACTGAGTTGCACTTGTCAGCCTCAGTTTGCACCGACTTTGTGCACAATCATCTGGGATCAGTTTGGCATTCACTGCTAAAATTGGTTTCTAAAATTAAAGAGCATTTTAGGCTCATTGTCCATCACCATTGGGTGGCATCGGCTCAATGGTAGTAGGGCTGTTCCATCAGGGCCTCTGGAATTGATAGTTTCCTCACCAGTCACGATTGTTGCTTCAGCAGCAGATGGTGCGGGGGGTGGTGGGAGGAGGTGTGGTGCAGTGACTGGTGGAGGGGGTTGCAAATAATTACATCCCTTAAAGCTAACTCTGCAACCCTTCAAGCAAAAAAGATCCTGGATAACTGGCATTTCTAGATTTTGGAGTTCTGGACTGGCAAAGTTACAGTGTATTTGTAATTGCATAGTGATAAAAAATAAATATTTTAGCAATTTACGACTTACGTTTATTCCTGTGTTGCTTTTGAAATTACAACTTATCTCATCGCTTTGTTTCAGGTACTTTCCAATTATGGGGACATACTATTCAGGTGGATTGGGCAGACCCAGAAAAAGAAGTAGATGAGGAAACTATGCAAAAGGTTAAAGTACTGTATGTGCGAAACCTGATGATATCGACAACAGAGGAGACCATAAAGATGGAGTTTAACAAAATCAAACCGGGAGCAGTTGAACGTGTGAAAAAACTCAGAGACTATGCATTTGTGCACTTTTTTGACAGAGATGATGCAGTTACTGCTATGAATATTATGAACGGGAAGTGTATCGATGGTGCTAGCATTGAAGTCACTCTTGCAAAGCCAGTTAATAAAGATGGCTCATGGAAATACAGTCAAGGTAGTCAAATCAATCTTAACTGTGAAAATCAACGACTGACATTTACCAGCAAAGAGGATGGAGTACCAAAAACCCCAGGAAGGTCACCAAGCTTACCAGCACGGTTGAATGGTCACCATAGTCCATGCTCACCTGAACTGGAGAGGTGTACCTATCCTCTATTCCCTGGAATAAAGCTTACACCTTTGAGTATTTATTCACTAAAGCCTAGTCATTTTCAGTCCTCAGTTACACACTTGGAGTATTACTGCAACAAAAATAACTGGGCACCACCAGAGTACTACCTATACTCAACTACAAGTCAGGATGGGAAGCAACTGCTTGTTTATAAAGTGGTTATTCCATCCCTTGCAAACAGTTCACAAGGTACACTGAGCCATTTCATGCCTGATAAGCTCTGCACGATGCTGGAAGATGCTAAGGAGCTGGCAGCGCAATATGCATTAACACATTTAGGTAAGTGTTAATGGCTTTCCTGCTTGTGTTAATTTTAACATGCACAAAATTAATGAAGTCTGTACTATATTGCAACAATATAAATTTATAATTAAGGCATTTTTGATGTTTTGAACTAAAGTGCTTCACTTTACTTTGCACATTTAATTGATTTAAAATAAATTTATAACTTCCACAGATTACAAATGAAATACATATTAGGTTATGTTCTAAATGGGAAACATTGCAAAACCTGAACATCATTTTGCAATGACATGGGAAGTGTTGCACACGTGAATGGCTTTGGGCAGCACGCTGGCACAGTGGATAGCACTGCTGCCTCACAGCACCAGGGACCTGGGCTCAATTCCCAGCTTGGGTCACTGTGTGAAGTTTGCACATTCTCCCTGTGTCTGCATGGGTTTCTTCCACTTGCTGTGATTTCCTCCCACAGATTGAAAGACATGCTGGTTAGGTGCATTGACCTGAACAGGTGCCGTAATGTGGCGACAGGGGGAATTTCGTAGTAACTTCATTGCAGTGTTAATGGAAGCCTTACTTGTGACTAATAAATAAACTTTAAATTTTACTTTTAGTCTTGTTACATTAGAGCATATATGGATATTCCAGCGACATCTGCTTTGACCATATTTTTTATCCAAAATGTTCTAATCTGGTTTTGTTAGTTTGCCATCTGGTCATTTCAGCAACATTTGTCCACCAGAGTCATAAAACTCTAGGCAGTTAGGAAAGTGTCATCCGTTGTCCAAAGTCAGTTGCTGCTCTAATATAAAAGCAAATACATAGTGGAGCAATACACTTGGAAATAGCAAGGATTCATCACCAAGAAACATGGCTATCTGTTGTCCCCAGAACTACTTTGTAATCATTGAGATAACTGCCAATTTTTTAAAAAATCAGCAGATGAAATACTGTGACAAGGATAACTTTGGAAAAGTGTAGTCATTTCTTAGAGACTTGTCATTTAATGGCAGACTATGATAATGGATACCTCAATTACAAAATTTTTAATAACACTCTTGTGAGTCCTGGTCATCTTGCTGTACATGATTGATGTTAATTATTTATTATTATAGAAGGATGTTATGGGCATAGGATAAAACATTTGATGCTAAGGAAAGCAAAGGGGAAAAGACAAAATTTTAGAATGAGGGATAGAAGTACAGTTAAATTATGGAGTTGAATTTCAGTAGTGATAATCCAATTGTTTGCAGTAGCTAAGGCCAAAATATGTGATGAAAACCCTGGAGAAACAACATAAAAGCTGTTGATGCAGTTTTTTTGAGGATTCTTTGGCGCTCCTGCAGACATTACAATTTGGAGGATTCCTGTGGAAGTTGAATTCTAATTCTTTCGCACATCTTGATGATACAACAGAATTCAAACTTGTTAGTGAAGTCAAAAGAGTTTTTCTTCGTTGAGCAAGTTTATTTACTTTGCTCAGTCTCATACCTCTCCTCCCCTTACCAGTGTCCCACCTGACCCTGATATATATGTATTCAAAACATTTAATTAAACAATTCAACTATGCAATTTAACATTATAATTAACACACTACTAACAAATTCTCCTTTCAGTGGGGGAGCATTTAGGGGATAATGATCGTTTTATTGCAAGATTTACAATGATGATAGAAAAGGAAAATAGGAAGTATCATAGTGAGGGGTATTGAATATAAAAGTAGGGAGGTCTTGCTGCAGCTGTATAGGGCATTGGTGAGGCCGCAGCTGGAGTACTGTGTGCAGTTTTGGGCGCCGCACCTGCGCAAGGATATTTTGGCCCTGGAGGGAGTGCAGAGGAGGTTTACTAGGCTGATACCGGAGTTGAGGGGATTGAGCTATGAGGAGAGGCTGAATAAACTAGGCTTGTACTCATTAGAGTTTAGAAGAATGAGGGGAGATCTCATTGAGACGTATAAGATGATGAATGGGATGGATAGGATAGAGGTGGAGAGACTCTTCCCGCTCAAAAAAGACAGTAGGACTAGGGGGCACAGCCTCAAGATAAAGGGGAGGCGGTTTAGAACGGAGTTGAGGAGGAACTTCTTCACTCAAAGGGTGGTGAATCTCTGGAATTCTCTGCCCGTTGAAGTGGTGGAGGTTGCCTCGCTAAATATTTTTAAGAAGCGGGTTGATGGGTTCTTGATAAGAGAGGGGATTAGGGGTTATGGGGAGAGGGCGGGGAAGTGGAACTGAGCCACGACAGATCAGCCATGATCTTATTGAATGGCGGGGCAGGCTCGAAGGGCTAGATGGCCTACTCCTGCTCCTATTTCTTATGTTCTTATGTTCTTATGTTAAGTACAAAATAAAAATAATTAACTGGGGATGAGTTGACTTCAATGGGATGAAAGAGTTGGTTAGACTGGAACAAAAGATTGGCATGAAAATCTGTAGTTGAAATATCAGCTACTTTCAAAACAGAAATGGTCTAGACACAATCAATGGAAATTACCTTAAAAGGACAAACAAAATTACCTTAATAGGACAAACAGAGCTCGCTGGATGAAAAAGGAGATAGAAATTAGCTAGGTCAGCCATCTTAGTGTCTCAAGATGTGGAGGTTAGGGGGATTAGTAGGGTAAATATGTAAGGGCCTGAGTATTCCTCTATCAGAGAGTTGACATTGACTCAATGGGTCAGATGCCCTCCTCCTGCACTATAGGGATCTAATGGATAAGGAAGGAAAAGTGTGCTTATGACAGATAGAAAATACAGTTGAGAATGAAGAGGAATTTCATAAAACCTCTGTGCTGCAAAAAGAGGCCATTTGGCCCATCGAGTCTGCACCGACTCTCCGAAAGAGCAATTTATCCAGCCCTATCCCCCTTGCCCTATCTCCATAACCTCACGCGCTTACCTAATCTACACACTAAGGGGCAGTTTTGCATGGTCAATCCACCTAACCTACAGATCTGTGGTAGGAAACCAGAGTACCCAGAGGAAACCAATATATTTAATTAGCTTAATTAGTTTTTGAGGAAGTAACAGAAAGGGTTGATTCTGCTTATGTGGTGAACTTAGTCATTCAGGAAGCAACAGACTTGTGAATAAAGTTATAGCTCGTGGAATAGAAGTGAAAGAGCAACAAGGGTTCAAAGGAGCTGAATAATAGGAAACAGAAAGTAATGGTCAATGGATATTTTTCAGACTGGAGGAAGATTTGTAGTCGAGTTCCCCAGGTTTAGTATTGGGATTTTTGCTTTTCGTGATATATGTTAGTGATCTAGATCTTAGTTTGCAGAGCACAATTTCAGATTTTGCAGATGACACAAAACTTGGAAGTAATATAATCTTTGAAGAGGAATGCGTGGAACTTAATCATAGAACCATAGAAATCCTACAGTGCAGAAGGAGGCCATTCGGCACATCGAGTTTGCACTGACCACAATCCCACACGGGCCCTATCCTTGTAACTCCACATATTTACTTGGCTAATCCCTCCAACCTACGCATCCCAGGAAACTAAGGGGCAATTTAGCATGGCCAGTCAACCTAACCTGCACATCTTTGGACTGTGGGAGGAAACTGTGCCATCGTGCCACCCCAGTTTTTAAAGTTTATTTATTAGTCACAGATTATATTAGCATGCAATTAAGTTACTGTGAAAACCCAGTAGTCGCCACACTCCAGTGCCTGTTTGGGTACAATGAAGGAGAATTTAGCATGGTCAATACACCTAAATAGCACGTCTTTTTGACTGTGGGAAGAAACCGGAGTACCTGGAGGAAACCCACGCTGATACGGGAGAACGTGCATGCTCCCCACAGAGAGCGGCCCTAGCTGGGAATCAAACCCGGGCCTCTGGCGCTGTGAGGTAGCAGTGCTAACCATGCTGCCCCAACTTCAAAAGGACATAGACAAATTGATGGAATGGGCAGATGAAGATCAATGCAGAGAAGTGTGAGATTGTGCAATTTGGAAGGAAGAACACAGAGAGACAATATAAAATAAGGGATAAAATTCTTAAAGGCTTGCAGGAGCAGAGGGACCTTAAGATCTTTAAAGGTGGCATGGCAGATGCCCTTATTATAAAACCCAGAAGACTGGGGGGCGGTGGGGGGTGCGATCTTATGAGGAAAAATCTAAGTGCTGAACAAGTGAGAAAACAGGAGAGCTTCAGACCTTTTTTTTGGCAAATGGAGAAGTCCAATCTTATGACACTCAGTTGAAAAAAAATCCACAATGTGATTCTCAGCAGCAGGACGAGGGAGCAGGCCTAATCTCGGTAGCAAGCCAGCTGCTCAGCTTGAAGAGCATTACTGTGCCTGCACCCCGAATTCCCAGTGAAATGGGAGCCCCCTCCCACACACACACACACAGACATTATCACCCCTCACGGATAGTTCCACACCCCCATGGACTTAGCCCTTCACCCTGCTGCACCATGTTGCAGAGTTCCCCCCTCTTCCAAACACTACCATTGCAGAGTGCGCCCCCAACCCCCTCCCCTGACCGCCACCATTGCAGAATTCCCCCTCTCTGCCCCTCCCCCAATCACCACCATTGCAGAATTCCCCCTTCTCACCCCACTCTCTCTGATAATCACTGTTGCAGAGTTTCCCCCTCCCAACCCCTCCCCTGGTCATTTCCCTCCCACCATTGCAGAGTTCCTCCCTTACCTTCTTCCCCCAGTCATCACCATTGCAGAGATTATCCCTCTCACCTGTTATACGGTTTTAATTTAAACATCTTCCAAGCATTCCAGTTTAATGAGACAAACAAGGACAGTAATTTAATTATTTCTCTATTTAATACTTCCGCGACCAACTCAAACATAAACAGTTGGAAGTCTTTACTGAGCTTTAACTTGAACTGAACATACAACTGACTTTAACTCTTAAACTGCACATTCACTTCAATTGAACATCAACTATTTAACTGAAAATAGATACTACCAGGTTTAGAAAATATCCTCAATGTAGAATCTATCTTCCTTTCTGAAGCATCCTTCAGAGCACAAGTCTAGTTGCGATGGTCCAAAGATGTGCGGGTTAAGAGGATTTTCCATGCTAATTGTCAGAGGGACTATCTAGAATAATTGCATGGGGTTATGGGACTTAGGGCTTGAGTGGGATTGTGGTCAGTGCTGATTTGATTGACCGAATGGCCTCCTCCTGCACTGTAGAGTTCTATGATCATTTTATGATGACTGCATGTCTCTTTATCCACAATTCTCCACTTCTGGAAGATTCTTTGTCAGCTAGCCAATTGTGTAACCAGAAACCAATCACATGGCTTGAACATCCAGTAAAATTAATTTTGAACAATGCAATGACATTTCGTTCAGACTGCATACTCCATACATATAACAGTCATAAAAATCGGGGGTGCAATGTCTGGGTCAATGTAAACAAATTCTCTAATCTGACCAATGCAAGAAGCTTCAGATCACAGCTCCCAGAGCCTCTTTATGACATGTATCTGGTTTTAATCTATAAATTGACCTAAAATCCCAGCATGCTTAGCTCTCAGCCAGAATAGCCATTTTAAAGCCACCATTGCCATTATTGTTGTTAAATCATTGTAGCCGTTCTTTTTCATCCACACATCCCCCTTGCAGAGTCCTACCCCCACGTCAGCACCCATACAAGGTTCCTCTTGCCTCTCTCCCACCACCACCGCCCCCCCCCCCCCCCCCCATTACAATAAAGCAGCCTGTAGTGAATTTTGCTGGAATGGCATCAATAGGCACATGACTTACCCAAACTGCCCCCAACTAAATTCCCTTAACAAGGGAGTGCTCAGTATAAACTTTAATGATGGACACATATACAGTCATTTTAGGAAGATGGCGTCAAGATAAACAGCCCCAAGATTCACAGAGGGAAAGCTGGGCCCTCTACTAGAAGTGGAGAGGAGGGAAGGGGTATATTCTTTCCTCCATGGATGAGTGACGACCCAAAGGCCAGGAAAGCGAAGTGACCTGAGAAGCAGTGACAGTCTGTGCCAGTGCACTGGCACTTAGCACAAGCTCACCAGTGTTGCAAAAAGATTAATGACTTCATTCGGACAGCAAGGGTGAGTATCCATCTTGTCCTGGCATAGGTCCAATATCGCCTGCAATGTCCATCTACCCCTCAGCCTTCCAGCATCTGACCCTCATCCTGCCATCAACCCTCACTGCCCCTGCCCACTGAGGTGACCCCCGACACCCCGCAGTCTCCCAGCACCTGTCTCCAACCACACACCACCACCACCAACCAACCAACACCCCGCCCCGCTCACAGCCCCTGCCATTTGAGGCCCATCCTCTGACCTCTGTTCCCCCCACCACCATCCCCCCTCCCCACCTTTTCCCTAGACACCCTGTGCCATTCCAGCCAATGCCCCTTCTCTCTCCACAGGATTAGATGTCCCATAACCACCGTGAGTGGGAAGACAGTGTAATCAACCTGAGAATCCTCACTCCCTTTGAGGAGAGAACTTTGCATCTGATGGGGGAGGAGGACAGGACCGTGAGTGACAGCCAGATCGGTCTGCGTAACAGAAGCAAGCATCCAACAATTCTTCATTTATTAGACATCTCTCAAGTAGTGGCATGCTGCTCAGATACCAGTCCCTCTCTTGCAGTGAACCTCATGTCCTTTGTTGCAGGAAATGACCCCAATGCCTCTGGACCATCTGGCATTGCCATTGCCCTTGCTGTCACTGAAACCCCCATGACAGCTCAGAAGAAATCTCAGAGGAAGAGCCTGAGAAAACCTCTGAAGCTAGCATTAGACAGTTGACGCATTCCACATCACAGATACTATCACCACCGTGGGACAAATTAGGAGGGAGGCTTCTGGGTCACTGTCTGGTTGCCAATGTACATTGAACAAAGAACAAAGAAAAGTACAGCACAGGAACAGGCCCTTCAGCCTTCCAAGTCTGCACCGATCATTATGCCTGCCTAAACTAAAACTGTATACACTTAGTATCTGTATTCTTCCATTCCTATTCTATTCATGCGTTTGTCTAGTTGCCCCTTAAATGCCGCTATCGTACCTGCTCCTGCTATCTCCCCAGGCAGTGCGTTCCAGATATTCACCACCCTCTGTGTTTAAAAAAGAACTTGCCTCACACATTTCCTCTAAACTTTTCCTGATGCAACTTAAACCTATGTCCCCTAGTACTTGACTTTTTTACCCGAGGCCACTCTGTCCATACCAGTCACAATCTTGTAAACTTCTATCAGGTTGTTCCTCAACCTCCATCCTTCCAGTGAGAACAAACCAGTTTATCCGACCTCTCCTCACAGCTAATACCCTCCAATATTCTGGTAAATCTCTTCTGTGCCCTCTCCAAAGCACCCACACCCTTCTGGTAGTGTGGTGACCAGAATTGTACACAATACTCTAAATGAGCCCTAACTAAGGTTCTGTACAGCTGCAGCATGATCTGCCAATATTTTTACACTCAATGCCCCGACCAATGAAGGCCAGCGTGCTTTCTTGATGACCTTATCCACTTGCATTGCCACTTTGAATGATCAGTGGACATGTATGCCCAGATGTCTTGGCCTGTAATACTCCTAAGGTTGTACCATTTACTGTATAATTCCTATATGCATTGGACCTTCCAAACTGCAATACTGTTACTTGTAATTTATATTAATGATTTGGATGAGAATATAGGAGGCATGGTTAGTAAGTTTGCAGATGACACTAAGATTGGTGGCATAATGGACAGTAAAGAAAGTTATCTCCAATCGCAATGGGATCTTGATCAATTGGGCCACTGGACCGACGAATGGCAGATGGCATTTAATGTAGACAAATGTGAGGTGATGCATTTTCGTAGATTGAAGCAGGGCAGGACTTACTTAGTTAATGGTAGGGTGTTGGGGAGAGTTACAGAACAAAGAGATCTAGAGGTACATGTTCATAGCTCCTGTAAGTGGAGTCATAGGTGGACGGAGTGGTGAAGAAGGCCACCACGCAGATGACACCAAATTTAGTGGCATTGTGTACGGTGAAGAGGATTTTTAGAGGATACAGCAAGATATAGACAGGTTGGAGATCTGGGCAGAGAAATGGTAGATGGAGTTTCATCTGGACAAGAGTGAGGTCAGAGTCACAGAGGTTTACAGCATGGAAACAGGCCCTTTGGCCCAACTTGTCCATGCTGCCTTTTTTTTTAAAATCCCTAAGCTAACCCCAATTGCTTGCATTTGGCCCATATCACTCTATACCCATCTTACTCATGCAACTATCTAAATGTTTTTTAAAAGTCAAGATTGTACCCGCCTCTACTACATCCTCTGGTGGTTTGTTCCAGACACTCGCCATCCTTTGTGTGAAAAGATTGTCCTTCTGGACACTTTTGTATCTCACTCCTCTCACCTTAAACCTAGAATCATAGAACCCTACAGTGCAGAAAGAGGCACTTCGGCCTATCGAGTCTGCGCTGAACACAATCCCACCCAGTCCCTATCCCCATATATTATACCACTAATCCCTCTAACCTACGCATCCCTGGACTCTCAGGGGCAATTTCTTAGCGTGGCAATCAACCTAACCCGCACATCTTTGGACTGTGGGAGGAACCCAGAGTACCCAGAGGAAACCCACGCAGACTCGAGGAGAATGTGCAAACTCCACACAGACAGTGACCTGAGCAGGAATTGGACCCTGGAGCTGTGAAGCAGCAGTGCTAACCACTGTGCTACTGTGCCACCCTCTATGCCGCCTAGTTTTAGACTCCCCTACCTTTGGGAAAAGATATTGTCGAGCTGACCTGTGCCCCTCATTATTTTATAGACCTCTATAAAATCACCCCTCAGCCTCCTACGTGCCAGAGAAAAAAGTCCCAGCCTATCCTGCCTCTCCTTATAACTTAATCCACCAAGCCCCGGTAGCATCCTAGTAAATGTTTTCTGCACTCTTTCTTGTTCAATAATATCCTTTCTCTAATAAGGTGACCAGAATTGCACACAGTATTCCAAGTATGGCCTTACCAATGTCTTGTACAATTTGTGTCATCTGCGAACTTGCTAATCAGACCAACTACATTTTCCTCCAAATCATTTATATATACTACGAACAACAAAGGTCCCATAACTGATCCCTCTGGAACACTGCTAATCACAGCCTTCCATTGAGAAAAGTACTCCTCTGATGCTACCCTTTGTCTTCTATGGCTAAGCCAGTTCGGTATCCACCTTGCCAGCTCTGCTCTGATCCCATGTGACTTCACCTTTCATACTAATCTACCATGAGGTACCTTGTCAAAGGCTTTATTGAAGTCCATGTATACAACATCCACCACCTTTCCTTCATCTATCACCTTCGTCACTTGTTTGAAAAATTCAATCAAGTTAGTGAGGCACGACCTCCCCTTCACAAAACCATGCTGTCTATCACTAATAAATCCATTTGTTTCCAAATGTGAATAAATCTTGTCCCTAAGAATCTTATCCAATAGTTTCCCTACCACTGACATAAGGCTCAATGGCCTATAATTTCCTGGATTATCCCTGCTGCTCTTCTCAAACAATGGAACAACTTTGGCTTTCCTCCAGAACCTGAAACTTCACCTGTAGCCGATGAGGATACAAAGATTTCTGTGAAGGCCCCAGCAATTTCCGTCCTCGCCTCCCTCAGTATGCTGGGGTAGATCCCATCAGGCCCTGGGGACTTAGCTACTTTAATGCTTTTAAAGACACCCAATACCTCCTTTTTCACATCAACACGAACCAGAGTATCTACACACTCTACCCTAGGCTCCTCATCCATCAAGTCCCTCTCTTTGGTGAATACTGAGGCAAAGTATTCATTTAGTATCTTGCCCATTTCCTCTGGTTCCATGCATAGATTCCCTCCACTGTCCTTGAGTGGACCATCCATGTCCCTGGCTGCCTCTTGCTCTTTACATACGTTTAAAATGCCTTACGATTTTCCTTATTCCTGTTTGCCAAGGACTTTTCATGACCCTTTTTAGCTCTCCTAACTCCTTCCTTAGGTTCTTTCCTATGTTCTTTATATTCTTCAGGGGCTTCATCTCTCCTAAGCTTTTTAGACCTTACAAATGCTTCCTTTCTCTTTTTGACAAAGCTCATAATATCCTTCACTATCCAGGATTCCCGATACTTGCCACACTTATCCTTCATCCTCACAGATACATGCCAGTCCTGAATTCCAATCAACTGACATTAAAAGACTCTCACATGATTTACCCTCAAACAATCTCTCCAAATCTAAACTCTCCAGATCCTGCCTAATGTTGTGTAGTTAGTCTCCCCCCAATTTAACACCTTTGCCTGAGGGCCACTCTTGTCCTTATCCACAAGCACCTTAAAACTGATGGAATTATGACCACTGTTCCTGAAATGCTGTCCTACTGAAACTTTGATCATCTGGCCGGGCTCATTCCCCTATACCAGGTCTAATATGGCTCCTTCCCGAGTTGGGCTATTACATAGTTTCAAGAAATTCTTCTGGACTCTCCTTACAAATTCTGCCCCATCCAAACCCCTAGCAGTAAGTGAGTTCCAGTCAATATAGAGAAAGTTAAAATCACCCACCAAAACAACCCTTTTGATTTTGCATCTTTACAAAATCTGTGCATATCTGCTCTATCTCCCGCTTGCTGTTGGGAGGCCTATAATAAACCCCCAACATTGTAACGGCATCCTTCCTATTCCTGATCTCTACCCATGTTGCCTCACTACCTGAACCCTCCAAGGTGTCCTCCCTCAGTAGAAACGTGATATTCTCCTTTACCAGTAATGCAACTCCCCTTTTACATCCCCTTCTACCCTGCCTGAATCTTCTAAATCCTGGAATGTTTAGCTCCCAATCCTGTTCTTCTCTCAACCAAGTCTCTGTAATAGCAACAACATCATAGTTCTAAGTACTAATCCAAGCTCTAAGTTCATCTGTTATACCTGTTATACTCCTCACGTTGAAACAAATGCACTTCAGACCACCAGTTCTGCTGTGTTCAGCAACTACTCCCTGCCTGCTTTTCCTCTTAATCTTACTGTCCTTAGTCTGTAGCTCTCCATCAGTTATTTTTCCTGCTGACCGACTGCTCTAGTTCCCACCCCCCCCGCCCTGCCCCACCCATATTAGTTTGAACCCTCCTGAATGACTCTAGCAAATCTACCTGCCAGGATATTGGTGCCCCTCCAGCTTAGGTGTAACCTGTCCTCCTTGTACAGGCCCCACCTGTCCCGGAAAAGATCCCAATGATCAAGATATCTGAACCCTCCCTCCTACACCAGCTCTTTAGCTACATGTTTAGTTGCACTATCTTCCTATTCCTAGCCTCACTGGAATGTGGCACAGGAAGTAATCCTGAGATTACAACTCTAGAGGTCCTCTTTTTCAACTTACTATCTAACTCCCTGAACTCCCCCTGCAGGACCTTGTCACTCTTAGTACCAATGTATGCCATGATCTCTGGCTGTTCGCCCTCCCCTTTCAGAGTGTCCCATGCCCGTTCAGAGACATCCTTGCATAGAGACGGAAATGTCTGAGGCCTCTGGTGCATGGAGGCCTGCCGGAGACAAGAATTCAGCTGGGCCCAATCCAGTTGCTAGGCCTCTCTTAGCTTCTGGAGATGCAGCAGTAGAGCCGGGAAATGCAGGAGTGGCTGTCAGCAGCACTGCAGCAATTGTGAGGCTGTTGGGAGGAGTGCCCACAGCCTTCAGGTGCAGGAGATGATGCCGGCATTGTGTGGTATCCAGGCCAACACTGCAAGTGTGGCATCTGTAGTAGAAAGCCTGCGATAGGAAATGGTCGCCATGGGTGGCAGGCTCCAAAGCATGGCCTAGTCACAGCAGGTCATGGCCGATTCACAGCGGACCACTACTGAGTCATAGTAAGTCATGGCTGAGTCACAGCGGGCCATGACGGATTCCCTGCGGATCCCAGCTGAGGACTTCAATGAGTTGTGATTCACGTCATGATTCGCCATGACTTTTTGAGTCATCTGTTCCATGGTTGAGGGGCTTGAGACCATTCTGGTGACTCAGTGGGCCATGGCTGAAACACAGCATGGCTACGGGCCTTGAAAACATGTTCCAGTCACAGCTGGATGTGGCTGAGGAGTTGCAGAGTTGGCCCAATCTCTGTGCTAGCCCTTGGCAATGGCCCTCAATGTGGGGTGAACACAGTTGGGCCTCCAGTACTGGCTGGTCCAGGAGATGTCAGGCCTTCTGGAGCTTGGTCCAGCTGTTCCACTGTTCCATGGAGTGATCCAGGGTCCCATTAGCATTCCAAGAGAGGAGGAAGGGGCCTTCCACTCCGGAGACTCCGACTGTCACAACGCCTACTGACTCACCCTTTCTGACACCAGTGCATCTCAAAGGCAGAAGAATGAACAGGGTGGCATGGATGGTGCCACCAGAAAGTTGGCCAGGGCTCCCCAAGTTCTAGCCCTCCAGGGATGCCCACCAGGATGTTGGGAAGCAGAATGTAGCTGACCATTTCCACCCCTGATAAGCACCCTGGAGAGACACATCGACATCTTGCAAGGCCACATAAGACAAAGAAGTTGTAGGGACACCAGGAGGGCATAGGTGAAGGACTATGCCAGTTAAGTTTAGTCAATTCAGCACTCTTAACACTGACATCCACTTGTTCAATCTCACTGTTATCTATTATCACTTCAAATTATTGCAGTTTCTTTCATCAATAAATGTTATTGCACTAATATGTCTGTCTTTATTCTCCAAAGGAGATGACTGTACCCGACCTGACCTGGTGGGCTCCGAAAGTTGTTGTGCGTAGTCAACACCCTTCGGCTCACTACAAATGCAATCTCCAAATCCAAGCGCCTGTGGTATACTTGTCATTGCTGCTGTTGCCACACAGGCGCACTGGGTCACATAAGCTGCCATGGCATCCCTGGACTCCAGCGGACCCTGAGAACGGGCTGTCTACGCTCTCCCCACCCCCAGCCCCATGGCCCTGCAAGGCCATCTCTACATCATGACTGCAAGGAAGAACAAAGAAATCTACAGTACAGGAACAGGCCTTTCGGCCCTCCAAGCCTGCACTGACCATGCTGTCCGACTGAACTAAAACCCCCTACCCTTCTGGGGACTATATCCCTCTGTTCCCATCTCATTCATGTACTTGTCAAGACGTCTGTTGAAAGTCACTACCATATTCGCTTTCACTACCTCCCCCGGCAACGAGTTCCAGGCACCCTCACTATAGGAAAGACGTAGAAGCTATTGAAAGGGTACAGAGGAGATTTACAAGGATGTTGCCTGGACTGGGAGGCATGCCTTATGAAGTTAGGTTGAGGGAGCTGGGTCTCTTTTCCCTGGAGAGACGAAGGTTGAGAGGCAACCTGTTAGAGGTTTATAAAATGTTGAGAGGAATGGATAGGGTGGATTCTCAGAGGCTATTTCCCCGGGTTGAAATGGTCGCTACGAGAGGACACAGATTTAAGGTGCGGGGAGGAAAGTACAGAAGTGATGTTAGGGGTAAGTTTTTCACTCAGAGGGTGGTGAGTGAGTGGAATCGGCTGCTGTCAGTGGTGGTGGAGGCGAATTCGCTGGGGTCTTTTAAAAGACTTCTGGATGAGTATATGGGGTTTTATGGGATTGGGGGTTATAGATAGGTGTTGATGTGATCGGCGCAACTCGTGGGCCGAAGGGCCTGTTTGTGCTGTAGTGTTCTATGTTCTATGTTCACCCACCACTTTCTGTTTAAAAAATCTGCCTTGTACATCTCTTTTAAACCTTGCCCCTCACACCTTAAACCTATGCCTGCTAGTAATTGACTCTTCCACCCTGGGAAAAAGCTTCTGACTATCCAGTAAATCCATACCTCTTACAACGTTGTAGACTTCTATCAGGTCTCCCCTCAACCTCCATTGCTCCAGTGAGAACAAAGAAGTTTCTCCAACCTCTCCTCATAGCTAATACTCTCCATACGAGGCAACATCCTGGTAAATCTTTTCTGTACCCTCTCCAACGTCTCCGCATCCTTCTGGTAATGTGGCGACCAGAATTGAACACTATATTCCAAGTGTGGCCTAATAAGGTTCTATAAAATGTCAACATGACTTGCCAGTTTTTAAACTCAGTGCCCCGGCTGATGAAGGCAAGCATGCCGTATGCCTTCTTGACTACCTCCTCCACCTCCATTGCCACTTTCAGTGACCTGTGTACCTGTACACCCAGATCCCTATCAATACTCTGAAGAGTTCTGCCATTTACTGTGTATTTCCTACCTGTATTAGACCTTCCAAAAAGCATTACCTCACACATTTGTCCGGATTAAACTCCATCTACCATCTCTCCGTCCAAGTCTCTAACTAATCTACATCCTGCTGTATCCTCTGGTGTCCTCATTGCTATTTGCAAATCCACCAACCTTTGTGTCATCCACAAACTTACTAATCAATCCAGTTACATTTTCCTCCAAATCATATTACAAACAGCAAAGGTCCCAGCACTGATCCCTGAGGAACACCACTTGTCACAGCCCTCCATTCAGAAATGCACCCTCTGTCTTCTTTGACCGAGCCAGTTTTGTATCCACCTTACCAGCTTACCTCTGATCCCATGCAACTTCACCTTCTGCACCAGTCTGCCATGAGGAACCTTGTCAAAGGCCTTACTGAAGTTTATGTAGACAACATCCACTGCCCTACACTCATCAATCATTTTTGTCACTTCCTCGAAAAACTTGATCAAATTCATAAGACATGACCTCCCCTTCACAAAACCATGTTGCCTCTCACTAATATGTCCACTTATTTCCAAGTGGGAAAAAATCCTGTTCGAAGAATCCTCTCCAATAATTTCCCTACCCCTGATGAAAGGCCTGAAATTACCTGGATTATTCTTGCTACCTTTCTTAAACATGGGAACAACATTGGCTATTCTCCAATTCTCTGGGACCTCCCCTGTAGTCATGATGTGGAGATGCCGGCGTTGGACTGGGGTAAACACAGTAAGAAGTCTGACAACACCAGGTTTAAGTCCAACCGATTTATTTGATAGTAAACTCGCAAGCTTTCGGGGTTTGCCCCTTTGTCAGGTGAATGGAGAGTTCTGGCTCAGACAGAGCATAAAACAGCACAGACGGTTTACAGATTATTGCTTAGAATGCGAGTCTTTAGACCTAACCTGCTATTCAAGTCTTAAAGTGGCCAACAATGTGAGTGGAAGGAACAGAACCATGTTACGTGAGGGCCCAAGTTAATACCTTACTCCTTGCTTCGAGCAGCAGCTCTGAGACCTGCTTGGCGCAGCAGTTCTGAGATCTGCTTGTTGTTTCTGCTAGTGGGGTTACGACAATGAAATACCAGCACTCAACCACTGAGCCTTTGTAGCTGACAGATAGAATCATAGAATCCCTACAGTGCAGAAGGAAGCCATTTGACCCATCGAGCCTGCACCAGCAACAGTCTGTAAACAACCCCCCCTACCGCTCCCCCTGGTAGTCCTCCTGACAGTAAGGGGCAATGTTGCATGGCTAATCAACCTAAGGCACTTGCACACCTGTGGAAGGGTAACATGGTGACTGCATTGAGGTTTTCTCCGCATTCATAAAGCGACCCCTTGGGGGAATTGCTCAGCAACCAGAGGAAATGCGCTTTACACCAGCCAGTGCCAAGCCCCAAGCTCTGCAACCACCCTGCCACCGCCCCCCCCACCAAGCCGAAGCTCTGCACCCCCACTAGAGTCATAGAGGCTTACAGCATGGAAATATACCCTTCGCCCCAACTTGCCCGTACTGCCCCTTTTGTTAACCCCTAAGCTAGTCCCCATTGCCTGCACATGGCCCAAATCCTTCTATACCCATCTTACCCATGTAACTGTCTAAGTGCTTTTTAAAAAACAAAATTGTACCTGCTTCTACTACTACCCCTGGCTTCTTGTTCCAGGCATTCACAACCGTCTGTGTGAAAAAATTGCCCCTATTGTATGTCTGTCCTCTCACCTTAAATCTATGCTGTCTAGTTTTAGAATCCCCTTTCTTTGGGAAAAGATGTTTACTCTCTAGCTGATCTATGTCTGTAAGCCTCCTATGCTCCAGGGTAAAAGGTCCTAATCTAATCAGCCTCTCCTTATAACTGAAACCATCAAGTCTCGGTAGTATCTCAGTAAATTTTTTCTGCACTCTTTCCCCAAGCTTTGTACCCTATCCTATGCATAAGCTCTGCATTCCCCCACCCCTGGACTCTGCACCCTCCAAACCTGAGCTCTACATTGCCCCACATGCCCAAGTTCTGCAACCCCCCCTTCCCAACATCCAAAATCTGCACTCCCCCACTTCCCCAGCCAAGCTCTGCACCCCAGATTGCAGCTCGTTTCACCCTCCTTTTAAAAGATAAAATTGTACCCACCTCTACTACTATCTCTGGCAGCTTGTTCCAGACACTTACACCCTCTATGTGAAAAACTTGCCCCTCTGGACACTTTTTTATCTCTCCCCCCTCACCTTAAACCTATGCCCTCTAGTTTTAGATCCCCCTATCTTTGGGAATAGATATTGACTATCCAGTTGATCTATGATCCTCATTATTTTATAGACCTCTATAAGGTCACCCCTCAGCCTCCTACGCTCCAGAGAAAAAAATCCCAATCTATTCAACCTCTTCTTATAACTCAATCCATCAAGTCCTGGTAGCATCGTAGTAAATCTTTTCTGCACTCTTTCTAGTTTAATAATATCCTTTCTATAATAGGGTGACCAGAATTGCACATAGTATTCCAAGTGTGGCCTTACCAATGTGTTGTACAACTTCAACAAGACGTCCCAACTCCTGTATTCAGTGTTCTGACCGATGAAACCAGGCATTCCGAATGCCTTCTTCACCACTCTGTCCATCTTTGACTCCACTTTCAAGTAGCTATGAACATGTACCCCCAGATCCCTTTGTTCTGTAACTCTCCCCAACGCCCTACCATTAACTGAGTAAGTCCTGCCCTGGTTCAATGTACCAAAATGCATTACCTCGCATTAAAATCTGTCAAGGAGCCAATTTTGTATCCATTTAGATACCTCACCCTGGATCCCGTGAGATTTAACTTTATGCAACTTTATGCAGTACCTTGTCAAATGCCTTGCTAAAGTCCATGTAGACAACGTCAACTGTACTGCCCTCATCTACCTTCTTGGGGTAACCCTTTAAAAAACTCAATTAAATTTGTGGGACATGATTTTCCACTCACAAAGCTATGCTGACCGTCCCTAATCAGTCCTTGCATCTCTAAATGCCTGTAGATCCTGTCTCTCAAAATACCTTCCAACCATTTACCTACCACAGATGTGAGCCCCACTGGCCTGCAGTTCCCAGCTTTTCCCTGCAGCGTTTTTTAAACAAAGGCACAACATTTGCCACTTTCCAATCATTACTGTGACTATCGATGATTCCAATATCTTGGCTCGGGGACCCGCAATTTCTTCCGTAGCCTCCCACAGCATCCTGGGATATACCTCATCAGGTCCCGCAGACAAGCTCCGAGGACTTTGGATGGGGCTGCTGCTTTTCCCCCACCCCATCCCTCACCCACTGCCTTCCCCATCCAGAGCCGAGCCTTGAATACTTGGGTGACAGACTCACTGCTAGGGCTTTGGATGGCGCAGAATCTGTAAGGAGCATCCAGTAGGGTTCCTTGAAACAGTATGCAAACAGCCAAACTTGGGAAGGAGCCATATTAGCCCTGGTATTGGGGAATGAGCCTGGCCAAGGCTTATTTCAGTAGGAGAGCATTTCAGGGGACAGTTGTCAAGTTCATTTTTCAGAGACCCTTACGTACTTGATGCAAGAACAAGACACTGATCTGTATAAAAAAACCCAGTCCTTTATTCTCAAGCAAGTACAAGCTCTTTGAGGATCATTTTACTAACTCAGAACAGTGTTCTGAGCTTAGCTGAGCAATACTGTCTCTAACAGGGCGATTCTCCTCCTTTATACTCTTCTTACAGCAATTAGTCACTTACACACAGTATAACTTCACCCAGATCACGTGCTTAGCAACAGCGAAAGTAAGTACAAATGTGAGTAAAAATATGTTGAAAACCCACCCCCGGTTACCATCGAAACTGCACATCCACCATTGCTCGAGTGTGAGATAGCAACCGTTCTCATATATAACTTGGGACGTTACTTTGCCCATAAAGTGAATGTTATCTCCTTCAAACAAGGATAGCATTTAATAAAGCAAGAGTTTCGTTATTTACAAGGCCAGAATAAGGGAGTGTGTAGTGATTTCAGCACAGGTTGTTTCAAATAAGATGCAGTCAATCACAGCTTTAAGCTAATGGAGACTTTTCACTTTATCTTAAAGCAGCCGGCTGCATTTGCAATTTTGCAGGATCTCCGCTTGCAAAACCTTTTTACAAATGGCCAAGATCATAGGAGATTCATTGGAAGTTAACCCCCTAACATCTCACAGTGATCATAATTCCATAAATTTTAAGGTGCTTAGTGGTCCTTGGGCAATGGTGCTAAATTGGGGGAAGACTAACTACAACAACATTAGGTAGGATCTGGAGAGTGTAGATTTGGGGAGACTGTTTGAGCGTAGATCAACATCCGACATGTGGGAGTCTTTCAAATGTCAGTTAGTTGGAATTCAGGACCGCATGTACCTGTAAGGATGAAGATAAGGGCAAGTATTGGGAGACCCGAATAATGAGGGATATTATGAACCTTGTCAAAAAGGAAAAGGAGGATTTCATAAGGCCTAAAAGGCTTTGGACAGATGAAGCTCCTGAAGAATATAAAGAACGTAGGAAGGAATTTAAGGAAGGAGTTAGAAGGGCTAAAAGGGGCCATGAAAAGTCTTTGACAAACAGGATTAACGAAAATCATAAGGCATGTTATATATATGTAAAGAGCAAAAGGGTAGGTTGGGAAAGGGTTGGTTCGCTCAGAATCTATGCATGGAACCAGAGGAAATGAGCGATATATCATAACTTTATTTCAGGGGATTAGTAGGGTAAATATGTGAGATTATGGGAATAGGGCCTGGATGGGATTGTGGTCAATGCAGACTTAATGGGCTGAATGGCCTCCTTCTGCACTGTAGGGATTCTATGATAACATAAAATTGTGGCTGTTTCAATGTGGTATTTGTAGCCAAAAGGCTATGAATTTATAATCATATCACATTTTACATTTTTGTAGGAACTGAATATTGTAATTATGTAATTTTTATGGAATAATGTGCATGTTTCTGTATTTATAGACTACAGTTTGCGCCGGACCAACTCAGTCAGTAGTCTCTCTCAAGTTGGTACACCTCTTCCAACTTCTGCATCCAGTCTGCTTCAATACACATCTAGACCTTACTCTTATCCTAGCTATCCATTGTCAACAACACTACCTCTTGGTAACAACAATCATATTGGACAACGGTTATATGTTTCTAGTCATGGGTCTTTCTTCTAAAGTACTGTAAATGGAATACCCAAGTATTGTAAGTTTTTTTTTGGAATGCAAGTTGGCTTTCTGAAAACATTTTTGTCCATTTGTTATGCTAAGAAATTTATTGAGGCACAAATGTGAAATTCTTTCCTGTGTAAGAACTTTATCAAATTGTTTTATGTTCTTGTTGAAGATTTAAGCAAAATGTTAATGAACTTGGCGAGTTTTTCATCACAGCAACGGTCTATTTGTTTGTTTCCCTTCAGTTATCTTGCACTTAAATGCCTACAGCATAATTCATGCACTGAAATTCAGACTAGGATTTATAGCTGCGCTAATGTTCAAGAACAATGCTGTATTTTCTTTTCATGTTTCAGTGTTCACTGTCGTGCTGGGGTCAGTTTTTCACCTAACCCATCCGTCAGGAAACCAATGATATTGGGTGCAATGCTACTTTCATATCCTTTCCAATTTGTCGTCAGTGGAGAGTAATATTAGTTGAGATGTAAAGCTGGTGTTCTGACTGATAATGTGTTTACACTCAGCAAGTTAGCTTAAAATTAAAATTACCTACACTGTTTCAAATTGTTAAGTTTGACATTTTCTTGTTTTTGCCATGCCTGCATGTTCTAGTTATTTAGAGAAAATTATTTATATTGCAGTAGTTGAATTGTTGCAATCATGTGTTTAATTAAATATCACTAAAATTTTTCCTGGTTGTTTTTTGTTTAATGGAAAGCATATTTTAGATGAGGTTCATTGCAGAATCATAAAATTCACATTATTTTAAAAAGCTGGCATTTTTTTTCTTTTTCACTAGGCAAGAAACTTGAATCTTGCTTTTTATGTTTTAGATAAACAGCTCTAATTTGATATGCTATATCTAAAAAGTAACCTCAGTGATAAAATAATTGGCCTGGAGTTCCCACATGATCACACTGTAGTTTGGGATAATTTGTGGCAATGATGTTTTTAATTTGTTCATGAAATGTTGACATTACTAGCTATGCATAAAACCAATGAGCCAGGCAAATATTAAATGATGATGAGAAAATAAAACAACCATGCAAAATCTCCTTGAAAAGGTTAGCCCTCTTTCAAGTTCATAAAACTAAAGTTTCTTTATTATCACAAGTAGGCTTACATTAATACTAGTGAAGTTACTGTGAAAATTCCCTAGCTGCCACGCTCCAGCACCTGTTTGGGTACACTGAGGGAGAATTTAGCATGACCATAATTAGCATGTCTTTCCGACTGTGGGAGGAAACCCACAGACACATGGGGAAAACGTGCAGACTCTGCACAAAGAATGACCCAAGCTGGGAATCGAACCTAGGTCCCAGGCACTGTGAGGCAGCACTGTGCCACTGTCAATCAACACAGCCATTCATACTAATTGGGAAAAGAGTATTACTCCACGCAACGGCTACGATAACAGCAAGATGGGCAAGCCATGCAAAATGCCATTGACTTTGGTGGGACCAGAAGATCCTGCTGGCGTAAGCCACCCTGCTGCTGGAAAACATGCCGTGGCGGAACAGGGCAGAAAATCTCAGCCGACATCTCTTGCTCTTGTACAAATAACCAAGCAGGTATGAGAAAAAACACTTTAAGGAAATAATCTCATCAAACGATCAGTCAAACAAAATTAGCAGTTACCTTCATAGCTATATAACCATTGCCCACAGAGTGTCAGACATTCATTATAAGATTCCATCTCACAACTATAATAACAAAAATTGCCAGAAATCTGTTTTTGCCAATTGGAAGTGGCCTAATTCGTTGTGCAATCAAGGATGAAATTTAACCCATTTACTTTTGATGAAATGGCAAACAGAAATGCATGCAGCATGAAGTATGGCCTAAGCAATATCCTTTCTAGCAATTCGTGCAAATCGTGGGTGTGCGTGTATCTGCACTGGTGCCAGGTATTGCTTAAGGATGTGATGACTTTCTCCTCCTCTGAGGTTAAAGCTGGCCCCTCAGGGCTGGTGTCCGCGGTTACTGAGGATTCATCTGTGGGTGAATTGAACGAGGATTATGAATTGACCATTTAGGATGACTTCAGAAATGCAGGCTTCCGACAAATACACATGCATTCTCACCATTGAAAAGTGCTAATGAGGATTTAAGCAATGTTCTTTCAAAACTGAGGCACATATTCCTCCTCAAAGGCTTTAAGCTACCAAGACGAATTTATGACTGCATTCTTCCTGCCTCACCTGCATTCTCCATCGATGCAGAGACACACACCTCAATGGGTACGAGGTATAGTTCAGTCAGGGTCTCACATTTTGGCACTGCATGGATACAGATCAGCCAAGCTCATCTGCACTCAGAGAACTGCTGGAGAAGAAGCATCTGCAACATCTCAAGTTGGATGACAAATCTCTGGGATGGACCCTGCAAGAGAATCTTCAAGAGGTGGTGTCAGAGATCATCAACAGTGTGGCATGTGAAGCTGCAGAGTCCATCTACATGCTCTCTGATGAAGTGGTGCTGACATGTGCAAGCCTCGAGATCTTAATGATGAGGTTGGAAAACCACGGAGAACGTGCTCCAGAAAAACATCCAAATTCTGCGGGAGTGGGAAAGGAACACCTCCAGGAGTCAGGTAAGGGTCCGAGGGCACATAAAAGGAGGGGAATGGTTGTTGGACACTCCTGGACATTCTCTGAATGCACCTGGCCCTTTGTAATCTCCCCTTGCCTGTGTCCCCTCTCAGCTTCATCATCTCTGGCCACAGAGGGAGCAGCTGCCCCACAGCAGGACAGCCAAAGGAAGCCAGACTCTCCAAGCCTTGGGTCTTCAAAGGATGGCCAATAAGGTTATCCAAGGCTAACAGAAGAAACTGGTCAGCAGGTTGTTGGAACTCCTAATACTAGTCTATGCGCCAAGTGATGTAAAATGGGTTTAGAAAACTTAGCTATTTTGTGGCTGGCATGTCTCTTTCTGTGCTGTAAAACTCTATGACTCTATGAACTAACTCCCATGTAAGCATCATGAGATGTTCCCCACATGGATCTGCATAGTTTCATGGAGCCATAGTTGTTCACTTCAACATGCAGTGCAATATCTTAACCTCCTCCCCCTGTGACCCACCACCCTCCCCCCCCACCCACTTAACCATTGATGATCCCCCCAGGTGTAGCATCTGAGCTTCCCACAATTATCCATCAACCTGCGTCTATCACCCTAAGTGGTGCAGATGAATGTCCATGTCTCCTACCTTCCCAAGGAGCCCACACCGTGAAAGTAGATCTCCCCCACCCCATTCTGCTGATTCCCAGAATTCACTTCTTCTGTGACCTCTCCCACCAACCAGCAGAACCCCTTCACCCATTATCGCTAAATCTGAACCCTCCCACTCTACCTGTTCCCAAAGCATCTTTTAACCCTCACCATCCATTATAAGAAAGATGTGGAGGCATTGGAAAGGGTGCAGAGGAGGTTTACCAGGATGTTGCCTGGTATGGTGGGAATGTCTTATGAGGAAAGGCTGAGGGACTTGAGGTTATTTTCATTGGAGAGAAGAAGGTTACGAGGTGACCTGATTGAGGCATACAAGATGATCAATGGATTGGATAGGGTGGACAGTGAGAGCCTTTTACCTCGGATGGAGATGGCTAACACAAGGGGACATAGCTTTAAATTAAGGGGTGGTAATTATAGGACAGATGTCAGAGGTAGGTTGTTTACTCAGAGGGTAGTAAGGTGGTGGAATGCCCTGCCTGCAGCAGTTGTGAACTCGCCAAATTTAAGGGCGTTCAAATCGTCTGTGGATAGGCATATGGATGGCATTGGAATAGTTTAGGTTAGAGGGTCATTAGATTGGTTCCACCGGTCGGCGCAACATCGAGGGCTGAAGGGCTGTAATGTTCTATGTTCTATCCCTTCATATCACTAATTACATCAGTATGCCCCAAGGACTTATTAGTTAACACCACAGACCCATCATGGCACAAATCAATTCCTGCCTACTGGACTAACTGGATCTACTACAGTTCACCTATCGCCAAAATAAATTCACAGCAGACGCCATCTCTCTAGCCCTACACTCAACCCTGGAACACCTAGATAACAAAAGGCAGCTATGTCAGACTCCTATTCATAGACTTCAGCTCAGCCTTTAACACCATTATTCCTAGGGACTTATCTCCATACTTTGTGGCCTGGGACTCGGCTCCTCCCTCTGCAGCTGAAGCCTCGACTTCCTAACCCATTGACTGCAGTCAATAAGGATAGGCAACGACACATCCATGATCATCCTCAGCACTGTTGCTTCGCAAGGCTGTGTCCTTAGCCCCTTATTATACTCCTTATACACTTTTGACTGTACGGCCAAATTCCCCGCCAACTCAATTTTCAAGTTTGCTGATTTTGCACCATTATGGGTCAGAACTCAAACAATGATGAGACAGAGTACAGAAAAGATATAGAGAATGTGATGAATTCATGCAATGACAATAATCTCTCCTCAATGTCAACAAAACAAAGGAGATAGTCATCGACTTCAGGAAGCATGTGAAGCTGGAGGGCGTTTCCCCTGTCTACATCAACGGGGATGAAGTTGAAATAGAACATAGAACACTACAGCACAAACAGGCCCTTCAGCCCATAAGTTGCGCTGATCATATCCATACCTACCAGGCCTATCTATAACTCTCAACCCCATTAAATCCCGTGTACTCATCCAGAAGTTTCTTAAAAGACCCCAAAGAGTTAGCCTCTACCACCACCGACGGCAGCCGATTCCACTCACTCACCACCCTCTGAGTGAAAAACTTACCCCTGACATCCCCTCTGTACCTGCTGCCCAGCACCTTAAACCTGCGTCCTCTCGTAGCGACCATTTCAGCCCTGGGAAATAGCCTCTGAGAATCCACCCTATCTATACCTCTCAACATCTTATAAACCTCTATCAGGTCGCCTCTCAACCTTCGTCTCTCCAGGGAGAAAAGACCTAGCTCCCTCAACCTATCCTTATAAGGCATCCCACCCGATCCAGGCAACATCCTTGTAAACTTCCTCTGCACCCTTTCAATAGCTTCCACATTCTTCTTGTAGTGAGGTGACCAGAACTGCGCACAGTACCCCAAGTGGGGTCTGGCAAGGGTCTTATAAAGTTGCAGCATTACCTCCCGACTCCTAAACTCAATCCTTCGATCAATGAAGGCTAGTACACCATACGCCTTCTTGACCACATCCTCCACCTGCAAGGCCGATTTAAGAGTCCGATGGACCTGGATCTCAAGGTCCTTCTGCCCCTTGATATTGTACTCCTTCATCCCATTGGACCTGCCAAAATGGACCACTACACATTTATCCGGGTTGAAGTCCATCTGCCACTTCTCCGCCCAGTCTTGCATCCTATCTATGTCTCGCTGCAACTTCTGACGTCCCTCCAGACTATCCACAATACCACCAACCTTCGTGAAATGCTCGAGAGTTTCAAGTTTTTAGGTGTTCAGATCACCAACAACCAGTCCTGGTCCCTCCAGGCGGATGCTATAGTTAAGAAAGTCCACCAACACCTCTACAGTCTCAGGAGACTAAGGAAACTTGGCATGTCTGCCGCAACTCTCACCAACTTCCACAGATGCACCATAGAAAGTGTTCTTTTTGGTTGCATCAGAGCTTGGTATGGCTCCTGCTTTGTCCAAGACTGCAAAAACCTACAAAGAATCATGAAAGAAGCCCAGTCTATCACAAAAACAGCCTCCCATCCATTGGCACTACCTACAATTCCCATTGCTTCAGAAAAGCATCCAGTTTCAAGGACCCCATGCACCCCTGATATATCTTCTTCCATCAGGAAAAAGGAACAAAAGTCTGAGATCATGTGCCAACCGACTCAAAAACAGCTTCTTCCCATCGGGGCCATCGGACTTTTAATTGATATAGCTCACATTAAGTTGATCTTTCTCTATACCCAACTATGACTGTAACACTACATTCTACACTCTTCCCTTCCCTATGTAGAGCGTGCAACAATACTTTTCACTGTATACCAATACATGTGACAATACTAAATGAGATCAAATCCCTCTAAATCCATTTCCCCTCTTTCCCAGCATGCCCATTCAGACTTGCACAACACGCCCACATGCTTTTACCCTGCACAATCCTACCCCTGCCTGAGCTCCAGAATGGCCCTTCCCATCCTCCCACTCAATACCTTTGCCATTCGATGACCCTCATGGCACATCCATGGCCTTTCAGGGTTTCCACACTCATCTCACCTCTTTATTCTTCTCCTGCTTGTCAAATCTCCCCTCCGACTCCTCCCCACAAAGCTCATCGCTGCCCTTACGCAGCCGACTATCAGCAGCTAGAAGATACACTCCCTGGAGGCTGCTATGAGAAAATCCATGTTATTGACGCACCATCCACCCCCATAGCACGTAATATTTCAGGATCCATGATCACTGGGGGTCTCCCATTTTCCAATCTCACAACCCACCCCATGCTTTCTTCCAGTAAGTCCTGACATCTACTTGCCAAGTTGGTGTCGATGTGTTCCGGATCTGTTGGCAATGCGGAAAATTGGATGGCGGGTACAATTGCAGTCACGACTTCATCTGCATTCCAGTAACAGGATGCAAAATAGAATCGTGCTGGCTTCTGGTGGAAATGGCGAACGGCAGGAGTGCATACTCCTGGCATCATTTCACACTGGCAAGTAAACAATTTTTCAGCTCTTGCTGATTTGTCCACACCGCTCACCATTAAACCCATTGGAAAACTGTCCTTGGAGTTTTGACAGTATATTCAGTACTTGCATCTTGCCTTAATAAAACAACTTGACTCTTCCTCACATCTTTAAGAATTAAACCACCCAGGCTTACTGTCAAGCAGACACGAGCACAAGTCACATGACTCCTTTAATTTATCTTACATTTAAAGCTACCGTCTGAAAATATAGTAATTTGATTAGCCAAAAGATACAATTCTCAACATAATCTCATAACATCATAAATATAATCAAGTGTAAGAACACAAATGTGCACAACTTACTGAAGGTGGAAGGGCAGATTGAGAAGTGGTTAATAAAGCATATAGAATCCTGGGGTTTGTAAACAGAGGCAAACAAAGAAGCTATTTGGCGTTCTACAAATATGGCGTTTATTGGTAGGGGGATTGAATTTAGGAGTCGTAGCGTTATGTTGCAACTGTACACAACTCTGGTGCGGCCGCACTTGGAGTATTGTGTGCAGTTCTGGTCCCCACATTACAGGAAGGATGTGGAGGCTTTGGAGAGGGTGCAGAGGAGGTTTACCAGGATGTTGCCTGGTATGGAGGGGAGATCCTATGAGGAGAGGCTGAGGGATTTGGGGTTGTTTTCGCTGGAAAGAAGGCGGCTAAGAGGGGATCTTATTGAAACATATAAGATGATTAGAGGTTTAGATAGGGTGGATAGTGATAGCCTTTTTCCTCTGATGGAAAAATCTAGCACGAGGGGGCATGGCTTTAAACTAAGGGGGGGTAGTTATAGGACAGATGTCAGGGGTAGGTTCTTTACCCAGAGGGTGGTGAGGGATTGGAATGCCCTGCCTGCTGCAGTTGTAAATGCGCCTAGTTTGGGGGCGTTTAAGAGGTCTGTGGACAGGTTTATGGACGAAAAGGGATTGGTTTAGGTTAGTGGGTCATTGTTTTTTTTTAACTGGTCGGCGCAACATCGTGGGCCGAAGGGCCTGTTCTGCGCTGTAATGTTCTATGTTCTATGTTCTAAAAGGATGAGAAGTGAAGGGATAGGACCTATAAAAGGTGAAGGGGGAGAAGTCTGTGTGGAACTGGAAGAAATGGCAGAGGTGCTTAATGAGTACTTTGCCTCGGTATTCACGGTGGAAAGTGATCTGGGAGGTTGTACTACAGGTTTGCGGCAGACTGAAAAGATTGAATATGTGGACGTTCAGAAAGAGGCTGTGTTGGAACTTTTAAATTCTATCAAGATAGATAAGTCACCGGGACCAGATGGGATGTACCCCAGGTTACTGTGGGAGGTGAGGGAAGTGATTGCAGAGCCCCTGGCGATGATCTTTGCATCGTCGATGGAGACGGGAGAGGTTCCGGAGGATTGGAGGATTGCGGATGTGGTTCCTATTTTCAAGAAAGGGAACAGGGATAGCCTGGGAAATTACCAACCGGTGACTCTGACCTCAGTGGTTGGTAAGTTGATGAAGAGGATTCTGAGGTACAAGATTTATGAGCACTTAGAGAAGTTTAGAATGATCAGAAATAGTCAGCACGGCTTTGTCAAGGGCAGGTCGTGCCTCACGAGCCTAGTTGAGTTCTTTGAAAATGTGACTGAACACATTGACGAAGGAAGAGCAGTGGATGTGGTTTACATGGACTTCAGCAAGGCATTTGATAAGGTCCCCCATGCAAGACTTCTTGAGAAGGTGAGAGGTCATGGTATCCAAGGGGCTTTGGCTTTGCGGATCCAGAACTGGCTTGCCTGCAGAAGGCAGAGAGTGGTTGTGGATGGGTCTTTTTCTGCATGGAGGTCAGTCACCAGTGGAGTGCCCCAGGGATCTGTTCTAGGACCCTTGCTGTTTGTCATTTTCATAAATGACCTGGATGAGGAAGTGGAGGGATGGGTTAATAAGTTCGCCGACGATACGAAGGTTGGTGGTGTTGTGGATAGTCTGGAGGAATGTCAGAAGTTGCAGCATGACATAGATAGGATGCAAGACTGGGCGGAGAAGTGGCAGATGGACTTCAACGCGGATAAATGTGTAGTGGTCCATTTTGGCAGGACCAATGGGATGCAGGAGTACAATATAAGGGTAGGAGTCTTAGCAGTGTTGAGGAGCAGAAGGATCTTGGGGTCTGGATCCATAGGACTCTTAAATCAGCCTCACAGATGGAGGATGTGGTCAAGAAGGCGTATGGTGTACTGGCCTTCATTAATCGAGGGATTGAGTTTAGGAGTCGGGAGGTAATGCTGCAACTTTATAGGACCCTTGTCAGGCCCTACTTGGAGTACTGTGTGCAGTTCTGGTCGCCTCACTACAGAAAGGATGTGGAAGCTGTTGAGAGGGTACAGAGGAGATTTACAAGGATGTTGCCTGGATTGGGAGGCATCCCTTACGAAGATAGGTTGAGCGAGCTAGATCTCTTCTCCCCGGAGAGACGAAGGTTGAGAGGCGACCTGATAGAGGTTTATAAGATGTTGAGAGGAATAGATAGGGTGGATTCTCGGAGGCTATTTCCCAGGGCTGAAATGGTCGCTACGAGAGGACGCAGGGTTAAGGTGCTGGGAAGCAAGTACAGAGGAGATGTTAGGGGTAAGTTTTTCACTCAAAGGGTGGTGAGTGAGTGGAATCGGCTGCCATCGGTGGTGGTGGAGGCGAACTCGCTGGGGTCTTTTAAAAGACTTCTGGACGAGTATATGGGATTTAATGGGATTGGGAGTTACAGATAGTTCTATGGCTTGGTATGTATAGATGTGATCGGTGCAACTTGTGGGCCGAAGGGCCTGTTTGTGCTGTAGTGTTCTATGTTCTATAATGATCCATTAAAAACTGTATATTAGCTTCAAATGGAATATTGAGTCCAATTCCAGGCATTACATTTCGGAATGATGTGAAGTCTTTCGAAAGGGTGCAAAAAATTCACAGGAATGAGGCATTTCAGTTCCATGGACTAACTGGAGAATTTGGTTGCTTTTCTTTGAGAAGAGAAAGTTTGGATTACCTAAACCACATGCAAATTGCATAGGGAAAATAAGATTAGAGGAATGAAATTATGGCTTAAAGATGATTAGAATTGGGCTCAGGTTATGGGTATAGTCTATATCCACACATTCCTGGGACTACTATAGAGATGTACAATATGGAAATAAGTCCTTTGTCCCAACTTGTCCATGCTGCCCCTTTTTTTAAACTGCTATGTTAGTCCCAAGTTGTGCTACCAAATAAACCTGTTGGACTTTAACATGGTGTTGTGCGATTTCTTACCTTTGTTATAGAAGACAGAGAGTCGCAATGAAAGCGTGTTCTTAAGAATGGAGGTCTGTAGCTCGTGGTGTTCATAAATTCATAAAATCCCTATTGTGCAGAAAGAAGCCATTTGGCTCATTGAGTCTGCACTGACAATAATCCCATCCATCCCTGTATCTCCACTTATTTACCCTGCTAATCCCCCGAACATTCAGGGGCAATTTTGCATGGCCAATCCACCTAACCCACACATCGTTAGACTGTGGAAACTCACGCAGACACTGGGGGGTAGAACATGCAGCTCCACACAGACAGTGACCCAAGGCTGGAATTGAATCCAGGTCCCTGGCACTGTGAGGCAACAAAGCTAACCACAGTGCCACTGTGCCGCTCTTACCTTATTCCACAAAGATCAGTGCTGGGATCTCTACTGTTTGTAGTATATATAAATGACCTGGAGGAAAATGTGGGGATCTGATTCGTAAGTTTGCAGATGACACCAAATTGATAGAGCTGCTGATAGTGCCGCTGATTGTTAGGATGTAGATAGATTGAAGACTTGGGCATTGAAATGACAGACGGAGTTTAATCTGGACAAATGCAAGATGATGCAGTTTTGAGCATCAAATTTAGGCATGAATTGTACTGTAATTGACAGAGGGATCTGGGCATGCAGGTCCACAGTTCCCTGAAAGTGAAAACACAGGTGGCCAAGGTGATTAAGAAGGCATATGATGTCAATATGCTGACTTTGGACTGGGGTGGGCACAGTAGGAAGTCTCACAGTACCAGATTGAAGTGGAACCAGCTTATTTCGAATCACAAGCTTTCGAAGCACTGCTCCTTCATCAGGCCAGTGGAAAGATACGTTTCACAAACACAGCATATATAGACAGGCACAACTGCAAGATCATGGTTGGAATATGAATATTTACAGGTAATCAAGTCTTTACAGGTACAGCCAGTATGAGTGGAGAGAGGGATAATCACAGATTAAGAAGGCATATGGCATGCTTGTCTTCATCAGTCAGGGAATTTAGCACAAGAGTTGGGAAATTATGTTGCAGCTATATAAAACCTTGTTCAGGCCACTTTTGGAGTATTGTGTGCAGTTCTGGTTGCCACACTACTAGAAGGATGTGGAAGCTTTGGAGAGAGTGCAAAGAAAGTTCACTGGGATATTGCGTGGTTTCGAGGAGACCAGGCTATGAGGAGAGCTTGAAGAAATTAGGATTGTTTTCACTGATAAGATGGAGGCTGAGTAGAGGTCTACAAAATTATGAGAGGCATAGACAGGTGGATAGTCTAGGGTGGAAGTGTCAATTACAGGGAGTACAGGTTCAAAGTGTCATGGGGAAAGTTTAAGGGAGATGTGCAGGGGAAGTTTTTCACGCAGAAAGTGGTGGGTGCCTGGAACACACTGCCAGAGGAGGTGGTGAAAGCAGGCACATTAGCAACATTTAGGACGCATCTGGATAGGTACTCGAATAGGGAGAGAGTAGTAGGATATGGACCAAGTAAAGGTAGAGGGGTTTTTTTTAGTTTAATTTGGGCATCATGATCGGCACAGATTTGGAGGGCCAAAGGACCTGTTCCTGTGTTGTACTTTTCTTTGTTCTTCTTTCTTTCTTTGTTCAAGAAATGATTTGCGGGAATGGTATGCAGACTCCTAAACCACGCTCTCATAGTATGATGGAATATAAGGGAAGAAATGTGTGGAGTTTGCACATTCTCCTTGTGTCTGCGTGGGTTTCCTCCCACAGTCCAAAGATGTGTGGGTTAGGTTGATTGGCTGTGCTAAGAAATTGCCCCTTAGCAATTGGGATGCGTAGGTTAGAGGGATTAATGGGTATAATATGTAGGGATATGGGGGTAGGGCCTGAGTGGGATTGTGTTCAGTGCAGACTCGATGGGCCGAAGGGCCTCTTTCTGCACTGTAGGGTTCTATTCTGTTCTATTCTATTCTATTAAATAATGGGCACTGATCAGAAAAGTGTAGTAATAATCATAGGGGATTTTAATCTACAGATAGACTGCAAAAATCAGATGGGCAAAAGTAGCCTAGATTGTGAGTTCATAGAATGCTTTCAGGATAGGTTCTTAGACCAGCACCTTCTGAAGCCAACCAAAGAGCAGTCTATTTGTGATTTGGCATTGTGTAACGAGATAGGATTAAATAATTAGTGAATATGCTCCCTGGCAACAGCGGTCACAGTATTGTACATTGTGAATTGTACATTCAGTATGAGGGAGAGAAGAGTGGGTCCAAAACTAATATGTTAAATTTAAATAAGGGCAATTACGAGGGAATGAAAGCACAGCTAGCTGAAGTGAACTGGCAGATTGGGATAAAGAATTGGTCAATAAGGAGGGAGAGATAGGATAAGTGATAGGATGGCAGATATTTTAAGTGATATTTCAGAAGGCACTGAATAGATACCTTTCTAATAGAGAAAGAAAAACTCCAAGAGAAAGACCCACCATCCACGGTTAACTAAAAAAGTTAAAGATACTATCAAACTTCATAAAAAAGCTAGACAAGGATGGATGGCAGGTCAGAAGTTTGGACAGAATATTTAAAAAAACCAAAAGATGATTAAAAGATTAATTAGGATATGTTGATAAGGTTTCCAAGGTGGCCAGTACCATCAAAAATTCACAATACAAGGCTCACGAAGCCAGTGTCCCAGTTTAAAGACATAACCTTTATTTTGGCCAGCGGCCACAAGGAGAAATCATCAAAGGGTAAGGACAGTTCTGAGATGGAGCAGTTAAACATCTCCAATGAAAATCTGACATATACAATTCAAAACAGATCAATTATGGATTTTCTTATCAATTACACCTGCCTTTCATTAGCTTTAAATGAATCATCTTCAATATACGTAAATCAATAATAATACCTGTCATATACCACAACCAATCACATTTTACCCTCTGGCATAATGGCATTTTATTAGTCCATAGAATCTGGAAGCTAACTTTTGTTTTGGCTGACCCCCACTTCCTGTGTTGCCTAGTAACCTCAGATGCTAGCCCAAAGTTCAAGTGACGTTCCCCTCTAGGTCACTGCCAAGCCAGATTAACCCATGACCCTCTGCCTGGGCATGCATCCATTTTATCTGGATGGTGAATAAACCCTATTCATAAAATTTAATTAAATATTGTAAATGTTCTGCTACACTGCCTAAGATCAGTGGGAGGGAAAGGGGGGTCCACTGCCACTCTGCCTGAGATCAGTGAAGGGGAGGGATCCACGATCAGTCTAAGTGGTGGGGGGGGTGGGTAAAGGGATAAGGGGTCAGTAATGTTGGGGGAGTGGGGCAATGTCTGTGGGGGCCATGGGGAGGCATTACCCAGTCTAGGAGGGATGTGACAGGGGAGCCACTACTGACTTCAGGAAGTGTAGTGGAGGATATTCCAATCTAGGTCAACAGAAATGAAGTGGAAATGGTTGAGAGCTTCAGGATTCTAGATGTGCAGATCACTAACAACCTGTCCTGGTCCCTGCACACCAATGCGATAGCTAAGAAAGCCCACCAATGCCTCTACTTTCTCAGAAGGGTAAGGAAATTCAGTATGTCCACTGTGATTCTCACCAGTCTTTACAAATGCATCATAGAAAGTATCCTTTCCAGATTTATCATAGCTTGGTATGGCTCCTGCTCTGACCAAGACTGCAAGACACTGCAAAAGATTATGAAGGTTGCCCAGTCCATCACTCAAACCAACCTCCCGTCCATTGATTCCATTTACACTTCCCATGGCCTCGGAAAAGCAGAAAGCATAATCAAGGACCCTATGCACCCCAAACATTATCTCTTTCACTTTGTTCTGTCGGGAAAAAGATACAAAATTCTGAGGTCACATACCAACTGATTCAAGAACAGCTTCTTCCCTGCTGCCATCAGACTTTTGAATGGACTTACCTTATATTAAGTTGATCTTTCACTACATCCTAGCTATGCTGTAACACTATATTCTGCACTCTCCTTTTTTCCCCTATGTACTCTATGAATGATATGCTTCATCTGTATAGCACATAAGAAATAATATTTTTCACTGTATACGAATATATGTGACAATAATGAATCAGGTCAAATTAGTCATGTTCCTTATATCCATATGTAATTTCCTTTTGAGGTCCCTTTTGAGGGGTGGGCCAATGGCATAGTGGTTAGCAGAGGGGACCCAGGTTTGATTCCCAGCTTGGGTCACTGCACTTGGGTAAGCACATTCTCCTGGGGAAGCATGGGTTTCCTCCAGGTGCTCTGGTTTAAGAACATAAGAACATAAGAAGTAGGAGCAGGAGTAGGCCATCTAGCCCTTTGAGCCTGCCCCGCCATTCAGTAAGATCATGGCTGATCTGAAGTGGATCAGTTCCACTTTCCCGCTTTCTCCCCATAACCCTTAATTCCCTTGTCTACCAAAAACCTATCTACCCGTGTCTTAAATATATTTAGCGAGGTAGCCTCCATCACTTCAATGGGCAGCAAATTTCAGAGATTCACAACCCTTTGAGTAAAGAAGTCTCTCCTCAACTCCGTTCTAAACTGCCCCCCCCCCCTTATCTTGAGGCTGTGCCCTCTAGTCCTGCTGTCCTTTCTGAGTGGGAAGAATCTCTCTACCTCTACCCTATCCATCCCTTTCATTATCTTATACATCTCTATAAGACCCCCCCTCATCCTTCTAAACTCCAACCAGTGCAGACCCAGTCTATTTAGTCTGTCTTCATAGTCTAACCCCCTCATCTCCGGTATCAGCCTAGTGAACCTCCTCTGCACTCCCTCCAAGGCCAAAATATCTTTGTGCAAGTGCGGCGACCAAAACTGCACACAGTACTCCAGCTGCGGCCTCACCAACGCCCTGTACAGTTGCAGCAAGACCTCCCTGCTTTTATATTCTATCCCCCTCGCTATAAAGGCCAGCATCCCATTCGCCTTCTTGATCACCTGCTGCACCTGCACCTCATGCACAAGGACCCCCAGGTCCCTCTGCACCGTAGCATGCTGCAGCTTTTTGCCCTTTAAATAGTAATTCCTCCTACTATTATTCCTGCCAAAGTGGATAACCTCACACTTGCTAACATTGTACTCCATCTGCCATCTGTTTCCTCCCATAGTCGGAAAAACATGCTGACTAGGTGTATGAGCTATGCAAAAATCTCTCTCAGTGTACATGAACAGACACTGGAGTGTGGTGACTAAGGGATTTTTAGAATAACTTCATTTCAAAGTAAGCTTACTTGTGACACTAATAAATAATTTTTGGACTAATCATTCCTTTTCTTTATTTGTTCATGGATGTTTAAGATTCAATTGATTGCTGTTGATCTGGAATCACATGTAGGCCAGACCAGGTAAGGTTGACAGATTCCCTTCCCTTTTTACAAGGGTCAACGATGGCTTAATGGGTATTGTAATATGTCTTCGGAGGCAGAGTCCCTTCACCAAAATCCCTTTATTTACAAACTCTAACAGCAGTACTATCAGTGCTATCAGTTCACAGTCAACCTTCAGGGGTGTCAGGGCAACTGACACTCTTGGTTAAGTACAAGGCAAAGACTCCCTGATTGGCCTGTCAATTGGATCCTTAATCAGGGAGTTCATATTCCAACAGAGCCAACCTCAATAGTCTGATTGAAGTTAATACAGGTAGACTTTTCATTCCAGGTTTTTATTGAATTCAAATTTCACTATCTATCATTAGTCATAGAGTTGCGCAATGCAGAAAAGACCTTTCGGCCCATCAAATCTGCACCAATAATAAGAACAAAGAAATGTACAGCACAAGAATAGATCTTTCGACCTTCCAAGCCTGTAGCGATCATGACGTCCTAACTAAACTCAAAAATAGCTTCTGCTCTTATTCGATCCGTATCCCTCTATTCTCTCCCTTTTCATGTACCCATCGAAATGTCTCTTAGATGTTGCTAATATGCTGCTTCCATCACCTCCTCTGGCAGTGCATGAGTACCGCCTCCAGGCACCCACCACTCTGCGTGAAAAATGCCCCACACATTTCCCTTAAACTTTCCCCATCTGATCTTGAACTCGTGCTCCCTTGTAATTGATCCTTTCACCCTGGGAAAAAGTCTCTGCCTCACAGCATTGGGAACCTAGGTTCAATTCTGGCCTTGGGTGACTGTATAGAGTTTACACACTCTCCTCATGTCTGTGTGGGTTTTCTCTGGATGCTCCAGTTTCCTCCCACAGTCCAAAGATTGGCCACTCTAAATTGCCTTAGTGTCAGGGGGATTTGCAGGGTAAGTACACGGGGATAGAGTCTTTGTGGGATTGTTGTCAGTGTAGACTAGATTAGCCAAATGCTCTCCTTCTGCACTGTAGGGATTCTATGATTCTATAGTGAACCTTAATCATCTTGGCCATCTGTGTTCCCATTTATAGGGAACTGTGAATCTGCATGACTCGATCCCTCTGTATATTAATTTTTTTAATGGTTCTGTCTTTTGCAGCACAATTCATACCTAAATTTGATCCTCCAAAATGTATCACCTTGCAACTCCATCAATCTTTGTGTCATTCACAAACTTACTAATCAGAACCCTACATTTTTCTTCAGATCATTTACACAAACAACCGAGATTCCAGCACTGTGGAACACCACTAGCTACAGATCTTCAGTTATAAAAACACCTTTCCACGCCAGTTCTGTATCCATGTAGCCAGCCCCCACCCCAAATCCCAGGTGATTTTAGTTTTTGTACCAGTCTGCCATATGGGACCTTGTCAAATACCTTTCTAAAGCCCATATAAACTACATCCACAACCTTTCCCTCATCAATTATCATTGTTACCTCTTCAAAAAATTCAATCAAGTTGGTGAGACATGAACTTTCTCATACAAAACTATGTTGACTATCACTAACTAGTCCATTTTCTTCCAAATATGCAAATATCCTGTCTCTCAGTGTCTTTTCCAAAAGCTTCCCCAACATTGATTGTCAGTCACAAGCCTATAATTTGCTGGATTATCCAACCCATCCAATCCAAGACCAACCCATCTATATTTTCTTGTAAACAACAACCATCATCTTCACTCTTAACCATCTTACCAATCTTGGTTTCCTCTGCAAACAAGGGAATTAAGGGTTATGGGGAGAAAGCGGGGAAGTGGAACTGATCCACTTCAGATCAGCCATGATCTTATTGAATGATGGGGCAGGCTCGAAGAACTAGATGGCCTACTCCTGCCCCTATTTCTTACGTTCTTATAACTTGCTTAACATTCCCCCCATATTTTCATCTACATCGTTTATGTACATAAGAACATAAGAACATAAGAAATAGGAGCAGGAGTAGGCCATCCAGCCCTTCGAGCCTGCCCCGCCATTCAATAAGATCATGGCTGATCTGTCGCTGCTCAGTTCCACTTTCCCGCCCTCTCCCCATAACCCTTAATCGCCTCTCCTATCAAAAACCCATCAACCCGCGTCTTAAAAATATTTAGCGAGGCAGCCTCCACCACTTCAACGGGCAGAGAATTCCAGAGATTCACCACCCTTTGAGTGAAGAAGTTCCTCCTCAACTCCGTTCTAAACCGCCCCCCTTTTATCTTGAGGCTGTGCCCCCTAGTCCTATTGTCTTTTTTGAGCGGGAAGAGTCTTTCCACCTCTATCCTATCCATCCCATTCATCATCTTATACGTCTCAATGAGATCTCCTCTCATTCTTCTAAACTCTAACGAGTACAAGCCCAGTTTATTCAGCCTCTCCTCATAGCTCAACCCCCTCAACTCCGGTATCAGCCTAGTAAACCTCCTCTGCACTCCAAGGCCAAAATATCTTTGCGCAGGTGCGGTGCCCAAAAATGCACACAGTACTCCAGTTGCGGCCTCACCAATGCCCTATACAGCTGCAGCAAGACCTCCCTACTTTTATATTCAATCCCCTTCGCTATGAAGGCCAGCATCCCATTCGCCTTCCTGACCACCTGCTGCACCTGCAAGCTGGGTTTTTGCGACTCATGCACAAGGACCCCGAGGTCCCTCTGCACCGTCGCCTGCTGCAGTTTTTCGCCTCGTAAGTAATAGTCCTTCCTACCATTTTTCCTACCACAGTGGACCACCTCACACTTGCCAACATTAAATTCCATTTGCCATTTCCTGGCCCATTCGCCCAGCCTATCTAGATCCTTCTGCAGACTCTCCACACCCTCCGCACAATTTGCCGTTCCCCCAATCTTGGTGTCATCAGCAAATTTCGACACTCTACACTCGGTTCCCTCCTCCAGATCATCTATATAAATGGTAAAAAGCTGAGGTCCCAGCACCGACCCCTGGGGCACTCCACTAGTCACCATCCGCCAATCCGAATAGCACCCGTTGACCCCCACTCTCTGCCTCCTATTTGACAACCAATCCTCTATCCACGCTAACACCCTACCCCCAACTCCATGTCCCTCGACCTTCTGCAATAACCTCTTGTGAGGCACTTTGTCAAACGTTTTCTGAAAATCTAGAAAGACCACATCCACCGGCTCTCCTCTATCCACTGCCCTAGACACATCCTCATAGAACTCCAGTAAATTTGTCAGACACGACTTCCCTTTAATGAAACCATGCTGCGTCTGCTCTATCAAGCAATTCCCTTCAAGATGCCTCGCAATTTCCTCCTTAATGACAGATTCTAACATTTTACCTACCACAGACATGTGGCCAAATAATAAATATATAACAAACAATAAGGGTCTCAGTTCTGATTGTTGTGGCGCACCACTGGGATACCAGCCTCCAGTCACTCAAACAGCCTTCTACCTTTGTGTCCTATCACTCAGCCAGTCTCAGATGCATCTTGCCAAGTTTTATTGAATTCATGTGCCAAGTTTTATTGAATTCATGTGCTTCACCTGCTCAATCATTTTCCCATGTGGGACCTTGTCAAAAGCTTTGTAAAATCAATATTATCATATTGATTTTAAATCAATACATTACATCAAATGAACTTCCCTCACCCACACACTTGATCACATTTTTGTAAAGCTCTAACAAATGTTAGGCATGACCTCCCTCTGACAAAGTCGAGTGTGGGTGTTTGTGAGAGTGAGACAGCGTGTATGTGGCAGCAAGTGAACATGTCTGTGGGAGTGTGTGTGGGAGTTATGTAAGCGTGTGTTTAAGAATGAGTTAGTGTGGTAATAAGTGAGCATGTGTCTGCAAGTGATTGAATTTGTATGAAAAGGAATGAGTGTGTGTGTGTGGGAGGTCTTGCTGCAACTGTACAGGGCACTGGTGAGGCCACAGCTGGAGTACTGTGTGCAGTTTTGGTTGCCGCACTTGCAGAAGGATATATTGGCCTTGGAGGGAGTGCAGAGAAGGTTCACTAGGCTGATACCGGAGATGAGGAAGTTAGCTTATGAAGAGAGATTGAATAGATTGGGTCTGTACTTGTTGGAGTTTAGAAGGCTGAAGGGGCTAGATAGGGTAGAGGTAGAGAGATTCTTCCTGCTTAGAAAGGATAGCAGGACTAGAGGGCACAGCATCAAAATAAGGGGGGGGGTGCAGTTTAGATCGGAGTTGAGGAGGAACTTCTTCACTCAAAGGGTGGTGAATCTCTGGAATTCTCTGCCCGTTGAAGTGGTGGAGGCTACCTCGCTGAATATATTTAAGTCATGGGTAGATAGGTTTCTGGTAGACAAGGGAATTAAGGGTTATGGGGAGAAAGCGGGAAAGTGGAACTGATCCACTTCAGATCAGCCATGATCTTATTGAATGGCGGGGCAGGCTCGAAGGGCTAGATGGCCTACTCCTGCTCCTATTTCTTATGTTCTTATGGTTTTTAGTGAACGTGTGTTACAAATGAGCAAAGATAAATGTGGGAGTGAGTGAGCATGTGTGCAGGAAGGAGGGTGTGATTGATGGTGAGTTAGCGCATGTGTGAGAGTGAACGAGTGTGTGGGAGTGAGTGGTTGAGTGTGCAGGAATGAATGAACATGTATGTGGGATTGAGTGAGCGTGTGTGTGAGAGTGAGTAATAAAGCATGTTTTGTAAGTGAGACAGTATGTGTGTGGGAGCTTTTGGAGAGCATCCTAAAAGGGGAGGATAATCAGACAGACGTCATTGCCCGCATTGGTACAAATGACGTAGGCAGAAAGTGCAGGGAGGTCCTGCAAGAACAATTTAGGGAGTTAGGTAGAAAGCTAAAAAAACAAGACCTCTAGGATAGCAATCTCTGGATTGTTCCCTGTGCCATGTGCTAATGAGGCTAGGAACAGGGAGATTGTGCAGCTGAAAAACTGTTGTAGGAGGGAGGGTTTCAGATTCGTGGATCACCGGAAAGTCTTCCAGAGAGGATGGGACCTGTACAAGAAAGATGAGTTACACCTGAAATGGAGGGGCACCAAAATCCTGGCTGGGAGATTTACTCCGCAGGTGTGTCGGTCCACCTTGTTGTCTAACGAGGGGCATGCTAAATGAAATTGCTGGGCCTCTAACAGAAATCTTTGTTTCTTCATTGAACACAGATGTGGTCCCAGAGGATTGGAGGAAAGCAAATGTGGTCCTGTTATTTAAGAAGGGTAGCAAGGATAACCTGGGTGATTATAGGCCAGTGAGCTTGATGACCGAGGTAGGGAAAATGTTGGAGAAGATTCTTAGAGATAGGATCTATATACATTTAGAACTGAACAGTTTCATTAACGATACACATAAAACATAGAGCATAAAAAACTACAGCACGAACAGGCCCTTCAGCCCACAGGTTGTGCTGATCATATCCCTACCTACTAGGCCTATCTATAACCCTCAATCCCATTAAATCCCATGTACTCATCCAGAAGTCTCTTAAAAGACCCCAACGATTTCACCTCCACCACCACCGACGGCAGCCGATTCCACTCACCCACCACCCTCCGAGTGAATATGGTTTGTACGAGGGAGGTCATGCCTTACAAATTTAGTTGAGTTTTTTGAGGAGGTGACAAAAATGTTTGACGAGAGAAGAGCCATGTAAAATCCATCGTCTACATGGATTTTAGTAAAGCATTTGATAAGGTCCCTCCTGGTAGGCTGGTGCAAAAGGTTAAATTTCATGGGATCAAAGGTGAACTTACTAGATGGGTGAAGAACTGGTTTGGCCATAGAAGACAGAGGGTAGCAGTGGAGGATCTTTTTTTGATTGGAGGTCTGTGACTAGTGGTGTTCTGCAGGGCTCTGTACTGGGACCTCTGCTGTTTGTGATATATATAAATGATTTGGAAGAAGATGTAGCTGGTCCGATTAGTAAGTTTGCAGATGACACAAAAATTGCTGGAGTTGCGGATAGTGATGAACATTGTCAGAGAATACAGCAAGATATTGATAGGCTGGAAAATTGGTAGGAGAAATGCCAGATGGAATTTAATCCAGATAAATGTGAAGTGATGCATTTTGGTAGATGCATTTGGGAGGGGGGAGCTATACAATAAATGGCAGAACCATCAAAAGTATAAAAACACAGAGGGATCTGGGTGTGCAAGCCCACAGATCCTTAAAGGTGGCAACACTGGTGGAAAAGGTGGTGAAGAAGGCATATGGCATGCTTGCCTTTATTGGACAGGGCATAGAATATAAAAGTTGGCATATGATATTGCAGTAAGATAGAATGTTGGTTAGGCCACATTTGGAATACTGTGTCCAATTCTGGTCGCCCCACTACCAGAAGGACGTGGAGGCTTTGGAGAGACAGTGCAGAAAAGGTTTACCAGGATGTTGCCTGGTATGGAGGGTATTAGCGATGAGGTGAAATTTAGTAAAGTAGGGTTGTTCTCCCTGGAAAGACGGAGGTTGAGGGGTGACCTAATAGAAGTTCATAAAATTATGAAGAGCATAGACAGTGAACAGTTGGAAGCTTTTTCCCAGGTTGGAAATGACAAACACAAGGGGTCACAAGTTCAAGGTAAGGGGGGCAAGGTTCAATACAGATATGTGGGGGACGTATTTTACACAGAGGGTGATGGGTGCCTGGAATGCACTACAAGTAAGGTGGTTAAGGCAGACACGCTAGGATCATTTAATACTTGTCTAGATAGTCACATGAACAGACTGAGAATAGAGGGCTACAAACGGATGGTCTCGTTAGGAACACATGATCAGTGCAGACTTGGAGGGCCGAAGGGCTTGTTCCTGTATTGTTCTTTGTTTCTTTGTTGTTCTTTGTGTGTGGGACTGCATGAGACTATGTGGGAGTGACTGAGTGCAAATGAATCAGTATGTGTGTGGGGAGTGCGAATGTGGCAGTGAGTGAGCATATGTGTGTAAGTGAGGGGGTGTGTGTTTACAAGTTTATTTATTCGGGTCACGAGTAGGCTTATATTAATGAAATTACCATGAAAATCCTCTAGTTGCCACATTCTGGCACCTGTTCAGGTACACTGAGGGAGAATTTAGCATGGCCAATGCACCTAACCAGCAGGTCTTTTGGGCTGTGGGAGAAAGCTGGGCACCCTGATGAAACCCACGCAGAGGGAGAACATGCAGATGTCACACAGACAGTGGCCCAGGCCGGGAACGAACCCGGGTCCCTGATGCTGTGAGACACTGTATCAAGTTAGTGAGTGTGTAGGAAAGTGAGAATGTGTATGGGAGTGAGTGAGTCTATATGTGAATGCCTAAATCTGTGTGAGCGTGTGTCAGAGCAAATAAGTGTGCGTGGGAGTAAGTGAGGAGTAAATGTGTAGCTGTATGGAAGTTTAAGCATGTGTGTGGAATTGAGTGTGTTTTTGTGTGTGGAAGTGAGTGAGTCTGTGGAGGGTGAGTGTGTGCATCAGAGTAAGTGTGGAGTGAGTGAGTATGTGAATATGTGTGTGTGTGTGAGTGTGTGCATGGGTGACTCTGTGGGAATGAATTAATATTTGTGTGGTAGTGTGTGCATGTTGTTTTTATTCATCTGTGGGACATGGGTATTGGTGGCTGGCCAGCATTTATTGCCCATTCCTAGTTACCTTGAAAAAGAAATGGTGAACTGCCTTCTTGAAACACTATGGTTCACATGCTGTGTGGGAGTGACTGTGTGTTTGGGAGTGAGTGAGCATGTGTGGGACTGAGTGAGCATGAGTGGGAGTGATTTTGCATGACTCTGGGAATGAGATAGTATTTGAGGGATTGAGTGAGTGTATGTGTGGGAGTGACTGAGAGTGTGGGCGGGAGTGAACAAGAGTTTGTGGAAGTAAGTGTGTGTGGGATTTAATGAGTCTGCATGGGAATGAGTGAGCATTTAAAATAGCTTTTTTCACCTCATCATAATCTTTAACACCTCCTCTGATAGTGAAGCAAACAAATCATTAGCTCTATCATTAGCTTCTTTTAAAAATCAATAATACCCATATCATTTGTGGCCATTTATTTGTTTAGCTTCTTTCTCAAATGAAATGAAAAAGGCTTTTACACCCTCCTCATCAAACCATGGCAATGCTTGCACTTAATTAAACAGATCCCCACCAGGCCTTTGACTACGATGGGTTTGCTCTTCTTCATTACTACTCCCAGACTTTACCTTTACCTCCGCCATTTTAAGTACACATTCACTTTTCAGTTCCAGTTTCCAAAGTTCAAATTCTCTCTTTTTCTTTTTGTTCAGACAGTGCTATTCTATTTCTTTTTCCTCTGCTTTTAATTGCAATTCAAGCTTTTTATTTCCTTTTCATGTTCAAGCTGTTTCATTTATAATCAAATTCTAGCTATTTCCAGTGATTCTGCTGGATTTGTGGCAATTTCAAATGCTGAACTATCACTGCAATTATCTTCACCTTCCTCACCACGTCAGGTAATGTTAACAATTTGCCAATTCCAAAATCTTATGAGTGCAGACACAAATCCCAGTGTTGTTGCCATGGCACCCTTCCACACACCTGACGAAGGAACACTGTTTCCGAAAGCTTGTGAGATTACTATCAAATAAACTGGTTGGACTCTAACCTGGTGTTGTGAGACTTCTTACTGTGTTTACCCTTCCATCTATCAGCTGCATAGGCTGTCTGGCTGATACTCCATCCCAGTAACCCCACTAACACAAAGAACAGGTCTCTGAGCTGCTGCCCCAAGCAAGGGAGCTGTGCAGATGTTAACATGGCTCCTCACACAGCATTCCTTTATTTTTGAGGGCTGCCTTGCTTGCTTTTTCTCTGAGTTCTACAGCTTCTGTGAGCTGCAGAATTGCAAAAACCAGAATGATTTTCTTTGTCCATTGGAGTGGTGTCTTATCCCATTGTGCCGAGAACCAAACCCCTTGCTAGCAAGTAAAATAAAGACAATCTGTTGGTTAAGTATCTTGTGTTGTGTTTTCTGTTCAAGTCAAACTGGGAAATCGAGTTTCGACAGCGAACCTTGTTGGTGTCCGGAAGCAGAAGTCCGCAATAGAGGTCTCTCTATGGAGGGATCTTTCCCCACTACATCAGGGATCTGGGGTGGAGGCTGGTATACGTGACAGTTACATGCAATCATAAATTGGTCTGGTTCAAGGGCTCCTCAGAAACTTGCCCCAATTTCCAAATTCACACAGTCTGTGGATTATGTCTACGTTCAATGTTATAGGCTGCACTCCCTTTTTCAGTTATCCAAGAAATGTTTTATTGATGTTCTCTTTGCACTTCAGTCCCATGCTCCTGTTTTATGGGCACTCAATGCAAGAGGGGGGGCAGGGTGTGGGGAAGTTGGTCCTTGTGAACCTGCTCCCAGGCACAGCCAAACATGCTATTAACAGGTCTAGGCAGACAGTGTACTGGGGTGGGAGGGTCAACCGATCCAACTGTCTGCCTCTCTACCATGGCTATATTCACAGCTGAGTGTCCCCAGAAATGGAGCATCAGGTGTCCTAGGGCACCATTGAGGCTGTCCACGCTTTGGACAGCACAGCCGCTGAGATGCATTATTGACCCCCTTTAATCACATTTTTGTTTGATGTTTTAAGTTCCCTTTGTGGTTTGGTTTTTAGTTTGAGCAGTTCCCTTCTTCTTGAGGGCTGCCCTTCTTGTTTTATCCCCGAGTTTGTTTGATTTAGTTTGTTTGGTTGGCACAAAAAGAAATTGCTAGATGAAGGAAGTTGGGAATACCTGAATCTTGTTGAAAACCGATTGCTGCAGTTTGCTAGTGGAGTTTCCTGCTGGAGTTGGTTGCTGTTGTTTGCTGAAGCTATTGGGGCTGTCTTGCAGCTGTTTGCTATTGCTCCTGATGTCAGTTTTCTGCTTTTTTTTGTTTTGGTTGGAACATTTTGTGTTGCTATTGAGATATTACGGGGTTAACATCCTATGAATCTCCTATGATCTTGGCCATTTGTGAAAAAGGTTTTGCAAGCTGAGATCCTGCGAAATTGCAAACACAGCTGGTTGCTTTAAGATAAAGTGAAAGACCTCCATTAGCTTAAAAGCTGTGATTAATTGCATCTTGTTTGAAACAACTTGTGCTGATATCAGTATATACTTCCTATTCTGAACTGTCACCCTGGCCTTGTAAATAACAAAACTCTTGCTTTATTAAATCAGTCTAGACTGGACTTGGCTAAATGTCGTCCTTGTTTGAACGAGATAACATTCACCTTATGGCAAATGGTGAATGTGCAGTTCGATGGTAACCGGGGCTAGGTTTTTGACATATTTTTACTCACATGCTGTATTTGTACTTACTTTTGCTGTTGCTAAGCACGTGATCTGGGTGAAGTTATACTGTGTGTACGTGACTAATTGCTGTAAAAAGAGTATAAAGGGAGAGACTCCCTCCCGTTCAAGGTAGTATCGCTCGGCTAAGCTCAGAACACTTAGTAAAGCATTAGTAAAGCGAGTTAGTAAAGTGATCCTCCAAAAAAAGCTTGTACTTGCTTGAAAATAAAGGACTTGGATTTCTTATTACAGATCAGTGTCTTGCTCTTGCATCAAGTACATAAGGGTCTCTTTCTCTAAATCTTGCATGAGTTTGACGTCAGTGGTAGGGAAGTTGTTGGAAAGGATTCTTAGGGATAGGATGTATAAGCATTTAGAGTGTGGCAATTTGATTAGTGATAGGCAGCATGGCTTTGTAAAGGGGAGGTTGTGCTTTACAAATCTGGTAGAATTTTTTGAGGAGGTGACAAAAACGGTCGATGAAGGACGAGCTGTGGATGTCGTCTACATGGATTTCAGTAAGGCATTTAACAAAGTCCCTCATGATAGGTTGGTGGAAAAGGTTAAAGCTCATGGGATACAAGGACAGGTGGCTAGATGGATTGAGAACTGGCTTGGTAATAGGAGACAGAGAGTAGTAGTGGAAGGGTCTTTTTCTAGCTGGAGGTCTGTGATTAGTGGAGTGCCGCAGGGCTCAGTACTGGGACCTTTGTTGTTTGTAATATACATTGGTAGAGGGAGTAAGTGGTGTGATCAGCAAGTTTGCAGATGACACAAAGATGGCTGGACTGGCTAATAGTGAGGAGCAGTGTCAGGCAATACAGTAGGATATAGATAGGCTGGTGTATTGGGCAGAGAAATGGCAGATGGAATTTAATCTAGATAAATGCGAGGTGATGCAATTTGGAAGAAATAATGTAGGGGGGAGTTACACGATAAATGTAGGCGTATTAAGAGTATAGAAATGCAGAGGGACTTGGGGGTGCAAGTACACAAGTCCTTGAAGGTGGCAGTACAGGTGGAGAAGGTGACGAAGAAGGCCTATGGTATGCTTTTGCCTTTATAGGGAGGGGTATAGAGTATAAAAGCTGGCGTCTAATGTCGCAGTTGTATAGAACGTTGGTTCGCCCGCATTTGGAGTACTGCGTCCAGTTCTGGTTGCCTTACTACCAGAAGGATGTGGAGACCCTGGAGAGAGTGCAGAGGAGGTTTACCAGGATGCTGTCTGGTATGGAAGGTCTTAGTTATGAGGAGAGATTGGGCAAATTGGGGCTGTTCTCCCTGGAAAGACAGAGAAGGAGGGGAGATCTATTAGAGGTGTATAAGATTATGAAAGGTATAGATAGAGTGAACAGTGGAAAGCTTTTTCCCAGGTTGGATACGAAAATCACGAGGGGTCACGGGCTTAGGGTTAAAGGGGAGTGGTATAATTCAGATGTTAGAGGGAGGTTTTTCACACAGAGGGTGGTGGGGGCCTGGAATGCACTGCCAAGTAGGGTGGTGGAGGCAGGCATGCTGGAGTTGTTTATGGCTTACCTAGATAGGCACATGAGCGGACGAGAGATGGCGGGATACAAGAGAATGTTCTAGTTAAGGATCAAGAGCCTCAGGACGTTCCTGGGAATCAATAGATTCCTATGGGCCGTCCAACATATTTTATGGCTCACCTGTCTCTTATGTTGGAGCTACTGGGGATCTTCCGTGTATGTCTGTATAGGCTGTGTATGTTTATTGATGTCTCTTTTTTTACATCCACAGGTGATTCGGTCTGCCTTGTTGGCCAACATGCACGCGATGGGTCGTGCGAGGGCTGCCCTTGGATGTTGCTTCAAAAGTTGCCTAGTGCTTCACGTCGTTAGTGTACGTTTAAACTGGACCAACTGACGGGCAACGTGACAGCTCAGTGACTATCACTGTTTGCTGTGCAGATACAGGGACCTGGGTCGGATCTCCAACTTGGGTCAGTGTCTGTGGGAGTTTGCACATTCTCCCCGTGCTTGCGTGGGTTTTCTCCGGGCGCTCCAGTTTCCTCCCACACCCCAAAAATGTGCTTTTAGGCTGATTGGTGTTAATAAATTGTCCCTAAATTAGACCTCCCTTAATCTGGCGCACATGTAGTTCTCTAAATTTGCACTCCTTTATTGTGGAGTCCAAGAGGCGTAGACAAAAGTCATAGGTAGAAGAAGGATTGGAATGATGCAGTCACTGAGTGTTAAAATGGGCGGCGCGGGCCTGTAGGGCCAAACGGCCTGTTTCCTGTGCTGTGTTGTTCTTTGTTGAATAGAATGGATAGTCAGAGTCTTTTTCCCAGCATCAAAGGGTCAATTACGTGGGACGTAGGTTAGAAGTGAGAGAGAAAGTTTAAAAGAGATGTAAGGGACAAATTTTTCACACAGATGGTGGTGAATGCCTGGAATGCATTGCCAGGGGAAGTGTGGAAGCAGATTCTATAACAACGTTCAAGAGGCATCGGGATAGATACATGAATTGGCAAGGAACATGGGGATATAGACGACATTGAAGAGTGAAAATTAGAGAGGCATCTGTGTTGTTACAGGCTTGGTGGGTTGAAGAGCCAGTTCCTGTGCTGTACTTGTTCTTTGTTCCCATGACATGCTCCTCAAGTTTGCAGAACTGGCTAATCTGTGGAGGATGTGCGAGTGCCTGGCTGTGTACTCTGCCATGTTCTCTGCCAGGAGCAATGTGACCAAGTGTTTTGGACTCCTGGTTAGTCTGTGGCAGATGGACTTCCTCCTAGAGGAGCTCAGGCCTTTCACCTGGAGCAGAACCAGCCTGTTGCACTTGGGAGCCCATCTTTAGGTATGAATTATACTGTACATAGCAGAACTCTTATGAATATTAACCTCCAGAGGGATCTGGGCGTGCAGGTCTACAGTTCCCTAAAAGTAACAACACAGGTGGCCAAGGTGATTAAGAAGGTATCTGGAATGCTTGCCTTCATCAGCTGGGACATTGAGTACAAGAATTGGGAAATCATTTTGCAGCTACATAAAACCTTAGTTTGGCTGCATTTGCAGTATTGCGTCTTCTGGTCACCACACTACCAGAATGATGTGGAAGTTTTGGAGCGCAAAGTAGTTTGACCAGGCTTTTGCCTGGTCTTGAGAGTGTTGGCTATTAGAAGAGCTTAAATAAACCAGGATTGTTGTCACTGGAAAGAAACAGGCTGAGGGGGGACCTGATAGAGGTCTACAAAATTGTGAAAGGCATAGACAGAGTGGATAGTCAGAGGTTTTTTTTTTGGGGTGGATGTGTCAATTACAACGAGGGACAGGTTCAAGGTAAGAGGGGGAAAGTTTAAGGTAGATGTGCAGAGTCAGTTTTTCATGCAGTGAGTGCTGGGTGCCCGGAATGCACTGCCAGCGGAGTGGTGGAAGCAGGCACACATTTAATATGACAAATAACAGTGAACCTAACACCGATCCCTGAGGCACACTGCTGGTCACAGGCCTCTGGTTTGAAAAACAACCCTCTGCAATCACCCTCTGGCTTCTGTCATCAAGCCAGTTTTATATCCATTTAGCTACCTCACCCTGGACCCCATGAGATTTAACCTTATGCAACAACCTACCATGCAGTATCTTGTCAAAGGCCTTGCTAAAGTCCATGCAGACAACATCAATTACACTGCCCTCATCTGCTTTCTTCATTACCCAAAAACATTTAATCAAATTGTGAGATATGATTTTCCACTTACAAAGCCATGCTGTCTCTAATCAGTCCTTATGTCTCTAAATGCCTGTAGCTCCTGTCTCTAAATACCTTCTAACAATACAACCATCACAGATGGGAGGCTCACAGGCCTTTAGTTCCCAGGCTTTTCCCTACAGCCCTTTTTAAACAAAGGCACAACATTTGCCACTCTCCAATCTTCAGGCACCTCACCTGTGACTATCGATGATTCAAATATCTCTGCTAGGGGACCTGCAATTTTCTCCCTAGCCGCCCACAATGTCCTGGGATACACTCCATCAGGTCCTGGGGATTTATCTACCTTGATGCGCTTTAAGACTTCCAACATCTTTTTCTCTCTAATATGTATACTCCTCAAGACACCACTATTTATCTCCCCAAGTTCCCAAACATCCATGCTTTTCTCAACAGTAAATACTGATGAGAAATATTCATTTAGATGACCTTGTTGATCCTTAAAAGGCCCTACTCTCTCCTTTGTTACTCTTTTGCCTTTATGTATTTGTAAAAGCTCTTTGGATTCTCCAATGTCTTATCTACCAAAGCAATCTCGTGTCCCCTTTTTGTCCTCCTGATTTCTCTCTTACAGCCTCTGTACTCTTCAAGAGATTCACTGGATCTCAGTTGCCTACGCCTGTCATGCGCCTCTTTCTTCTTCTTGACCAGGGCCTCAATATCCTGAGTCATTTAGGGTTCCCTATTTCTACCTACCTTGCCCTTCACTCTAAGAGGAATGTCTTACCCTGAACCTTGGTTAACACACTTTTGAAAGCCTCCCACTTACCAGACATCCCTTTACCTTCTCACAGACTCCCCGAATTAACTATCGACACTTCCTGCCTGATACCATCAGAATTGACCTTTGCTCCAATTTAGAACTTTTAGCTATCTTAAACTAATAGAATTACGTCGCTAGTCCCAAAGTGATCCCTCAGTAACACTTCTGTCACTTGCCCTTCCTTATTTCCCGAGAGGAGGTCTGGAAATTACTCATATGTAACAAATTAGCCTGCTTTGTTCTTTTTAATTCATTTGCCTCTCTGTCCTTTTTGCTTTTATTTGTTCTATCCTCTTCTGCTGTTGTCATCTCCTTCTTCTTTTCCTCTTTTAACTTCTATGTAACTTCCTAATCTCTTCCTCTTTTTGCTGTTTTAGTTGTCTACTTTCTTCTTCTTTCTCCTCCAGTACCTGCTTTGATTCCTCCAGTTCCCTACGAATTGTGTTTAATTCCTTTTCTGTTCCTATTAGCTGTCCGAAGCAGCTCACAATGGCAGTCGCTTTCTTCCATTTGACTGCCCATTTTCCCTGACCTTTTCTTAAGTGATCCCAATATTTCTGTCCTAGGGATCCTGGTCCTGTTTCAGTATTGGCACAAAATTCTGCCCATAGGAGCCACCCTTTTTTATATTCTCTTATTCTTGTGTCCCACATGGACACTTCTCACTCTCTGTTCCTTTTCCTGGCAATCTATGTTCAACGACAAGGAGTAGGGAGTTGATTGGACTACAGGTATGGCTTTGGGCTATATTCTGGTCCTAATCCCTCTGGATTCTAATGTAAACCTATGGATTTATCCTATCCTCTTTGTTAGTAACAACACATACACGATACACAATTTACCAAAAAGTTATTTGTCCAATAAGGACCTGTTGGCTCTAAGTTTTAAATAATCATTCACATCGGCTTTGTGAGATTCAATATCAGAGCAACAAAGTAAAGTTTATTAGTCATAAGTAAGGCTTACATTAACACTATAATGAAGTTACTATGAAATTCCCCTATTTGCCACACTCCAGCACCTGTTCAAGTCAATGCATCTAACCAGCATGTCTTTCAGACTGTGGGAGGAAACCAGAGCGCTTGGAGGAAACCCATGCAGACACAGGGAGAACATGCAAACTCTACACATACAGTGCCCAAAGCCGGGAATTGAACCCAGGTTCCTAGCGCTGTGACGCAGCAGTGCTAACCACTGTGCTACCATGGTGCCCTTGTTACTTGTTGTTGCTATCCCACCAAGATCACCAACTTGTTGCTGCATCTGCTGCACAGAATGTTTTAACACTTATATGATGGACAAAGAATTGTGAGTAGACTTCTTGTTCATAGAATAATATTTATTCACACAATTATTAATCACCCACACAATCAATTACTAAGTTATCTTACAGAATACTAAAGTTCAAGTCCAATTCCAGACCTTGACTTAACTTGCGTGACTGGCAAATATTTGCCTTTATTTACGGTTGGTCTCCATAATCCTCTGCATGGTCTGGTCTGATACTCTGGTTCTGGCCTTCCTTCCTTTTTTGGTGTGGTGGCTCTCCTTGTGCTGGTCATTGCTGGTGATGGTCACCATTGTTGTCATTCGTTCATCGACCATCATCCCAGTATCAAAGAAAAGACAAGCAGCATGCCTTAATGACTATCATCCATGGGCCCTGATAGCGATCATTATGAAGTGCTTTGAAAGGCTAGTCATGGCATGAATCAATTCCAGCCTCCCAGACTGCCTGGATCCATTACAGTTTGCATACCGCCGAAACAGGTCCACGGCAGGTGCCATCTCCTTGGCCCTGCACTCAACCCTGGAACACTGAGATAACAAAAACATCTATGCCAGACTCCGATTTGTTGATTACAGCTCAGCCTTCAATACCATTATTCCTCTGAAACTCCATGGCCTGGGCCTGAGGCTCTCCCTCTGTGACTGGATTCTGAACTTCCTAACCCACAGACCACAAAGATAAGCCACATCTCCTCCATGATCATCCTCAACACTGTTACCCCATAGGTTGTGAGGCTGTGTTCTCAGCCCCCTACTATACTCCTTAAACACGTATGACTGAGTGGCCAAACTCTACTTTGACTGGATTTTCAAATTTGCTGATGACACCACCATAGTGGGTCAGATCTCAAACGATGACAAGACAGAGTACAGAAGATAGAGAATCTGGTGAACTGGTGCAACAATAATAATCTCTCCCTCAATGTCAACAATGAAGGAGATTGTCATTAACTTCAGGAAGCGTAGTGGAGAACACGCCCTTGTCTACGTCAATAGAGATGAAGTAGAAATGGTTGAAAGCTTCATGTTTTTGGGAGTGCAGAACACCAACGACCTGTCCTGGTCTCTTTCTGTGCCAACACTGTAGTTAAGAAAGCCCACAAATGTCTCTACTTTCTCAGAAGACTTAAGAAATTTGGCATGCAAGCTACGACGCTCACCAACTTTAATAGATGCACCATAGAAAGCATTCTTTCTGGTTGTATCACAGCACAGTGTGTCTCCTGCTCTGCCCAAGACCACAATGAACTACAAAAGGTTACAAATGTAGCCTAATTCTTCATGCAAACCAGCCTCCATCCATTAACGCTGTCTACACTTCCTGCTGCTTTGGGCAAAGCAGCCAGCATAATTAAGGGCCCCATGCATCCCGGGCATACTCTCACCTTGTTGGGAAAAAGATACAAACATCTGAGGATAGTACAAACCGACTCAAGAACAGCTTCTTCCTTGCTGCCATCAGACTTTTGAATGGACCTACCTCACATTATGTTGATCTTTCTCTACATCCTAGCTATGACTGTAACACGGTATGTGAGTCTTCGAGGAGTTATAGAAGTTATATTCTAGGAGATATAGGAGTGAAGCCTTCTGATTCTCTCCTTTCCTTGTCTATGAACAGTATGCTTTGTCTGTATAACGCACAAGAAAAATACTTTTCACTGTATTCTAATACATGACAATAATAAATCAAATCAAATTGTTTGTTGGAGAGAGAGAGAGCGTGAGAGGGAAATATTATGCAGCACCTTTTATCCCTCATTGGTTTCGTGCTCTTTTGGGCGGTCTCTTGATTATTGTCAATCAATCGATCAGGGCTTCATCACCCTGTAAGTGCTGGAGGCACATAAGTCACATACCTCCCTCCCAAATAAAGGCCTAAGGCCTTTGTCTGGTAAACAAGTATGCTTGACCAGAGTGTGTTTATTGTCTTTGAGATGGCTTATTTCCTGTGTGTTCGAATGTTTGAGCTTTATTTCTGTCCTTTAAGTTGCAGCCTGTCGGTTTCTGTACTTGGCCAATTATCCCAAAATGCTTTTGTAAGTCGCCATTTTAGGTGGCCTGTCTGGCCACACTAATCATTTATCCTGTCGCTGCTTTTGAAACTTTACTGTGCATACATTGGTTACTGCATTATGTATTTTTCCTATTGCTATACTTCTGCTATGTGCCAAGACTGTGTAAGATATTTTCTTTCTTCTTTGGTGTTTCACTTAAAATCCGAGTACAGGAAATCACAAATTTTCTATTGAAATTTAGAAAATAATTGCTTGATAATTAAGTACTGTATCTATTTTATTTGTTGAAGTATTGTGTTACATAATAATAATTTAGTTTATTGTAAGCAAATGCATACAGAAATGTTCCACATAAGGTTTCATGGTAAAAAGATATAGGTAAAAAATTATTCACATCGTTGAAAAGCAAAACTCAAAGTTTATTCACCAATGATATGTAATGTTTTATTTTCCAAATGGTATTGTTTTATTAGGGGGGCTCCAAGGGGGTGGTGGCTCATCATATTGCAGAATGCACCTGATTTTCTGTTGTTTCCTATCATGCTTTTCCTGCATTTGTTTTTGTTCCTGTAATACAAAAATTGAAAAATTAATATTTGCGACATTACATTAAGATTACAATTGCTCAAATCTGACAAATCATTGAATCTACAGCACGGAGACAGGCCCTTCAGCCCAAACTGGTCCATGCTGACCAAAATGCCATCGAAGTGAACCCGAGTTGCCTACATTTGGTCCATTTCCCTCCAAACCTTTCCTATCCATGCATCTGTCCGAATGCCTTTTAAATACTGTCAATGTCCCTGCCTTAACCACTTCTGCCAACAGCTCATTCCACATACATACCACCCTGTATAAAACAGTTGTTCCTTAGGTTCCCATTAATTTTTTCCTCTCCTTAAGAGGAGATTTACCAGGATGCTGCCTGGTTTGGGCGGGTAGGTCTTATGAGGAAAGATTGAGGGAGCTGGGGCTTTTCTCTTTGGAGCAGAGGAGAATGAGAGGCAACTTAATAGAAGTTTATACGATGATGAGAGGGATTGATAGAGTGGACGTGCAGAGACTATTTCCTCAGGTGGATGTAGCTGTAACTAGGGGGCATTACTGTAAGGTTCATGGTGGGGGGTATAGGAGGGACGTCCGAGGTAGATTCTTTACTCAGAGAGTGGTTGGGGTGTGGAATGCACTGCCTGCTATGATAGTGGAGTCGGACACTTTAGATACTTTTGAGCGGCTATTGGATAGGCACATGGAGCACACCAGAATGACAGGGAGTGGGATAGCTTGATCTTGGGATTGGACATAGCTCGGCATAACATGAGGGCTGAAGGAACTGTACTGTGCTGTACTGTTCTATGTTTTTGACTTAGAACAATGCCCTCTAGTTCACGATTCCCCAACCCTGGCAAAAAGAGCAAGTGCATTCACCCTGTCCATGCCCCTCATGACCATATACACCCCTATAAGATCACCCTTCAGTCACCTATACTCCAAATAAAATTGTTCTCGCCCGCCCAATCTTTCCCTTTAACTCAGTCCCTTGAGTCCCGGCAACATGTAAATCTCTTCTGCACTGTCTCCAGTGTAATAATATCTTTCGTATATCAACGCAACCAAAACCAAACACAATACTCCAGGTGCAGCCTCAACAATGCCCTGTACAAAAGCTACATAACTTCCCAACTTCTATACTCAATGCCCTGACTGATGAAGGCCAGCATGCCAAAAGCCTTCTTCACTGCCTATCTACCTGTGCCTCCACTTTTAGTGAACTGTGCAACTGAATTCCAAGGTCCCTCTGTTCCAATGGTATGCCATAAGGTCCTATCATTCACCGTGAAAGTCCTTCCTAGACTTGTCTTCCCAAAAGAACCAAAAGAACAGCAAGTAGCTATCACAGAGACGTGGTTGAAGGAAGAACATGATTGACAATTCAACATTTCTGGATATACAATCTTCAGGCAAGACAGGAGAGGAGGAGGGATTGCATTATTAGTTAAAGAGTCAATTACTGCAGTAAAGAGAGATGATATCTTGGAGGAGGCATTGAATGAAGCTTTTCAGGTACAGCATAGGAATAAAAAAGGGGCAGCGACATTGTTAGGTGTTTATTATAGATGCCAGATAGTTAGAGGGCTATTGAGGAATAAATGTGTGCACAGTTTGTGGAGGTGTGTAAAAACCTCCAATAGGGTTTTAAAAACCTGCAATAGGGTTATAATATTGGGCGATTTTAACTTTCCCAATATTAATTGGGATATACATAGTGTTAAGGACTTAGATGGAGTAGATTTCTTGAAATGTGCGCAGGAAAACTTTTAAAATAAATATGTAGAAGGTCCAACAAGGGAAGGAGCTGTGCTGGACTTAATTCTGGGGAATAAAATCGAACAGATGGTTGAGGTGGTGGTGGGGGAGCATTTTAGTGATAGCGATCACAACATGGTACAATTTAAGCTTCTTGTGGACAAGGAAATAGGCAAGCTGCAAAAAAAAAGGTTTTGGATTCGGGAGCACAGATTTTAGTAAAATAAGACAGGATCTGGCCAAAGTAGACTGGGAATAGCTGCTAATGGGAAAATCTACAGAAGAGCAGTGGAGGCATACAAAAAAAGAGAGTGCAAGCCCAGCATGTTCCCTCTCGCGTGACAGGTAGGGATAACAAACCCAGAGAACCATGGATGGTCATAGATATTTAGGATACAATGAGAAGGGAAAAAAAAGGCTGTTAAAAAGTACAAGGGGAGCAAATCAGTGGAGGTATTAGAAAGGCATAGAAAGGACAGGGTGGAGCTTAAGAAAGCAATTAGGGATGCAAAGAGGGGATATGAGAAAGTTCTGGCTGGTAAAAGTAGGGAAAATCCCAAGATATTCTATATCAATGGGAAGAGGATAACCAGGGAAATGATAGGGCCCATTAAGGACCAAAGGGCTGACCTGTGCGTGGAGCCAAAGGACATTGGTAGAGTATTGAATGAATACTTCACATCCATCTTCACCCAAGAGAATGGTATGAAATTTAGGGAGACAGGCTGCAAAGTTCTTGAGCAAATTGACATAGGGACGGACAAGGTATTGGCAGCTTTAAAGTGAACAAATCTCCAAATCCAAATGAATTGTGTCCTAGGCTGCTTTGGGAGGCAAGGGAGTAGATTGCAGAGGCTCTGACCCAAATTTTCAATTCCTCTCTGCCCATGGGAAAGGTGCCAAATGACTGGAGAACAGCTAATGTGAGTTAGCTATGTAAGAAGGGTTGTATAGATAAACCAGGGAGCTACAGACCAGTGAGTCTCACGTCAGTGGTAGGGTAACTATTAGAGAAATTTCTGAAGGAGAGCCTCTATCTCCACTTGGAAAGGCAAAGCTATCAGGGAAAATCAGCATGGCTTTGTCAGAGGGAGGTCATGGTTAACAAATTTGATTGAATATTTTGAGGAGGTATAAATGAGGGTATTGCAGTCGATGTAGTTTATAGGGATTTCAGCAAAGCCTTTGACAAGGGCCCAAATGGAAGACTTACAATGAAGATAAATTCATATGGGATGCAGGGTAATTTGATAAAGTGCATTCAAAATTGGCTCAGTTGTAAAAGACAGAGGGTGATGACAGAAGGCTGTTTCAGTGACTTGATGTCAGTGCCCACATACCAAGGGATCTGTGTTGGGCCTCCCTAATATTCGTCATTTATATAAATGACATTGAAGACTATGTTGGGGTAGGATTCGTAAGTTTGTGGATAACACAAAGATTGAATGGGTGCTTAACAGTGAGGCGGAGTGTCTTGGCCATAAGAAGATATAGACAGAATGGTCAAATGGGCAGATCAGTGGCAGATGGAATTCAACCCTGAAAATGTGAGGTGATACACTTTGGAAGGAGCAGCTTGAGAAGAAAGTACTCAATGACTGGTAGAACATTAGGAAGTTCTGTGGAGCAAAGGGATCTTGGGGTTTATCCACAGATCTCTGAAATTGGGACAGCATATTAATAGGGTGGTCAAAAAGGCACATGGGGCACTTGCCTTTATCAATTGAGGCATAAATTACAACAACAGGGAAGTCATGTTGGAGTTGCATAGAACTTTAGTCAGGCCACAGCAAGATTACTGTGTGTTCTGGTTGCCACATTATTGGAAGGATCTGATTGCACTGGAGGGGATGCAGAGGAGAGTCACCAGGATGTTGCCTGGAATGGAACATTTAAGTTATGAAGAGAAGTTGTGTCATCTTGGATTGTTTTAGCAGAGAAGATTGAGGGCTGACCTCATTGAGGTGTACATGGACAGAGTGAATAGGGAGCAGCTCTTCCCCTTTGTTGAAGGGTTGTCATAAAGAGACACAGGTTCAAGGTGAGGGGCAGGAGGTTTGGAGGGTGAGAGGAAAATCTTTTTTAACCCAGAGAGTGGTGACAGTCTGGAAGATGCTGCCTAGTAGAGTGGCAGAGGTGGGTTGCCTAAAAAGTATCTGGATGAACACTTGGTACGTCATAATATTCAGGGCTATAGGCCAAGTGCTGGCAGATGAGATTAGGTGGGAGTTCAGATGTTTCTAATGTGTTGGTGTGAACTTGATGGGCTGAAGGGCCTTTGCTGTGCTGTATGGTTCTATGATTCTAAGATCAAGTGCCTGCACTGCAAAAGCCATCTCATCACAGAATCATAGAATTCTACATTTGGCCCACTGAGTCTGCACTGACCACAACCCCACCCAGGCCCTATCAGCTGAGCAACTGACTCAGTATAAATAAAAACCTGTTGAGAATTGTTAAATTGCTTGGAATGGCCCAGGGTGAGGCCTTCAATGTTGGAGTACTGAAGTTTCTTTGTTAAACCTTTTTCTTTGATTTATAAGTTGGACTAAGTTTTGTTATTTTTTATTGCCTATACCTGAAGAGTTTCCCTGTGGACGATCAACATTGAAAGATTGAGAAGGATGTGAATTTGATTGTCCCCCTGTCTTTTTAGATGCCAAACCATATCGGCAATGGAAGATGGAGGTGGAAATGTGGACCCTTGACATCACAATTCTGAGAAAAAGCAAGGTATGTGTTAGCTTTGTCACTTCTGATTAGGAGCAAGATAAGGAGCAAAATATTTTCCGATTGGATAGCAGATGCTCCAAATAAAGAAGATGGGTTACAGCTCTTGCTATGATACTTAAATAAGTTTTACCAAAAAAGACAAGTTCTTAGAAAGTTATGACGGATGGGTGATATTTGACAGGGTCAGAAGACCAGTATATCAACAAAAAGTATATCATGGATTTTGATAGAGGCTGTAACAGGCTAATGAAATTTAATTTGGAGATTTTAGATGCAGTATTGGCCTGTAAGTTGCTGTACTGTGCATGTCTGTCACAAATGGATAATAATATGGAGATGCCAGCGTTGGACTGGGGTAAACTCTCCATTCACCTAACGAAGGGGCAAACCCTGAAAGCTTGTGAGTTTACTATCAAATAAACTGATTGGACTGAAACCTGGTGTTGTCAGACTTCTTGGGGTCCGGGTCCATAGGACTCTTAAATCGGCCTCGCAGATGGAGAATGTGGTCAAGAAGGCATATGGTGTACTGGCCTTCATTAATCGAGGGATTGAGTTTAGGAGTCGGGAAGTAATGCTGCAACTTTATAAGACGCTTGTCAGACCCCACTTGGAGTACTGTGCGCAGTTCTGGTCGCCTCACTATAGGAAGGACGTGGAAGCTATTGGAAGGTTGCAGAGGAGATTTACAAGGATGTTGCCTGGATTGGGAGGCATGTCTTATGAAGATAGGTTGAGGGAGCTGGGAGTCTTCTCCCTGGAGAGACGAAGGTTGAGAGGCGACCTGATAGAGGTTTATAAGATGTTGAGAGGAATAGGTAGGGTGGATTCTCAGAGGCTATTTCCCCGGGCTGAAATGGTCGCTATGAGAGGACACAGATTTAAGGTGCAGGGAAGCAAGTACAGAGGAGATGTTAGGGGTAAGTTTTTCACTCAGAGGGTGGTGAGTGAATGGAATTGGCTGCCGTCGGTGGCGGTGGAGGCGAACTCGCTGGGGTCTTTTAAAAGACTTCTGGATGAGTATATGGGATCTAATGGGATTGGGGGTTATAGATACGTTTATGGCTTAGTAGGTATAGATGTGATCGGCGTAACTTGTGGGCCGAAGGGCCTGTTTGTGCTGTAGTGTTCTATGTTCTTACTGTGGTTACTCCAGTCCAATGCCAGCATCTCCACATTATAAAAAAATCAGCAAATTAAAGGACACTCCACACTACTACCATACACAATTATTTATCAAATATCTGTTTCTCTCTGCCTCTCCCTCTAAAAAATGTTCCCAATTAAAAAAGATTCAACCCTGCTGTCATACACAATTATCAAATAATTGTCTCTCTTTCTCTCTCTGCCACTCCTTCTCTCTCTCTCTCTGCCTGTCTCTCTCTCTCTCTCTACCTGTCTGTATAAAAAAAATTACCAAATTTATGACACTCAACCCTGCTACCATACACAATTAATTATCAAATATCTGTTGCTCTCTCTCACAGAGTCACAGAGTCACAGAGGTTACAGCATGGAAATGCCCAACTTGTCCTTTTTGTTTAAACCCCTGAGCTAGCCCCAATTGCCCGTGTTTGGTCCATATTCCCCTATACCCATCTTACCCATGCAACTGTCTAAACGCTTTTTAAAGGACAAAATTAAAGGACACTCAATCTTCTACCACTAAAATTATCAAACACCTCTCTGTATAAAAAAACACACGCTGCCATCTCCCCCACCCAAACACATACACACACGCTGAACCACTAACTGCCCCACACACAGACACCCTGAACTAGTCACTGTACCCCACACACACTGCCCCACATGCACAGACACCCTGAACTAGTAACTGTACCCCACACAGTGCCCCACACATACTCCCATAACCAGTAACTGTCCCCCCCAGACACACATACACACATCCTGAACCACACACACTACCCCACACAGATTCCCTGAACCAGTAACTGTACCCTCCGCACACACACCCTGAATCAGTAACTGTGCCCCCACACACTGCCCCAATTGAGCTACTATAGATAAGAGGGAATTTGATGATTAACAAAGTATCAGTGAAGCAGGGGATGAAGCTATTACTTCAAAGGTTCAGGTAGCCCAAGTAGGCATAGTGGTATCACACACTCTCAAAGGGTCAAGTGAGTGGAAGGATGCAACTATAATTGGGAAAGCAGGAAAAACCTCAGCAAAGTGTAAACACTGCTCAACATCCAAAAGCATGGGCAAGAAGCCAAAGATCGGGAAAATGGAGTGGAGAGATGGAAGCAAAAAAAGTGAGATCTAAGTCCAAAGGATGAGACTGAGTACTTGTGAATGCAGGAAAAAGTCACAAATCTGTGACCAAAGTTGTGTCAAGAGAAAACAGCGGTCTGACAGTAGCAGCCCTGACAGGAACAGACATGATGTGGATGTGCCGGCGTTGGACTGGGGTAAACACAGTAAACATGACATGACAGAACAGACATGACAGTAGAGGCCAGAGTTTAACAAGGAAGACTAGCAATCAAACAGATAATAGGAGTAGAAGTCCCCATGATGGGGAAGTGTTGATAGCTGCCAACGAAATGGAGCTCATGGGAGAGAGACCAAACAAAGAGAGCTGGACAGCTGGGAAGAGTTTGGGATGTACACCGAGAAACGTTTTTCTGCTGTTCTAGCATCTAATAATTGGATGTCTAAATCAATAGATATCAAAGCGCCATTTCTGCAGGGTGAAACATTTCAAAGAAGTTGTTTTGAGGCCGCCCAAAGAAACAGTACATTTATGGAAATTGAATGAATACATTTAGGTTAGGTGATGACATCAAGGGTTTGCTATTTGTCTGTAAGTTCTGTATTGCTGAAGACTGGCTGTGTCCAGTTAAAGGCAGGTCCAGTAAAGTTTTACTGAAAGTCTGAAGGAAAATTAGCTGGAATTTTTGTGATACATCTGGATGATTTCCCATGGGATGGCACAGAAGAGTTTGAAATAAGGATAATTGAGAAGCTGAAGACAGAATTTAAAATAGGGAGTCAAGCAGCTGGTGCTTTTTGATCTCTTGGTCTTGATATCCGACAAGGTACATTTGGGTTTATGATGAGTCAACAGGGATATCTAAACAGCATTAGTCCCATTCCATCGCTAGAGAAAGGTCGGTGGAAAAAGAGGAATGGGCCAATGAAAAAGAAACAGAATTGTTGAGCAGTATGATAGGACAGCTAAATTGGCTATGCACACAGGCAAGACCAGATGGAAGCTATAATGTCCTGGAGCTAAGTAATATAGGTCTGCTGAGGAACAGTGGAGGATCTTTAAGGAGATCTTTCTTGGTGCTCAGCAGAAATTTATTCCGATGGTTAAAAAGGATCGTAGGAGGAGAGATAATCAGCCGTGGATAACGAAGGAGGTAAAGGAAAGTGTTAAATTAAAAGCGGATGCGTTTAGAGTAGCCAGAATAGTGGGCGAGAAGAGGATTGGGAGAGGTTTAAATGTCAACAAAGAATGACAAAGAAGTTGATAAAGAAGGGTAGGATAAACTATGAAGCTGGGCTAGCGCTTAATATAAAAAAGGATAGCGAGAGTTTTTATAAATATATAAAAAGGAAGAGGCTGGCTAGGGTGAACGTTGGACCCTTTAGTGGTAGGGGATGGGGAAATGGCTGAGGCCTTGAATAACTTTTTTGTTTCGGTCTTCACGGACGAGGATGTGAATAATTTGGTAGGAGTGGAGTGCCTGAATGACATTATTGTTACTAGAGAGGCAGTGCTCGACAGACTGGAGGGACTGATTGTGGACAAGTCCCCAGGACCAGATGGAATGCATCCAAGGGTTCTGAAAAAAATGGCGGAGGTGATAGTGGATACCTTGGTGATTATTTTCCAAACGTCGCTGGATTCCGGGGAAGTGCCGAAAGATTGGAAAACGGCAAATGTTATGCTGTTGTTTAATAAGGGTGGCAGGCAAAAGGCAGGGAATTATAGGCCGGTTAGTTTAACGTCTGTTGTAGGTAAAATGTTAGAATCCGTGATCAAGGAGAAAATAGCGAGGCATCTTGAGGAGAATTGTTTGATAGAGCAGACACAGCACCGTTTCGTTAAGGGGAAGTCGTGTCTGATGAATTTATTGGAGTTCTATGAGGATGTGTCTAGGGCGGTGGATAAAGGAGAGCCGGTGGATGTGGTGTTTCTTGATTTTCAGAAGGCGTTTGACAAGGTGCCTCACAAGAGGTTATTACAGAAGGTCAGGGGGCATGGAGTTGGGGGTAGGGTGTTAGCGTGGATAGAGGATTGGCTGTCAAATAGGAGGCAGAGAGTGGGGGTCAATGGGTGCTATTCGGATTGGCGGTTGGTGACTAGTGGAGTGCCCCAGGGGTTGGTGCTGGGGCCTCAGCTATTTACCATTTATATAGATGATCTGGAGAGGGAACTGAGTGTATGGTGTCGAAATTTGCTGATGACACCAAGATTGGTGGAACAGCAAATTGTGCGGAGGGTGTGGAGAGTCTGCAGAAGGATCTAGATAGGCTGGGCGAATGGGCCAGGAACTGGCAAATGGAATTTAATGTTGGCAAATGTGAGGTTGTCCACTTCGGTAGGAATAATGGTAGGAAGGACTATTACTTACAAGGCGAAAAACTGCAGCGTGCAACGGTGCAGAGGGACCTCGGGGTCCTTGTGCATGAGTCGCAAAAACCCAGCCTGTAGGTGCAGCAGGTGGTCAGGAAGGCGAATCGGATGCTGGCCTTCATAGCGAGGGGGATTGAATATAAAAGTAGGGAGGTCTTGCTGCAGCTGTATAAGGCACTGGTGAGGCCGCAGCTGGAGTACTGTGTGCAGTTTTGGTCGCCGCACTTATGCAAAGATATTTTGGCCTTGGAGGGAGTGCAGAGGAGGTTTACTAGGCTGATACCGGAGCTGAGGGGGTTGAACTATGAGGAGAGGCTGAATAAACTAGGCTTGTACTCATTAGAGTTTAGAAGAACAAGGGGAGATCTCATTGAGACATATAAGATGATGAATGGGATGGATAGGATAGAGGTGGAGAGGCTCTTCCCGCTCAGAAAGGACAGCAGGACTAGAGGGCACAGCCTCAAGATAAAGGGGGGGGCGGTTTAGAACGGAGTTGAGGAGGAACTTCTTCACTCAAAGGGTGGTGAATCTCTGGAATTCTCTGCCCGTTGAAGTGGTGGAGGCTGCCTCGCTAAATATTTTTAAGACGTGGGTTGATAGGTTTTTGATAGGCAAGGGGATTAAGGGTTATGGGGAGAGGGCGGGAATGTGGAACTGAGACGTGGCAGATCAGCCATGATCTTATTGAATGGCAGGGCAGGCTCGAGGGGCTAGATGGCCTATTCCTGCTCCTATTTCTTATGTTCTTATGTTCTCATATTAAGGTGCACCTCAGTAAGATCTTGCAGGCAAATAAAACTTCTAAAAAAAGATTCTAATTAGAGGAATGTGTAATTAAATTCCCAGCCTTAGGAGAACAGGAAAGCATGAAGTTAGTTGTGTTTAGTGTTGCTTCACATGCCAATCTACCAGATGGACATTCGAGTGGTGCCAGATTCATAATATTCTTGGTAGATAACAAAGTTATTGCCCCTTGGCCTGGGAAGCAAAGAAAATAAAAACAGTAATCAAAAGTACATTGGTGGCTGAAACCCAAGTGTTAGTCGAAGCATTGGATATGGGGACATTTCTGTCTGATATATAAATAGTTTTTTTTTATGGCCACATTGTACCATTGAGTGTCATAAGAACATAAGAACATAAGAAATAGGAGCAGGAGTAGGCCATCCAGCCCTTCGAGCCTGCCCCGCCATTCAATAAGATCATGGCTGATCTGTCGCTGTTCAGTTCCACTTTCCCGCCCTCTCCCCATAACCCTTAATCCCCTCTCCTATCAAAAACCCATCAACCCGTGTCTTAAAAATATTTAGCGAGGCATCTGTCCTTATGGGACAATGTTCGCTCAACAAAAAGTTTAACAGAAGATGAATTTGAGAATTGATTTGGTCAGCATTAAACAAATGCTGGAAAACAAGGAAGTTTCTAAACTTAACTGGGTTGGTGCAAATCTACAGTTATACTAAATATACTAATACTGCTATACTAAAAGGAAAGGTACTGGAAAGTTATTCAGAATACTGGAGGATGGTTGTCTTAAATTATTTTGAAACAAAGGACTGATCCAATAAACAAAGAACAAAGAACGAAAACAGCCTGGGAAACAGGCCCTTTGGCCCAACAAGCCCGCGCCGCCATTTTGACATTACCAGTCCCCCCTCCACCCATGACCCTTATCTATGCTTATGGCATTCCACATTGAGGGAAACTAATTTAGGGACAATTTATTACCTCCAATCAGCCTAATAGCACATCTTTGGGGTGTGGGAGGAAACCGGAGTACCCGGAGAAAACCCACGCAAGCACGGGGAGAATACGCAACCTCCCACAGACACTGGCCCAAATCCATGTGTCTACACAGCAAACAGTGGTAGTCACTGAGCTGTCGTGTTGCCAGCATCTGGTCCAGTTTAAGCACACACTAATGACATGAAGCACTAGACTACTCTCGAACATTCAAGAGCAGCCTGAGTATGACTCATTGCGTGTATGCCCCTTGTTGGGCAACAAGGCAGACCGACTTAAAACCTGTGAATTAAAAGAGAAAAACATTAGTGTGATTCCACATACTTTTACAGTACTAGGGACGTCCCAATGCTAACGAACCTTATTTAAAACAATCTCCTATATCCTCCCATCTCCAACCCACTCATGTGCCTGTCTAAGTAACTCTTAAACAACTCCAGAGTGCCTGCCTCCACCACCTTGCTCGACAGAGCATTCCATACCCCCACTACTCTCTGTGTGAAAAACCTCCCTCTAATATCCGTGTTATACCTCTCCCCCCTCACCCTAAGCCCGTGGCCCCTCGTACTGTGCGTCTCTAACATAGGAAATAGCTTACCTCTGTTTACTCTATAATCTTATATACCTCTATTAGATCCCTCCTCAGTCGCCGTCTTTCTAGGGAAAACAGCCCCAGTTTGCTCAATCTTTCCTCATAACCCAGTCCTTCCATACCAGGCAACATCCTCCTCTGCACTCTCTCCAGAGTCACCACGTCCTTCCGGTAGTAAGGCGACCAGAACTGGATGCAGCATTCCAGATGCGGCCTAACCAATGTTCTATACAACTGCAACATTAGACTCCAGCTCTTACACTCTCTACCCCTTCCTATAAAGGCTAACATACCATAGGCTTTCTTCACAACCTTCTCCACTTGTACTGCTACCTTCAAAGACTTGTGCGCTTGCACCCCCAGGTCCCGCTGCATTTCTATACTCTTTATAGGTTTACCCTTTATCATGTAACTCTCCCCTACATTATTCCGGCTAAAATGCATCACCTCACATTTATCCGGATTAAACTCCAATTGCCGTATGTCTGCCCAATATACCAGCCTATCTATATCCTGTTGTATTGCCAGACACTGCTCCTCACTGCCTGCCAATCCAGCCATCTTAGTGTCATCTGCAAATTTGCTGATCACACCGCTTACTCCCTCTTCCAAGTCATTTATATATACTACAAAGAGAAGAGGTCCCAGTACTGAGCCCTGCGGCACACCACTAGTGACAGACCTCCAGCTAGAAAAGGATCCTTCCACTACTACTCTCTGTCTCCTCTTAACAAGCCAGTTCTCAACCCATCTAGGTACCTGGCCCTGTATCCCATGAGCCTTAATCTTTTCTACCAACCTACCATGAGGGACTTTGTCAAACGCCTTACTGAAATCCACATAGACGACATCAAAGCCTCGTCCTTCGTCGACCGTTTTTGTCACCTCCTCAAAAAATTCTACCAGATTCGTAAGGCAAGACAAGGCCTTTACAAAGCCAAGCTGCACATCCCTAATCAGATCGCAATGCTCTAAATGCTCATACATCCTATCCCTAAGAATCCTCTCCATCAACTTGCCTACCACTGACGTCAAACTCATCGGCCTATAGTTACTAGGGTTATCCCTCCTACCCTTTTTAAACAATGGTACCACGTTCGCTATCCTCCAGTCCTCTGGGACCTCACCTGTGTCCAAAGAAGAGGCAAAGATTTGTGTCAGAGGCCCAGCAATTTCATCTCTCGCCTCCCTAAGCAGCCTAGGATAAATGCCATCAGGCCCCGGAGATTTATCAGTTTTAATGCTACCTAAAAGCCCTAACACTTCTTCCTTCGTAATGGACAGTTCCTTCAATTGGTCTAAAGACTGTACCAGACATCAAGCCCCTCTCCTTTGTGAATACCGACGCAAAGTATTCATTCAGGATCTCCCCATTCCCTCAGACTCTAAGCACAATTTCCCTCGTCTGTCCCTGAGAGGACCGATTTTACCCCTTGCCACCCTTTTGCTCCTAACATTGGAGTAAAACACCTTTGGATTTTCCTTAATCCTACCTGCCAAAGCCATTTCATGCCCCCTTTTTGCCCTCCTAACTCCCCTTTTGAGATCCCTCCTACTTTCTCTGTATTCCTCCACCGCTCTCTCCGTTCCCAGTTGCTTAGACCTAACATACGCCTCTCGTTTCTTCCTGACCAAGTCCTCAATATCTCTAGTAATCCACGGCTCTCTAATCCTACCTTTCCCATCCTTCCTCTTAACCGGCACATGCCTTTCCTGCACCCATTTCAGTTTTCCCTTGAAAGACTCCCACATGCCTAACGTGGACTTGCCCTCCAACAGCCTATCCCAGTCTGTATCCCTAAGCTCCTGCCTAATCCAGCTGTATCTAGCCTTCCCCCAATTTAGCACCCTCCCCTTAGGACAGCACTCATCTTTTTGCATTAGTATCCTAAAGCAGACAGAGTTGTGGTCACTATTAGCCACATGTTCACCTACTGCAACCTCAACCACCTGACCCAGCTCATTTCCCAGAACTAAATCCAATATAGCTCCCTCTCTAGTTGGGCTATCTACATATTGCTCCAAGGACCCTTCCAATACACATCTTACAAATTCCTCCTCATCCGAACCCCCAGCTCTAGGCACCTTCCAATCGACCCCAGGGAGATTAAAATCTCCCACTACAACAACCCTGTTCTTCCTACACTTATCCAAAATGTCTCTACATATACCCTCTTCCACTGCCCGCGGGCTGTTGGGCAGTCTGTAGTACACCCCTAGCATAGTAATCACTCCCTTCCTATTCCTCAACTCCACCCACAGAGACTCAATTCCTAACCCCTCTATATTACCCTCCCTCTGCACCGCTGTGATCTGCTTCCTAACTAACAGCGCCACTCCCCCTCCTCTTTTCGACCCTCCCCTGTCATGCCTAAAACACTTATACCCAGGAATATTTAACTGCCAGTCCTGCCCTTCCTTTAACCACATCTCTGTCACTGCCACCACATCTAAATTCCTCGCGAACATTAAGGCCTTAAGTTCATCCGTTTTACCCGTCACACTCCTCGCATTAAAACAGATGCACTGAAGACCTACAAGCCCACTCGGATCCTCCTTCTCCTGGGAGATTTTCCTATCATCTAGACTTACCCTGTCACCCAACTCGCTCCCAATCCCAGTGCCTACTGAGCTATCTGTCTCCTCCCCACCCCCCCTTCATATTAGTTTAAATCCTGCCGAAACACTCCAGCTAACCTCCCAGCTAAAATATTTGTGCCCTTCCCATTTAAATGTTCCCCATCCCACTTGTATAGGTGCCCTTCCCTCACAAAGACTTCCCAATGGTCTACAAAAGTAAAACCCTCTGTCCTGCACCAATCCTTCAGCCATGCATTCAGCTGCAGGATCTCATTATTTTTAGCCCTGCTATCATTGGGCACTGGCAGCAGCCCAGAGAATGCCACCCTGGAGGCCCTGCACTTCAGCCTGGCCCCCAACTCCTTGAACTGCCTACGTATATCCCCCCTGCTCTTCCTTCCTACGTCCTTCTCTCCTATGTGTATAATTACATTCGCCTGGGTCCCTTGGCCCTTCAAAATCCCCTCTACCCTCTCCGACACATCCTGTACCCCTGCTCCAGGGAGGCAGACTACCATCCTGGAGTCTCGCTTTTGCCCACAGAACCGCCTATCAATTCCTTTAACCCTCCCATCCCCCACCACTATCTCACATCCAGCCCCCTTCGTTCCCTCTGAGGCATTCTGGTCTTCCTCTCTTGTCCTTTCTACCCCAGTTGTCACCTTACCCCTGATATCTTGGGAGACTACCTCTCGGGTAGTCTTTGGATCATGACTCCTCTTCTTTTTCCCCTTCCTAACAGTAACCCACCCATCACCGCCCCCACCCCCCCTCCCCCGCCAGGCTCTGGGATCCCCACGTGACCGTGGTTCCTATCCATTATTGTAACCAATGACAAAATGTGATGATCAGCTGACTCAGTATACATAAGAAGCTATTGGGAATTGTTAAATTGCTTGGAATGGGCCAGGGTGAGGCCTCAAATGTTGGAGTAATGAAGTTTCTTTATTAAACCCTTTTCTTTGATTTATAAGTTAGAGTAAGTTTTGTTAAATTTTATTACCTACACCTTCTAGAGGATTAACACCCACAGTCCTCCAGCAGCACACACTCTTTCAAAAGTGTGTTAACCAGGGTTCAGGGTAAGCACATTCTTCTTAGAGTGGAGAGCAAGGTTGGTCGAATTAAGGAAGCCTGGATGACTTGGGATATTGAGGCCAAGAAGATGAAGGAGGCACACATTTTATGCATAGGCGGCTAGAATCAAGTGGTTCCCTTTAAGAGTACAGAGGGTGTAGGAGTAGAATTAAGAGCGAAATCAGGAAGGTAAAAAAAGGGGACACGAGAGTGCTTTGGCAGATAGGGCAAAGGAGAATCCAAAGAGATTTTACAAATACATAAAGGGCATAAGAGTAACTAGGGAGAGAGGAGAGCCTTTTAAAGATCAGCAAGATTATCTACGTGCAGATCCACAAGAGATGGATGAGATCCTAAATGAATATTTCTCATTAATATTTAGTTGAAAAAGGCGTGGATGTTAGGGAACTTGGGAAGTAAATAGTGATGTATTGAGGAGTGTACATATAATAGAGAAGGAGGCGCTAGAAGTCTTAAAGTGCATCAAGACAGATAAGTCCCCAGGACCTGACGAAATGTATTCCAGGGCGTTGTGGGAGGCTAGGGAAGAAATTGCAGGTCCCCAGCAGAGATATTTGAATCATCAACATCCACAGATGAGGTGCCTGAAGATTGGAGGGTGGCAAATGTTGTGCCTTTGTTTAAAAAGGACTGCAGAGAAAAGCCTGGGAACTACAGACTGATGAGTCTCACATCTGTAGTAGGTAAGTTGTTAGAAGGTAGACTGGATCTTCAGGCTAGGGACGTAGCTTTCAGTGGAAAATCATGTCTCATAAATTTGATTGTGTTTTGAAGGGGGTAACCAAAAAGTAGATGAGGGCAGTGCAGTCAATGTTCTCCACACAGACTTTAGCAAAGCCTTTGACAAGTACTGCAGTGTAGGTTGTTGCATAAGGTTAAATCTCACAGGATTCAGGGTGAGGTAGCCAAATGGATACAAAATTGGCTCTGTGACAGAAGACGGAATGTGTTTGCAAAGGGTTGTTTCTCAAGCTGAAGGCCTGTGACCAGTGTGCCTCAGGGATCAGTACTGCGTCCACTGTTATTTGTCATTTATATTAATGATTTGGATGAGAATTTGGTTACTAAGTTCACAGATGACACTAAGATTGGTGGTATCGTGGACAGTGAAGAAGGTTGTCTAGGATTACAACAGGATCTTGATCAATTGGGCCAGTGATATGACAAATGGCAGATGGAGTTTTAGATAAATGTGAGGTGATTCATTTTGTTAAATCGAAGCAGGGCAGGACTTACTCATTTAATGGTAGGGCATTGAGGAGAGTTATAGAACAAACAGGTCTAAGGGTACATGTTTTGAAAGTGGAGTCACAGGTGGGTAGAGCGGTGAAGAAGGCATGCTTGGTTTCAGTGGTCAGAACATTGAATACAGGATTTGGGACGTCTTGTTGAAGTCATACAGGACAGTGTAAGGTACACTTGGAATATAGTTCTGATCACCCTATTGTGGAAAGGATATTATTAAACTACAAAGAGTGCAGAAGAAATTTACTAGGCTGTTACCGGGACTTGATAATGTGAGCTATAAAGAGGTTGGATAGACTGGGACTTTTTTCTCTGGAGCATAGAAGGCTTAGGGGTGATCTTATGGAGGTCTATAAAATAATGAGGGTATAGATTAACTAGACAGTCAATATCTTTTCCCAGAGATAGAGGGGTCTAAAACTAAGGGGCATTGGTTTAAGGTGAGAGGCTCAGAGGGACAATTCTTCCACACAGAAGGTGGTGAGTGTTTGGAACAAGTTGCCAGAGGTAGCAGAAGAGGGTACAATTTTGACTTTTACAAAGCATTTAGACAGTTACATGGGTAAGATGGATATAAAGGGATATGGGCCAAATGCGGGCAATTGGGTTGAGCTTAGTGGTTATAAAATAAAGGGGCAGCATGGACAAGTTGGGCCGAAGGACCCATTTCCAAGATGTAAACCTCTATGACTCCCCATACCCTCCCCCCACAGCAACAGATACTCCCCATAGCCCCCCACAGTCCCACAGCAACACAAACTCCCCATATCCCCTCACAGCCCCCTTGCAACACACCTCCCACAGCCCCTTCCCCTATTCAGAAACACACATCTTGAACCCATGCAGTAGTGCTGCTTGACAAGTCCTGAGGCTGTAACACTGCCACTTCAGAGAGTTTCTAGCCCCTAACCCTCCAGCAACACTGCTTGCTGCTACCAGCACTAGGAGCCAGAGTCAGTGCTAAGACCAAAGGACAGCACACTGATCCTGGGTTCATACTGAAAGAAGTGGAACCCCGTGAACAACAGCAGCAGTTTGAAAGTAGAGACTTACCTCCTCGCTCACACTCAGTGCTGCAGCGAACGAGGTCATTAAGACAGGTGAGCTGGGCTAATTGGGAGTGAAGAACGCTAGTTACATTGATGAATGCAAATTGACGTGTCACGTCGTTTTTTTTGGTAAAATGGAAATGGGCACCACTCCTGCTAGCTGCATCGTGCCAGTTTTATGACTTTTCCCCGCCGCAAAATGGGTACGATTATTAAGAACAAAGAAAAATACAGCACAGGACCACTGGCCCTGCAAGCCTGCGCTGATCATGATGCCTGCCTAAACTAAAAACCGTATGCACTTATGGAGTCCACATCCTTCTATTCCCATCCTATTGATGTATTTGTCTAGTTACCCCTTAAATGCTGTAATCGTACTTGCTCCCACCATCTCCACAGGCAGATATTCACCACCCTCTTGTAAAAAAAACTTGCCTCACACAAGTGAGGCAACAAGTGAGCCTAAACTTTTCCCCATGCACTTTAAACCTATGTCCCCTCGTATTTACTTTTCTACGCTAGGAGAGAGTATTTGACTATCCACTCTGTTCATGCCACTCAATCTTGTAGACCTCTATCAGGTCACACCTCAATCTCCATCATTCCAGTGAGAACAAATCAAGTTTATCCAATCTCTTCTCATAGCTCAGACCCTCCAGACCAGGCAATGTCCTGGTAAACTTCTTCTGTAACCTCTCCAAAGCATCCACATTCTTTTGGTAGTGTGGCGACCAGAATTGTACACAATATTCTAAATGAGGCCTAACTAAGCTTCTGTACAGCTGCAGCATGATCTGCCAAATTTTATACTCAATGCCCTGACCAATGAAGGCAAGCATGCCATATGCTTTCTTGACTAGCTTATCCACCTGCATTCCACTTTCAGTGTCAGTGGGCATATACGCCCAGATCTCTCTGCCTGTTAGTACTCCTGATGGTTCAACCAGTTACTGTATAATTCCTACATGCATCAGACCTTCCAAACTGCATTATCTCACACTTCTCCGGATTAAACTCCATCTGTCATTTCTCCACCCAAGTCTCTAACCAGTCTATATCTAGCTGTGTCCTCTGCCAATCCTCTTCACTATCCACAACTCCACCAATTTTTGTGTTGCCTGTGAACTTATTAGTCAGGCCAGCTACATTTTCCTTCAAATACACTACGAGCAACAAAGGCCAAATGATATCGTAACATTTGGCCCAGTGACTACAAAAGCAGGTCGAGGCTAGGAATACTGTGGTGAGTAACCCACCTCCTGACTTCCCAAAGTCTATCCACCATTATAAGGCACAAGTCAGAAGTATGATGGAATACTCCCCACCTGCCTGGATTGGTGCAGCTCCAACAACTTGCAAGAAGCTTGACACCATCCAGGACAAAGCAGCCTGCTTGATTGGCACCACACCTACAAACATCCAATCCCTCCACCACCAGTGTGTACTATCTACAAGATGCACTGAAGCAATTCAATGATTCTTAGACAGTATCTTCCAAACCCATGACCACTTCCATCGAGAAAACAAGGGCAGCAGATACATGGGAACATCATCACCTGCAAGTTCCCCTCCAAGCCACTCACCATTCTGACTTTGAAACATATTGCTGTTCCTTAGCAGTCGCTGGGTCAAAGTCCTGGAATGCCCTTCCTAATGTTATTGTGGGTCACTCACAGCACATGGACTGCAGTGATTTAAGAAGGCAGCCCACCACCAAATACTCAAGACAACTGGGGATGGGCAATAAATGCTAGCCAGCAATGCTCAGCCCACGAATGAATAAAAAAACTTTATCTGCCTATCCAGCTACCTTAAGAGACAGGCATACCAAGGTTCCTCTGATCGTCAGTGCTTCCCAAGATCTTGCCATTCATTATGTATTCCCTTGCTTTGTTTGTCCTGCCCAAGCGCATCACCTCACACTTAGCTGGATTGAATTTCAATTGCCATATCAGCCCATCTGACAAACACATCTATATCCTTCTGTACTCTAAGATTTTCCACCTCACTACTTACCATCCCACCAATTTTCATATGATTCTCGAACTTAACTCTCCTACAATCAGGTCCAAATCAATTGCATAAACCATAAACAGGAAGGGTCACAACACTGATCCCCAGGGGACCCCACTGGACATAGGCTTCCAGTAAGAAAAACATCCATGGAACCGCAGAATCCCTCAGATTATTTTATTGTTTGCCTCCCTCCTTTCTCTAACCAAAAAAGACATTGTGAGGAGGACAAGCAAGGTGAAAGCAAGGTAACATTCTTATATTTTTCTAAATATTCCTTCTGTCAAATGTGGGAGATCAGGGAGCATGCTAGTGTCCCTGACGACTATGTCTGGGGGAAGTATGACCAGTTGCAGCTCCTCACACACTGTGTGATTTGGTTGGAACAGTGGCTTGACATTCTGTGGAGTATACAGGGAGCAGAGAGTGTGACACACTAGTTCAACGGTCATTGCACAGGTCTAGACAGGTAAATGGATGACCAGGAGAGGCAGGCAGGTAATGCAAGATTGGCTTGTGGCTGTTTCTCTCTCAAACAGGTAGACTGTTTTGGATACTCTCTCATTTCCTTCTCTATGAATGGTATGTTTGGTCCGTATAGTGCGCAAGAAACAATACTTTTCACTGTATACATATGTCAATAATAAATCAAATCAAATCAGGCAATGGAATTTCTCACTGAACCCCACCATCCCCCCTCAATTCTGTGCAGTGAAACCCATGGTAAGAGTGTGCTGCTGGTGCAACGATCATCACTGTGATTCTAAAATTCAGAAATTTTCCACAGTGTGATCACTGTGATTCCAAAACTTTCCAATCCTTCCTTTCAGTGGAATCTTGCGGTCCAGTGGGACTGGAAGAATCTGCCACCAGCCAAAACTTCAAAGATTTTAAATAAGGCATATAGAATGATTTTCTTCATTGGCAGAGACCATTTTTATGCAAAAGGGGGTGGGTGTCTGGAATTCACTGCCTGAGTTGTTGGTGGAGTCATAAACCTAGATTCTTTCTAAAAGTACCTGTACCTGCAACTTAAATGCTGTAAGCTGCAGGGCTGTGGGCTGGATGCAGGAAGATGTGATTAGAAAAGGCATCTGGGTGTCTTTGGTCTGGCTTCCTTCTGTGAATGCTTGTATGGTTTGAATTGAATTGAAGCTTTTTAAACTTTCATCAAATTCTTTCCAGATTTATACCCTAAATCTTACCAGCCACTTCTCATATATTTTTGATGCTCTCTCTTCTTTCTCGAACTTTGTGTACTCTTCCTCAGTTTTCTTCTTCTGCTCTTCCTTTGCATTTTCTTTCATCTTTTGCTTCAGAACTATTTCTTTCTTTGTGTTCCTTATATTGGCATAAAACACAGCAGAACAAAATAATTAAATCAACTACAGTAAAACTATATATGAGCATCGATCTTACCAGCTTGCTGCGGTGAGCCAGGAAGATCACGGGCGAGGATAAAAAAAACAATTTGGACCATTTGCTATACACCCGGCCCTGTTTCACACTCAGAACGATCCCATCCCCAAAGGCCAACCCCCACTCAGAACCCACCTCCTTGGAAGTGGCCCTGGCACATAATGGTGCCCTATCAGGCATTGCCAGGGTTCCAGGAGGATACTGCCCAGCTATGCAGCTGACCAACTGGGGACTTCAATGGCCTAGGGTCTGCTGGTGGAGATCAGGACTGATTCAGGGGGAAGATTCTGAAGGGCTCAGAGATGCCATGCAGGGCCAGGTAAGTCATCGTTCTGAGTGTGAAATGGGGCCGGGAGTATAGCAAATGGTCCAAATTGCAATCATTGCAATCAATGAATCCAATATCGTAATGTGTAAACAAAAACTTTGAAAAAAAGTAATTAATTGATAACTTGCTTGTTTGAAAAATTGTGCGCTGCAAAAAGTCAATAATAAAAGCCCTTAAAAAGTCTCAAAAACAGCAAACCACAAACCCTTGAAATCACTAAACTCGTGTAAATAAACAATGTGAAATTGACAGCAGAGATCAGAGAGCCTAAGATGCCAATCACACAATGTTTTGTCTGGGAAGCAGACAAAGGCACCCAAACCCCTCTGTGTGAAACACCTTGCCTTGTACATCTCCTTTAAACCTTGCCGCTTGCACCTTAAATCTATGCCCCCTAGTAATTGACTCTTTCATCCTGGGAAAAAGCTTGACTATCCTCTCTGTTCATGCTCCTCATAATCTTGTAGACCTCTATCAGGTCGCCCCTCAACCTCTGTTGTTCCAGTGAGAACAAACCAAGTTTCTCCAACCTCTTCTCAGAGCCAATGCCCTCCATACCAGGCAACATCCTGGTAATCTTTTCTATACACTCTCCAAAGCCCCCATGTCCTTCTGGTATGTGGCGACCAGAATTGAACAGTACATTCCAAGTGTGGCTGAACTAAGGTTCTATAAAGCTGCTGGATGTGCTGGGTGTGGAGGATTGGGTGGATGACACCCTACAAATTAGCAAATTGTATGGTGGTTGATGTCCAGTGCATAGCCAAAGCCAAAATGGTTACGCATGGTTCTGATGGCACATGACAACTTGAGGATTCCCAGGTATGCAGTGGACTATGGCCTGAGCACCCCTGTTCGTTGGCCCCAAGTCGTGAACCGCATCCATCCCCGCTGCTGCAAATCCTTCACTTCCTTGTTCTTGACTGTCACCTTGATGGCATGCCTTGTTGACATTCAACAGTGGAATTTCCCACTGTGGAGGTCCCTCTGCGGAGGGGTCTTTCTCTTAACATCATAAGAACATAAGAAATAGGAGCAGGAGTAGGCCATCTAGCCCTTCGAGCCTGCCCCGCCATTCAATAAGATCATGGCTGATCTGTTGTGGCTCAGTTCCACATTCCCGCCCTCTCCCCATAACCCTTAATCCCCTCGCATATCAAAAACCCATCAACCCACGTCTTAAAAATATTTAGCGAGGCAGCCTCCACCACTTCAATAGGCAGAGAATTCCAGAGATTCACCACCCTTTGAGTGAAGAAGTTCCTCCTCAACTCCATTCTAAACCGCCCCCCCTTTACCTTGAGGCTGTGCCCCCTAGTCCTACTGTCCTTTCCGAGCGGGAAGAGTCTCTCCACTTCTATCCTATCCATCCCATTCATCATTTTATATGTCTCAATGAGATCTCCCCTCATTCTTCTAAATTCTAACGAGTACAAGCCTAGTTTATTCAGCCTCTCCTCATAGCTCAACCCCCTCAACTCCGGCATCAGCCTAGTAAACCTCCTCTGCACTCCCTCCAAGGCCAAAATATCCTTGCGTAAGTGCGGCGACCAAAACTGCACACAGTACTCCAGCTGCGGCCTCACCAATGCCCTATACAGCTGCAGCAAGACCTCCCTACTTTTATATTCAATCCCCCTCGCTATGAAGGCCAGCATCCCATTCGCCTTCCTGACCACCTGCTGCACCTGCAGGCTGGGTTTTTGTGACTCATGCACAAGGACCCTGAGGTCCCTCTGCACCGTCGCCTGCTGCAGTTTTTCACCACGTAAGTAATAGTCCTTCCTACCATTATTCCTACCAAAGTGGACCACCTCGCACTTGCCAACATTAAATTCCATTTGCCAGTTCCTGGCCCATTCGCCAGCCTATCTAGATCCTTCTGCAGACTCTCCACACCCTCCGCGCAATTTGCCATTCCACCAATCTTGGTGTCATCAGCAAATTTCGACACCATACACTCGGTTCCCTCCTCCAGATCAGGAACTGGAGTGGAGGGTGTTGCATGTGGCAGTCCCAAACAGCTAAAGATTCATAGATCATAGAATCCTACAGTGCAGAAAGAGGTCTTTTGGCCCATCAAGTCTGCACTGACCACAATTCCACCTAGGCCCTATCCCCATATATTTACCCTAGCTAGTCCCCCGATACTAAGGAGCAATTTTGCATGGCCAATCCTTCTAATCTGCACATCTTTGGACTGTGGGAGGAAACTGGAGCACTCAGGAAACCTACGCAGACATGAGGAGAATGCACAAACTCCACACATGCAGTGTCCCAAGCCGGAATTCGAACCACTGTGCTACCTTGCTGCCCCAATTACATCAGTTCATTACTTTGCTTTTTCTGTGGTCTTGTGGAGCATGTGGACCATGCTTATATAGGTTGTGTTGGACTGCACTCCCCTTTTCGTTTCTGAAAAACCTTTTATTACAGTTTTCCAACTCCCTGATAGGGTGTCTTACCCAGGCACAGTCCCCTGCCCTTTCTCCATAATAAAAAGTCTGACAACACCAGGTTTTAGTCCAACCAATTTATTTGATAGTAAACTCACAAGCTTTCGAGGGGACTCCCTCTTCGTCAGGTGAATGGAGAACTCACTAATACATATAACAATAATAACTCAAACACTGCCATATTTACCCTACTTCTTTTCCTGACACTCGGGGGTAATTTAGCATGGGAAATTTATCATGGCCGATACACCTCACTTGCATATCTTTGGACTGTGGGAGGAAACCGCAGCGCCTGGAGGAAACACACTCAGACATGGGAAGAATGTGCAACCTCCACACGCCTGAGGCCAAAATTAAATCCAGGTCCCTGGCACTGTGAGACAGCAGTGGTAACCACTGTGCCACCCTCAGGATAAACCTTTTAGGACTGAGGTGAGGAGAAATTTCTTCACCCAGGGCAGCACGATGGCACAGTGGTTAGCACTGCTAACTTACAGCACTAGTGACCCGGGTTCAATTCTGGCTCGGACCACTGACTGTGTGGAGTTTGCATGTTTGCCTGGTGTCTGCGTGGGTTTCCTCCGGGTATTCCTGATTCCTCCCATACTCCCACGATGTGCTGGTTAGGTTGATTGGCCATAATAAATTGCCCCTTAGTATCGGGGGATCAGCAGAATAAATCTGTGGGGTTACTGGGATAGGTCCGGCTGGAGTTGTTGTTGGAGCGGGCTTGATGGGCCGAATGGTCTCCTTCTGCAATGTAAGGATTCGATGATCTCAGAGAGTGGTGAATGCGTGTTATTCCCTACAACAGAAGGCAGTTAAGGCCAAAATGTTGCGATATTTCAAGAAGAAATTAGATATAGTTTTTGGAGCTAAAGGGGTCAAGGGATATGCGGGGAAAGCAGGATATGGATAATTTGATGATCTGCTGCATGACCTACTGGTTTTCTTTTCTGAAAGACTGTACTGGGTCACTGCTGAGGTTCTGATCTCCCATGTGGTTGGAGTGAGGGAGAGAGGGGGGGAAACACTAATTAGACGTTGGTATTCCTCCGCACCCAGCTGCTGATCTTCCACCTTCAGACCTTGGGTTAATGGGTCCCTGATAGTGCCACCTCATTTTGGGAAGAGGAATGCATCAGGGCTGCCTCTTATCTGACCAACTGTATTCTATCTGCATGCAGCCTTTCCTTCACCTCTTGCGGGAGAGGACAATGACAGTGACTCTGCAAGGACTGGGTGTGGGATGTGGTCTTTTCAGCTTGCGCTAATGACATGTTCCTCATGTTTCACTGACCTAACTGGAGGATGAAAAAATCTACTCTGCAACATCCTCCGCAACGATCAACTGGTGCAAGTGTTCTGGATTTATAACCGATCAGTAGCAGATGTACCCTGTAGTGGAGAGATCAGGCCTTTCACCTGGAATACCAGCAATCTGCTCCAACTGAAAGTCAGTAGTTCCACTGAGGAATCTGACAAGAGGTGGAGGTCAAAGTTGCCACTCATCTAGGATGCTGGACAGGATTGCTGTTAGACAGGACTGCTCAGAATGCTATCTTACAGGGGTCGAGTGTTTTTCACAAACCAATTGATCACTGTCATGCTGGATCCATTAGAGAGATGCCATTTCCCTGGCACTAAACTCAACCCTGGAACACCTGGATAACAAAGAGTATGACAAAGATGTCATACTCCTATTAATTGACCACAGCTTAGCTTTCAACACCATTATTCCCACAAAACTCAACTCCAAATTAATCAGCCAATGGTTTGGCTCTTCCTTCTGCAAGCTGGATCCTAGATTTCCTAATGCAAAGACCGCAATCAGTAAAGATAAGTAACAAAACCTCGTCCACGATCATCCGCAACACCGGTGCCCCACAAGGCTGTGTCCTCAGCCCCTTGCTATATCCTGAAACATCCATGACTTTGTGGCCAAATTTCCCTCCAACTCGGATAGCGATGAGGACCATCAGAGGATACAGCAGGATATAGATCAGTTGGAGACGTGGGTGGACAGATGGCAGATGGAGTTTAATTCGGACAAATGTGAGGTAATGCATTTTGGAAGGTCTAATAAAGGGTCACAGGGAGAAGGCGAACGATTGGCATTAAGCGAATTGCTTGTTTGGAAAGCCTGCACAATGTGCTAAATGGGCTCCTTCTGTTCTGTAACAATTCTATCATCTTAGATTAAGGTAAAGTACATAACTGGGCTAAACTATAATTGTATAATGAATATTTCCCAAAATTAAGCTGTTACAGATGTTACTGAATAACTTGCAGGTAATGGCACGAATTTATTAAAAGTAACCTGTTCAGATATGAATGTGCAATGCACTGAAGTAGTTTAATATAGAGTGAGGATGTAATTTGCCTACCATTTTATGAATGCTGCAACATTTTCTTTCTTCTTTTCAATTACTTGTTCCTTTTCTTTTCTCCTCTTCTCTTTCTCAATTTCCTTTTGTTTCTTAAGCTTTTCTGTTTGACATGCATCCTTTTCTTCTTTCCATTTTTCAAATGCCTATCAGGGATATTACATTTAGTTGAATTAACACATCCGTGATTGTTCCTCTATGGCTATACACAAGCAAAGAAGATTAACTGCCCATCATACAGTATTATATATTTATAACTAGGAAAGTACTGGTGTCCTATGAGGATAAGGTAAAAATTTCAGTCATACTTAATACAAAATTTGAATCAATGGGCAAATGGTTAATGATCAGTATGCAACGGCAGAGGGACAACAGCTAGTCAGAGAAATACAATTTTTCATGGCTGCCAAGCAGTAGCATCCTGCTTCTGGGTTTCCTGACTGATCACAACATGCATGTGTGATGATGATCTGCATTATAGAAGGATTTCTAGGAGACAACATGGTTTAATTATACAGTAATTCCTCTGGTTTCAACCACAGTACTAGAAGGGAAAAGTGGAAAGGCTGCTTTCTTGCCTCCCAATTCTCTAGCTCTTCCTTTGAGGTGTGAGGGAATATTGTAAGGTACTGATTCCTGTAGATGGCAGGAAGAACTCTCTCAAACCAAAGAGGCATGGAAGTAGCTGAAAAACTGAGCAACAGGAATGTAACCCCTTGAACACAAAAAATTCAAGATCTCATGAGAACAGGCTAAAGGAAGTGGCATCCTACTCGAGGAAACAACATCTGACTTCTCCAGCAATTGCTTGCATTATGTTCCACTGACAACTTGCAGTTCCACTCATTCCTTTCTCTCAGGCACATCCTCACATCCCATGTTGTTATCAACAGTCACTCTAATCATTGTGCCATCTCACATCCATTCCTCAGTTACCCTGAAGAACTGTCATTCCATACTTTCCACGCATTCCATTTATCCCACTTGGCTCTCTGCTTTCTCTTTGCATGAGAAGAATGCATGGGTGGCATGGTAGCACAGTGGTTAGCATTGCTGCTTCACACCTCCAGGGACCTGGGTTCAAATCCTGGCTTGGGTCACTGTCTGTGTGGAGTTTGCACATTCTCCCTGTGTCTGCGTGGGTTTCCTCTGGGTGCTCTAGTTTCCTCCCACAGTCCAAAGATGTGCGGGCTAGGTTGATTGGCTATTCTAAATTGCCCCTTAGTGTCCTGGGATGCATAGGTTAGAGGGATTAGAGGGTAAATATGTAGGGATATGGGGGTGGGGCCTGGGTGGAATTGTGGTTGGTGCAGACTCGGTGGGCCAAATGGCCTCTTTCTGCACTGTAGGATGCTAAAACTCCAGTAACAGGTGTAGGCACAGTGCCACATAACTGACTTGTGAGCAAAGTTGTGGCTCATGGAATAAAACGAACAGTCATCATGGATACAAAATTGGCCAAAGGACAGGAGACAGAGAGTAGTGGGTAATGGATGTTTTTGTGGCTGAAGGAAGGTTTGTGGAGTTTGACAGAAGTCAGTGTTGGGACCTTGCTTTTTCTGATGTATATTGATGACATGGATCTTGCTATACAGGACTGAATTTCAAAGTTTTCACATGATAGAAAATTTGGAAGAATTCTAACTGCAAAAACATAGTAATAGAACTCCAAAAGACATAGAGAGGTGACAGATGAAGTTTAACGCAGAGAAGTGTAAGGTGATTCATACTGGTAGGAAACACATGGAGACTCAGGTTTGGAGATCTAAAGGGATGGTGGAGCAGATCGAATTGGGTGTATATATGCATAAACTATTAAAAGATGCAAGACAGGTCGAAAGAGTTAATAAAACTACAGTATACTGAACTGGGGAGTCTAGGAGCATAGAATATAGGGGCAGGGAGATTGTATTGGTTTTGTATAAGTCACTAGTTTGGCTTTAGCCGGAGTACTGCACCCGATTCTGGCCTCCACACTTTAGGAAAGATTTGAAGACATCAGAAGGGGTGCAGAAGAGGTTCATGAGAATGTAGGGATGAGAAACTTCAGTGAAGATAAGTTTGAACTGATTTCCTTAGAGAAAAGAAAGCTGAATGGTGATTTCGTAGTGATATTAAAAATCATGAGGGGTCTGGACAGAGTAGATAGGGAGAAACTGGATCGAGAACAAGAGGCCAAAGAGCCTCTTTCCATGCCGTTAGCTCTAAAACTCTATTTCAAAGTAATTAGCAAAAGATGCAAAAGTGAAATGGGGAGTCTTTTTTAAACGCGGAGTCGTTGGGCTTTGGAATGTGCTGCCTGAGAATGTGGTGGATGTAAGTAAAATTGAAGCATTCTAAAGGGAATTCAAGTATTATCTGCAAAGGAAGAATGTATGGGAGGTAGTGAAGTGGTATTAAGCCCAAGTGGCCTCATTTTGCATTGTAACAAAAACCTGCAATTTTATAAACTCTTGACTAGCAGTGAAGTGCAGGTGGGTCATAAGAAGAAAGATGGACAAAAGGCATGTGGATGTGGGAGCACCTTGAGCCAATTATAGTTTGTTCAGCCTCAGATAGTTGCCAAGGAGGGATGTGAAATTGTGATGTGGAAGCAGAACTTCTAGCAGAGAGTAAAACCAATGCTTTAGTCTTTGCAGTACTTAATTGAAGAACATTTCTGCTCATTGAGTACTGCAGATAAGCAGCCTGACAATTTAGAGACCATGGAGGGGCCAAGAGAATTGAAAGTGAAGTTGGAAACTAGCTGTGTTTTCAGATTGAGTCACCAAGGGAAGTATGTGGATGAGAAATAGGAGAAATCCGAGGATAGATCAAAGACAATAGAGAAAACTGTGTTGAGATAGGAGGGTAAACCATTGATGGGAAATCTCTGGCAACAGTTAAATAATAAGAAGTTAACTAGACAAGTGCAGCTCCATTCATCTGTATCATGGTGGAGAAATGTTGGAGGAGAAAGTTGTGATCGATTGTGTCAAAGGCTGCAGACAGATCAAGATAGGATAATCATATTTTTGACTTTGGCAAATACCATTTCAGCACCGTAGTAGGGCAGAAACCTGAATGGACGGATTCAAGCATGGAGTACTGTGAAAGGTGAGCATGAATTTCTGAGGTGACACCAATTCAAGCACTTGGGACAGGAAAGGGAAATGGGCAGTAGTTTGTACGGACAGAGGGTCAAGTGTTTTTTTGAGAAGAGGATGATGATGGCTGGTTTGAAAGATAGACGGAATCTGAGGGGAGACAACTGTTCACAATGTCACTGTACACATGTCAACCAGGATGGGAAATTATTTGGAATAGGGTTGAAAGAATAGGAGATGGTTCTCATGGACAAAACAAGCTTGGGGAGGGCATGAAGGGAGGTAGGAGACTAACTAAAGAAGGAAACAAATTCCAGCTAGGGCAGGGGGAGCCTCAGAAGAAGTTAAGCTCGGGTTAGTAGATGGGAGGTAAGTGACAAAGGCAGTTGAGTCAAATAAACTCAACGCTGATGATTAAGCAATCCATGAGCTCCTTCCATTTGTCAGAGTATGGGAGATAGGAGTGTGGCTTGGAAAGGAGTTGGGGTTTTCTTTGTGTTCCAGAATTAATTAGAAAAGAAAAAACTTTTAATTCCTCACTTCTATGGTCCAAGGAGTATTGGCGGTTTATTTAGATTTTGAAAGAAATGAATCAGGTAATTAAATTCAAGTTTACATTATTCATTCATCACCATTATTGACATTTAAACATAGGGAAAGAGCACAGAGGAGATTCACCAGGATTTTGCCTGGGCTGGAGCATATCAGCTATGAGCAAAGATTGGATAGGCTGGCGTTGTTTTCCTTAGATCAGAGAGGATTGAGGGGGGACCTCATCAAGGTGTAGAGAATTATGAGAGGTATGACAGACAGGAATACATTTTTCCCATTAGACAAGTCAATAATTAGGGGGCATAGATTTAAGATAATGAGCAAGAGACGGGATCTGAGGAGAAGGTTTTCATCCAGAGAGTGGTGGGAATCGGAAACTCATTACCTGAAGAGGTGATAGAAGTGTCTACCCTCACAATATTTAAAAACACGAAAACATAGAAAATAGGAGGGGTCGGCCATTCGGCCTTTCAAGTCTGTTCTGTCATGCATTATGGCTGTAATGCTTCTACTCCACGTCCTTTGATCCCTCTAGCCTCCAGAGCTATATCTAACTCCTTGAAAGCACACAACGGTTTGGCCTCAACTGCTTTCTGTGATAGAGAATTTCACAAGCTCACTCTCTGTGTGAATAAATTTCTCCTCATCAGTCCTAAATTATTTATCCCATATCCTTAGACTCTGACCCCCGGGTTCTGGACAACCTGATTTGGGAACATCCTTCCTGTATCTATCAACCAAAACAACAAAGAAACAAAGAACAATACAGGACAGGAACAGATCCTTTGGCCCTCCAAGCCTGCACCGATCATGTATTCCTAACTAGACTATCCGTTTGTAGCCCTCTATTCCCAGTCTGCTCGTGTGGCTATCTAGATAAGTCTTAAATGATCCTAGCGTGTCTGCCTCAACCACCTTGCTTGGTAGTGCATTCCAGGCCCCCACTACCTTCTGTGTAAAATACATCCCCTGCATATCTGTATTGAACCTTGCTTCCCTTACCTTGAACTTGTGACCCCTTGCGTTTGTCATTTCTGACCTGGGAAAAAGCTTTCAACTGTTTACCCCATCTATGCCCTTCATAATTTTATAAACTTCTATTAGGTCGCCCCGCAACCTCCGTCTTTCCAGGGAGAACAACCCTAGTTCACTGAATCTCACCTCAAAGCTAATACCCTCCATACCAGGCAACACCCTGGTAAACTTTTTCGGCACGCTCTCCAAAGCCTCCACGTCCTTCTGGTAGTGTGGTGACCAGAACCGGATGCAGTATTCCAAATGTGGCCTAACCAACGTTCGATATAACTGCAACATCATATACCAACTTTTATACTCTATGCCCTGTCCAATAAAGGCAAGCATGCTATATGCTTTCTTCACTACCTTTTCACCTATGCTGCCACCTTTAAGGATCTGTGGACTTGCACACCCAGATCCCTCTGTGTGTCTATACTCTTGATGGTTCTGCCATTTATTGTATAGCTCCCCCCTCCACTAGATCTACCAAAATGCATCACTTTGCATTTATCTAGATTAAATTCCATCTGCCAGTTCTCCACCCAACTTACCAGCCTATCTATATTCTGCTGTATTCTCTGACAATGTTCATCACTATCGCAACTCCAGCAATCTTTGTGTCGTCCGCAACCTTACTAATCAGACCAGCTACATCTTCTTCCAAATCATTTATATATATCACAATCAGCAGAGGTCCCAGCACAAAGCCCCACTAGTCACAGACCTCCAATCAGAAAAAGACCCCTCCACTGCTACCCTCTGTTTTCTATGGCCAAGCCAGTTTTCCACCCATCTAGCTAGTTCACCTTCCATCCTGTGAGATTTGACCTTTTACACCAGCCTGCCATGAGGGACCTTGTCAAATGCTTTACTAAAATCCATGTAGACAACATCCACAGCCCTTCCCTCGTCAATCATTTTTGTCACCTCCTCAAAAAACTCAACCAAATTTGTGAGGCATGACCTCCCTCATACAAAACCATGTCTATTGCTAATGAGACTATTCAGTTCTAAATGTGCATATATCCTATCTCTAAGAATCTTCTCCAACAAATTCCCTATCATGGATGTCAAGCTCACCAGCCTAAAATTACCTGGGTTATCCTTGCTACCCTTCTTAAATAACAGGACCACATTTGCTATCCTCCAATCCTTTGGGACCTCACCTGTGTCCAATGAAGAAACAAAGAATTCTGTTAGAGGCCCAGTAATTTCATCTCATCTCTCTCAGTAATCTAGGACAGATGCCATTTGGCCCTGCAGATTTATCTACCTTAATGCTTCTGAAAACATCTGACACTTCCTCCCTTGTAATTGCGATTTGTTCTAACGGGTCTACACATCCCTCTGAGACACTACTAATCAACCTGTCCCTCTCCTTTGTGAATACTGATGCAAAGTATTCATTTACGATCTTACCTACTTCCTTGGGTTCCTATCCTATCTAGTCCGGTTAGAATTTTATAGGCTTTTATGAGATCTGCCTCATTCATCTAAACTCCAGCGAATATAATCCTAATCAATTTAATCTTTCCTCATACTTAAGCCACCTTTCCTGTTTTTTTTAAATGTTTTTATTGAGAATTTTCAACTTCATATTCAGCATGATACACCATGAATTCCCAGGATTCAGCACTCTGCAGAATGATCATCACCTCACATAAATACATAGAACATAGAACGTTGCAGCGCAGAACAGGCCCTTCGGCCCTCGATGTTGCACTGACCAATTAAGAAAAAAGCAATGACCCTCTAACCTAAACCAATCCCTTTCCATCCATAACCCTATCCACGGACCTCTTAAACGCCCCCAAACTTGGCGCATCTACAACTGCAGCAGGCAGGGCATTCCATACCCTTAACACCCTCTGGGTAAAGAACCTACCTCTGACATCCGTCCTATAACTACCACCCCTTAATTTAAAGCTATGTCTCCTCGTGCTAGCTTTCTCCATCCGAGGAAAAAGGCTATCACTGTCCACCCTATCTAAACCTCTAACCATCTTGTACGTTTCAATAAGGTCTCCTCTTAGCCGCCTTCTTTCTAACGAAAACAACCTCAAATCCCTCAGCCTCTTCTCATAGGACCTTCCCTCCATACCAGGCAACATCCTGGTAAACCTCCTCTGCACCCTCTCCAATGCCTCCACATCTTTCTTATAATGTGGGGACCAGAACTGTACACAATACTCCAAGTGTGGCCGCACCAGAGTTTTGTACAGTTGCAACATGACGTTGCGGCTCCAAAAGTCAATCCCCCTACCAATAAACGCCAAGACACTGTATGCCTTCCTAACAACCTTATCGACTTGATTTCCAACTTTCAGGGATCTATGCACATATACACCTAGATCCCTCTGTTCGTCAACACTATTCAGAGTCCTACCGTTAGCCCTATACTCTACACATCTGTTCTTCCTGCCAAAGTGAATTACCTCACACTTATCCGCATTAAACTCCATTTGCCACCTCTCGGCCCAGTTCTGCAACTTGTCCAAGTCTCTCTGTAAACTATGACACCCCTCTTCACTATCTCCACTCCTCCGACTTTGGTGTCATCAGCAAATTTACTAATCCATCCTTCTATACCCTCATCCAGATCATTTATAAAAATTACAAACAGCAGTGGCCCCAAAACAGATCCCTGAGGCACACCACTTGTAACCGAACTCCATGACGAATACTTTCCATCAACCACCACCCTCTGTCTTCTATCAGCTAGCCAATTCCTGATCCAATTAACTAAATCACCCTCAATCCCATACATCTGCATTTTCTGCAGAAGCCTTCCATGGGGAACCTTATCAAACGCCTTACTAAAGTCCATATATACGTCAACTGCCTTACCCCCATCCACCTCTTTGGTCAATTTTTCAAAAAACTCAATAAGGTTAGTAAGGCATGACCTACCCTTCACAAAACCATGCTGACTATCTCCAATCAATTCATTACTCTCTAAATAACTATAAATCCTATCCCTAATAAATTTTTCTAATACTTTGCCCACAACAGAAGTAAGACTCACCGGTCTATAATTCCCGGGAAAGTCTCTATTCCCCTTCTTAGACAATGGGACAACATTCGCTATCCTCCAGTCTTCTGGCACTATGCTTGTGACCAACGACGACCTGAAGATCAGAGCCAGAGGCTCTGCAATCGCCTCTCTTGCCTCCCAGAGAATCCTAGGGTAAATCCCGTCCGGCCCAGGGGACTTATCTATTTTCAAACCCTCAAGAATATCGAGCACATCCTCCTTATCTACTTCAATACTATCCAGTTTACAACCCTGTAACCCAGTGTTCTCCACAACTACATTTACGTCTCCCTGCGTGAATACCGAAGAGAAATATTTGTTCAGTGCCTCTCCAATCTCTTCCAGTTCCACACATAACTTCCCACTGGAGAAGATCAGCAAAGATCATAGAATCCCTACATTGCAGAAGATGGCCATTCGGCCCATCAAGTCTGCACTGACTCTCCAAACAGAACATTCCACCAAGACGCTATCCGCGTAGTGCCCACGCATTTGTTTGCGCTAATCCCCCTAACCTACATATCTTGGGACAATTTAGCATGGCCAATTCACCTAACCTGCACATTTTTGGATCAATACAAATAATTCAAAGAAACAGACATCATGGGGGCAATTCTACCAAAAAAGTAAAAATGGTGTAAATCATGATTGTTTGTCCAGTGAGAGTTCAGATTCGAATCTCCCACACTCTGTGCAATGCAGAGGTCACAATAATGAATCTCATTAATAGCTGCCAGTTCAATCACTAGCCAGCCTGGAACTTTCACAGTGCTGTCCCCCTAACCCTCGCCCCCCCCATGGCCCAATCACGGTCGCCATAAGCATTCCCGGCACAGCCCCGACACCTTCCCACCCCGCCCCACCCCATGAATTACCCCAATCACCAGCTTTGCCCCCTCAGCAGTGACGATCCTCCCCACTCTGGCAGACATCCCCCCCACCCCCTCCACGGGAGGCAGAGTTCCCTGCTCTCCAGGGAGGCAGACCTCCCCTCAGCCCACTCTGATTGCTGGCCACCCTTCAGCCCTGATCAGATCCCAATGCAGATTGGCAGTGGGACCCCCACCCCCACTGCTCTATGCCCCACACTCAGTTGGCCCCTCCCCCTAAGCCCTGCCTCTTAGCACTGTCCCCTAGGTCCTACCCAATGCCCAGTGGGCAATACCCAGGTGCAGTACCTGGACACTTTGCCCTGAGGCAGTGCCGGGGGAAATAGGCTGCCACTGCCAGATAGCCTATGCGCAGGGGGCACCACCCTCCCATCGTCCAAACCCCTGGGGGGGGGCCCAGTTTACTCCCCTTTACTCCTGTGGGGTGTCCTGTTAGTTCCCTGAAAGTGGGGAGCTACTCTAAACCCTGCTGGAGTGAATTTGTACTGGCGGGATAGGAGATGCTATTGGGCTCAGGGAATTCAGTGCCGGGTCCGATAATCACATTAACAGATTAAATTTTCTGTGTGGAGTTTGCACGTTCTCCACATGTTGGCGTGGGTTTCCTCTGGATGCTCTGGTTTCCTCCTGCAGTCCAAAGATGTGCAAGTTAGGTTGATTGGCCATGCTAAATTGCGCCTTAGTGTTCTGAGATGCATAGGTTAGAGGGATTAGCATGTAAATATGTTGGGATACAAGGATAGAGCCTGGGTGGGATTGTGGTTGGTGCAGACTTAATGGGCCTCTTTCTGCACTCTAGGGATTCTATGATTCTATAAAATGACTTTATGTGATGTTCTCGACCACACTGGATATCTGGCGGTGGGAGACACGTGTGTGTCGGGAACGCACATGCGAATTGGCGCATGCGTGTATCTCCCGATCTGACCCACCAAAATATTAGTGGTTCAGAATCGGAGAATTGCCCCCCACAATCCCTGCCATTACAGCCAGCACCTTCTCCTGTAGGGATATTGAAAGGACGAGACAAAAGTGAGTGTGGAGAATCAGGACAACAGGATAAAGCCATTAAAACATGGCACTATAGGGCACCACCTTTCATACAGCAATAAAATAGAAACTTGAAATGCAAAGACCTATCAACCGTGCTCGGGAGTGCACCACCACCCACCTCTCTCACACTCACACCAACCAGGAGCTTGACCAGCAAGGAAAAGAAGTCAAGTCCACCCAGGATATTTAGACTATCTGGACCACCAGCAAGATTTCTTAGACCCAGAAAAACTAACAAAAAAACCAAAGAAAAACACATCATAAATAGTTCTAATGGGAGGGCTTTGCTCACCTAAATTAAGAATTTAAGGCCTAATATCTAAATCATCCATCAACCACCTTGCTGTGGTGCTATTCATCTTTTCTATAACTAAAGTGAAAGACACAATAAGAAGCCTCATAAGACCAGGTTAAAATTCAACAGGTTTATTTAGTAGCACAAGCTTTTGGAGGTGAGTAGAGAATTGTGTTCACAAACAGGGCTCAATTGCCAATATAATGGTTGGAATGCAAATGATAATAGGTAATCAAGTCTTTACAGATGTAAACAATGTGAGTGGAGAGAGGGCTAAGAGTGTGAATCGTCTCAAGCCAGGACAGTTAGTAAGATTTTGCAAACCCATGCAAGTCATGCGGATTACAGGTAGTGTGACATGAACTCAAAATCCTGGCTGAGGCTGTCCTCATATGTGCGCAGCTTGGCTATCAGTTTCTGCTCGGCGATTCTGCATTGTTGTGTGTCTTGAAGGCCGCCCTGGAGAACGTTTACCCGAAGATCAGAGGCCGAATGAATGCCTTTGACTGCTGAAGTGTTCCCCGACAGGAAGGGAGCACTCCTGCCTGGTGATTGTCGAGCAGTATCCATTCATCCATTGTTGTAGCATCAACATGGTCTCACCAATATACCATGCCTCGGGACATCCTTTCCTGGAGTGTATCAGGTAGATAACAATGGCTGGTGGATGGTGTTTTCATGTGAGATGATGGCATCTGTGTCGATGATCTGGCACGTCTTGCAGAGGTTGCTGTGACAGGGTTGTGTAATGTCATGGTCACTGTTCTCCTGAAGGCTGGGTAGTTGGCTGTGAACAATGTCTATTTGAGGTTGCATGGTTTTTTGAAGGCAAGTAGTGGGTGTGTGGGGATGGCCTTGACAAGATTCTTGTATTCATCGATGACATGTTGAAGGCTCCAAAGCTGTCGTGGCTTCTCTGCTGTACTGGACTAAGGGTACTTGTTGGCCATGTTCTGTGTTTGGGGACGAAGTAGAAAGGGTCGAAAGCTTCAAGTTTTTAGGTGTCAAGGTTACCAACAACCTGCCCTGGTTCCCCCGTGCTGACAATATAGTTAAGAAAGTCCACCAATGCTTCTACTTTCTCAAAAAACTAAGGAAATTTGCCGTCAGCTACGACTCTCACCAACTTTTACAGATGCACCATAAAAAGCATTCTTTCTGGTTATATCACAGCTTGGTATGGCTCCTGCTCTGCCCAAGACCGCAAGGAACTACAAAAGGTCATGAATGTAGCCCAATCCATCATGCAAACCAGCCTCCCATCCACTGACTCTGTCTACACTTTGCGCTGCCTCGGCAAAGTAGCCTGCATAATTAAGGACCCCACGCACCCTGGACATTCTCTCTTCCACCTTCTTCCTTCAGGAAAAAGAGACAAAAGTCTGAGGTCACGTACCAAACAACTCAAGAACAGATTCTTCCCTGCTGCTGATAGACTTTCAAATGGACTTACCTTGCATTAAGTTGATCTTTATATCCTAGCTATGACTATAACATTACATTCTGCACTCTCTCATTTCCTTCTCTATGAACAATATGTTTTGTCCGTACAGCATGCAAGAAACAATACTTTTCTTCATACAGTGAACATGTGAATATATTGTCACATGTTAATACATTGTCACATGTTAATACATGTGACAATAATAAATCAAATCAAATCTTCTCAGGAGGTCAGTGTGGTTTTTCACTGTGGTGATTGATGCATTAAACGCGATATCCATTCTTACAAGGGTGTCTTTCAGCATCTGTAGCGTTCCTCCTCATCTGAGTAGTATATGGAGAGCTTGTTAGTCAGGGAATGACTTCTTTAACGTGTTTAGGGTGGAAGCTGGTGACGTGGAGCATCGTGAGTTTATTCATGGGCTTGCGGTACAGTGAAGTGATGAGGTGACCGTCCTCGATGTGTGTCCAAGAATGCAACCGATTCTGGACAGTAGTCCATGGTGAAGTGGAACTTGATGTCATCATGTAGTTGTTTCAGTGATTGTTCGCCGTGAGTCCAAAGGCAGAAAATGTTGTCGATGTTTTTGCCTATTTTGGGAGCGTTTAAGAGATCTGTGGATAGGTTTATGGATGGAAAGGGTTTGGTTTAGGTTAGAGGGTCATTGCTTTTTAACTGGTTGGCGCAACATCGTGGGCCGAAGGGCCTGTTCTGTGCTGTAATGTTCTATGTTCTATGTATCTAGTGTATAGCCTCGGTTGAATGTTCTGTGGTGCAGGGGTCTTGTTTGATCTTGTGCATGATGATGTTGGCATTTTGAGGTGTGATTTTGGCCTCATGGCTGTTCCATGGACACTATCTATGACAAAATCAATAAATTCCATCCCACCAGCAGACTCACCATGGACTACTCTCCAGAATTGGTTGCATTCTTGGACACACACATCTCCATCAAGGACGGTCACCTCAGCACTTCATTGTACCACAAGCCCATGGATAACCTCACGATGTTCCACTTCACCAGCTTTCACCCTAAACACGTTAAAGGAGCCATCCTCTATGTACAAGCCCTCCATATAAACAGGATCTGCTCAAATGAGGAGGAACGCAACAGACACCTGCAGATGCTGAAAGACACCTTTGTAAGAGCACGATATGGCTCTTGACTCATCGATCGACAGTTCCAGTGCACCACAATGAAAAACCACACTGACCTCCTCAGAAGATAAATACAGGACACGGTGGACTGAGTATCTTTCGTCATCCAGTACTTCCCCAGAGCAGAGAAGCTACGACATCTTCTTTGGAGCCTTGAACATGTCACCGAAGAAGACGAACATCTCGCTAAGTCCGTCCCCACACACCCACTGCTTGCCTTCAAACAACCATGCAACCTCAAACAAACTATTGTTCGTAGCAAACTACCCAGCCTTCAGGAGAAAAGTGGCCACGACACCGCACAACCCTGCCACAGCAACCTCTGCAAGATGTGCCGGATTATTGACACAGATGCCATCATCTCATCTGAGAATACCATCCACTAGATACACAGTACATACTCTTGCGACTCGGCCAATGTTGTCTACCTGATTCACTGCAGGAAAAATGTCCCAAGGCATGATACATTGGCGTGACTATACAGATGCTACAACAACGGATGAATGGACACTGCTTGACGATCACCAGGCAGGAGTGTTCCTTTCCTGTCAGGGAACACTTCACAGCCAAGGGCCTCTGAGCTTCAGGTAAGTGTTCTCCAAGGTGGCCTTCAAGACAGAGTCACCGAACAGAAACTCTGGGCCAAGTTGCACACACATGAGGACGGCCTCAACCAGGATCTTGAGTTCATGTCACTCTACATGTAACACCCACGACTTGCCTGGGCTTGTAAAATCTTACTAACTGTCCTGGCCTGAGATAATTCACATCTCTAACCTCTGCTTAACTCTCTGTCCACTCACATTGTCTACATCTGTAAAGACTTGATTACCTGTTAGGACTCGCATTCCAACTATTATCTTGTAATTAATTTTGCATCTATACATGCCCTGTTTGTGAACCCAATTCTCTTTTCATCTGATGAAGAGGCTGTGCTCCAAAGCTCGTGCTAATAAATAAACCTGTTGGACTTCAACCTGGTGTTGAGACTTTTTACTGTGCCTACCCCAGTCCAATGCCAGCATCTCCACATTGAAGTGAAAGGTACTGCAACAGAATGTGTAAATGTCCTTCAGTGTAAATGCAAGGATTACAGCACATAAAACAACCAAACATGTATCACCACAACCCCCAAAACATACAACCCACTTTTGACTCTGATGAAACAAAAGAAAGTACCAAAGACACAAAAGACAACATCACATAATCAGGAGCAAAATCTCAAGAAAGCAAAGTCCAGATGGATCATAAGTCAGCCATGGAGCCAGGGAAGGCTGAACTTATGACTGGAATCAAGATGCTGAGCCCTCAAATTGAGATTGTGAAAGCATAGCTACCAACTCTCAAAAATCAGCCAGGAATCTTTCTGCACCTCCTCCTCTTCCTGGGAGGAGTAGCTCATAGGTGGTCTTTTGTCTGGCCATGTTTCCTTTACTTAAATAGGGTGTTCCACATACCATGTTGTAGGATTTATAAGGATGAGAGGCAAGCCTTCACCAAGAAAACCTCCCTCTCATCTCCATGCCATCATTCTTTGCAGGATATCTTGTAGTTGATCATGGTGAGCACTGATAATCTATGCCGGGGAGCAGAATACATCATCCACATTTTCATTCATAAAAGCGGTCTTCATCTTGGTGCCAAAAGCAACACCTGAACATGGGCCTGCTCACTAGCAATGTCACCACTGTGAATTGAGCCCCACCTAAGTCAGCTCTGACCGCATCTCACAAATAAGGGTTTCTTTTACTTGACTTAACTCAACTCAGTCAAAAACTGGAATCTTCCATACACATTGCACAAATTATATACTTCAGAGGTAACTAACTACAGGTCATGCATCAGGATGGGTTTTTTGCGACTCATGCACAAGGACCCCGAGGTCCCTCTGCACCGTTGCCTGCTGCAGTTTTTCACCACGTAAGTAATAGTCCTTCCTACCATTATTTCTACCAAAGTGGACCACCTTGGTAGAAATAATGGTAGGAAGGACTATTACTTACGTGGCGAAAAACTGCAGCAGGCGACGGTGCAGAGGGACCTCGGGGTCCTTGTGCATGAGTCGCAAAAACCCAGCTTGCAGGTGCAGCAGGTGGTCAGGAAGGTGAATGGGATGCTGGCCTTCATAGCGAGGGGGATTGAATATAAAAGTAGGGAGGTCTTGCTGCAGCTGTATAGGGCATTGGTGAGGCCGCAGCTGGAGTACTGTGTGCAGTTTTGGGCGTCGCACCTGCGCAAAGATATTTTGGCCTTGGAGGGAGTGCAGAGGAGGTTTACTAGGCTGATACCAGAGTTGAGGGGGTTGAGCTATGAGGAGAGGCTGAATAAACTAGGCTTGTACTCGTTAGAGTTTAGAAGAATGAGGGGAGATCTCATTGAGACGTATAAGATGATGAATGGGATGGATAGGATAGAGGTGGAGAGACTCTTCCCGCTCAAAAAAGACAGTAGGACTAGGGGGCACAGCCTCAAGATAAAGGGGGGCGGTTTAGAACGGAGTTGAGGAGGAACTTCTTCACTCAAAGGGTGGTGAATCTCTGGAATTCTCTGCCCGTTGAAGCGGTGGAGGCTGCCTCGCTAAATATTTTTAAGACGTGGGTTGATGGGTTTTTGATAAGAGAGGGGATTAAGGGTTATGGGGAGAGGGCGGGAAAGTGGAACTGAGCCACGACAGATCAGCCATGATCTTATTGAATGGCGGGGCAGGCTCGAAGGGCTGGATGGCCTACTCCTGCTCCTATTTCTTATGTTCTTATAAAACAAAGGTTTAAACGATGAGTAGCACAAGAGTTTGTAAAAACACAGCCATTTCCACCACCACTCTCATTTTAGTTGTGCACCAGATGGGAATGAACAATTGTTACAGTACATCCATGCGCTCTTTGATTGCCTAGCCACTGGCTTCCCTTTAAGTAACATTTTCCAATCCATCAAAGCTAATTAATGCCTCACTATTACTGTTTTCTTTATTTAGATTCAAGAACCCAGCCTCACAATTAACTATGCCACACTCCATCTTGATGAAAAATTCTATCATATCATGGTCAATCATTTTTAAAGGGCCTCACACAACTCGATTGCCAATTATTCCTTTTCATTATTCAATACCCAGTCTAGGATGACTTGTTCTCTAGCTGGTTCTTCAATGTATTGGTCTCAAAAACGATCCCATACACACTTCAGGAGTTCTTCCTCAACTGTATTGTTCCTAATTTGATTTATCTAACCTATATGGAAACCATGGATGACAAGGGAAATTGTAAGCTTAGTGAAAAGAAAATAGAAAGCATACAATAGGTCTAGGTGCGTAGAAACTGAGGAAACCCATGAGGAGTACAGTGGAAGTAGGAAGGAACTTAAATGTGGAATTAGGAGAGCTAAAACTGCCATGAAATGTCTGTAACAAATAGGACCAAGAGAACCCCAAAGCTTTTTATACATATATATGGAGCAAGAGGGTAGCAAGAGAAACAGTAGGCCCGCTCAAGGGCAATGGAGGGAAGTTATGTGTGGAATCACTGGAAGTGGACAAAATCTTTAATCAGTACATTATATCGGTATTCACCAAGGAGAAGAATATGATGGATGTTGAGGTTAGGGATAGGTGTGTGAACTCTGTTGAGAATGCCAACTTATCACAGGAGGAAATGTTGAGTATGTGGAAGTTATAATGTTCAGATTGAAGTTTCATAGGTTGGAAGTTAAATTGTGCACAAGCTACAATGTTCAAATTAAAATTTCATGCCTTCTCTGTACAATAGTGGAAAATGTTCATCAGCTTACAGACCTTCAAAAGGAGTCACTGTCTGCTATTCAGCATGGACAGGTCAATCGTCATCTGTATAGGCTCCATAACATTCTGCTTTGTGGCCTTTACCAGCAGGTGAGGAAGACCAGATTTTTCCATAACAAATGTATGTTGTATAAATGTATGAATGAATATGTATGCAAATGAAGGATTAGAAAATTGCTTGTTTCTGATTTGCTGTGATTGACTATAATTGCTAAGTTGTTTGTCGGTAACTTCAGAAACACTTGCAGGACAACTGCAAGCTGGTTTCTCCTCGTGTTCAAGTCATTAAAAGCCCTGCATCGGATTATGATGGTGTCTAGCGCTGTTTGTACTCAAATCGACTAAGAATGCCTAAGGTTGCTAGTACCCAGGATCTCTACAAGTAAATTGTATTTAGCTAGACAGTCTCACAAATTTGATTGAGTTTTTTCAAGGGGTAATCAAAAAAAAGATGAGGGCAATGCAATTAATGGACTTTAGCAAGGCCTCTGACAAGGTACCACATGGTAGGTTGTTGCATAAAGTTAAATCTCACAGGATTCAGGATAAGATAGTTAAATGGATACAAAATTGGCTTGATGACAGAAGTCAAAGGGTGGTTGTTCAACCTGGAGGCCTGTGATCAGCAGAGTACCTCAGGGATTGGTACTGGGTCCACTGTTATTTGTCATTTGTATTAATGATTTGGATGAGAATATAGGAAAGGATGACACCAAGACTATGACACCAAGACTGGTGTCACAGTGGACAGTGAAGAAGGTTAACTCAGATTGCAACGGGATCTTGATCAATTGGACCAATGGGCTGATGAATGGCAGAGTTTAATTTAGATAAATGCGAGATGATGTATTTTGATAGATTGAACCAGGGCAGGACTTACTCAGTTAATGGTAGGACGTTGGGGAGAGTTACAGAACAAAGAGATCTAGGGGTACATATTCATAACTCCTTTAAAGTGGAGTCACAGGTGGACAGAGTGGTGAAGAAGACATTCAGCATGCTTGGTTTCATTGGTCAGAACATTGAATACAGGAGTTGGAAAGTCTTGTTGAAGTTGTACAAGACATTGGTGAGGCCACACTTGGAATACTATGTACAGTTTTGGTCACCCTATTATAGAAAGGATATTATTAAACTAGAAGGAGTGCAGAAGAGATTTACTAGGATGCTACCAGGACTTGATGGCTTGAGTTATAAGGAGAGGCTTGATAGACTGGGACTTTTTTCTCTGGAACATGGAAGGTTGAGGGGTGATCTTATAGAGGTCTATAAAATAACGAGGGGCATAGATCAGCTAGATGGTCAATATCTTTTCCCAAAGGTAGGGGAGTCTAAAACTAGAGGGCATAGGTTTAAGGTGAGAGGGGAGAGATACAAAAGTGTCCAGGAGGGCAATTGTTTTGGTGGTGAGGTCTGGAAAGAGCTGTCAATGACAGTAATAGAGCGAGTACACTTTTGTCTTTTAAAAAGCATTTAGGCAGTTACACGGGTAAGGTGATTATAGAGGAATATGGGCCAAATGCAGGCAATTGAAACTAGCTTCAGGGTTCAAACAGGAAGGGCGGCATGGATGAATTGGGCCAAAGGGCCTGTTTCCACACTATAGACCTCTATGACTAAGTCCTCAGGGCCGGATGGGATCTTTCCTAGGTTAGTCTGGGAGGCAAGGGGAGAAATAACTGGGATCTTAACAGATATCTTCACATTCTCTTTGACCACAAGCAAGGTTCTAGAGGACTGGAGAACAGTCAATGTTGTTTCCTTGTTTAAGAAAGGAAGCAGAGATAATCCAGTAAATTATAGGCCAGTGAGACTGACATCAACTTTTGGATGTTATACCTAGTGCCAGGTAAGCATAGTTTTGTGCAGGAAAGGTCATGTCTCACCAACTTGATTGAGTTTTTTGAAGGACTGACAAAGATAATTGACGAGGGAAGGGCTGTGGATGGGCTTTAGTAAGGCATTTGACAAGATCCCATATGGCAGACTAGTACAAAAACTAAAATCACATGGGATTTGAGATGGGCTCACTAGCTAGGTACAGAACTAGCTTGGTTATAGTAGACAGAGAATAGCAGTGGAAGATTGTTTTTCAGAATGGAGATCTGTAGCTAGTAGTTGTTAACAGGGATCAGTGCTGGAACCACTGTTGTTTATGGTACATACAAATGATCTGGAGGAAAATGTGGGTAGTCCAGTTAGTAAGTTTGCGGATGACACAAAGATTAGCTGAGTTGCTGGTAGTGCCGAGGATGCAATAGGATATAAGTAGATTGGAGACATGGGCACAGAACTGACAGATGGAGTTTAATCTGGACAAATGTGCGGTGATGCACTTTGGAGGATCAAATTTAGGTATGAATTATACTGTAAATGGCAGAACCCTTAGGAACATTAACATACAGAGGGATCTGGGTGTGCAAGTCCACAGTTCCCTAGAAGTGACACAGGTGGCCAAGGTGACTAAGAAGACATTTGGCATGCTTGCCTTTATCAGTTGCAGCACTGAGTACAGGAATTGGGAAATCATGTTGTAGCTGTATAAAGCCTTGGTTAGGCTGCATTTGGAGTACTGCATGCAGTTCTGGTCAGCACATTATCAGAAAGACATGGAAACTTTGGAGAGAATGCAAAGAAGGCTCATCAGGATTTTGCCTTGTCTTGAGGGTGTCGGCTATGAGGAAGGGTTGAATAAACTAGGATTGTTTTTACAGGAAAGGCAAAGGCTGAGGGCAGACCTGATAGAGATCTACAAAATTGAGAAGCATAGGCAGAGTGGATAGTCAGAGGTTTTTTCCAAGGGTGGAAATGTAAATTACAAGGGGCTCAGGTTCAAGTTGCGAGGGGGGAGTTTTAGGGAGGAATATGCAGGGGGTGTCTTTCACGTAGAGTGCGGTGGGTGCTTGGAATACACTGCCAGAGAATGTGGTGGAAGCAATAACATTAGCAACATTTAAGAAGCATCAGGATGAGTACATGAATAGGGAGGAAATAGAGGGATACAGATTAAGTACAGGCAGAAGATTTTCCCCCTGCTGAAGGGCCTGTTCCTGTACTATACTTTTTTTTCTCTTTGTAGATTAAAGTTGCTCATAATTACAAATGTTCCTTTATCACATGCATCTTTATTTTCCTGTTTAATGCCATTTCCAAAATCACCATTACAATTGAGGGTCTAAAAACAACCCTCATTAAGGTTTTTTTCCTGTTGGTGTTTCTCAGCTCCACTTTTCAACTTCACTACTTCGGCTTATAGAACATAGAACATAGAACACTACAGCACAAACAGGCCTTTCGGCCCATGAGTTGCGCCGATCACATCAACACCTACCAACCTACAGACCTATCTATAACCCTCAATCTCATTTAACCCCATATACTCATCCAGAAGTCTTTTAAAAGACCCCAGCGAGTTCGCCTCCACCACCACTGACGGCAGCCGATTCCATTCACTCACCACCCTCTGAGTGAAAAACTTACCCCTAACATCACTTCTGAACTTCCCTCCCTGCACCTTAAATCTGTGTCCTCTCGTAGCAACCATTTCAACCCGGGGAAATGGCCTCTGAGAGTCCACCCTATCTATTCCTCTCAACATTTTGTAAACTTCTATCAGGTCGCCTCTCAACCTTCGTCTCTCCAGGGAAAAGAGTCCCAGCTCCCTCAACCTAACTTCATAAGGCATGCCTCCCAGTCCAGGCAACATCCTTGTAAATCTCCTCTGTACCCTCTCAATAGCTTCTACATCTTTCCTATAGTGAGGCGACCAGAACTGCGCACAATACTCTAAATGAGGCCTGACAAGGGTCTTATAAAGTTGCAGCATTACCTCCCGACTCCTAAACTCAATCCCTCGATTAATGAAGGCCAGTACACCATACGCCTTCTTGACCACCTCCTCCACCTGCGAGGCCGATTTAAGAGTCCTGTGGACCCGGACCCCAAGATCCTTCTGCTCTTCAACACTACTCAGACTTCTGCCCTTGATAGTGTACTCGTTCATCCCGTTGGTTCTGCCAAAATGGACGACTACACATTTATCCGCATTGAAGTCCATCTGCCACTTCTCCGCCCAGTCCTGCATCCTATCTATGTCCTGCTGCAACTTTTGCCATCCTTCCAGACCATTCACAACACCACCGACCTTAGTGTCATCAGCGAACTTACTTACCCATCCCTCCACTTCCTCATCCAGGTCATTTATGAAAATGACAAACAACAAGGGTCCCAGAACAGATCCTTGAGGCACTCCGCTGGTGACTGACCTCCATTCAGAAAAAGCCCCATCCACAACCACTCTCTGCCTTCTGCAGGCATGCCAGTTCTGAATCCACAAGGCCAAAGGCCCTTGGATCCCATGCCCTCTCACCTTCTCAAGAAGTCTTGCATGGGGGACCTTATCAAACGCCTTGCTGAAGTCCATGTACACTACGTCCACGGCACTTCCTTCGTCAATGTGTTCAGTCACATTATCGAAGAACTCAACTAGGCTTCTAGGACCTCATTCTTTCTTTTAAAAACTAAGTACCTCTGGATGATCAGTTTCCACCCCTGGTCACCCTGCAGCCATGTCTCCATAATCCTGACTATATCATAGCCAATAATTCCTCAGCTTCATTGTGAATGTTCCACACATTAAAGCACAAAGTTTTAAGGCTCATCTTTTGAACATTTCTTGTCCCATTCTGATTATTTTTCATTATGGCCCTTGATTTCTCTACTTATCACTTTTCTTATTCCCCTTTGGCTTTTTATCTATCCTTGTTTCCCCCCTCCTCTGAAACCTTGCTTAGGTCACTATCTCCCTGCTTTTTTAGTTTAAACTCTCCCCAACCTCTCTAGCAAATACTCCCCCTAGTACATCAGTCTTGATCCTGCCCAGGTGCAACCCGTTTAGTTGGTATTAGTCCCACCTCTCCCAGAACTGTGATAACAAGAACACGTAAGCCATTTTTTTCCCTTTGTCTGGGGGAAGAGGAAGGGGGCTGTTAGGGATGTGGGCTGCAACGGCAGTATAAAACACATGACAGCTCTGTGACTATCACTGTTTGCTGTGCAGACACATGAATTTGGGCCAGTGTCTGTGGGAGTTTGCGCATTCTCCCCATGCTTGCGTGGGTTTTCTCCGGGTGCTCCGGTTTCCTCCCACACCCCAAAGATGTGCTATTAGGCTGATTGGAGGTAATAAATTGACTCTAAATTAGTTTCCCTCAATTTGGAATGCCATAAGCATAGGTAAGGGTCATGGGTGGAGGGGGGACTGGTAATGTTAAAATGGTGGCGTGGGCTCGTTGGGCCGAAGGGCCTATTTCCCGGGCTATTTTTGTTCTTTATTCTGCAGCAAGGAACTCACTGTTTGATTCTTCAAAGCTTGTCCAATATCTACAAAGCACAAGCCATGACTATGAAGGAATACTTCTGCTTGCCTGGATGATTGCAGCTTTAACAATACTCAAGAAGCTCAACATCATCCAGGACAAAGCAACCACCTGATCTTTAGTACACATAGCATTAGTCAGCTGGGAGGGACATTTGTGAAAAGTTGCCCACAAGAGCTTGCAGATGTAAGAAGTATATCCCTGGAAGGAACCTATGGTAAATATTTCAGTGCTGTGGTGACTTTGGCCACCAGCAATGCATGTATTGTTCCAGGAAGCTACATGCCTTGAAAGAATGAGCCTCCACAAGCACTATCTGTTCCATGTAGAAGAAAACTGATATACTGTCTGCATACCCTGTGCTGGGGCTATCACTCCAACAAGCTTTGCCTACCACCTTTGTCCATGGAGTGGCATCTAGTAAAATTCAATGCAAAAAAAAGTATGAGGTAATATCTTTTGGTAGGAAGAACATGGAGACAATTTAAAATAATGGGTAAAATTCTTAAAAGGGTGCCGGAACAGAGGGACCTGGGTGTGTATGTGCATGGATCATTGAAGATGGTAGAGCAGGTGGAAAGAGCAGTAAAAGAAGCAGCTAGTATTCTGGACTTAATTAATAGGGGCATAGAGTACAGCAGCAAGGAGCTTATGCAGAACAGAAACAAAAATGGAAAACGTTGGAAAATCTCAGGAGGTCTTACAGCAGCTGTGGGGGGAGAATAGAGGCAACCTTTCTAATCTAGGTGACTGTTCGTCAGAGCCAACAGCAAAGAGAATCAGCAGAAATTTATACTATGGGGGCAGGGTTGAGCATTGAATAGGACAAAGGGAATGTAAGTGAGGATATAGAAGGCTGAGAAGCGTCCATTAAGTGATCAGAATGTGTGAATGGCAGAACAGATGTACAAATGGTAAGGGGACTGCCTGGGGAGTATGGCAATTGCTTTGAAAGGGGTGGAGGTGGCAAGGAAAGCTGGAATGGAGAAATGGAAAAATGGAAGTGAGAAAGAAGAATGGATGAATGAGATGAAACAAAATGAAGTAAAATAAATGCAAATGGGGTCATGGTGGAGGAGAGAGTTCATGCTCTGAAGTTGTTGATGCAGAGATGGGCAGAAAAGTGGCAGATGGAGTTTAACCCGAATAAGTGCAAGGTGATTCATTTTGGTAGGATAAACTTGAATGCAGATTACAGGGTCAACGGCAGTGTTCTGAAGAATGTGGAGGAACAGAGAGATCTTGGGGTTCATATCCACAGATCTCTGAAGGCTGCCACTCAAGTGGATAGAGCCGTGAAGAAGGCTTATACTGTGTCAGCGTTTATTAACAGGGGGTTTGAGTTTAAGAGCTGTGGGTTATGCTGGACCTTGGTGATACCACATTTGGAATATTGTGTGCAGTTCTGACCACCTCACTATAAGAAGGATGTGGAAGCATTGGAAAGAGTGTGGAGGGGATTTGCCAGGATGCTACCTGTTTGGAGGGTAGTTGTTATGAAGAAAAGTTGAGGGAGCTGGGGCTTTTCTCTTTAGAGCGGAGGACGATGAGAGGCGACTTAATTGAGGTTTATAAGATGATGAGGGGGATAGATAGAACGGACTTTCAGAGACTATTTCCTTGGGTGGATGTAGCTGTAACTAGGGGGCATTACTATAAGGTTCATGGTGGGGGGTATAGGAGGGACGTCCGAGGTAGATTCTTTACTCAGAGAGTGGTTGGGGTGTGGAATGCACTGCCTGCTATGATAGTGGAGTCGGACACTTTAGGAATTTTCAAGCGGTTATTGGATAGGCACACACAGCACACCAGAATGATAGGGAATGGGATAGCTTGATCTTGGGTTCGGACATAGCTCAGCATAACATCGAGGGCTGAAGGGCATGTACTATGCTGTACTGTTCTACATTCTATGTTCTAACTCAATGTTCAGTCCAGAAGGCTGTAAAGTGCCTAATCGGAAGATGAGGTGTGTTGCGGTTCACTAGAACATTGCAAAAAGGCCAAGGACGGATATCCAATCCCTCTACTCCTCCAAGAAGAAAGAGGCCATTTGGTTGATCAGGTCTGCACCAACTTTCTGACAAAGCATCTTACCCAGGTCCTATTCCTGTAACCCCATGTATTTATCCCACTCATCCCTAATCTATACATCTTTTGGACACAAAGGGGCAATTTACTCTAGCCATTCCACCTAATCTGTACATCTTTGGACTGTGGGAGCACCTGGAGGAAACCCACATGGACACAGGGTGAACATGCTGGAATCGAACCAAGATCCCTGGCACTGTGAGGCAGCAGTGCTAATCACTGTGCCAACAGGAGAATTGATCGAAGGGATCCTCACTGTTCTTCCTGGAATGAATAGGATATTTAAAATTTTGCCCAACATTCATAATGTATCAAAACAAATATTTCTCATTTCCTTTTTTGCTACTTCTTTCCGATGTTCACTTGCTGCTTCTGCTTCTTGCTTTTTCTTTTCTTCCTCTTTCTTTTTGCTATAGGTTTCTTTAAGCACACCTTTCTTCTTTGCCTTCCAGGCCTCGAATGAAGCCTTTGCTTCTTTTTTGCTTTCAGTCTTCTCCTTTAAAAAAGAAGCAAAGCAACAATCAGACAACATCGATGACAGAATATTTTTTAAAATGTAATATATTTTTAATCATGGTTTCTGAACCAACATTCCCTATGAAAACTGATCCTCACAAGAGCCTCTGAATAGAAAATGCTGCATTTTCCATCCAAGTTGGTTTTTCTCATGTGTTGTTTCTCTTTCAGGACAAAACCTATACTGTGATGTATTTTCAGCAGCAAACAATCTCTCTTCTAATGAAAATGGAGTGCATTGCAAGTTATCTGTCACTTTGTGGAGGTTACATCTCCCTGGGTTTTGCCCTCTAGGACATGAGTTCCACTTAGAACAACAGTTTTCACACAAGTCCTAACCAGGACAACCTTTGTCATACAAGTTCCAACTGGGACAATAGTTCCACAGACCTTTGCCGGTGTCTGCTTATAAAGGGCTCAGATGATGAGTTCCACAAAGGCAGGCCATTGTCTATTACTGAGAGGACTTGCATTCAATGAGTCCCACAGGGAGATCAATTAGAGATTTCCCCATGGAACTCATGGGGGTTATTACATTTCTCCTTCCTCTGGGTTTGAAGATTCCCCTTGCTCCTATGGCGATGGGGCCATTGTCGTTTGGCCCATGGCCTTGTTTGCAGTGGTCAGGGACATATACAGAGCGGGCGAACATCATCAAAGGGCCACTGTAGCAATTTCATCTTCGGTGGCAATCTTTGACTTAAACTCTGTCATCTCCATATCCTTTCTGAGGCTGAGTTCTAACAGACCTCTCTTGGCCTTTCTGTGGATTCATGCCGATGTGAAAGGTGCCAATGGTGACATGTCCAGTGCAGCAGTTGCCTAGATGGAGGGTTCCTGATGGCGGAGGTGATCGACATGTTTTCTGTAGTCTTCTCCCCAGTGTTTACCGTAGGTGATTCTGGTCCCACCTTTGAGAGGACAACTCCTGGGATCTATGGGGATCTAACTCCAAAATTCTGTACATGAATGGTGTTTCCCGGTTTAAAGGTCCTGTCAGGCTTATGTCCATCGTAGCCCCTTTTTTGAGGTTCTTACATTCTTCAATTTTACCACCCAAGTTCAGGAAAGTGGGACTAAGCTTCGTCTGATGGCATGGCCCATCAGTAGCTCTACTGGGGCTATTCCTGTTGTAATATGCAGTATCGTCCGATAATTGAAAAAGAAGCTTGCAAGCTTTGTTTCCAAAGAGCCTGTCGTTTGTTTTTTAATGCCATTCTTGAATACCTGGAACTGCTCGCTCAGCCAGGCCATTTGAGGACAAGTGATAGAGTGTGGTGCGGATGTGCCTCACTCTACTTGTGCTCACAAAGGTTTGAAATGTCCCACCGGTAAATGGGGTCCAGTTGTCTGTTAGAGGATCTCAGGTATATCATGAGTACAGGAAGATTGCCAGAAATTTTCTGTGGTGTTGTAAGAGATAGTAGAAGCCTTCCAGAGCATGTTGATCCATTTTGAATGGGAGTCAGAAGGATGCAATTGTGACACAGGGATTAGCACTGCTGCCTCAGTGCTGGGGACCCATGTTCAATTCCCAGCTTGGGTCACTGTCTGTGTGGAATCTGCACATTCTCACCATGTCTGCATTGGTTTCCTCCTGATGCTCCAGTTTCCTCCAACAGTCCAAAGATGTGTAGTTTAGATGGATTGGCCATGATAAATTGCCCCTTCGTGTCAGGAGGACAGTATATATTATACTATACTGTCAGCTTGGGTAAATGCATGGGGTTATGGGGATCGGCCTGGTGTGGACTTGATGAGCCGAATGGCCTACTTCCACACTGTAGGATTCTACAATTAAGAATATAAAGCACATAAATGGCACTGCAGATATGTGTACTTGCACCCAGGTTCCACTGGCTATTCCCAGGGGTACAACAAGGTTGCTGGTAGGCCCTTCTGGTTTTCCTGGCTGGCTTTGCACTGCTTGACGAGGTTTTTAATGTCCTTGTCTATACCAGGCTACCAAACATAGCTTTGTGCAACTATTTTCATTTTAGAATGCAATTATGCAATTCATGGAGTATTGGTTGTAGGCACAGTGATAGTGGTTAGCAGTGCTGCCTCATAGCTCCACGGACCCAGGTTAATTCCAGCCTTGGCTGAGTGCGAGGAGTTTGCATATTCTCCCAATGTCTGCATGGCTTCTTCAGGTGCTCTAGTTTCCTCCCAATCCAAAGATGCGCAGATTAGGTAGCTGGCTATGCTCAGTGGAGGAAAAATTTTCAGACGGGAAGCCAGTTACCAGCGGTGTATCTTTAAGAGATTTTTTAAAACCATGGTTAAAGTGCTGAGTCCTCTGCTATTTGTGATTTTTATCAATGACTTGGAAGAGGGGGCTGAAGGGTGGGTTAGTAAATTTGTTGATGACACCAAGATTGATGTAGTGGTGGATGAGGTGAAGGGCTCTTGTAGGCTGCATAGAGACATTGATAGGATGCAGAGCTGGGCCAAAAAGTTGCAGATGGAGTTTAACCCTGATAAGTGCGAGATGATTCAGTTTGGTAGGACAAACTTGAATGCTGATTACAGGGTCAATGGCAGGGTTCTGAGGAACGCACAAGAACAGAGAGATCTTGGAGTTCATATCTGCAGATCTCTGAAGGTTGCCACTCAAATGGATAGAGCCGTGAAGAAGGCGTATAGTGTGTTAGCATTTATTAACAGAGGGTTTGAGTTTAAAAGCTGTGGGGTTATGCTGCAACTATATAGGACCTTGGTGAGACTACATTTGGAATATTGTATGCAGTTCTGGCCACCTCACTATAAGAAGGATGTGGAAGCATTGGAGAGACTGCAGAGGAGATTTACCAGGATGCTGCCTGGTTTAGAGGATAGGTCTTATGAGGAAAAGTTGAGGGAGCTGGGACTTTTCTCCTTGAAGCCGAGAAGGATGAGAGGCGACTTAATAGAAATTTATAATGAGGGGAATAGATAGAGTGGACTTTCAGAGACTATTTCCCTGGGTGGATGTAGCTGTTACTAGGGGGCATTACTAAAAGGTTCATGGTGGGAGTTATAGGAGGGATGTCCAAGTTAGAATCTTTACTCAGAGAGTGGTTCGGGTGTGGAATGCACTGCCTGCTGTAATTGTGGAGTCAGACACTTCAGGAACTTTCAAGCGATTATTGGATAGGCACCTGGAGCACGCCAGAATGACAGGGCATGGGATAGCTTGATCTTGGGTTTGGATATAGCTTAGCACAACATCGAGGGCCGAAGGACCTGTACTATGCTGTTATCGGTTCTATGTTCTAAGCTCCAGTCTACTCTCGATCAGTAAAGTGATGGAAGGGGTCATCAACAATGCTGTCAAGCAGCACCTGCTCAGCAATGCCCAGTTTCGCTTTCACCAGGCTCACTTAGCTCCTGACCTCATTACAACTTTAGGTCAAACATGAACTAAAGAACTGAATTCCAGAGGTGACAGTGATGGCCCTTGACACTAAGGTCGCATTTGACTGAGTGTGGCATCAAGGAGCCTTAGCAAAACTGGAATCAATGGGTGTTGGGGGGAACTCTTCGCTGGTTGGAGTCATACCTGGTATATAGGAAGGTGGTTGTGGAGGGTCAGTCATCTCTGCAGGAGCCCCTCAGGGTGGTGTCCTAGGTCCAAAAATCTTCAGCTGCTTCATCAATGACCTTCCCTCCATCACAAAGTCAGAAGTGGGGATGTTCGCTGATGATTGCACAATGTTCAGCACCATTCATGACTCCTCAGATACTGAAGAAGTCCATGTTCAAATGTAACAAGATCTGGACAATATTCAGGCTTGGGCTGACAAGTGGCAAGTAACATTTCCACCACACAAATACCAATCCAAAGATGTGCAGATTAGGTAGTTGGCTATGCTCAGTGGAGGGAAAATTTTCAGACGGGAAGCCAGTTACCAACGGTGTACCACAGCGATCAGTGCTGGGTCCTCTGCTATTTGTGATTTTTATCAATGACTTGGAAGAGGGGGCTGAAGGGTGGGTCAGTAAATTTGTTGATGACACCAAGATTGGTGGAGTAGTGGATGAGGTGAAGGGCCCTTGTAGGCTGCAAAGAGACAAAGATAGGATGCAGGGCTGGGCCGAAAAGTTGCAGATGGAGTTTAACCCTGATAAGTGCGATTGACCATCACCGATAACAGACAATCTAACCACCACCCCATGACATTCAATGATGTTACCATCACTGAATCCCCCACTATCACCATCCTTGGGGTTACCATTGACCAGAAACTCAACTGGACTCACCACATTAACACAGTAGCTATAAGAGCAGGTCAGAAGCTAGGAGTACTGCGTCAAGTAACTCACCTAAGGTGTGGTGATCTTCAGGTTAAATCACCACCAGTTAGTTCTTCCACTCAAAGGAGAGAGCAGCTGATAATCATCTAGGACTATGGTGACCTTTGTTGCACTTTGCAGAAATGATCCTGAATTCCCCTCCTTTGTCAATTACCACTGTGTTATCTACCAAAAAGTGCTAGCGAGCAGGGTTATTTTTCTTATGTAATGACATTTGTTTTTGCGATGTTAGTGTATCTTTAAGAGATTTTTTTTAAATCATGGTTAAAGCCTTGAGTGATGTCATTTCTGGAAGGAGGATAAAAAATTGTGGGCAGGTCAGGTGACCGAAGTTTTCAGCTTTCAGTCTCGTTTTGGCTACAGTATTAGAAGTATAGCCAAAAGAAGTCTCTCTCTCCTTTTATTTTGAAAGTTTTACCAGTTAGCTTGCTGTCATCCTGCAGTAAAGAATGCAGTAACAGAAATGTTTTGGTGTTTTTTGGGAGCTGAAGACTGCAGGCTGCTCAGAGTTTTCAAGGTCATTTGAAATCGGCATTCAACCCAGGGAACTGAATTCCAATATCATGTGCACTTTAGCCTGTGCAGTGATAAATCTGTTTAAAGGGCTTTGTTTATTGAATATTGTTTTTGACTGGAACATCTGGTATGTTGGTTAAGGGTTATACATTATTGGGGTTGATTTATTTTTGCTTGTAACTCATAAAAGTTCTTGCTAATTTTCTTACTATAAATGTTACCTATATTCTTAAACTTTGTTTGATAAAAGCTCCCTAGTGGGTCTTGTGAATGACAAGTGAAGTGAAATATCTCATGCCTATCCTAACCAAATTCAAAATGTAAAACTTTTGATACAGACAGGCTTCATAAAATGCTTTGGAGTTTCTAACCTGAACCATAACATTGTCAAGATCATCAACTCAATTTGTGCCAGAGCTCTGCACCATCATTGGTTTATTTCAAGGAACTTGATGCCACCGATGATGTTCTAATCCTTCATGAAGATGTGAGGTGGTGAAGTCAAGGAAAAGCCCTCCAGAGATTTTTAGATCTGCTCCCTGTAACTGTCACTGTGGCAAAACAGGCCATCTAAAATGGCGATATGTAAAGCACTCTGGGGCAATTGGACAAGAACTAAAATGACAGGCTGCAGCCTAAAAGACAGAGACAAACAGGTTGCAACCCAGATGAGTGAATACGTAGGATATGGTCATCTCCAAGACAACAGAGACTTTCTGGTCAAACTGCGTTGTTTACCAGGCATAAGGGCATCATAACCCTTTATTGGGGGGGAAGTGTAAACCCTATTTGTCCAGCACTTGTTGGGGTCACACCCGGAGATTGGTGTGGCAGCACCCGATTGGACTTCATAATCAGGGTGATCAAGTCCTGATCGATTGATTGGTAATGACAAAAGGAACGCGAAACCCAACGGGGTATAAAGGGGGCTGTACAACCAAGAATCTCTCTCTCTCTGACCGCACAAACGAGCTATAACACTGGTGACCATCGCCAGCAACGATCAGCAAGAGGAGAGCCACCACACCCGAGAAGGAAGGAAGACCAGAACCAGAGTGCCAGACCAGACCAAAGGACTAGACTACACAGAGGACGACCGAGACCAGCGCACGCACAAATGCCAATATCTGCTTGGTACTTGCCAGTCATGCAAAGTTAAGTCAAGGTCTTGTATTGGACTTGAATTCTAGTATTTTCTGTAAAATAACTTATTGTTGGTTGGGTGGGTGATTATTGATTGTGTGTCTTAAATAAATATTGGTTGTACTAACAAGACGTCTACTCGCAGTTATTTGTCCACCATACAAGGATTAAAACAGACTGTGCAGCAGGCACAACAATTGGTGACCCTGCCAGGACATTGACAAGAAGTAACTTTGTTGCTCCGATATCAAATCCCGCAGGATCTATATTTAACGATTATTTAAAGCTCAGAGCTAACAGGTGTAAACTCCTTATTGGACAACTAACTGCTTTCGGGAAATTGTTTATTGTGCATGCACTGTTACTAACAAGAAGGATAGGGCAAACTCCGTGGGTTTACGTTAGCATCTGGAGGGATTAGGACCGGAACATAGCCCAAAGCCATACCCGTAGTCCGATCCACTCCCTACCCCTTGTCGTTGAATATAGAATGGCAGGAAACAGCACAGAGACAGGGAAGTGTTCCATATGGGAAACAAAAATCAGGGAATTTATTAAGAAGAAAGGGTGGCCCCTACGGGCAGAATTTTGTGCCAATACTAAGGGACCGGGGTCCCTAGGGCAGAAGTATTGGGATCATCTAAGGAAAGTTCAGGGAGAATAGGCAGACAAAAGTGAGAAAGAAATTGCCATTGTGAGCTGCTTAGGACAGCTGCTTGGAATAGAGAAGGAGTTAAACACAGTTCATAAGGAACTGGAGAAATCGAAGCAGGCACAGGAGGAAAAGGAGGAAATTAAGAAACTGAAGGAACGACAGCAGGAGAAGACAGAGCAGGTAAGAGCCGAAAAGGACAGAGAGGTGGATGAATTAAGGAGAACCAACCAGGCAAATTTATTACATCGGTGCAATTTTCATACCCAATATGAGAGAGCCTATCAAGACACCCGGCACGCTGTCTTGGCCAAAGGTGAAGCCGAGCAGGCAACAGCACGATTGGAAGCTAAGTGCACTGATCCGCAGGTGGCAATAAAAGTGCTACATCAAGCCAGTAAAGAACAGAGACAGGAAACTGCTGACCACTCCAAATGCTGGCGAGAAATTTCACGGCTGGAATCCCTATTATTGGTTCAAAACAGATTTATGCGTATCTTCGGGACAGTAGAGGAAGAGGAGTTAGAGAATGCAGACTGGGGAGAGTTAAAGGAGAATGCTAGACTTTACGTTACACAAACCGATGACTGGATCCACCACCATCTTTCCCAGGGGAAATTATACCCATGGCACCCCCAAAGTCACGTCCAGTACCAATGAACCCAGCTGTTACATATACAACCCCATTTACGGTGGCACAATTGGCTGAAATTGCAAATAAGATCACAACCTTTGAGCCATCGGCTGATCCGCGCAGCTTCTGTGAGGACATTAGGCAGCAGAAGATAATGCCTGGGCTAGATGAAAGGGAAGAGGTGAAACTGATAGTCATGTGTTTAAGTCTGTACGGTGTGCCCTGCCAGCCCCTCAAAATACAGTAAGAAGTCTGACAACACCAGGTTTAAGTCCAACCAATTTACTTGATAGTAAACTCACAAGCTTTCAAGGTTTCCCTCTTCGTCAGGTGAATGAAGAGTTCTAGCCTCAGACAGAGCATATAAAGCACAGACAGTTTACAGATTACTGATTAGAATGTGAATCTTTACACCTAACCTGCTACTTAAGTCTTAAAATGGCTAATAATGTGAGTGGAAGGAGCACTGAGCACAGGTTAAAGAGATGTGTATTTCGAAGGAAACCTCGAAAGCTTGTGAGTTTACTATCAAATAAATCGGTTGGACTTAAACCTGGTGTTGTCAGGCTTCTTACTGTGTTTACCCCAGTCCAATGCCAGCATCTCCACATCATGACGACTATTGACACCACAAACTGCCGGATCCAAGTGGAGAGGATCTCCAAGAAGATTGTGCATATCGACACAGACATCAAGTTTTTACAGAGATGCAAGAAAGCAGACTAGATACCGAAAGATACAGATCACGAACCCACTCAGGTCAATCTATAACACAGACTACGCTGAGAGACTTTGCCGTCGCACCTCTCTCACACTCCTCAACCACCTCATACACCAGCTTTACAGCAAACGCTGCACCCTGGAAACTAAAATGGAATACATATTCTCAACTTGTACTCAGGACGCAGACCAGCTGCGAAACTCTGCCAAGCAGATGGGACAAAGAAACTACACCACATACATGCACACCAAGAACAGGAAACTTGAAAAACTTGGCATCACCACCAGCAACAACCAAGCCTCCCCTGGCATCACAGTAGAAACAGTAAAAAGTCTGACAACACCAGGTTTTAGTCCAACCTACTTTTTACTGTGTTTACGCCAGTCCAACGCCGGCATACCCACATCATCACAGTAGAAAACAGCACTACCGCAGGGAGGTCCACTGTTAACTTGTCGGACTACACACTTCAATCAGATGAAATCGAAGTTCTCAGCCGAGGGCTCAATTTCTGCCCCACTACCAAAATGGACCCCATCAGTCACGCAGCAGACACAGAGGAATTCATCAGGCGAATGAGGCTGTGGGAGTTTTTCCACAAACCCCAAGAGGCCAACAGCGAACACAGTGAGACAGCCAATGAACCAGAACAGCCGACAGAGAGATCCGCAGTGCAGCAACCTAAGAGGAAGGAATCCAATTGGACTCCTCCGGAAGGCCGCTGCCCTCGACTGGACATGTGTGCCCAAACCATCAGGAGGTGCGTCAACACCAGATTCATCAACCGCACTCACAAGACAGCCCTGAACATCACCCAAGCACGACACAACGCCATCCACGCTCACAAGACCAACTGCAACATTGTCATCAAACCAGCAGACAAAGGAGGGGCCATCGTCATACTGAACAGAACGGATTACTGTAAAGAAGTGTACCAACAACTAAACAATGAGGAACACTACAGACAGTTACCAGCAGATCCGACCAAAGAACACACTCATCAACTCAACACTCTGATCAAGACCTTTGATCCGGACCTTCAGAGCACCCTCTGTGCTCTCATTCCACGTACTCTCCGCGTTGGAGATCTCTACTGCCTCCCAAAGATACACAAGGCAAACATACCCAGCCGTCCCATCGTATTGGGCAATGGGACCCTGTGTGAGAACCTCTCCGGCTATGTCGAAGGCATCCTGAAACCCACTGTACAAAGAACCCCCAGCTTTTGTCGCGACACTACGGACTTCCTACAGAAACTCAGCACACATGGAGCAGCTGAACCAGGGACACTGCTTGTCACAGTGGATATCTCGGCGCTCTACACAACATCCCCCATGACGATGGCATTGCTGCAACTGCCTTAGTACTCAATGCCGACAACTGCCAGTTTCCAGATGCAATTTTACAACTCATCCGCTTTATCCTGGACCACAATGTCTTCACCCTCAACAACCAGTTTTTCATCCAGATACACGGAACTGCCATGGGGACCAAATTCACACCTCAATATGCCAACATCTTCATGCACAGGTTCGAACAAGACTTCTTCACCGCACAGGATCTTCAACCGATCTACACACTAGATACATTGATGACATTTTCTTCCTTTGGATTCATGGTGAACAATCACTGAAACAACTACATGATGATATCAACAAGTTCCACCCCACCATCAGACTCACTGTGGACTATACTCCAGAATCAGTTGCATTCTTGGACACACGCATCTCCATCAAGAACAGTCACCTCAGCACCTCACTGTACCGCAAGCCCACAGACAATCTCACAATGCTCCACTTGTCCAGGTTCCACCCTAAACATGTTAAAGAAGCCATCGCTATGGACAAGCCCTCCATATACACAGGATTTGCTCAGATGAGGAGGATCGTGACAGATACCTCCAGGCGCTGGAAGATGCCCTCATAGAAACAGGATATGGCGCTCAACTCATCGATCGACAGTTATGATGCGCCACAGCGAAAACATGCACCGACCTCCTCAGAAGACAAACACAAGACACAGTGGACAGAGTACCCTTCGTCGTCCAGTACTTCCCTGGAGCGGAGAAGCTACGACATCTTCTCCGGAGTCTTCAACATATCATTGATGAAGATGAACATCTCGCCAGGGCCACACACCCCCACTTCTTGCCTTCAGACAACTACACGACCTCAAACTGACCATTGTTCACAGCAAACTATCCAGCCTTCAGGAGAACAATGACCACAATACCACACAACCCTGCCACAGCAACCTCTGCAAGACATGCCGGATTGTCGACATGGATGACATCATCACACATGAGAATACCATCCACCAGGTACACGGTACATACTCTTGCAACTCAGCCAACGTTGTCTATCTAATATGTTGCAAGAATGTCCCGAAGCATGGTACATTGGGGAGACCATGCAGACGCTACGACAACGGATGAATGAACATCGCTCGACAATCACCAGGCAAGACTGTTCCCTTCCTGTTGGCGAACACTTCAGCGGTCACGGGCATTCGGCCTCTGACCTTCGGGTAAGCATTCTCCATGGCGGCCTTCACAACACACGACAGCACAGAGTCGCTGAGCAGAGACTGATAGCCAAGCTCCACACATGAGGACGGTCTCAACAGGGATCTTGGGTTCATGTCGCACTATCTGTAACCCCCGTGACTTGCCTGGGTTTGCAAAACCTCACTTACTGTACTGTCTGGAGACAATACACATCTCTTTAACCTGTGATCCGTGCTCCTTCCACTCACATTGTCAGCCACTTTAAGACTTGAATAGCAGGTCAGGTGTAAAGATTTGCATTCTAATCAGTAATCTGTAAACTGTCTGTGCTGTTATATGCTCTGTCTGAGGCCAGAACTCTTCATTCACCTGACGAAGAAGGAAACCTCAAAAGCTTGTGAGTTTACTATCAAATAAATTGGTTGGACTTAAACCTGGTGTTGTCAGGCTTATTACTGTGTCCAACGCCGGCATCTCCACATCAGCCCCTCAAAATGTCAGGGAAGGAACCTTAAACAAAATTAAGGAAGCAATATTGACTGCGGTAGGATTTAATAAAGGGAATCCTGAAGACGGGTTAAATAAATGTAGACAGAGGAAAGGTGAAAATCTGAGGGTCTTTGCCAGTCGTTTGTGGATCCACTTCACAAGAGTATATGGGGAATTACATTGGGCTAGATTGAATGAAGCTGATTCATTCAAATAGGCTAAAACATTAGTCTCGTACACCATAGAGGAAGGCAAGAAAGTCTGCGCTAATTTTGACCCGGCAGAGACCACACACAATGAAGCATGGGCTCTCCGACTCTTAGCTTGAGTCTGGGAAAAGGAAGCCCAGGGAGACCCAATGTCATGGTCAGAAAGGGAGGCGAGAATGTTTCCAATGAGGGCTAGTCAGGGTCCAGAACCTCAGCAGAGACCCAGTGCAGCCTTTTGCCTCAGAAAAACTGCATGAGCATTCTCTGGATGCTTGTGACAAAATCAGGGGGACGGATCAAAGTGACCATCGGTCCCACAACATGGAGGTGACCAGCTGGTTTATATCCAGAACCTGGACTTGTAAGACAGCACGAGGAACAGTCCTGTCCAGCAATTCAGGTAAGCGGTGAGCTTGGTCTCCAGCTTCTAGTGTTACAATTACGGCTAGGGTGTAGAGAAAGATCAACTTAATATAAAGTAGGTCTGTTCAAAGGTCTGGTGGCAGTAGGGGAAGCACTTGAGTGGATTGCAGACTTTTGTATCTTTTTCCCGAAGGAAGAAGGCGGAAGAGAGTACGCCCGGGGTGCGTGGGGTCCTTCATTATGCTTTGGAAAAGCAGTGGAAAGTGTAGACAGAGTCAATGGATTGGAGGCTTGGTTGCCTGATGGACTGAGCTACGTTCATAACCCTTTGTAGTTTCTTGCGGTCTTGGTCAGGGCAGGAGCCATATCAAGTTGTGATGCATCTGAAGAGAATGTTTCTGTAGTGCATCTGTAAAAACTGGTGAGAGTTGTAGTAGATATGCTGAATTTCCTTAGCCTCCTGAGAAAGTAACGGCATTGGTGGGCTTTCTTAACGATAGCATTGATATGAAAGGACCAGGATAGATTATTGGTGATCTGGACACCTAGAAAGTTGAAGCTCTCGATCCTTTCCACTTCATCCTCATTGATGTAGACAGGAGCATGTCCTCCACTATGCTTCCTGAAGTCGATAACTATCTCCTTTGTTTTACTGACATTGAGGGAAGAGATTGTTGTTGTTGCACCACTTCACCAGTTTCTCTATCTCTTTCCCATTCTCCGTCTCATCATTGTTTGATATCCGACCCACTACAGTGGTCTCATCAGCAAACTTGAAAATTGAGATGGAGCAGAATTTGGCCACACATTCATAGGTGTATGAGGAATATAGTAAGGGGCTGAGGACACAATCTTGCAGGGCACCAGTGTCAATGGAAGTTAATGGAAAAGGTCCTAAGGGATAGGATTTATAACCATTTGGAAAGATGCAGCTTAATCCGGGATAGTCAGCATAGATTTGTAAAGGGTAAGGCTTGCCTCACAAACTTGACTGAATTCATTGAAGTAACTAAGTGTGTAGATGAAGGTAAAGCATTTGAAATCTAGCACGAGGGGGCATGGCTTTAAATAAAGGGGGGTAGTTATAGGACGGATGTCAGGGGTAGGTTCTTTACCCAGAGGGTGGTGAGGGATTGGAATGCCCTGCCTGCTGCAGTTGTAAACGCGCCTAGTTTGGGGGCGTTTAAGAGATCCGTGGATAGGTTTATGGACGAAAAGGGATTGGTTTAGGTTAGTGGGTCATTGTTTTGTAACTGGTCGGCGCAACATCGTGGGCCGAAGGGCCTGTTCTGCGCTGTAATGTTCTATGTCGTATACATGGATTTTAGTAAGGCGTTTGATAATGTTCCCCATGGTAGGCTCATTAAGAAAGTAAGGAGGTATGGGATAGAGTAAAATTTGGCTGATTGAATCAGTAACTGGCTATTTCATAGAAGACAGAGGGTGGTGGTGGATGGAAAATTTTCAGACTGGAGACTAGTTACCAGCAGTGTACCATAGGGGTCAGTGTTGGGTCCTCTGCTATGTGATTTTTATCAATAACTTGGAGGAGGGTGCTGAAGGGTGGGTCAGTAAATTTGCTGATGACACCCAAGATTGATGGAGTAGTGGATGAGGTGGACAGCTGTTGTAGGCTGCAAAGAGGCATTGATAGGATGCAGAGCTGGGCCGAAAAGTGGCAGATGGAGTTTAACCCTGATAAGTGCGAGGTGATTCATTTTGGTAGGGCAAATTTGAATGCGGATTACAGGGTTAATGAGGAATGTGAAGGAACAGAGAGATCTTGGGAGTCATAACCCCAGATCTCTGAAGGTTGCCACTCAAGTGGATAGAGTCATGAAGAAGGCCTATGGTGTGTTAGTGTTTATTAACAAGGGGTTTGAGTTTAAGAGCCACTGGGTTATGCTGCAGCTGTATAGGACCTTGATGAGACCACATTTGGAATTGTGTGCAGTTCTGGTCACCTCACTATAAGAAGGATGTGGAAGCATTGGAGAGAGTTCAGAGAAGATTTACCAGGATGCTGCCTGGTTTTGTCAATAGGTCTTATGAGAAAAGGTTGAGGAGCTGGGGCTTTTCTCTTTACAGCGGAGGAGGATGAGAGGCGACTTAATAGAGGTTTATAAGATGATGAGGGGGATAAATAGAGTGGACTATTTCCTCGGGTGGATGTAGCTGTTACTAGGGGGCATAACTATAAGGTTCGTGGTGGGAGATATAGGAGGGATGTCCGAGGTAGGTTCTTTACTTAGGGGCTTGTTGGGATGTGGAATGCACTGCCTGCTTTAGGAACTTTCAAGCAGTCATTGGATAGGCACACGGAGTACACCAGAATGATAGGGAGTGGGATAGCTTGACCTTGGTTTCAGACAAAGCTTGGCACAACATCGAGGGCTGAAGGGCCTGTACTATGCTGTTCTGCTCTATGTTGAGGATAATCAGCATCAATGTCTTTCATTACTGATTATGGTTTGTGGGTTAGGAAGTCTAGGATCCAGTCACAGAAGGAGAAGCTGAGCCCAAGGCCACAGAGTTTGGAAAAGAATTTCAAAGGAATAATGATGTTGAAGAGTCAGTTGAGTTAATAAACAGGAGTATGCCATAAGTGTCTTTGTTATCCAGGTGTTCCAGGGTTGAGTGAATATTTCTCATCAGTATTCACTGTTGAGAAAAGCATGGGGATTAGGGAACTTGGGGAAATAAATATGATGTCTTGAAGAGTGTATTTATAACAGAGGAGGAGGTGCTGGAAGTCTTGAAGTGCAGCAAAGCAGATAAACCCCCAGGACCTGATGAAGTGTTTCCCACGACACTGTGGAAGGCTGGGGGGGAAATTGTGGGTCCTCTAGCAGAGATATTTGAATCATCAATAGTCACAGGTGAGGTGCCTGAAGATTGAAGGGTGGGCAAATGTGCCTTTGTTTAAGGGCTGCAGGGAAAAGCCTGGGAACTACAGGCCGGTAAGCCTTAATCTGTAGTGGGTAAGTTGTTGGAAGGTATTTTGAGAGACAGAATTTAAAGGCATTTATAGATGCAAGGACTGATTAGGAACAGCATGGCTTTGAGAGTGGAAAATCACATCTCACAAATTTGATTGCGTTTTCTTAAGAGGTAACTAAGAAGGTAGATGAGGGCAATGCACTGGATGTTGTCTACATGGACTTTAGCAAGACCTTTGACAAGGTACACATGGTAGGTTGTTGCATAAGGCTAAATCTCACAGGTTCCAGGATGATGTAGCCAAATGGGATACAAAATTGGCTTGATGACAGAAACCAGAGGGTGGTTGTACAGGATTGTTTTTCAAACTTGAGGCCTGTGACCAGTGGTGTGCCTCAGGGATTGGTGCTGGATCCACTGTTATTTGTCATTTATATTAATGATTTGGATGAGAATTTAGTAGTCATGGTTAGTAAGTTTGCAGATGACATCAAGATTGGTGGCAAAGTGGACAGTGAAGATGGTTATCTTGGATTGCAAAAAGATCTTGATCAATTGGACCAGTGGGATGACGAATGGCAGATGGAGTTTGATTTAGATAAATATGATGTGCATTTTAATAGATTGAACCAGGGCAGGACTTACTCAGTTAATGGTAGGGCACTGGGGAGAATTACAGAACAAAGAGATCTAGAGGTACAGGTTCATAGGTCCTTGAAAGGTGGACAGAGCGGTGAAGAAGGCATTCGGCATGTTTGGTTTGATTGGTCAGAACATTGAATACAGGAGTTGGGACGTCTTGTTAAAGTTGTACAACGCATTGGTAAGGTCACATTTGGAATACTGTGTATAGTTCTGGTCACCTTACTACAGACAAGATATGATTAAACTAGAAAGAGTGCAGAAAAGATTTCTTAGGATGCCACTGGGACTTAATAGTTTAGGTTATAAGGAGAGACTGGATAGACTGGGACTTTTTTTTCTGGAGTGTAGAGGCTTAGGGGTGATCTTATAGCAGTCTATAAAATAACGAGGGCACAGATTAGCTAGATAGCAAATATCTTTTCCCAAAGGTAGGGGAGTCTAAAACTAGAGGGCATAGGTTTAAGATGAGAGGGGACAAATACAAAAGGGTCCAAAGGGGCAATTTTTTCACACTGAGGGTGGCACTCGTAGAGAAGGGTACAATTTTGTTTTTTAAAAAAGCGTTTTGACAGTTATATGGGTAAGATGGATTAGAGGGATATGGGCCAAATGCAAGGCAATTGGGACTGGCTTAGAGGTTAAAAAAGGGGCAGCATGGACAAGTTGGGCTGAAGGTCTTGTTTCCATGCTGTAAACCTCTATGACTCTGAGTGTCTGCTGTGGATCAGCGAGGGCTGGCAGAGGATGCGGCAGAACACACAGCCTGGCACTTGCAGGACCATGAACATGAGGAGCATATTATCAGTGTCGGCTGAGAGGACCACTCAGATTCCAAGCCTGTGCAGAACCAATCCCAACAACCTCCTTCGCAAAAGCAGGGAAGACTCCACACAGATAGAATACAGTTGGCCAGAAAAGGGGCAGTCCTTACACACTCCTCTCCAAAGTGAAGGGATGCCTGTAGAGTTCATAGAACATAGAACATAACAGCGCAGAACAGGCCCTTCGGCCCACGATGTTGCGCCGACCAGTTACAAAAACAATGACCCACTAGCCTATACCAATCCCTTTTCGTCCATAAACCTATCCAGAGATCTCTTAAACACCCCCAAACTAGACGCATTTACAACTGCAGCAGGCAGGGCATTCCAATCCCTCACCACCCGCTGGGTAAAGAACCTACCCCTGACATCCGTCCTGTAGCTACCCCCCCTTAATTTAAAGCCATGCCCCCTCGTGCTAGCTTTCTCCATCCGAGGAAAAAGGCTATCACTATCCACCCTATCTAAACCTCTAATCATCTTATATGTTTCAATAAGATCCCCTCTTAGCCGCCTTCTTTCCAACGAAAACAACCCTAGATCCCTCAGTCTCTCCTCATAGGACCTCCCCACCATACCAGGCAACATCCTAGTAAACCTGAATAAACTAGTTCTGAATGGATATTCATGATTCACCCTGACAAATGCTTTCTCCTGGTCAAGAGACAAGGACAGACCAGCCCTCGGCCCTCTGGGAATGGACCAGTTGGATGTTATTGTGAATGGCCCAGCCCAGGACCAAGTAGGACTAGTCAGAGTGGATCAGGTGGTCCAGCATGGTGCCAAGGTGAGAAGACATTGCCCTGGAAAAGTTTTATAGTTCATGCTGAGACTGGACACTAGTGTTTAAGGTAGCAAGATTCCCCCTTCTTGTGCAGCAGGGCAATAACATCCCTGCACCATGAAAGGTGCAGCTCCCTAGTCGCAATATTGTCCTCACGGCGTGCGGTGTTGTCATTCCCCTGAATGTCCCAGAATGCCATGAAGAACTTCATTGTCAACCCATCCAGCTCCTAGAGAGGTTGTTAAGGGTGCCAGTCAGCTCCCCCAGGTCTGTTATGGACATAAAGCCTGGCTGACCTGTGGGAGATCCTCCTACAAAAAACTGTGATCATTCTTGCTGGATGGATCCAGAGGAAGTGACAGCAGAGGTTGTGGAGGCAGTGGTTATAATATTCCAATATTCCAGTGGATTGGAAAAAGATTAATTTAAACCCCTGTTCTAAAAGGGAGAATGGCAGGAAGTAGGAAATCATAGACAAATTAAATTAATGTCTGCCATTGGGAAATTGCTGGAATCCATTTTAATGAAGTAGTAACAGGACATCTGGAAAGTCAAAATGCAACTCATTAGAGTCAGCATGGTGTAATGAAGGCTGAATCATGTATGACATGAGAAGAGCTTGGGCTCTTCGAAATGTAACATTCAAAAAGAATAATGAGACTCCAACAGGTAGTGTATCTATAGGACTCTGTGATCTCTATGTGACGCAATGATTCTATAATTAAGATATTGTAATAAAATGTCATAATTATCATAAAGAGAATATACATATTAGAAAATATTCATTGCTGCACTTAAAAGTCTAACTACTCTGGGTGAATAAACCCTACTTATTTGAAGTTCTCCTCTATATGTCTAATTGACTATTAAGTCCTGAGCCTGCTTCAACGTATTTCATTTGTAAGGTCCAAAGATTTTAATCAATTGATCACGTTGAAGGAGACCAATGCAACAATATAGAAATAGCTGACATCACCTTTTAATGAAGCTGAGCTTAATATAAGTTCAATGCTAAGAATTGTACAATTTAATGGTTCTGATAGAAAAGGTAGTTTTTCTGTACGGAAGAGATGCAGGTGCAAGCTGGAAAAGATTGTAACGCGAGCCTAGGCAATGATGCTGCCAAGACCACAGATTGTTTCTGAAGTTTGCCCAATCAGTTTAAACTAGGTATTTGAATAGCAGCAGCCTATCAGATTTGAATTTTATGCTTTGATAACCTGTAAACCAATCCTACTGTGTGGATTTTGGTATGTCATCAGCGGTATAAGACACAGCTCCCAGCTCCAGAGAGCCAGACAGCAACTGCCTCTGTCTACCAGCAACTGCCACAGAGACACAGCCAGCAATTGTCTCTAACAGTGTAACAGCCACATTTATGTCGTAAAAGAAAGCCCCATCTCAATTGTAAAGGTGGTGAAGATAATGAAAACAGAAGAAAGAGAGATAGAAGATTCCGGAAAATAAATACTCACTTACATTTTCAGTGTGACTAAAAATTCTATTTTTTTCATTAATGGGTGGCACGGTGGCACAGTGGTTAGCACTGCCGCCAGGCTTGGGTCACTAATTTTGTGAAGTTTGCACATTCTCTCCGTATCTGCCTGGCTTTCCTCTGAGTGCTCCAGTTTCTTCCCACGCTCTAAAGATGTGCGAGTTAGGTGGATTGGCCGTGCTAAATTGTCCATTAATGTCAGGGGTATTAACAGGGTAAAAATATGGGGTTACAAGGCTAGAGACTGGGCGTGATCGTTGTCGGTGCACTGTAGAGATTCTATGATTTTATGTGGGAATTGTATTTATCTAAATAGCATTCCATTAGAATAGTATTTTATTTGGTTTGTTAATAGTTTAGTTAATCTGTTCATTGTTAGTTAGATAAATAACTTTTTTTTTCTCAGAGAGAGTCTCAGGCAGTTATTTTGATTTAACCACAAAAAGTTGAAGTGCAGCTATTACTCCTTCTCACACATGAAGGCAAGTATTTCTCTTTGAGTTAGTTCTCAGAAAGGAGATCAACCTCCACTTCATAACATTAAATGACATTTAGAAATTCTCATCCTAAAAACTATAATTTCTCACACATAATGCATAATGTATGACATCAAAAATATAATTAAAACTCAGAACTCATCTTATATTTGAACATTTTTGCAGGCATGATAAAATAAACCCTAAAATATTATACCAAGTCATTTTCAGGGTTAATAAACTGTACTAACAATGTACATTTCAAAATTTAACATGTAAAAGTTATCAAATCAACATAATTGAGATGTTAAAAGCTCTTAAACATTGACCACCAAAAAGAAACCTGTTCTCTCCTCTCATTTTCCTGCTGCTCTTTCAGTTTTTGTTTTTTTTGTTCCTCATGAAGAACTTGCTTTTTCTTTTCTAGCCACACCTATAAAACGTAAATCAATACATATATAAGTATTGGTAAATAATCATAGCTATCTTACATTCATACAGATTCATAGTTCCTGTGTAAAGATTCAGTCTTTATATCATTCTTATTCTTAAAAAGGAACATTTAGAATAATCAGGCAATGGATTGGAAAGAAGAATGTTTTCTCAAAGGCAGATGTTTAAGTCACTTGGTCATATATGGCTGAATGGAAACCAAAATCAACGATGGCAGCGTTCAGGGTGGGAGAAAGGAAGTAGTAATGTGGGACGAGTGTATATGTGGGTATGCACATGGCTTGTTGGGTGAATTACAACCATATTGATATCAAACTACAATTTTACAGTTTTCTTTGTCACGTATCACATTCAACAGGGTGTTCATATAACTTTTATTGTAACTTAGAGAGGCAAGGAAGCAGGCCCTTCAGCGCAACATGTCCATGCCGCCCTTTTTTTTGTAACCCTGAAGCTAGTCCCAATTGTCCACACTTGGCCCATATCCCTCTATACCCCTCTTACTCTTGTAACTGTCTAAATGCTTTTTAAAAGCCAAAATTGTATCCAGCTCTACTACTACCTCTGGCTGCTTGTTCCAGACACACCACCCTCTGGGAAAAAATTGCCCTTCTGAATCTTTTGTATCTCTCCCCTCTCACCTTAAACCTATGCCCTCTAGTTTTAGATTCCCCTATCTTTGGGAAAAGATATTGACTAGCTGATTTATGCCCCTCATTATTTTATAGACCTCTGTAAGATCACCCCTCAGCCTTCTACGCTCCAGAGAAAAAAGTCCCAGTCTATCCAGCCTCTCCTTATAACTGAAACCATCAAGTACCCATGGCATCCTAGTAAATCTTTTCTGTACTCTTTCAAGTTTAATATCCTTTCTATAATAGGATGACCAGAACTATACACAGTATTCAAAATGTGGCCTTACCAATGTCTTGTACAACTTCAACAAGACATCCCAACTCCTGTATTCAATGTTCTGACCGATGAAACCAAGCATGCTGAATGTCTTCTTCACCATTCTGTCCATCTGTGACCCCACTTTCAAGGAACTATGAACATGTATCCCTAGATTTCTTTGTTCTGTAACTCTCCCGAACTCCCTACCATTAATTTAGTATGTCCTGCCCTGGCTCAATCTATCAAAATACATCACCTCGCATTTATCCATCTGTCACCTGTCAGACCACTGGCCCGGTTGATCAAGATCCCATTGCAATCTGAGATAACCTTCTTCACTGTTCGCTAGGTCACCAATTTTGATGTCATCGGCAAAGTTACTAACCATGTTTCCTATATTCTCATCCAAGTCATTAACAGAAATGACAAATAACAGTGGACCCAGCACCGATCCCTGAGGCACACCGCTGGTTACAGGCCTCTGGTTTGAAAAACAATCCTCTACGAGCATCCTCTGGCTTCCATCATCAAGGCAATTTTGTATCCATTTAGCTATCTCACCCTGGATCCCGTGACATTTAGCCTTATGCAACAACCTACCATGCGGTACTTTGCCAAAGACCTTGCTGAAGTCCATGTAGACAACATCAACTGCACTGCCCTCACCTATCTTCTTGGTGACCCCAGTAAAATTTGTGAGTCATGATTTTCCACTCCCAATGCCATACTGATTGTCCCTAATCAGTCCTTGCGTCTCTAAATGCTATAGATCCTGTCTCTCAAAATACCAACAACTTACCCACCACAGATGTGAGCCTCACTGGCCTGTGGTTCCCAGGCTTTTCCCTGCAGCCCTTCTTAAACAAAGGCACAACATTTTCCACCCTCCAACCTTCAGACACCTCACCTGTGACTATCGATGATTCAAATATCTCTGTGAGGGGACCTGCAATTTCTTCCCTAGCCTCCCACAATGTCCTGGGATACACTTCATCAGGTCCCAGCGATTTATCTACTTGATGCACTTTAAGACTTCCAGTGCCTCCTTGACTGTAATGTGTATACTCATAGAAACACAGAAACCCTGCAGTACAAAAAGAGGCCATTCGGCCCATTGAATCTGCACTGATCACAATCCCAACCATGCCCTACCCCCATACCTCTACATATTTACCCACTAATCCCTCTAACCTACGTATTTCAGGACACTAAGGGCAACTTTTTTTTAGCATGGCCGATCAACCTAACCCACACATTTTTGGACTGTGGGAAGAAACTAGAGCACTGGGAGGAAACCCAGGCAAACACGAGGAGAATGTGCAACTCCACACAGACAGTGACCCAAGCTGGGAATTGAACGCAGGTCCCTGGAGCTGTGAAGCAGCAGTGCTAACCACTGTGCTATCATGCCGCCCATCCCACTACCTCTCACAAGACTCCTCAAAACTTCACTATTTATTTCCCCAAATTCCCTAACATCCATGCTTTTCTCAACAGTAAATAATGATGAGAAATATTCATTTAGGATCTCACCTATCTCTTGTGGATCTGCACATAGATGACCTTGTTGATCCTTAAGAGACCCTACTCTCTCTCTAGTTACTCTTTTGCCCTTTATGTATTTGTAGAAGCTCTCTGGATTCTCCTTTGCCTTATCTGCCAAAAGAATCTTGTGTCCCCTTTTTGCCCTCATGATTTCTCTCTTAATTCTATTCCACACCCATTATATTCTTCAAGGGATTCGCTTGATCCCAGCTGCCGATGCAATGTCATGTGCCTCCCCCTTCTTCTTGACCAAGGCCTCAATATCCTGAGGTTCCCTACTGGCTTTGCCCTTCACTCTAAGAGGGACATGCTTACTCTGAAACCCGGCTAACACATTTTTGAAAGCCTCCCACTTGTCAGACGTTCCTTGGCTTTCCCACAGATTCCCCCAATTAACTTTTGAAAGTTCCTGTCTGATAACAATCAAAATTGGCCCTGCCCCAATTTAGAATTTAGGTCTAGACTTATCATTCTCCATAGCTACATTAAAACTAATAGAATTATGGTCAAATGCCTTATGTTTAAATGATTTAGTTTTATTTGAGAGAAGATTTTACAGTTCTTGACTATCTGCTCTTCATGCTTCAAATTAACCATGTTGAATTCACTACTTTGCAATATTAGTTCAATGCATTAGAAAGCAGATCTATAGTTGACTTTTGACTGAAGTTGGACAGGAATTGGTTAGGACTGCTTTACATTGAGGGAAAAAGGATAAAAAAATCTTTGGGTCTGATTTACCATGTAGATTGACCAATTGCTGCCTTCATTGGCTATGGGTCTATGTTGACCATCTGTATTTGTTGCGAAGAGATCTAAGTTAAAGAAACAGAGAGAATTTCTGCCCCAAGGGGACAAATTTTAACTGGCCTGGCAGAAACAAGGGGAACCTACAGAGTGCTGGAAATCTAGAAGTTGGAAGTATTGTAAGCTGTGAAGAGGACAGTGTGGAACTTCAAAATGCCCTCATAAGAACAGGACATGGCGCTTGACTCATCGACTGACAGTTCCGATGCGCCACAGCGAAAAACCACTCCAACCTCCTCAGAAGACAAACACAGGACACGGTGGACAGAGTACCGTTTGTTGTTCTCCTGGAGAGGAGAAGCTATTGACGTCTTCTCCACAGCCTTCAACATATCATTGATGAAGACGAACATCTTGCCAAGGCTATCCCCACACCCCCACTTCTTGCCTTCAAACAACTGCATAACCTCAAACAGACCATTGTCCGCAGCAAACTACTCAGCCTTCAGAAGAACAGTGACCACGACACCGCACAACCCTGCAACAGCAACCTCTGCAAGACATGCCTGATCATCGACACGGATGCCATCATGTCATGTGAGAACATCATCCACCAGGTACACAGTACATACTCTTACAACTTGACCAATGGTGTCTACCTGATACACTGCAGGAAAGGATGTCCCGAGGCATGGTACATTGGGGAGACCATGCAGACGCTACGACAACGGATGAATGAACACTGCTCGACAATACCAGGCAAGACTGTTGTCTTCTCGTTGGGGAACATTTCAGCGGTCACGGGCATTCAGCCTCTGATCTTCGGGTAAGCGTTTTCCAAGGCGGCCTTCACAACACATGACAGCGCAGAGTTGCTGAGCAGAAACTGATAGCCAAGTTCCGCACACATGAGGATGGCATCAACTGGGATCTTGGGTTCATGTCACACTATTTGTAACCCCCATGACTTGCCTGGACTTGCAAAATCTCGCTAACTGTCCTGTCTGGAGACAATACGCATCTCTTTAACCTGTGCTTAATGCTCTTTCCACTCACATTGTCTGTATCTTTAAGACTTGATCAGCTATAAAGACTTGCATTCCAATCATTATTCTGTAAATTGAGTTTGTGTCTTTATATGCCTGTTTGTGAACAGAACTCCCACTACCTGATGAAGAAGCAGCCCTCCGAAAGCTAGTGGATCTGGCTACCAAATAAACCTGTTGGACTTTAGCCTAGCGTGGTGAGACTTCTTACTGTGTACCCAACTTGAAAAGAACAGAGACAAGTTGGTGGAATGGGTAGATAGGTAGATGACAGATAAGTTCCATTGGGAAGAGTATGATGCGTTTTGGTAGGGAGAACATGGAAAGACAATGTAAACTAAAGGGTAAAATTTTTAAAGGGGATCAGAAGAACATATGCCTGGGTGCATATATGGTCGTTGTTGGTGATCAAGAGGCCAGGGCCGACTATGGTGAGAAGGAAAGGATTGGAGTCGGCGGTGTCCAGGAGGTAGGTGTGCAATCGGGAGGCGGTTGGTGATAGGTGGTGGGAGGGTGGAGGGAGGCATGTGGATGCATGTCAACCAATCACCCAGTAGACTTTAAGATCAGCAAATGCCTGATGGCTCCCAGAGAGAGCAATCGGACGCTGGCTTCTTGAATGAAATCAGCAACCACCCCACCCCCCAGCCCTTTCTTACCAGCGTGAATCATCTGATGGCCTCTGTCAACTTTCATTTAGCTAAGTTCAGCCAAAAAGTGGGCGGGAAAACCTCCCACTTTCCAACCTGTTGGGCACTTATAGACACTTTGAGAAAATTGCCCCCTTTTCCTTTCGCCATGAATTCCACATAATATCACCTTTTCTGGCAATATTGCTTCCAAACTACATATCTCCTCATTTCTCACTATTAAAGATTGTGTTGCTCCTATATTTCTTAAGATTTTAATTATTCCTCCTGGTATGCACAAGTAAACTGTACCCACATAAATTTTTGATGAGATCTGGCTCCTGCTTAACATCAACCACAGAACAGGCTGTAGATTATTTTGTACCTCTTTTGATTCAATCACGGTTTCTTTTGCTACTTTAACAAACTTTGTTGTTAAGGTCGCAAACTTTTCCTGTTTTAAGAACATAAGAACATAAGAAATAGGAGCAGGAGTAGGCCATCTAGCCCTTCGAGCCTGCCCCGCCATTCAATAAGATCATGGCTGATCTGTTGTGGCTCAGTTCCACTTCCCCGCCCTCTCCCCATAACCCTTAATCCCCTCTCTTATCAAGAACCCATCAACCCGCTTCTTAAAAATATTTAGCGAGGCAGCCTCCACCACTTCAACGGACAGAGAATTCCAGAGATTCACCACCCTTTGAGTGAAGAAGTTCCTCCTCAACTCCGTTCTAAACCGCCTCCCCTTTATCTTGAGGCTGTGCCCCCTAGTCCTACTGTCTTTTTTGAGCGGGAAGAGTCTCTCCACCTCTATCCTATCCATCCCATTCATCATCTTATACGTCTCAATGAGATCTCCCCTCATTCTCCTAAACTCTAACGAGTACAAGCCTAGTTTATTCAGCCTCTCCTCATAGCTCAATCCCCTCAACTCCGGTATCAGCCTAGTAAACCTCCTCTGCACTCCCTCCAGGGCCAAAATATCCTTGCGCAGGTGCGGCGCCCAAAACTGCACACAGTACTCCAGCTGCAGCCTCACCAATGCCCTATACAGCTGCAGCAAGACCTCCCTACTTTTATATTCAATCCCCCTCGCTATGAAGGCCAGCATCCCATTCGCCTTCCTGACCACCTGCTGCACCTGCAAGCTGGGTTTTTGCGACTCATGCACAAGGACCCCGAGGTCCCTCTGCACCGTCGCCTGCTGCAGTTTTTCGCCACGTAAGTAATAGTCCTTCCTACCATTCTTCCTTACTACATCTGTTTTACTACATCTGTCTTCCCAGTGCTTTTTTCAAAGCTACCAACACTGCGATTTTGTGAGTCTAACTTTATAACAATGAAAACATCTCTTCCTTCATATGCTTCTTTTTTAACTTGAGGTAAACTATCCTTTCTATCTCCAACAACATCTTCTTTGTCTTTACCACCAGAGGATTTCTCTTTTCCCCTTTCATTCCCTCACAGATTCTAATTGATGTCAAAAACCAAACATTGATTTCTGAATCAATTCAAAATTATCTGCCATTTTTGCTGCTACTCTCGTAGTTTTAATTTTTGCACTTCTCCCATTTCAAATTGAAATTTTCTTTCCAGTTCCTGAAGTTCTAATTCTGTCTATTTTTCTTTCTCGCTTTATTTTTCTTTTAATTGCAATTCAAACTGTCTTGATTCTTTTACTTTTTGGGTCATGTCTTTCTGACTGTGGGAGGAAACGAGAACTCCTGGAAGAAATCCACACAGACACAAGAAGAACTTGCAAACTCCACAGACAGTGACCCAAGCCAGGAATCAAACCCGGGTCGCTGGCGTTGTGAGGCAGTAGTTGATAAGGAAGGGTAGGAGAAACTATGAAGCTGGGCTAGCGCTTAATATAAAAAAGGATAGCAAGAGTTTTTATAAATATATAAAAAGGAAGAGGCTGGCTAGGGTGAATGTTGGTCCTTTAGTGGATGAGAAAGGGGACCTAGTGGTAGGGGATGGGGATATGGCTGAGGTATTGAATAACTTTTTTGTTTCTGTCTTCACGGAGGAGGACGTGAATAATTTGCTGGGTGTTAGCGATGGAAAGGTGGTAGGACTGGAGGGTCTCAATGACATTACTGTTACTAGAAAGGCGGTGCTCGACAGACTGGAGGGGCTGATTGTGGACAAGTCCCCAGGACCGGATGGAATGCATCCGAGGGTTCTGAAAGAAATGGTGGAGGTGATAGTGGATGCCTTGGTGGTTATTTTCCAAACGTCGCTGGATTCTGGGGAAGTGCCGGATGATTGGAAAACGGCTAATGTTACGCCGTTGTTTAAGAAGGGTGCCAGGCAAAAGGCGGGGAATTATAGGCCGGTTAGTTTAACATCTGTGGTAGGTAAAATGTTAGAATCTGTCATTAAGGAGGAAATTGCGAGGCATCTTGAAGGGAATTGCTTGATAGAGCAGACGCAGCACGGTTTCATTAAAGGGAAGTCGTGTCTGACAAATTTACTAGAGTTCTATGAGGATGTGTCTAGGGCGGTGGATAGAGGAGAGCCGGTGGATGTGGTCTTTCTTGATTTTCAGAAAGCGTTTGACAAAGTGCCTCACAAGAGGTTATTGCAGAAGGTCGAGGGACATGGAGTTGGGGGTAGGGTGTTAGCGTGGATAGAGGATTGGTTGTCAAATAGGAGGCAGAGAGTGGGGGTCAACGGGTGCTATTCGGATTGGCGGATGGTGACTAGTGGGGTGCCCCAGGGGTCGGTGCTGGGGCCTCAGCTTTTTACCATTTATATAGATGATCTGGAGGAGGGAACCGAGTGTAGAGTGTCGAAATTTGCTGATGACACCAAGATTGGGGGAACGGCAAATTGTGCGGAGGGTGTGGAGAGTCTGCAGAAGGATCTAGATAGGCTGGGCGAATGGGCCAGGAAATGGCAAATGGAATTTAATGTTGGCAAGTGTGAGGTGGTCCACTTTGGTAGGAAGAATGGTAGGAAGGACTATTACTTACGGGGCGAAAAACTGCAGCAGGCGACGGTGCAGAGGGACCTCGGGGTCCTTGTGCATGAGTCGCAAAAACCCAGCTTGCAGGTGCAACAGGTGGTCAGGAAGGCGAATGGGATGCTGGCCTTCATAGCGAGGGGGATTGAATATAAAAGTAGGGAGGTCTTGCTGCAGCTGTATAGGGCATTGGTGAGGCCGCAACTGGAGTACTGTGTGCATTTTTGGGCGCTGCACCTGCGCAAAGATATTTTGGCCTTGGAGGGAGTGCAGAGGAGGTTTACTAGGCTGATACCGGAGTTGAGGGGGTTGAGCTATGAGGAGAGGCTGAATAAACTGGGCTTGTACTCGTTAGAGTTTAGGAGAATGAGGGGAGATCTCATTGAGACGTATAAGATGATGAATGGGATGGATAGGATAGAGGTGGAAAGACTCTTCCCGCTCAAAAAAGACAGTAGGACTGGGGGCACAGCCTCAAGATAAAAGGGGGGCGGTTTAGAACGGAGTTGAGGAGGAACTTCTTCACTCAAAGGGTGGTGAATCTCTGGAATTCTCTGCCCGTTGAAGTGGTGGAGGCTGCCTTGCTAAATATTTTTAAGACGTGGGTTGATGGGTTTTTGATAGGAGAGGGGATTAAGGGTTATGGGGAGAGGGCGGGAAAGTGGAACTGAGCAGCGACAGATCAGCCATGATCTTATTGAATGGCGGGGCAGGCTCGAAGGGCTGGATGGCCTACTCCTGCTCCTATTTCTTATGTTCTTATGTTCTTAGTGCTAACCACTATGCCACCCATTAGTCTAGTGTTCCGTATTACCTAGTCTGGTGACATTGCCACTATGTCATCATTTCCCCACAGAGTGGAGCACAATCACCAGTGTGGACTGATTGTACCAAGTGACCATTTTTTATGCTTTGTTTCCTAAGTAATCATATGTGGTGTCTACTATTCCTACCTGCTTCAGAGTTGTAATGTATCTCCAGCTCATATAATGAAACAGTTCAAAGCATATCTGTCCTTCAACTGTGAGGAAAAACAAAGATTGACTGGTTTCCTGAAATGCAAAGTGCAACTGATCACCTGATAAATGGACGCTCTGATGGTATCTGCAGTTTCAAGGCTAAACGTTGCATTTCTGGAAGACTTGGTGTCCAAGATTTTTAATGTCCCCAAATATCGAGATTCTGTTGTTCTAGGACGCGGGCTTTTTCCAATAGGAAGTCTATATAAGGTCTGTGTCCGAGGATGCAGAGGCCTGTGAAAAAACAAATGTTATATTAACTTCCCACAATATCCAAGTAAATATCACTTAAAAGCAAGTAAAACTTCAGGTAAGTAATGTTATACAATTCAAGATATTAATACACAATCCAGAATGAATGAATTTTTTTTGGTGAACCAAGATTTTTTTTTACTAGTGTCACAAGTAGGCTTACATTAACACTGCAATGAAGTTCAGTGAGATTGATTAATACATTAGGGGTAATACTGGTCTGATAAGTGGTTAAAATGTTAACAGCAGGGAATGTCACCTAATGGAAGTGCATGTCAGATGTTCAAGCCCAGAGTGCACCATTTTAAGCTTTCAGGTGACCTTTCCCATTGGCATCACAAAGTCAGGAATTTGCTTACTCTGAAGCAGGTTGTCCATTAAGTCTCATTAGCTTATTAGAGTCAGTGGAATGACACAACTGAAAATTATTCAAGGTCTCATAACTATGGCATTGAGTGGTGCAACAACTTGACTGCCTTCATATGTATATTATACGCTGAAAGTAAGCATGCAGGTGCAGCAGGTGGTGAAGACAGCAAATGGCATGTTGGCTTTCACAGTGACAGGAGTCGAGTACAAGGGCAGGGATAGCTTGCAGCAGTTATATAGAGCCTTTGTGAGACCGTGCCAGGAATAGTGTGCGCAGTTTTGGTCTTTTTATCTGAGGAAGCGTGTCCTTGCCATGGAAGGAGTGCAGTGAAGTTTTACCAGACTGATTCATGGGATGAGAGAACTAATGTACAAGGGGAGACTCTCCAGAGAATGTCAATATATTGAAGGAGGAAGTGTTGAGTATCCTAAACTGCAATAAGGCAGACAAATCCCCTGGGCCAGATGGGATCTATCCCAGATTACTGCAGGGGGCAAATGGAGAAACAGCTAGGGCCTTCACATCCTCTTTGACCATAGGTGGGGTTCTAGAGGACTGGAGACTATCCGGTTGTTGTTCCCTTGTTTAAGGAAGGAAGCAGGGATAATCCAGCAAATTATAGGCCTGTGAGCCTGACATCAGTGATGGAGAAGCTTTTGGAGATGTTGAGGAATAGAATATATGCACGTTTGGGAGGAAAATGGAGAAGTGAATGACAGGCAGCATTGGTTTGTACAGGGAAAGTCATGTCTCACCAACTTGATTGAGTTTTTTGAAGAGGTGACCAAGATAATTGATGAGGGAAGGGCTGTGGATAGACTTTAGTAAGGGGTTTGAGGAGGTCCCACATGGCAGACTGGTACAAAAATTAAACTCACATAGGATTCGGGGTGGGCTGGCTAAATGGAAACAGAACTGGCTTTGTTATAGCAGGTACAGAAAAGTGGTGGACGGGTGTTTTTTCAGAATGAAGATATGTAGTGAGTGGTGTTCTGCAGGGATCAGTGCTGGGACCTCAGTTGTTTCTAGTATATATAAACCATTTGGAGGAGAATATATGTTTTCTGATTAGTAAGTTTGTGAATGACACAAAGATTGGGGGAGTTGCTGATAGTGCCGGAGACTGTCAGAGGATACAACAGGATATAGACAGATTGGAGAGTTGGGCACAGAAATGACAGATGGAGTTTAGTCCGAATAAATGCCAGTTGATGCATTTGGGAGGATCAAATTTAAGTGTGAATTATATTGTAAATGCAGAACCCCTTAGGAACATTAACATAGAGGGATCTGGATGTGCAGGTCCACAGTTCCCTAAAAGTGGCCAAGGTGATTTGGTATGATTTATTATTGTCACATGTAGTAGCATACAGTGAAAAGTATTGTTTCTTGCACACTACACAGACAAAGCATACCGTTCATAGAGAAGGAAAGGATGCAGTGCAGAATGTAGTGTTACAGTAATAGGTAGGATGTTGAGAAAGATCAACTTAATGCAGGGTAGGTCCATTCAAAAGTCTGATGGTAGCAGGGAAGAAACTGTTCTTGTGTTGGTTCGTATGTGACCTCAGACTTTTGTATCTTTTTTCCGATGGAAGAAGGTGTAAGAATTCTCTCTTACATCTTCTTCCGGGGTGCGTGGGGCCCTTAATTACGCTGGCTGCTTTGCTGAGACAGTGGGAAGTGTAGACAGAGTCAATGGATGGGAGGCTGGTTTGCATGATGGATTGGGCTATATTCACAAACTTTTGTAATTTCTTGCAGTCTTGGGCAGAGCGGGAGCCATACCAAATTGTGATACAACCAGAAAGAATGTTTCTATGGTGCGTCTGTGAAGGTTGGCCAGAGTCATAGCTGACATTCAAATTTCCTCAGTCTTCTGAGGAAGTAGAGGCATTGGTGGGCTTTCTTAACTATAGTGTCAGCATGGGGGGACCAGGACAGGTTGTTAGTTATGTGGACACCTAAAAGCTTGAAGCCCACAACCCTTTCTACTTCGTCTCCATTGATGTAGACAGGGTCATGTTCTCCTCTCCGCTTCCTGAAGTCGATGACAATCTCCTTCGTTTTGTTGACATTAAAGGGAGAGATTGTTGTTGCCGCACCAGTTCACTAGATTCTCTATCTCATTCCTGTACCCTGTCTTGTCATTGTTTGAGATCCAACTCATTACAATGATGTCGTCAGCAAACTTGAAAATCAGGTTGGAGGGAATTTGGCCACACAGTCATAAGTGTATAGGGAATATAGTAGGGGGCTGAGAACACAGTCTCATGGGGCACCGATGTTAAGGATGATCGTGGAGATGGTGACTAAGAAGACATATGGCATACTTGCCTTTATCAGTCAGGACACTGAGTACAAGAGTTGGAACATCATGTTGCAGCTATATAAAACCTTGGTTAGGCCACATCAGGGATACTGTGTGCAGTTCTGGTCACCACACTACCAGAGGGACACAGAAATGCAAAGAAGGTTCACCAGGATGTTGCCTGGTCTCAAGGGTGTTGGCTATGGGGAGAGATTGAATAAACTAGGACTGTTTTCACCGGAAGGATGGGGGCTGAGGAGAAACCTGATAGAGGTCTACAAAATTATGAGACATACAGGATAGATAGAGGCTCTTTCCCAGGGTAGAAGTGTTAATTACAAGAGGGTACAGGTTCAAGGTGAGATGGAGAAAGTTTAAGGGAGATGCGCAGGGGAAGTTTTTCACACACAGAGTGGTAGGTGCCAGAGGAGATGGTAGAAGCAAGCACATTTGCAACATTTAAGAGGCATCTGGATGGGTACATGTATAGGAAGAGAACGGAAGGACACGGCCTGAGTAAGGGCAGAAAGGTTTTCCTTTAGTTAAGTTAGGGTATCATGGTCAGCACAGGCTTGAAAGACCGATGGGCCTGTTCACGTGCTGTACTTTTTTTTTGCTTTTTGACTGAGTTGGTTAGGATTATATTCACTGGAGTTTAGAAAAATGCAGAAACCGACAAAATTCTAACAGGGCTGAAGAGGGTAAATGCAGTAAGAATATTACTGATGGTAGGTAAGTCTCACCCCCTATCTGCAACCCCCATAACTTGCCTGGGCTTGTAAAATCTCACTTACTGTTCTGTCTGGAGACAATACACATCTCTTTAACCTAATGCTCTCTCCACTCGCATTGTCTGCATCTTTAAGACTTGAATAGCAGGTTAGCTATAAAGACTCACATTCTAATCAGTATTCTGTAAACTGTCTGTGCTGTTATATGCTCTGTCAGAGACCAGAACTCTCCCCTCACCTGATGAAGGGGCAAACCCCGAAAGCTTGTGGGTTTACTATCAAATAAACCTGTTGGACTTTAACCTGGTGTTGAGACTTCTTACAATTTATACAGATCCCACCTCCCCCAGAACTGGCCCCAATATCCTAGGAATCTGAAACCCTCCCCCGACACCATTTGGTAGTTATTTATCAAAATTCACTGGACTCTGGGGGAGTGCCGGTGGATTGGAAAACAGCTACCGTTACGCCGCTGTTTAAAAAAGGTAGCAGACAAAAGGCGGGTAACTACAGGCCGGTTAGCCTAATGTCCATAGTTGGGAAACTGCTAGAATCCATCATTAAAGAAGAAATAGCAGGACACCTAGAAAAGAACGGTTCGATCGAGCAGACGCAGCATGGATTCATGAAGGGAAAGTCGTGTTTGACGAATTTACTGGATTTTTATGAAGATGTGACTAGTGTGGTAGACAGAGGGGAACCGGTAGATGTGGTGTTTTTAGATTTCCAGAAGGCGTTTGATAAAGTGCCTCACAAAAGGTTGCTGCAGAAGGTTAAGGTACGTGGAGTTAGGGATAAAGTGTTAGCGTGGATTGAAGATTGGTTATCTAACAGGAAGCAGAGAGTTGGATTCAATGGGTGCTTTTCTGGTTGGCAGTTGGTGACTAGTGGAGTGCCTCAGGGATCAGTGCTGGGGCCTCAACTGTTTACAATATACATAGACGATCTGGAGGAGGGGGCTGAGTGTAGGGTAACAAAATTTGCTGATGACACAAAGATGAGTGGAAAAGCGAATTACGTGGAGGACACGGATAATCTGTGGAGAGATCTGGATAGGCTGAGTGAGTGGGCGAGGACCTGGCAGATGGAGTGTAACGTTAGCAAATGTGAGGTTATCCACTTTGGAAGAAATAATAGTAGGATGGAATATTATTTAAAAAGTGAAAAGTTGCAGCATGCTACTGTGCAGAGGGACCTAGGGGTCCTTGTGCATGAATTGCAAAAACTCAGCCTGCAGGTGCAGCAGGTGATCAAAAAGGCGAATGGAATGTTGGCCTTTATCACGAGAGGGATAGAATATAAAAGCAGGGAGGTCTTGCTGCAACTGCCAAAGCACCGGTGAGGCCGCAACTTGAGTACTGTGTGCAGTTTTGGTCCCCTTATTTGCGTAAGGATATATTGGCCTTGGATATAAGGATATATTGGCCTTCCTTATCCTATGCCGTTTGTACCAGAACATGTACCACAACCACTGGCTGTTCATCCTCCTCCTCCAGAATGTCCTGTACCCACTCCGATACATCTTTGACCCTAGCACCAGGGAGGCAACATACTATCCTGGAGTCTCATTTGTGGCCACAGAAATGCCTGTCCATCCCCCTTACAATTGAATTCCCTATAACTATTGCACTGGCACACATTTTACCCCACTCCTCTGCAGTAGAACCAACCGTGGAGTAACGAGTTTGGCTGCTGCTGCTTTCCCCAGAGAGGTGATTCCTCTCAACAGTATCCAAAGTGGTATATCTGTTTTGCAAGCAAATGGCCACAGGAGATTCCTGCACTACCTGCCTATCTCTCTTGCTCTGTCTGGTGGTCACCCATTCCCTTCGGAGTGGAGTCTGAGCCTGCAGTGTGACCACCTCTCTCTTTGTGCTATCCACGATACACTCTGACTCGCAGATGCTCCGGTGTCTCCAACTGCCACTCTAGCTCTGAAACTTGAGCTTCCAGGAGCTGAAGACACTTCCTTCACACATGCTGACCCAGAGGACTGGAATTGTCCCCAACCTGCCACACGGAGCAAGAGGAGCAAACCACAGCTTGGAGCTCTCCTGTCAAGTCTTACCCTTTTAAATTAAACTTCTGAAAGATGTTTTGTTTCAGATTAAATATAATTCTATAGGGCCCTTCTTTCCCGCTCCTCACTACTACCAAATACAACCTTCAAAAGCTATAAACCACAGAAATTACACAGAAACACTATTTCACTAATCAACACTAATCAAGAGGTCTTTATTTTAAAATTGGTTACAACCTTATCAATCAAATACCAAACTGAATAAAATCTCAATAGAATGCTGTTCAAATATTGCGAGACTTATTCAGGAATTGCAAAATAAAGTATTACAGAATTTAGTCACTCAAGTAAAATACGAACAGGCACCTTTGGAAATATGACCTTTCTTCAATGATGTTCACGTTTGGAACACTTTCTGGGTTGGTACCTCTCTATTCTGATGGGTTCTAAGAAGATATGCAGGCAACTGCAGGATTTAAATGAGAATTTCACCTTTTTTTTTGTTTTTATTCCAATTCAGTTAAATCAAGTCCAATTCAGAGCCTGGGCTGATGACTCTGAAATACCATACAGCTCCTCACTTGAGTCCTGGAATGATCAGGTAATATAGATGTTAAGTGCTGCCATCACCTTCAGTGCTACCATGAGCGGGTGACCTCTGCCCCACGATGTGCCAGGTCTGCGAGGATGTACACAGCTGAAACAGTACCTCTAATTCTTTGGTGGCATGTGCCTGGCAGCTCATGAAAGAACATGCATGTCTGTACAGGTGGAGTCTCCTCCTCCACTGTCTTCTGCCCTCCCACTCAGGTTTTCCCTCGGGCCAATGTACTGTTAGGTCCTGACCTGGGCTAGCAGCTCCCTGTTGTCCTGGGACAGCCTCCAGCCTGGATCCATTGGCTGCTACAGCAGTAACAATGATCACTGCCAGCTCTGCAGGCTAAATTCTAAGATTAACTCTTGCTTGGGTGCGGGGTGAGTTGGAGAGGCAGCAGAGTGATTTGTGATTTGTTTTTGTTATTCATTTGGGGGATGTGGGAGACATTGGCTGGCCAGTGTTTGTTGACTATTCCTAGTTTCCCTTGAAAAGATGGTGGCAAGCTGCCTTCTTGAAATGTGCAGGACATGCTGTGGGTTGACCCACAATACCATTAGAGAGGGAATTCCAGGATTTTGACCGGCAAAAGGAATGGCAATATATTTAAATATCAGAGCGATGGGTGGCTTGGAGGGGAACTTGCAGGTGGAAGTTGTCATGGGTTTGGAGGGCTCTGTCTAAAGATCTTTACTGCTACTATTGAGCATCAGTAGTGGAAGGATTGAATGTTAGTGGATGTGGTTCCAATCAAGCAGGCTGCTTTGTCCTGGTGTCAACTCCTTGAGTATTGTTGAAGCTGCACCCATCCAGGCAAGTGGGGAGTATTCCATCACACGCCTGACTTATGCCTTGTAGATGGTGAACAAGCTATGGGGAGTCAGGTGAGTTACTCGCCCAGTACTCCTAGCCTCTGACCTGCTCTTGTACCCATTGTGTTTAAGTGGTGAGTCCAGTTGAGTTCCTGATCAACAGTAACCGCCAGGTGAAATACAGTCTGTAAGATTAGCCATCTTGGGCCCCTCAATCCCTCCCAGCACCTTGTATCCCCATGCATCTGGACCCTAGCAACCCTAACCATCCCCAATGTCATAGCCACCTCGATTGGCTACTGACCATTACCATATCGTTGGATAAAAACAAATTACTGCAGATGCTGGAATCTGAAACTAAAAGAGAAAATGCTGGAAAATTTCAGCAGGTCTTTATCAGCTTTGACAAATGGTCATTTGGACTTGAAACACCAGCTCTTTTCTCTCCTCACAGAAGCTGCCAGACCTGCAGAGATTTTCCAGCATTTGATCTTTTGATTGCCATATTGTCGCCTCATCGGCCACGGACACTACCCTCTCATGGTCGCTAATGGAGTTCCATACAGCTGTACCCTCCCTTCACATAATAAGAACATAAGAACATAAGAAATAGGAGCAGGAGTAGGCCATCTAGCCCTTTGAGCCTGCCCCGCCATTCAATAAGATCATGGCTGATCTGTCGTGGCTCAGTTCCACTTTCCCGCCCTCTCCCCATAACCCTTAATCCCCTCTCTTATCAAAAACCCATCAACCCGCGTCTTAAAAATATTTAGCGAGGTAGCCTCCACCACTTCAACGGGCAGAGAATTCCAGAGATTCACCACCCTTTGAGTGAAGAAGTTCTTCCTCAACTCCGTTCTAAACCGCCCCCCCTTTATCTTGAGGCTGTGCCCCCTAGTCCTACTGTCCTTTCTGAGCGGGAAGAGTCTCTCCACCTCTATCCTATCCATCCCATTCATCATCTTATACGTCTCAATGAGATCTCCCCTCATTCTTCTAAACTCTAACGAGTACAAGCCCAGTTTATTCAGCCTCTCCTCATAGCTCAACCCCCTCAACTCCGGCATCAGCCTAGTAAACCTCCTCTGCACTCCCTCCAAGGCCAAAATATCCTTGCGTAAGTACGGCGCCCAAAACTGCACACAGTACTCCAGCTGTGGCCTCACCAATGCCCAATACAGCCGCAGCAAGACCTCCGTACTTTTATATTCAATCCCCCTCACTATGAAGGCCAGCATCCCATTTGCCTTCCTGACCACCTGCTGCACCTGCAAGTTGGGTTTTTGCGACTCATGCACAAGGACCCCGAGGTCCCTCTGCACCGTCGCCTGCTGCAGTTTTTTGCCACGTAAGTAATAATCCTTCCTACCATTATTCCTACCAAAGTGGACCACCTCGCACTTGCCAACATTAAAATCCATTTGCCAGTTCCTGGCCCATTCGCCCAGCCTATCTAGATCCTTCTGTAGACTCTCCACTCCCTCCGCACAATTTGCCGTTCCACCAATCTTGGTGTCATCAGCAAATTTCGACACCACACACTCGGTTCTCTCCTCCAGATCATCTATATAATTGGTAAATAGCTGAGGCCCCAGCACCGACTCCTGGGGCACTCCACTAGTCACCAACCGCCAATCCGAATAGCACCCATTGACCCCCACTCTCTGCCTCCTATTTGACAACCAATCCTCTATCCCCGCTAACACCCTACCCCCAACTCCATGTCCCCTGACCTTCTGCAATAACCTCTTGTGAGGTACCTTGTCAAACGCCTTCTGAAAATCAAGAAAGACCACATCCACCAGCTCTCCTTTATCCACCACCCTAGACACATCCTCATAGAACTCCAGTAAATCTTTCAGTTTCTGACAAATGCGGCATGATGCATCCTTTCACAGCCTCAGTGCAGTTGCATGGTCACTGGTGTGCAGCGCAGAGCTGCCCTCCCGGATGCCCCCCAGCCCCACCCACCCCCAAGGCATGGACCGTAATACCACAGGTTAGTAGTGGCAACATGAGGCAGACTGTGCTCACATATTCTCTGGTGCTCACATTGAGCATAAGGGTGGCTGTGGGGAGGTCCTCAATGAGGAACCCTTACAATATTCAACTTCATGTACCCATCCAGACATTTGGTGCAAAGTGGCTTCCAGACTTGGCATCCAGTTCAGACAGATAATAGGGAGGCACCCTCCCAACTTCCATGCGACAGGTGGCCATTTCTAGGGAGTACTGCTGAGTTCATGCAGTGTGCCGAGCTGAGTTAACAGCTGCTGAGTTCCGTTGACTGGTGTCCCTTGAGCCTGCTCTGCCATTCAAAAAGATCATGACTGATCTGTCTGTGGTCCCAATTCACCAACACTCTGTCCACCTGGAGCAAAAAACCTCTACTTTTATATTCCATTCCCTTTGCAATAAACAATATTCCATCTACCTTCCTAACTACTTTTTGTACCTCCAACTTTTCCTGACTCGTGTACCAGAACACTCAGATGCCTTTCAACCTCAGAGTTATGCAATCTCTCTTCAGTTATAAAATATCCTACTTTTCTACTGGTAGTTCTACTATTCATTTATAGTTGAGACCCCAGCACTGATGCCTATGGCACACCATTTATCAAATCTTGCCAATGTGAGAAGACCCATTTATCATTATTTTCTGCTTCCTGTTACTTAACCAATCCTATATCCAGTCTAATATGTTACACCATATATTATGAATTCCTATTTTGCATAGAAACCTTTCATATGGCACTTTGACAAATGCAATCTAAGTACAGAACTCCTTTGTCTTAAGTTCTCCTTTATCCATGTTGCTTATTCCTTCCTCAAAGAGCTCCAATATATTGATTTCTCTTTGATAAAACCACATTTACTCTGATTATCTCGAGATTTTTTTAAGTGCCCCATTATAAACTCCTTGATAATATATTCCAGAAATTTCCCTGTGACAGGATGTCAAGCTAACCGGCCTGTAGTTTCCAACTTTCTATCACCTTCCTTTCTTGAATAAAAGAATCACATTCACTATTTTCCAGTCTGATGTGACCTTTCCAGAATTTTGGTAATTTCAAATTGATGCATCTACTATTTCTAAAAATTTTCTTAGTACCCTTTGCCATATCGTCGCCTCAGCAGGCACGGACATTCACGGGGTGGAGGGTGCGTGTGTGTGATGGTGGTGGTCGTAGTGTCCATGGGTACTCCCGACAATGGCCGCCTGTCGCATGGAAGTTGGGAGGATGCCTCCCTACTATTTGTCTGAACTGGTCGCCAGGTCTGGATACTACTTTGTATCAAATGTCTGGATGGGTACAGGAAGTTAAATACTGCAAGGGTGTCTCATTAAGGACCTTCCCACAGCCATCCTTATGTTCAATGTGCGCATCACTGTAATTGTTTTAAGTCCTTTCCTCCTTTTCACTTCCTGATTCACAATTATTTCTGGAATGTTATTTGTATCCTCCACAATGAGGAAAGACACAAAATATCTGTTCTGTTCACCTGCTACTTCTTGATTTTCCATTATTAATTCCTTAGACTTTCTAGAGCAGTGCTTTCACTACCTTTTCAGTAACATTGTACGCTTCAATGGGAGAAACAATTCCACAGCAGACTCATTTTTAACTGAATCAACTACTTATAAATGTCACATTTATTTACAGTCTTATAGACGGGATTGCAGCATAGTGCATACAACAAGCAAAGACCGATGTGTCACTTTTAAAATACTTGATGATTAATTTTCACAAGTTTTCTGAGTTGCAATTTTGGTTGGATTGAATAGTGTTTAAGATAAAACAATACGCTTGTTTTACACTTCATTACCTTTGTACAAAATTTCACGGCACACTTGGACAGTTCTCACACCACATTAGTGCAGTGCAGCACGTGTTGATGACCACTGCTCCAGAGGTACAACGCTCACCTTACTTAACTCTTTTTCATCTTAAATACCTGTGGAAACCCTTACTGACAGCTTTTAGATTTCTAACTAGCTTTCTCCTGTGTTCTAATTTCTCTCTCCTTATTAATCATTCTTTGCTGCTTTTTATATTCTGTCCACCTTCTGACCTGTCACACTTCAATGCAGAATTTTACACTTTCTCTTTCAATTCACAGCACCTTTAATTTCCTTAGTTAGCCATAGATGTTGCAACCCAGATAAATGTGTAGTGGTCCATTTTGGTAGGTCATATGGGATGAAGGAGTATAATATCAAGGGTAAGACTCTTAGCAGTGTAGAGGATCAGAAGGACCTTGGGGTCCGGTCCATAGGACTCTTAAATCAGCCTCGCAGGTAGAGGATGTGGTTAAGAAAGCATATGGTGTACTGGCCTTCATCAATCGAGGGATTGAGTTTAGGAGTTGGGAGATAATGGTGCAGCTTTATAAGACCCTAGTCAGACCCCACATGGAGTACTGTGCTCAGTTCTGGTCTGTTATCGGACAACAAATTTTATGAAATTGGGCACACAAAATGGAAGCAAACTAAAGCTATCCTCAGAGCCCTCCACTAAAATCACAAAGTAACAGACACTGATCAGTAGGCAAGAGCATGCTTTTAGAATGCAAATGAGGGCTAACACATAAGGGAAATTGGACAGGATGGCACCTACAGGAACTAAATTAAAGAACACATCTCCACCCCGTCAAAATCAGCACTTCTAAACCAGTCAAACAACCCATGGAGACACCTAAAATTAACACAATTAAGGAAACGTCCCTGGCCCCTCAAGACTCTTGAGACCAATAACACACCTATGGTTCAAACCCCAGAGATTCTAGACCATTGATAACCAACCAGACAAAAATGATTAACACACACTTAAAACAATTGCTCCAACACTCAAAAACATCAAAACAGGATGGCTGAAGTCAAATACTGTAAATAAAGGATTAGCATTTGAAACGCGAAGTTCAGGTATAACTGTAGTCCGTTGTGGGGAGTCTTTAGAGCGCTTTTGGGACAGTCCAATTGTATGTCCTGACTGTGCTTCTCCGTCGACGTAAAAAGAAAATAAAGCTGTGCCGTTATTGAACTTCACCGAGTCCATAGTGGTCATTTCGCCCACTCGCGCTAGCAGGTTGCCTAATTACAGGAGGGATGTGGAAGCTATTGAAAGGGTGCAGAGAAGATTTACAAGGATGTTGCCTGGATTGGGTGGCATGCCTTACGAGGATAGGTTGAGGGAGCTCGGTCTTTTCTCCTTGGAGAGACGAAGGATGAGAGGTGACCTGACAGAGGTGTATAAGATGTTGACAGGTATAGATCGGGTGGATTCTTAGAGGCTTTTTCCAAGGGCTGAAATGGTTGCTACGAGAGGACACAGGTTTAAGGTGCTGGGGAGTAGGTACAGAGCAGATGTCAGAGGGAAATTTTTCACTCAGAGGGTGGTGGGTGAGTGGAATCGGCTGCCATTAGTGATGATAGCAGCAAATTCGATGGGGTCTTTTAAGAGACTTCTAGATGAGTACATGGGACTTAATAGGATTGAGGGTTATGGGTAAGCCTAGTAGGCAGGGATACGATCGGTGCAACTTGTGGGCCAAAGGGCCTGTTTGCGCTGTAGTTTTTCTATGTTCTATCCTTCTCTTAGATTCTTTCTTTCTCATTGTATTACTTCTGAGTATTCTGAAATATCCTCAAATGCCTGCCACTACATCTATATAATTCCTACAATGCAGAAGGAGGCCACTCAGCCTATCAAGCCTGCACCAACAATAATCCCATCCAGATGCTATTTGCATAACCCTATGTACTTACCCTGGTAATCCCCCTGACAGTAAGGGGCAATTTAGCATGGCCAATCAACCTAACCTGCACATCTTTGGAGTTGGGCAGGCATCAGAGCTTCTGGAAGAAAACCACTCAGTCACAGGGATAACATGAAAACTTCATACAGGTAGTGAGCTGAGTCTGTAATTCGACCCGAATCCCTGATGCTGAAGAGGACAAATGGCATATTGGCCTTCATTGCATTGAATTCAGAAGCAGGGATGTCTTCCAACAGTTATACAGGGCCTTGGTGAGACCACATTTGGAGAGTTGAATAGTTTTGGTTTTCCTACCGAAGAAAGGATATATCTGCCAAAGAGGAAGTTCACTAGGCTGATACCAAGGTTGATAGGACTATGCTATGAGGAGAATTTGGTTGGTTGAACTGAGCCTGTATTCCCTAGCACTTAGAAGAATGAAAGGAGTTCTGATTGAAAAATATAAAATTCTAAGAGGTTGAACAGACTAGATGCAGAGATGTTTTCCCTGGTTGGGAAATCTAGAATCAGGGGACACAGTCTCAGGACACAAGTAGGCCATTTAGGTCAAAGATGAGGAACCATTTCTCCACTCAAAGGATAGTGAACCTGTGGAATTTTCTAACAATTATGGCTGCAGAGGCCAAGTTACTGAATGTATTCAAGAAAGAGATCTTTTTTGATTTTAATAGCATGAAGGTAATGGAGAGAAAGCAGGTATATGTCATTGAGCCATCGGATCAGCCATGATCATATTAAATGGGGGAGAGACTCAAAGGGCCACAAGACCTAGTCCTGCTCTTAGTTGCTATGAGTATGGGAACAGAAGCCATGGATGGTGACACCCTAGTTAAAATTAGATGGACCGAAATGGGAGGCAGCAACTGCAGTTCCACTCACCTGGATGATGGTATGTGGGAATTTGAAGAGGATGGTGGAATCAGCAAAATCAAAGCATGAAAAAAAATTTTTTGTTCATTACCTTTCACTTAATGATTTTCCAAATGATTCCACCTTCTGAATCTTGCTTTCATTTTGCATCATCTCAGTTTGATCTTTTCCCTGTCATATACAATAACAAAGTCTCATTTTTAAAGCAGCTTTATTTATATGCATATGTTTATGTGCCTATATAGATACAACATAAAATAGATATTTGACTGGCCATCTCTTCAGTCAAACAAAAATTGAAAAGGTGATTTTTTAAATTGTAAACTCTCAGAATCATACAGTACAGAAAAGGCCTTTCTGCCCATCGAGTCTGCACTGACAATAATGACACCCTGGCCATATCCCTGTAACCCCATGTCCAACATGCGAGGAACACCTGAACTCCCACCCAATCCCACCCACAAGCACTTGGCCCATAGCCTTGAATTTTATGACATGACAGGTGCTCACCCAGTTATTTTTTTAAAGGGGGTGAGGCAACCCACTTTCCCAGGCAGCGCATTCCAGTCCGTCACCACTTAGTAAAAAGGATTTTCCTCACATCCTCCCCAAATCCTGCTCCTCATCTTAATCTATGTCCCCTTGTGACTGACCCTTCAACTAATGGGAACAGCTGCTCCTTATCAACTCCGTCCATGTCCCTCAGAATCTTGTACGCCTCGACCAGATTTCTCTGCCTTCAATGAAAATAACCCAAGCCCACCCAACCTCTCTTCATAACTTAAGTATTCCATCCCCAGGAGCATCCTGTAAATCTCCTCTGCACCAAAACAATCACATCCTTCCTATAATGTGGTGACCAGAACCTCACACAGTCCTCCAGCTGTGGCCTCACCAAAGTTCTATATAACATGACTGCCCTGCTTTTGTAATTTATGCTTTGATTAATAAACACAGTAAGAAGTCTCACAACATCAGGTTAAAGTCCAACATGTTTATTTAGTAGCACGATCCACAAACTTTTGGAGCACTGCCCCTTTATCAGGTGAGTGGGAGTTGTATTCAGAAACAGGACACATATAGACACAAACTCAATTTACAAGATAACGGTTAGAATGCAAGTCTTTACAGGTAATCAAATCTTAAGGGTACAATGTGAGTGAAGGGAGGGTTAAGCACAGGTTAAAGAGATGCGTGTTGTCTCCAGCCAGGACAGTTAGTGAGATTTTGCAAGCCCAGGCAAGTCGTGGGGGTTACAGATAGTGTAACATGAACCCAAGATCCCGGTTGAAGCCGTTCTCATGTGTGCAGAACTTGGCCTTCACAACACACAACACAGAATCGCTGAGCAGAAACTGATAGCCAAATTGTGTGCTTACCCCAGTCCAACGTATCTCCACATCTTGAATGATAAAGGCATGTGTCCCTTATGCCTCTTTCCCCACTCTACTAAAATAACCTTCCGCCTTCAGAAATCTGTGGACAAACATACCAAGGCCCTTTAGTTCCACAGAACTTCCTAGTGTCCTGCCATTTATTGAGTACTCCCTTGTCAAATTATTCCTTCCAAAGTGTATCATTTCACATTTTTCAGGGTTAAATTTCATTAGCCACTAATCGCCCATTTGACCATTCCATCTATATTTTCTTGTGGCCCAAGACACTCAGCCTCAATGTTAACCAACTGGGCAATCTTTGTATCATCCCCAACCTTACTAATCCTACCCCCCACATAGTCATCTCTGTCATTTATATAAATGATGAATAACAGGGGACCCAACACAGATCCCTGTGGTATGCCACTGGACACTGGCTTTCAGTCACTAAAGCAAACTTCTGTCCTCACCCTCTGACTCCCTTAACTGAATCAATTTTGAAAAAAATTACCTTGTATCCCAAGTGCATTTACCTTCTTTACAAATTTCCCATGTGGGACCTTGTCAAAGACTTTGCTGAAATCCATATAAACTACATCAATTGCCCTCATCTACACACCTGGTCATCTCCTCAAAAACTTCAATCAAATTTGTTAAGCATGCCCTTCCTCTGACAAAGCCACGCTAACTATCCCTGATCAAGCCTTGTCTCTCAAGTGAAGATAGATGCTCTTCTTCAAAAGTTTCTCCATAGTTTCCCTATCACTGACATTAGACTTATTGGTCTGAGGTTCCCTGGTTTATCTCTACAATAAGAAGTCTCACAATATGAAGTTAAAGTCCAACAAGTTTATTTGGTAGTACAAGCCATAAACTTTCAGAGCACTGCTCCTTCATCATGTGAGTGGGAGTTGTGTTCACAAACAGGGCATATAAAGACACAAACTCAATTTACAACATAATGGTTGGAATGCGAGTCTTTACAGGTAATCAAATCTTAAAGGTACAGACAATGTGAGTGGAGAGAGGGTTAAACACAGGTTAAAGAGATGTGTATTGTCTCTAGCCAGGACAGTTAGTGAGATTGTGCAAGCACAGGCATATTATGGGGGTTACAGATAGTGTGACATGAAACCAAGATCCCAATTGAGGCCATTGTCAGGTGTGCGGAATTTGGCTATCAGTTTCTGTTCAGCGATTCTGCATTGTCATGTGTCGTGGAGAACACTCACCCAAAGATCAGAGGCTGAATGCCCATGACTGCTGAAGTGTTCCCCAACAGGAAGAAAACACTCCTGTCTGGTGATTGTCGAGCGGTGTTCATTTATCCGCTGTTGTAGCGTTACGCTGCTGAGGCCACAACTGGAGTACTATGTACAGTTTTGGTCTCCTTACTTGAGAAAGGGTACACTGGCACTGGAGGGGGTGCAGAGGAGATTCACTCAGTTGATTCCAGAGTTGAGAGAGTTGGCTTATGAGGATTGAGTAGACTGGAGCTATATTCATTGGAAGTCAGATGAGGGAAAATCTTATAGAAAAATATAAGATTATAAAGGGAATTCCCAATAAGGGAATTAAGGTTAATGGGGAGCAGGCGAGTAAGCTCATTGTTCTCTGGAGCAGTGTACTGGTGGCTGGTGAGTGTAAACTGCGAGTGTACTGTGTATTTTTTTAAATTGCATTGCTGGGTTGTGGGTTTTTTGTTTCCCTTTGTGCTTTCCATAGAGGGTCCTAGGTGCAAGGGCTGTTGGGAAGGGAGTATAAAAATAAGGCCACAGTAGATAGTGGGCAGCAGAGTGGGGTGGGTGCTGAGTGAGTACTGCAAGGGCTTTGGCTCGACAGGGTTAGGCAAGGTGAGTTACTGGTCAAGTTTTTCAAAGTGTGTCCATAGGTCTGAGGGTGGTCAAATAAATGGCAGGGACCATGGGGAGACGTGTCAGCTGTGTAAGGTGCAATATGTGGGAGTTCCTGGAGACACAGCATCTCTGGGGAGTCCACATCTGCACCAAATGTCTTGAGTTGCAGTGTTTGAGGGCCTGGGTTAGGCAACTGGAGTTGAGGGTAGAGGATTTATTTTTAGTGAGGGAGAATGAGGCACGAATGAATAGGAACCAGATTCAAGAGGGGATCTCAGAGTCAAGGAGGGGGGATGGGTGGGTTACAGTTAAGAAGGGGAAAAAGAGGAGTAATGTTCCAAAGGCTACCCCAGGGGTAGTCTCTCAAGATAGCAGGGGTAAGGCACCAACTGAGGTGGAAAGGGCACGAGGGGAAGAGGAAAATGCCTCAGGGAAGGAAGGGGGCTGGATGTGAGATAGTGGTGGGGGATGGGAGGGTTAGAGGAATTGATAGGTGGTTCTGTGGGCAAAAGTAGGACTCCAGGATGGTGGTCTGCCTCCCTGGAGCTGGGGTACAGGATATGTCGGAGAGGGTAGAGGGAATCTTGAAGGGCCAAGGGACCCAGGTGGATGTAATTATACATGAAGGAGAGAAGGACATAGGAAGGAAGAGTAGGGGGGAAATATGTAGGCAGTTCAGGGAGTTGGGAGCCAGGCTGAAGTGTAGGGCCTCCAGGGTGGTGATCTCTGGGCTGCTGCCAATGCCCAGCAATAGCAGGGATAAGAATAATGAGATCCTGCAGCTGAATGCATGGCTGAGGAATTGGTGCAGGACAGAGGGTTTTACTTTTGTTGACCATTGGGAAGTCTTTGCAAAGGAAGGGCACTTGTATAAGAGGGATAGGGAACACTTAAATGGGAAGGGGACACATATTTTAGCTGGGAGGTTGGCTGGAGTGTTTAGTCAGGGTTTAAACTAGTATGGAGGGGGGGTGGAGGGGGGGTGGAGGGGAGAGAGACAGTTCAGGCACTGGGAGTGAGCTGGAGGTCAGGGTAAGACTAGTTGATAGGGAAATCCCCCAGGAGAAGGAGGATCCGAGAGGGCCTGAGGGTCTTAGGTGCATCTGTTTTAATGTGAGGAGTGTGACGGGAAAGTCGGATGAACTTAGGGCCTTGATGTTCGCGAGGAATTTAGATGTGGTGGCAGTGACAGAGACGTGGTTAAAGGAGGGGCAGGACTGGCAGCTAAATGTTCCAGGGTATAAGTGTTTTAGGTGTGATAGAGGAGGGTTGAAAAGAGGAGGGGGGAGTGGTGCTCTTAGTTAGGGAGCAGATCACAGCAGTACAGAGGGAGGATAACATGGAGGGGTTGGAACTTGAGTCTCTGTGGGTGGAGTTGAGGAATAGGAAGGGGGCCATTACTATGCTAGGAGCGTACTATAGGCTGCCTGATAGCCCGCGGGCAGTGGAAGAGGGTATATGTAGGAACATTTTGGATAAGTGTAGAAAGAATAGGGTTGTTGTAGTGGGAGATTTTAATCTCCCTGGGGTGGATTGGAAGGTGCCTAGAGCTGGGGGGTCTGATGGGGAGGAATTCATAAGATGTGTATTGGAAGGATCCTTGCAACAGTATGTAGATAGCCCGACTAGAGAGGGGGCGATACTGGATTTAGTTCTGGGAAATGAGCCGGGTCAGGTGGTTGAGGTTGCGGTAGGCGAACACGTGGCTAATAGTGACCACAACTCCGTCTACTTTAGGATACGAATGGAAAAAGATGAGACCTGTCTTAAGGGGAGGGTGCTAAATTGGGGGAAGGCTAGTTACAGCCGGATTAGGCAGGAGCTTAGGGATACAGACTGGGATAGGCTGTTGGAAGGCAAGACCACGTTAGGCATGTGGGAATCTTTAAAGGGAAAACTGCAAAGGGTGCAGGAAAGGCATATGCCGGTTAGGAGAAAGGATGGGAAAGGCAGGATTAGGGAACTGTGGATTACTAGAGATATAGAAGACCTGGTTAGGAAGAAACGAGAGGCGTATGTCAGGTCTAAGCAGCTGGGAACAGAGCGTTGGAGGAATACAGAGTAGGAGGGATCTCAAACGGGGAGTTAGGAGAGCAAAGAGGGGGCATGAGATGGCTTTGGTAGGTAGGGTTAAGGAGAATCCAAAGGCGTTTTACTCCTATCTTAAGAACAAAAGGGTGGCTAGGGGTACAATCGGTCCTCTCAGGGACAGACGTGGGGAATTGTGCTTAGAGGCAGAGGGAATGGGGGAGATCCTGAATGAATACTTTGTGTTGGTATTCACGAAAGAGAGGGGCTTGATGTCTAGTACGGTCATTGAGGGAGCCGTAGACCAATTGAAAGATCTATCGATTACAAGGGAAGAAGTGTTAGGGCATTTAGAGGGCATTAAAACTGATAAATCTCTGGGGCCTGATTGCATTTATGCTAGGCTGCTTAGAGAGGTGAGGGATGAGATTGCTGGGCCTCTGACGCGAATCTTTGTCTCTTCTTTGGACACAAGTGAAGTCCCAGAGGACTGGAGGATAGCGAACGTGGTACCGTTGTTTAAAAAGGGTAGGAGGGATAGCCCAGGTAACTATAGGCCGGTGAGCTTAACGTCAGTGGTAGGTAAGTTGATGGAGAGGATTCTTAGGGATAGGATGTATGCGCACTTGGAGCGTTGCGATCTGATTAAGGATACGCAGCATGGCTTTGTCAAGGGGAAGTCTTGCCTTACGAATCTGGTAGAATTCTTTGAGGAGGTGACAAACGGTTGACGAAGGACGAGCCGTTGATGTCGTCTATATGGATTTCAGTAAGGCATTTGACAAAGTCCCTCATGGTAGATTGGTACAGAAGATTAAAGCTCATGGGATACGTGGTCAGGTATCTAGATGGGTAGAGAACTGGCTTGCAAAGAGGATGATGTGGATGTGCCGGCGTTGGACTGGGGTAAACACAGTAAAAAGTCTGACACCACCAGGTTTTAGTCCAACCGATTTATTTGATAGTAAACGCACAAGCTTTCTAGGTTTCCCTCTTCGCCAGGTGAATGGAGAGTTCTGGCCTCAGACAGTGGTGTTGTCAGACTTTTTGCAAAGAGGAGTCAGAGTAGTAGCGGAGGGGTCTTTTTCTAGCTGGAGGTCTGTCACTAGTGGTGTGCCGCAGGGCTCAGTACTGGGAGCTCTTCTCTTTGTAGTGTATATAAATGATTTGGAAGAGGGAGTAGGTGGTGGGATCAGCAAATTTGCTGATGACACCAAGGTGGCTGGATTGGCAGGCAGTGAGGAGCAGTGTCTGGCAATACAGCAGGTTATTGATAGGCTGGTTGATTGGGCAGATACGTGGCAAATGGAGTTTAATCCGGATAAATGTGAGGTGATGCATTTTGGCCGGAATAACGTAGGGGGAAGTTGCATGATAAAGGGTAAGCCCGTAAGGAGTATAGAATCGCAGCGAGACCTGGGGGTGCAAGTGCACAAGTCTTTGAAGGTGGCAGTGCAAGTGGAGAGTGTGGTGAAGAAAGCCTATGGTATGTTAGCCTTTATAGGAAGGGGTATAGAATATAAGAGCTGGAGTCTAATGTTGCAGTTGTACAGAACATTGGTTAGGCCGCATTTGGAGTACTGTGTCCAGTTCTGGTCGCCTTACTACCGGAAGGACGTGGAGACTCCGGAGAGAGTGCAGAGGAGATTTACCAGGATGTTGCCTGGTATGGAAGGACTGGGGTATGAGGAAAGATTGAAGAAATTGGGGCTCTTTTCCCTTGAAAGATGCTGACTGAGGGGAGATCTAATAGAGGTATATAAGATTATGAAGGGTATAGATAGAGTAAACAGAGGTAAGCTATTTCCTATAATAGAGACACGTAGGACAAGGGGCCATCGACTTAAGGTGAGGGGGGAGAGGTACAACACAGATATGAGGGAGGTTTTTCAGAGGGTAGTGGGGGTATGGAATGCTCTGCCAAGTAAGGTGGTGGAGGCAAACACGCTAGAGTCCTTTAAGAGTAACTTAGACAGGCACATGACTGAGTTGGAGATGGGTGGATATAGGAGATCCTTTTAAATAAGGGTCATTAGCATTGGGGCGTCCCTGGTAATGTGAATGGGTATAGTATGATAATAATGTTTTTTCTCTTTTCATTCACAGGTTTTAAGTCGGTCCACCTTGTGTCCAACGAGGGGCATACACGCGATGGGTCGTACTGGGGCTGCTCTCGGTTGTTCGAGATTGGCCTAGTGCTTCATGTCGTTAATGTGTGCCTAAACTGGACAAGATACTGGGCAAGACGACAGCTCAGTGACTATCGCTGATTGCTGTGCAGACACATGGATTTGGGCCGGTGTCTGTGGGAGTTTGCGCATTCTCCCCGTGCTTGCGTGGGTTTTCTCCGGGTGCTCCGGTTTCCTCCCACACCCCAAAGATGTGCTGTTAGGCTGATTGGCAGGAATAAATTGTCCCTAAATCAGTTTTCCCTCAATCTGGATGGCCATAAAACATTAGACAGGGGTCGTGGGTAGAGAGGTGGACTGGTGGTGTTGAGATGGCGGCGTGGGCTCGTTGAGCCGAAGGGCCTGCTTCCCAGGCTGATTTTGTTCTTCTTTTGGAACCGAACACTATCAGATCAGCCATGATCTTATTGAATGGCGGGGCAGGCTCGAGGGGCTAGATGGCCTACTCCTGCTTCTGTTTCTTATGATTTTTATGAATAGATAAGATAGGAGCAGGGAAGTTGTTTCCACTGGCGGGTGAAACTAGAACTAGAGGGCATAGTCTCAAAATAAGGGGAAGCAGATTTAGGACTGAGTTGAGGAAGAACTTCTTCACACAAAGGGTTGTGAATGTGTGGAATTCCCTGCCCAGTGAAGCAGTTGAGGCTACCTCATTGGATGTTTTTAAGGCAAGGATAGATAAATTTTTGAATCTTAAAGGAATTAAGGGTTAGTGTGAGCGGGCGGATAAGTGGAGCTGAGTCCACAAAAAAATCAGCCATGATCTTATTGAATTGCAGAGCAGGCGCGAGGGACCAGATGGCCTACTCCTGCTCCTAGTTCTTACAATTACCCTATTGTCACTGTTTTTACACATCTCCGTGAATTGTGCACATATTTGTTCCTCAATATCCTGCTGACTCACATACCAAACGATATAAAAACATCATCTCTGCAGCCATCAGACTTTATAATGGACCTACCTCGCATTAAGTTGATCATTCTCTACACCCTAGCTATAACTGTAACACTATGTTCTGCATTCTCTCCTTTCCTTCCCTATGCATGGTATGCTATGTCTATATAGCATGCAAGAAACAATATTTTTCACTGTATATTCATAGAATCAGAATCCTACAGTGCAGGAGTTCATTTGGCCTGTCGAGTTTTACCCCCATTCAAATCAGGGCCCCCAGATTAGGGCCTGTTCCTGTGCTGTAATTTTCTTTGTTCTTTGAGTCTGCACTGTCCACAATCCCACTCAGGCCCTATCTCCATAACCCCATGCATTTACCCTAGCTAGTCCCCCTGACTCTAAGGGACAATTTCACATGGCCAATCCACATAACCTGCACACTTTTGGACTATGAGGGGAAACCGGAGCACTCGGAGGAAACCCACACAGACACGGGGAAAATATGCAAACTCCACACAGACAGTGACCTAAGCCAGAAGCAATACTAATCCACATGACAATAATAAATCAAAGACTGTCTGGACTTTTATAATAAACACTTAATGTGACTGTCCCTTTTTTATTCCTAAGGTCTACCCACAAAGATTCATTCAATGCCTGCTCCAAGATATCTCTCTCCTTACTGCAGTAACTGACTCCTCAACTAACAATACAATGCCTCCTCCTCTCTTACCTCCTTCTGTGTCGCCTGAATATTCTACATCCCGAAATGGTGAACTGCCAAATGTGTCCTTCCTTCAACCATATCTCTGTGACGGCTACTATAACACACTTCCAAGTATCATCATCCTCAACTCATCTGTTTTTGAGCCATCCAGCCTGGCCTTACTCCCTTGAAACTTAATTCACCTACACTCCCTCTGACTTGATTGGTTTACTGTATTACGCCGTGTCCCCATTCTGCTAACAGTCTGCATCCCCGATCCCTGCCAAATTAGATTAAATTCCTCCCAACAGCACATTAGCAAAACATCCCGCAAGGTTGTTAATCCCGCTCTGGTTCAGATGTAGACCATACCACTTGCCGAGGTCACACCGTCCCTAGAAATGGGTTGAGCAATCCAGGAATCTAGAACACTCCCTCTTGCACCATACTTAAGCCATGCATTCATCTGCATTATTTTCCTATTTCTGGGTTTGTTAGTACATGGCACTGGGAGTATCCAAAGATTACAATCCAAGAGCTCCTGCTTTTTCATCTACTATATTGCCTAACTCCCTGAATTTTTGATGCAGGATCTCATCTATCTATGTTATTGAAACCAACATGTATCATGACCTCTGTCTTATCACCCTCCCTCATCAGTGTGTCCTGCAGCCAGTGACACGCTTGGTTAACTAACATAAAACAAACAGAGGAGGTAAATGGGTGTTTTTCTGGTTGCTGATCAGTGACTAGTGGTGTGCTTCAGGGATCAGTGTTGGGACCACAATTGCTTACGATTTACATAGGTGATTTGGAGTTGGAAACCAAGTGTAGTGTGTCAAAATTCAAAGATGACACTAAGATGGGTGGGACAAAGTGTGCAGAGGACGCTGAAAGTCTGCAAAGGGATATAGATAATCTAAGTGAGTGGGCGAGGGGCTGGCAGATGAAGTACAATGTTGGTAAATGTGAGGTCATCCATTTTGGTAGGAATAACAGTAAAATGAACTATTCTTAAATGGTAAAAAATTGCAGCATGCTGCTGTGGAGAGGGACCTGGGTGTCCTTGTGCAGGAATCTCAAGGAGTTGGTTTGCAGGTGCAGCAGGTAATTAAGAAGGCAAATGGAATTTTGTCCTTCATTGCTAGAGGGATGAAGTTTAAAAACAGCAAGTCTTGGTCTCCTTACTTGAGAAAGGATATACTGTCACTAGAGGGGGTGCAGAGGAGATTCACTAGGTTGATTCCAGAGTTGAGAGGGTTGGCTTATGAGGAGAGACTGAAGCTACAGTCATTGGAATTCAGGAGAATGAGGGGAGATCTTATAGAAACATACAAGATTATGAAGGGAATATATAAGATAGAAGCAGATAAATTGTTTCCACTGGCAGGTGAAACTAGAACTAGGGGGCATAGCCTCAAAATAAGGGGAAGCAGGTTTAGGATTGAGTTGAGGAGGAATTTCTTCACACAAAGGATTGTTACAATCTGTGGAATTCCCTGCCCAGTGAAACAGTTGAGGCTACCTCATTGAGTATTTTTAAGGTAAGGACAGATACATTTTTGAACAGTAAAGGAATTAAATAATAAAGGGTTATGGTGAGCTGAGTCCACAAAAAGATCAGCCATGATCTTAAAGAATGGCAGAGCAGGCTCAAGGGGCCAGATGGCCTACTCCTGCTCCTAGTTCTTATGTCTTTAGCACCAGGGAGGCAGCATACCATCCTGGAGTTACATGGTGACCACAGTAGTGCCTATTTGTACCCCTGACTACCAAATTCCCTATTACTATTGCCCTGCCTCTCTTTACCCCTCCTGTCCAGACTGTTTGCTATGCCAGAAGCTTGGCTCTGTCTACACTCCCTGTAGGAATCAGTGCCCTCATCAGCCTCCAGTGGAATACCCAATTGTGAATGAGACCCCAGGGGCTCCTGAACTATTTGCCTATTTCTCTTGGATTACCTGGTAGTTACCCATTTCCTTCTTTCTTCAAGTCCCTTCAGCTATGGTACAATCATTTCTCTAAACATGCTATCCACAATGCTCTCAAACTTGCAGATGCTCTACAGTGTCCCCAGCCTCCATTCCAGCTCCAAAACTTGAACTTCTAGGGGCTGCAGCTGGAACTTCAGGTCAGAACTTTCCAACCAGGGGTGGGAAACAGACCTCAGGACAGTTTCTGGGGGTTAAGCAGTTACAGTCCCTTTTCTAAGGGAAAAGAGTGTGGATTTTCATGGCCAATTAGTTGTTCAGAACTTTTCCTGACCCCACAGTACGGCTGAGAATGTTGTTGAGACCTCCAAACGCTAATACAACAAGCTTTTTAAGTAACTGAGCTATTTGCGTTGGCCTTAGAGGTTAGTAATGCCGTATCCCTCACTCTTTTGTAGGATAAACAGGCTCAATGCTTGACAATGGGTCCGGACAGAAGGAGAGATTTTCTCTTACAGTCACAAGGATGAAGGAAGGAACCATGTTGGGGAAGGTGAGGTTGATATTCTGGCGGAGGGTAAACAGAAACTGTCATTAAGGAGTTGCATTGCATTTCAGTCATCCGACAGCATGCTGAAGACTCCGATACATTGGGAAGGCTTATTCTTGCAAAAATCTTTGCAAGGCCATCGGGCTTCTGAAAATGCATTTCTGATGCCTGGCCGTCTTGGTGCACCCTGCAGTACATCAGCACTATTGACTGCTAAAGGCTACAAGGCTGGGCTTTTGAGCTTTATCAAGAAATGGAAACTGAAGTAGTAGAAAGCATTTTATGCATAAATTCTAATGTGATTTTCCTAAAGAAAATATGCCTGGTAGTATGCATAGAAGTTGTGATTTATGAGGAAATTACAGTTTTAAACTGTATGACAGGAGATCACAAGAAATAGGAGCAAGAGAAGATCTTTGTGACTGATCATGGCCAATCTGACCTTGGCTCAAAATTCCACTTTCATCATAGAATCATAAAATCCATGTGGTGCAGAAGGAGGCCATTCAGCTCATCAGTCTGCACTGGCTTTCCAATAGAGCATCTTTCAGGCCCTATCCAAAGAACAAAAACAGCCCAGGAAACAGGCCCTTTGGCCCAACGAGCCCGTGCTGCCATTCCAACACTACCAGTCCCCCCCGCTCCACCCACGATCCCTATCTATTGTTTTATGGCCATCCACACTGAGGGAATCCAATTTAGGGACAATTTATTACTGCCAATCAGCCTAATAGCACATCTTTGGGGTGTGGGAGGAAACCAGAGCACCTGGAGAAAACCCACACAAGCACAGGGAGAACGCGCAAACTCCCACAGACACTGGCCCAAATCCATGTGTCTGCACAGCAAACAGTGAGCTGTCATCTTGCCCAGCATGTGGTCCAGTTTAAGCACACACCAACGACATGAAGCACTAGGCCAATCTCGAACAATCAAGAGCAGCCCAAGTACGACCCATCGCGTGTATGCCCCTCGTTGGACAACAAAGCGGACCGACTTAAAACCTGTGAATGAAAAGAGAAAAAACATTATCATCATACCACATCCATTTACCTTACCAGGGACGCCCCAATGCTAATGAACCTTATTTAAAACAATCTCCTATATCCACCCATCTCCAACCCACTCATGTGCCTGTCTAAGTTACTCTTAAACAACTCCAGCGTGCTTGCCTCCACCACCTTACTTGGCACAGCATTCCATACCCCCACTACCTTCTGTGTGGAAAAACCTCCCTCTAATATCTGTGTTATACCTCTCCCCCCTCACCTTAAGCCCATGGCCCCTCGTACTGTGTGTCTCTATCATAGGAAATAGCTTACCTCTGTTTACTCTATCTATACCCTTCATAATCTTATATACCTCTATTAGATCCCCCCCTCAGTCGCTGTCTTTCAAGGGAAAAGAGCCCCAATTTGTTCAATCTTTCCTCATAACCCAGTCCTTCCATACCAGGCAACATCCTGGTAAACCTCCTCTGCACTCTCTCCAGAGTCTCCACGTCCTTCCAAGTAGTAAGGCGACCAGAACTGGACACACTGCTCTAAATGCGGCCTAAACAACGTTCTATACAACTGCAACATTAGACTCCAGCTCTTATATTCTATACCCCTTCCTATAAAGGCCAACATACCATAGGCTTTCTTCACAAACTTCTCCACTTGTACTGCCACCTTCAAAGACCTGTGCACTTGCACCCCCAGGTCTCGCTGCGATTCTATACTCCTTATGGACTTACCCTTTATCATATAACTCCCCCCTACATTATTCCGGCCAAAATGCATCACCTCACATTTATCCGGATTAAACTCCATTTGCCATATATCTGCCCAATAAACCAGCCTACCCATAACTTCACATAAATACGCGGAGTTTAAATATGTTAAATAACCTACTAATCCCCATAACCTACACACCGTGGCACTCTAAGGGGCAATCCACGAAAACTGCACCTCTTTAGACTGTGGGAGGAAATCAGAGCACCTGAAGGAAACCCACACAGAGATGCAGACTCCATACAGTCACCCAACGCTGGAATTGAACCTAAGTCCCTGCCCTCAAAACCCTCAACTCCCTTACAGATCAAAAATCTTTGCACTTTACCCTGGAATGTTGAAAAATTCAGGATCTACTGCTTGCCAGAGAAAAGAGTTCTAAAAACTCTGACAATAAATGTCTCCTCACTCAGTCTTAAATTAGAAACCCTTCATTTTTAAACTCCTCATTTTAGATTCCTCCACGAGGGAAAGGATCATCTCAGCATCTATCCTGTCAAGCCTGTTCAGAATCTTATATGTTTCAATAAGGTTGCCGAGCATTCTTTGATACTCCAGTGAGTACTCAAACTGCTCAACTTTTCCTCATAAGACATCCCAACTACCAACTTAATGAACCTTCTCTCAACTGCTGCCACTGCAAGTAAATTCCTTAAGTAAGGAAACTAAAATGTGCAGTCTTAATGTCCTGTACAGGTGTAGCAAGACTCCTGTACTTGTATATTCCATTCCCCTTATAGTAAAGGCCAATGTGATAGAATGCAAGTACAGCAAGTTAACATTTTTTGGTTCATATACAAGGACATTCGCTATACCTCGCAGTCTGCATCTCTCTATTTAAATAATACTCTGCTTTTCTATTCTTCGTGCCAAAGTGGACAACCTTGTGTTTTCCCATGTTATACGGCCAAATCTTTGCTTACTCATTTAATTTATATCTCCTTTTATAAATTCTGCATATTATCTTCAGTTTGCTTTCCACCCTTGTGCTGTCAGCAATTTTGGTTACATATCTTCAGGCTCTTCATGCAAGTCATCAATATAGTTGGTAGCAGTAACAATATGATAGAAAATAAATCATTAAATAAATGAGGCCTGAACAGATATATTCACATCCTCTTTGACCACGGGTGAGGTTCCAGAGGACTAGAGAATAGCAAATGTTGTTCCTTTGTTTATGAAAGGAAGCAGGGAAAATCCAGGAGATTATAGGTTGGTGAGCCTGACATTAGTGGTGGGGAAGCTTTTGGAGAAGATATGGAAGGGCAGGAGATATGCACATTTGGAAGAAACAACATGGTTTTGCATGGGCAAGGTCATATCTCACCAATTTGATTGAATTTCTAGAAGAGGTGACAAAGATAATTGATGAGGGAAGGGCTGTGGATGTAGTTTTTTACGACTTTAGTAAGGCGTTTGACAAGGTCCCACATGGCAGATTGGTTCAAAACCTAAAACCACATGGGATTCAAGGTGGGCTGGCTAGATGGATACAGAACTGACTTGGTCATAGAAGACAGAGAATAGCAGTGGAAGAGTGTTTTTCAGAATGGAGATCTGTAGCTAGCGGTGTTCTGCAGGGATCAGTGCTGGGACCACTGTTGTTTGTAGTATATATAAATGATCTGGTGGAAAATGAGATTAGTCTGACTGGTAAGTTTGCGGATGATACAAAGATTGGCTGAGTTGTTAATAGTGCTGGGGTTTGCAACAGGTTATAGATAGATTGAGACTTGGGCACAGAAATGGCAGATGTAGTTTCATCTGCCAATTCGAGATGATGCATTTTGCATGACCAAATTTAGGTGTGAATTATAAATGCAGAATCCTTAAGAACACGAACATAGAAGGATCTGGGCGTGTAGGGTCAAGAGTCCCTTAAAAAATGGCCACACATACGGCCATGGTGATTAAGAAGTCACATGTCATGTTTCCCTTCATCAGCCATAGCATTGTGTACAAGAGTTGGGAAATCATGTTGCAACAATATAAAACCTTGGTTAGGCCGCATTTGGTGTACTGGTCGCCACACTACCAAGAGGACATGGAAGCTTTGGAGAGAGTGCAAAGAAGGCTCACCAGGATTTGCCTATCTGCAGGTGTTGACTACAAGAGGCTGGATAAACTAGAATTGTTTTCACTAGAAAGACAGAGGTTGAGGGGAGATTTTGTAGATCAATGTCTACAAAATTATGAGGGGCAAAGATAGAATGGATAGTCAGAGGCTTTTTGCCAGGGTAGAAGTGTCAATTACAATGGGGCCGTGGGGGGGAAATTTTTCACATAGAGGGCCCGATTTTACAATCAAGTTGCGCCCGTTTTGGACATGAAAACTTGGTAAAGCAGATGTGACGCGCAAGAGAAGGAAGGAGCACAGACCTCGGCAGTTCCATGCACGAATGTCATTTGAACATATGTCGGACATCATGTACCACTGAAGAGACAGTGCAACATCTGTGCAACCTGTAGCAGGACCTAGCACCTAGAGGTTTGGTGGGGTGGGGAGGGATGATGATGATGATGATGAACCGCTGTCAGTGACTGTCAAATTGATGGCCGTTCTGAACTTTTACATGACTGGCTCCTTCCAGATCCCTAGCAGAGATGCCTGTGGCGTCTCCCAATCAGCTGTGCACACTGTGCCAAGCAGGTTACAGAAGCCCTGTATGCCCAGGCTGGGCAGTACGTTAAATTTAGCCTGGACCTGGAAGCTTGGGTTGCAGGGTTCGCAACCATTGCAGAGATGCCTAACATACAGGGGCCCAATGACTGCACACACGTCGCCCTCAAGGCCCTCCTGCAGAATCTGTGGAGATTCAACAATGGAAAAGGGTTCCACTCCCTGAGTGTTCAACTAGTGTGCAACCACAATATGAACATTATGCATGTCCGCGTAAGACATCCAGGTAGTGTGCATGACAGCTTCATTGGCAGAAGCTTGGACATCCCAGAGACATCTGAGGAGGAGCCCAGGCTGCAGGGATGGTATGTGGCTTCGAACATGGCTGATAATGCCTGTGCAGCAGCCTGTGACTGAGGCGGAGATCCACTATAATAAGGCCCACGTGGCCAACTTGTGATAATGGAGAGGTGCACTGGGCTCAAGATACGGTTCCAGTGCCTGGACTGCACTGGCAGGGCCCTCCAATACAACCGTGATCTCTTCCCACATAGAGATTGTGCAAGGCGCAGCACACAATGTGGCTCTACAGAAAGGTGACATATTGGAAGGAGGAGGAGGAGGAGGCTGACCAGGAGGCAGAAGAGGAAGAGCACACCGTGGACCACCAACCAGGCGCTGGAGGGCTGGCAGCTCAAATGATGCATGGGAGGGTGGCAAGGAAGGCCCTGATCACCAGCCAGTTCAGTCACTAGGGGTTTGTGTCTGTGGGTTCCATCCACCCCTCCTGCCCCTCTCCTCCACCACCAAATTCCTTCTATTTCCTGCAACATTGTCACATCAGATTGCTGGGCCTGGATACTCTGTTAGCGAGTTTTTTGACAGGCAGGAGGGCGATGATGACTCGCGAAGCACCATTATGACGATGCCCTGGTGCAAACTACTCTGCATGCATGCTGGCACCTGAGCTCATGTCAGTGTAGGGGTAAGGGATCTGAAACTCCATACAGGGCTCTGGGGACGGGAGGGAATCGCTGGTGGGGTCTGGGGAACCAAGTGCGTTCCTTTCCTCAGTGACATAGGATTCAGGGACTTCCCTAACTGACATCATCATGAAGCATTGTTCTGACGATAATCAATGGAAGAAGATTTCTATTCGAGACAAATTAGTCACAGGTGGGTGGTGAAAAACATTTAATTGCAATAAAGGTGTTTAAATTAGACATCCTAACATATAAACTTGTGAACAATGGAATCGATGGGTGCGATTCTGGTTCGTTGGAATCAATGGGTGCTATTCTGGTTGGCAGTCGGTGACCAGTGGAGTGCCGCAGGGATCGGTGCTGGGGCCTCAACTGCTTACTATTTATATAGATGGTCTGGAGGAGGGGGCTGAGTGTCGGGTGACGAAATTTGCTGATGACACAAAGTTGAGCGGAAAAGCAAATTGTGTGGAGGGTGTGCAGAGAGATCTGGATAGGCTGAGCGAGTGGGCGAGGACCTGGCAGATAGCAAGTGTGAGGTTGTCCACTTTGGTAGAAATAATAGTAGGAGGGATTATTATTTAAAAGGCAAAAAGCTGCAGCATGCTATGGTGCAGAGGGACCTGGGGGTCCTTGTGCATGAATCACAAAAACCCAGTCTGCAGGTGCAACAGGTGATCAAGAAGGCGAATGGAATGTTGGCCTTTATAGCAAGGGGGATAGAATATAAAAGCAGGGAGGTCTTGCTGCAACTGTACAGGGTACTGGTGAGGCCACAGCTGGAGTACTGTGTGCAGTTTTGGTCGCCACACTTGCGGAATGATATATTGGCCTTGGAGGGAGTGCAAAGAAGGTTCACTAAGCTGATACCGGAGATGAGGGGGCTAGCCTATGGAGAGAGACTGAATAGACTGGGTCTGTACTCGTTAAAGTTTAGAAGGCTGAGGGGGGATCTTATAGAGACGTATAAGATAATGAAGGGGATGGATAGGGTAGAGGTACAGAGATTCTTCCCGTTTAGAATGGATAGCAGGACTAGAGGGCACAGTCTCAAGATAAGTGGGGGGCAGTTTAGATCGGAGTCGAGGAGGAACTTCTTCATTCAAAGGGTGGTGAATCTCTGGAATTCTCTGCCCATTGAAGTGGCGGAGGCTACCTCGCTGAATATATTTAAGTCACGGGTAGATTGGTTTCTAATAGACAGGGGAATTAAGGGTTATGGGGAGAAAGCGGGAAAGTGGAGCTGATCCACTTCAGATCAGCCATGATCTTATTGAATGGTGGGGCAGGCTTGAAGGACTAGGTGGCCTACTCCTGCTCCTATTTCTTATGTTCTTATGAACAGAAAGCATTAAGGAGCTTAAATATCTTTCTAACTTAGTGCAGCCCTTCATCAGGCCATCTGGTGCAATTATAATTTCCTAACCTTACGTGGCCTATCACTACGTCTCAGTGACTCCCCAGAATGTACATTGGAGGTGGACGGGCCAGCTGTCTACCTCGCCCAGTTGCCTGTGATGTGCATGGCAGGCATCCACTGGAGGCCTTGGACTTTGAGGGCCTGGGCCTGTTTTCAGGTGTCTGGAATGTTTTTAAGTGTAGCCACAGCCACAGTCTCCTGGCTGGAAGGCCTCAGCATCAGCTCGAGCCCTTCTTCCTCTCTTGGGTTTCCTTTGGGTCCCTGGGTCAGCGGTACTTCTGCAGTGTGATCCAGAAGCTCTGGCATCACATGTCACTGCCAGTCCTGGAGGACCACCTACATCTTACCCATGCTGGTCGAGCCCTCTGCGATGGCGATTTGAGTCAGGGCCACCTCTCAATGGCCACTGCAAGTGCCCTCTGAGACTGGGCCATGCTCTGCAACCCCTAAGCTATGACCCTCTGCAATTAGGCCACGCTCTCAAGGGCTGCTGCCGCCATAGCCTGCCATGTCTCAGCATGTCCTGCTGGGTCTCTGCATGATCTTGCGCCTCAGCCATGGGCTGCAGAACCTTGAGAATCCTGTTCAGTCCCTCAGTTGTGGCTCACTGTAACTCCGCTGTGGTCCTCTAGGATTCTGCTGTGGTCTGCTGTGACTTGGCCATCACCTGGAGCCTACTACTCATGGTGAGCATCCCCTGTCCCAGGCTTTCCACTGCAGATGCCACCCTTGCAGTGTTTGCCTGAGAACCATGCAAGGCAGACAATAGCTGATCCACCTGAAAGCCTTGGGACTCCTGCCAGCAGCCTTGAAATTGGTCCAGTGTGGCCCTTCCTGCATTCCCTGGATCTGTTGCTGTATCTCCAGCAGCTAAGGAAGAAATGATCTGAGGCCCAGCATGTAGCCTGTGGCCAGCTGAGTCCTCGCCTCCAACAGGCCTCCGCATGACAGACATCTCAGATGCTCCCTCCTTCACCTAATGTACATCTGATGTGCCGTGCTCACTTTGAGGCAGCTTCTCGGGGACATGAGTTTTGGTTGCAAGGGGCAAGGTGACCCAGAGCCTCACCACTAACTGGACCCACCAACATGTCAGTATCTGGGATACTGAGTTGTGAGGTGGCAGCTGATGCCAAAACGGTGCCACCCTTGGAGGTCCCTTCATCCATATTCTTTGAGGACTTGTCCGAGCTGCTGGACCAGCATGAGCGGGAGCTGCAGTACGGGCCTGGAGTCCAGAAGTCCCCGGGGCATCCAAATGTGTCCCTGCAACACAGGACAAAGTTAAGTGCGAGGGAGGGAGACGAATCCAGGATGCCAAGCAGGTGCTTCACATTTCTCCACTGAACATAAGAACAAAGCACCAAGAAAATTACATCATAGGAACAGGCCTTTGGCTCTCCAAGCCTGTAACAACCAGGTAGCCCATCTGATTTGTAACTCCCAAACCTTCCATGGACCATATGCCTCTATTCCCATCCCATTCACATGGCTGTAACGATGCCCCTTAAAGGTCACTGTCGTATTTGCGTCCACGACCTCCCCCGGCTACGAGTTCCAGGCACCCACTACCCTCTCCGTGCAAATAAACAAGCCTTGTACATCTCCTTCAAACCGAGCCCCTTGCACCCAAAATTCATGTCCCCGAGTTGCCTCAGAGTGAGTGGAGGAATGACAGGTGCTCGTGTCTTGGCAGCAGCCCAACCATGCTATTGCTGACAGCCTGCATCTCCCCTTCTCTTGACAGCTCCAGTGCCCACTCCTCAAAGGGAGTGAGGACCCGGGGGTTTGGTTCAGCGTCCCATCTTCACCCTTTCACGGGTATTACGGTCGGTCTTCTCCTGTGGAGACAGAAGAAGCTATGAAAGAAATGGTGGCATGACTTTTGCAGAGTATCAGATGGTGGTCCTTAGAGGGCAAACGCAATGGGGCTCTTGGGGGATAGGATGGAGCTGCTTGGGGGTCAAGGGCTGGAAACATGTCGGGTGCTGGGGATGGGAGATTTGGGGGAAGGTGCAAGATGGGATTCAGTACTCACCCTTGCTGCACGGATAAGGTCATTGACTTTTTTCTGGCACTCTTCCCCTTTCGGGGGACATGTGCCCTGGCACTGACCAAGGCACCGAGTTCCTCCCACGCTGCATTTCCATCACAGCCCCTGGGCCTGCATCCTCCTGAGGGCGGAAGAGGGTATCCTGCCTCACCTCTGTTGCGTCCAGCAGCCTCCCGATGTTGCCCTCAGAAAATTGGGGGAGCTGGTCATGCACACATTCTGTGCTGGAATGCCTGCCTGTCCAGTCTTGAGTTTTTAATGGAGCTACCCCTCATTAGGTTTGACAGAGCATTCCAGCAAGTTACATGCAGTTTGCTTGTTAGCATTGAGGGGAAGGCAACTGAGCATTTGCGGGTGTGCTGATGGAGAGGGGGATTTGGTAATCAGTGCCTCAATGATTGGGGACAGAGGAGAGAGAGGGAGATGTCTCACACAACCATCGGTGTCCAGAGGAGATGGGAGCCTTGTGCGGGAGCATCTCGGAATGTGGAAGGGGAGCCTTACTCTATAATCTTTTTGCACATGCACATTTGGAGGCACCAATTGGAGCTGCAGGATTTCATGAGCATTAAGCCCCACCCACAGGCTTGTGTAGCACAATCAGAATCGCTGATTTTTTTTTTCAGGCAAAGTGTGTATGGTGGTATCTGAGGACGGCTCAAAGTCGAATTTGAAACACTCCCAGTTTCAAGTCCGCCCATCACTTAGAATCAAAATCGTAAAATAGGACCCAGAGAGTGGTGATCCTGGAATGTGCTGCCAGAGGTGGTCGTGGAAGCAGGCACATTACCACATTAGCAACATTTAAGAGGTTTTAAGATGGGTACATAAATAGGGAGGGAACAGAGGGATACAGACTAAGTAAGGGCAGAAGTTCTTTTTTTTTTAAGTTTAATTGGGGAATTATGCTCAGCATAGGCTTGGAGGGCCAACGGGCCTATTTCTATGCTTTTCTTTGTTCTATAAAGTATCATTGCAAATTTAAGAACATTGAATCTGAAAATAATTACCTTGGGTTTTAAATAATTCTTCTGTAAATGTTTTATGACATGATCACTGGCACACTGCACCATGCATTGGTTGCGTTTAAGATTTGAAGATTGCCAACTATTTGCATCAACTCCTTCTTGTGATGACTGCCCCTTTCTTCTTGTGCTCATTTCATCCACTGTGTTCTCTTCATTGTTATCTTGAACTAGCTCCTTCAATGTTGGCAATTTCTTTTCACTGCTTTTACTGTTGGTGCCACTGTCTGAAGGATCTGCATCAAATAATGATAAAATTACCCAAAAGTTGAATAAATGTATCAAATTGATATTGGTAGAAGATCTGTTTTGTCACTTCCTTGCAGTACATGTTCAGTTTTTAACATAACTTTAGAAACATATGAAGCTGGTGTAATTGATGTTTGTTTCTAATAGCATCTTTGTAATGTATGAAATTGCTCATATCCTTGAAAATTCAAGATAGCAAACTAGAGTTTTCAAATTAGAGTATTCTTTGAAATTCAGTAACTAAAAATTAGGACCCATTGAATGCACACCTAACAAATGCATCACCTGTCAAGAGTTAAACGTGCATTGATGGAACTACTTGCATTTTGAAGCTTTCAAGATTATTTAAGTGCAAATAATTGCAACTTCAGATTCCTGTAAATGCATTCATCAATATAAATGTTAAAATTGAGATCAATTGATTTATATTCTTTGCAGGAAACACGAGATAGATTTCTTCAAAGTGGAATACATTACAATGAGGTAACTTTAGCTTAGAACATAGAACAAACAGGCCCTTCAGCCCACAAGTTGCGCCCATCATATCCATACCTAACAGGCCTATCTATAACTCTCAATCCCATTAAATCCCACATACTCATCCAGAAATCTCTTAAAAGACCCCAGCGAGTTCGCTTCCACCGCCACCGATGGCAGCCAATTCCACTCACTCACCACCCTATCTTTATATCTTAACAAAAGTAGCACAAGGAAAATAAAGTCTCTAAAGACCTAAGACAAAGTTTTTGTATTGCAAGAAGTGTTTGGAGTGAAATAAGCTCCATAACAAAATTAGTACTCTTTGCAGGGAGTAACTAACAAGCTTAATCTAAAGGGAAGTCATAGCAACAGAGATCGCACTGATGATTTGCTCCTCCTGTGCCATATGGAAACTCTGATCCTTGGGATGGCGAGACTGACATACGAGAGATGGAATCAGTTAGAATTATATTTGCTGGAGTTCAGAAGAATGATTGGGGGGGGGGGGGGGGGGGAGGAGAGAGAGAGAGAGAGCAGTATCTCAGATAAACTTATAAAATAGACAGGATAGAAGCAGGAAGGATGTTCCCAACGTGGGAGAGTCCAGAACCAGAGGTCATAGTCTATAGGTCAGAAGTAAATCTTAAGTAGTAAGAAGTAGGATGAAGCAAGGAGATGTTGCCTGGTATGGAGGGGAGGTCCTATGAGGAGAGACTGAGGGATTTGAGGTTGTTTTCGTTAGAAAGAAGGCGGCTACAAGGGGACCTTATTGAAACATATAAGATGATTAGAGGTTTAGATAGGGTGGACAGTGATAGCCTTTTTCCTCGGATGGAGAAAGCTAGCACGAGGGGGCATAGCTTTAAATTAAGGGGTGGTAGTTATAGGACGGATGTCAGGGGTAGGTTCTTTACCCAGAGGGTGGTGAGGGATTGGAATGCCCTGCCTGCTGCAGTTGTAAATGCGCCTAGTTTGGGGGCGTTTAAGAGATCCGTGGATAGGTTTATGGACGGTAAGGGTTTGGTTTAGGTTAGAGGGTCATTGTTTTTTTAACTGGTCGGCGCAACATCGTGGGCCGAAGGGCCTGTTCTGCGCTGTAATGTTCTATGTTCTATTTCTTCACTCAGAGTTGCAAGTCTGTAGAATTTGCGACTAGAAGAAACAGTTGAGGCTGAACTATTCTATGTTTTCAAGGGATTAGATACAGCTCTTAGGACAAAAGAGATCAAAGGATTGGGGAGGAGAAGTGAGGGGGGAAAAGCAGAATCAGGCTATTGAGTTGAATAATCAGCCATGATTGTACTGAATGGTGGAGTAAGCTCAAAGGGCTGAATGGCCTGCTCCTGTTTCTATTTTCTAAGTTTGAGTTTAGGAGTCAGGAGATAATGCTCCAGCTTTATAAGACTCAAGTCGGGTCTGACTAGGAGTACTGTGCTCAGTTCTGGTCTCCTCATTACAGGAGGGATGTGGAATCTGCAGAAAGGGTGCAGAGGAGATTTACAAGGATGTTGCCTGGATTGAGTGGCGTGCCTTATAGAACATAGAACATTACAGCGCAGAACAGGCCCTTCGGCCCACGATGTTGCGCCGACCAGTTAAAAAAATACAACAACAATGACCCACTAACCTAAACCAATCCCTTTTCGTCCATAAACCTGTCCACAGACCTCTTAAACGCCCCCAAACTAGGCGCATTTACAACTGCAGCAGGCAGGGCATTCCAATCCCTCACCACCCTCTGGGTAAAGAACCTACCCCTGACATCTGTCCTATAACTACCCCCCCTTAGTTTAAAGCCATGCCCCCTCGTGCTAGATTTTTCCATCAGAGGAAAAAGGCTATCACTATCCACCCTATCTAAACCTCTAATCATCTTATATGTTTCAATAAGATCCCCTCTTAGCCGCCTTCTTTCCAGCGAAAACAACCCCAAATCCCTCAGCCTCTCCTCATAGGATCTCCCCTCCATACCAGGCAACATCCTGGTAAACCTCCTCTGCACCCTCTCCAAAGCCTCCACATCCTTCCTGTAATGTGGGGACCAGAACTGCACACAATACTCCAAGTGCGGCCGCACCAGAGTTGTGTACAGTTGCAACATAACGCTACGACTCCTAAATTCAATCCCCCTACCAATAAACGCCAAGACACTGTATGCCTTCTTAACAACCTTATCTACTTGATTCCCAACTTTCAGGGATCTATGTTGTTTAAGAAGGGTGCCAGGCAAAAGGCGGGGAATTATAGGCCGGTTAGTTTAACGTCTGTGGTAGGTAAAATGTTAGAATCCGTCATTAAGGAGGAAATTGCGAGGCATCTTGAAGGGAATTGCTTGATAGGGCGGACGCAACACGGTTTCATTAAAGGGAAGTCGTGTCTGACAAATTTACTGGAGTTCTATGAGGATGTGTCTAGGGCAGTGGATAGAGGAGAGCCGGTGGATGTGGTCTTTCTGGATTTTCAGAAGGCGTTTGACAAGGTACCTCACAAGAGGTTATTGCAGAAGGTCAGGGGACATGGAGTTGGGGGTAGGGTGTTAGCGTGGATAGAGGATTGGTTGTCAAATAGGAGGCAGAGAGTGGGGGTAAATGGGTGCTATTCGGATTGGCGGTTGGTGACTAGTGGGGTGCCCCAGGGGTCGGTGCTGGGGCCTCAGCTATTTACCATTTATATAGATGATCTGGAGGAGGGAACCGAGTGCAGGGTGTCGAAATTTGCTGATGACACCAAGATTGGGGGAAAGGCAAATTGTGCGGAGGGTGTGGAGAGTCTGCAGAAGGATCTAGATAGGCTGGGCGAATGGGCCAGGAAATGGCAAATGGAATTTAATGTTGGCAAGTGTGAGGTGGTCCACTTTGGTAGGAAGAATGGTAGGAAGGACTATTACTTACGTGGCGAAAAACTGCAGCAGGTGACGGTGCGGAGGGACCTCGGGGTCCTTGTGCATGAGTCGCAAAAACCCAGCTTGCAGGTGCAGCAGGTGGTCAGGAAGGCGAATGGGATGCTGGCCTTCATAGCGAGGGGGATTGAATATAAAAGTAGGGAGGTCTTGCTGCAGCTGTATAGGGCATTGGTGAGGCCGCAGCTGGAGTACTGTGTGCAGTTTTGGGCGCCGCACCTGCGCAAGGATATTTTGGCCCTGGAGGGAGTGCAGAGGAGGTTTACTAGGCTGATACCGGAGTTGAGGGGATTGAGCTATGAGGAGAGGCTGAATAAACTAGGCTTGTACTCGTTAGAGTTTAGAAGAATGAGGGGAGATCTCATTGAGACGTATAAGATGATGAATGGGATGGATAGGATAGAGGTGGAGAGACTCTTCCCGCTCAAAAAAGACAGTAGGACTAGGGGGCACAGCCTCAAGATAAAGGGGAGGCGGTTTAGAACGGAGTTGAGGAGGAACTTCTTCACTCAAAGGGTGGTGAATCTCTGGAATTCTCTGCCCGTTGAAGTGGTGGAGGCTGCCTCGCTAAATATTTTTAAGAAGCGGGTTGATGGGTTCTTGATAAGAGAGGGGATTAAGGGTTATGGGGAGAGGGCGGGAAAGTGGAACTGAGCCACAACAGATCAGCCATGATCTTATTGAATGGCGGGGCAGGCTCGAAGGGCTAGATGGCCTACTCCTGCTCCTATTTCTTATGTTCTTATGTTCTTTTGTACACATACACCTAGATCCCTCTGCTCCTCCACACTATTCAAAGTCTTCCCGTTAGCCCTATACTCAACACATCTGTTATTCCTACCAAAGTGAATTACCTCACATTTCTCTGCATTAAACTCCATCCGCCACCTCTCGGCCCAGCTCTGCAACCTGTCTAAGTCTTCCTGCAAACTATGACACCCTTCCTCACTATCTACCACACCTCCGACTTTGGTGTCATCAGCAAATTTACTGATCCACCCAACTATACCCTCATCCAGATCATTAATAAAAATCACAAACAGCAGTGGCCCCAACACAGATCCCTGAGGCACATCACTTGTAACCGAACTCCATGATGAATATTTACCGTCAACCACTACCCTCTGTAGGTCGGTAGGTAGGGTAGGTTGAGGGAGCTCGGCCTTTTCTCCTTGGAGAGACGGAGGATGAGAGGTGACCTGATAGGGGTGTATAAGATGTTGAAACGTATTGATCAGGTGGATTCTCAGAGGCTTTTTCCCAGGGCTGAAATGGTTGCTACGAGAGAACACAGGTTTAAGGTGATGGGGAGTAGGTACAGAGGAGATGTCAGGGGTAAGTTTTTCACTGAGAGGGTGGTGGTTGTGGAATTGACTGCCGTCGGTGGTGGTGGAGGCAAATTCGATAGGGTCTTTTAAGAGACTTCTGGATGAGTACATGGGACTTGATAGGATTGAGAGTTATAGATAAGCCTAGTAGGTAGCGATATGATCTGTGCAACTTGTGGGCCGAATGGCCTGTTTATACTGTAGTTTTTCTACGTTATGGGGAAAAAGTAGGATTAGGCTATTCCGTTGGAAGATCAGCTATGATCGTAATGAATGGCAGAGCAGGCTCAAAGGGCCAAATGGCCTTCTGCTGATCCTATCTTCTAGTTTCTATATTTTGGAGAGGGCATCAAAAGAAGCTTTGCTGGTAGAGCTTAGGAATAAAAAAGGGGCAGCTACATTGCTAGGTGTTTGTTATCGACCCCACATAGCCAGCGAGAAATTGAAGAGCAAATATGTGTGCATTTCGCAGAGAAGTTTACAAATAATAAAGGTATATTAGGTGATTTCAACTTTCCCAATACTAATTGGGATAGCCATCATGTTAGGGGCTTAGATGGAGTAGAGTTCTTAAAAGGTATACAGGAAAACTTCTTAGGTCAATATGTGGAGGATCCAACAAAAGAAGGAGCTATGCTGGATCTAGTTCTGGGGAATGAAGCCAGACAGGCAGTTGATGTGTTGGTGAAGGAATATTTGATGATACGTGAGTCAATTCAAATTTGTTATGGACAAAGAAATTGACAGGTTGCAGAAAAATGTTGTAGATTGGAGGAAAGTAGATTGTAACAAAATTAGGCAGGATCTGGCCAAGATAGACTGGAATGAGTTACCTGTGGAGAAATCTACAGAAGAACACGGAGCGGGGGGGATTCAAAGATGTAATGGGGGAGGGTATACGCCTAACATCTAGGCTAATAGGAAGGTGTAACAAACCTCGAGAACCATGGATGACCAGGGACTTTCAGGGTACAATGAGAAGGAAAAGAGAGGCTTTTAACAAGTATAAAGGGGAATAAGTTTGCACAGACATTAGTGGAGTTCAGAAAGTGCAGGATGGAGCTTAAGGAATCATTTAGGAGAGCAAAGAGAGGATATGAGAAAGCTCTGGTTGGTGAAAGTAAGGAAAATTCTAAGATATTCTGTAAGAATATTAATGAGAAGAGGATAATCAGGGAAAGAATAGTACCCATTAGGGACCTAGGGGAAATCTGTGGGTGGAGGCAGAGGACATTGGTAGGGTGTTAAATGAACATTTCACATCTGGCTTCATCCATGAGGATGTGGAGGTAGTTATGGGACTCAGAGAGAGAGACTGTGAGCCTCTGGAGAAAATCATAGGGAGTGACAAGGTATTGGAGATATTGGCGGGCTTAAAAGTAAGCAATTCTCCAGGTCCAGGTGAATTGTGTCCCAGGCTGGTGTGGGAGGCAAGGGAGGAAATTACAGGGGCTCTGACCCAAGTTTTTAATTCCACCCTAGAAACTGGGAAGATGCCAGAGGACTGGAGAACAGTTGACGTGGTCCCACTATTTAAGAAAGGTTGCAGAGTTCCAGAGAACTACAGACCATTGAATCTCACGTCTGCGATCAGGAAACTACTGGAGAAGATTCTGAAGAACAGAATCTATCTCCATTTGGAAAGGAAAGGGTTTGATTAGGGATAGTCAGCATGTTTGTTTTCAGTGGGAGGTCATGCCTAACAAATTTAGTTGAATTTTTTGAGCATGCAATGAAGTGTGTGGACGAGGGTAGTGCAGCTGATATAGTTTGCATGGATTTCAGCAAAGCCTTTGACAAAGTCCCACACGGGAGACTTATTAAGAAGGCAAATTTGCATGGGATAAAGGGTGATCTGACAAGGTGGATTCATAATTGACTTAACAGTAGGAAACAGAGGGTGGTAACAGACAGCTGCTTTAGTGACTGGAGATCAGAGACCAGTGGTGTACCAGACGGATCTATGCTGGGCCCCCTATTGTTCGTTATTTATATAAATGACATACATGACTATGTGGCCAGTAGGATTAGTAAGTTTATCGATGACAAAAAGATTGGCCAGGCAGTTAACAGTGTCTTGGGTTACAGGAAGATATTGATGAGATGGTCAAATGGGCAGCTAAGTGGCAGATGGAATTTCACCCTGAAAAGTGTGAGGTGATGCACTTTGGAAGGAGTAATTTGACAAGGAAGTATACTATGAAAGGTCTGACACTGGGAAGTTCCGAAGAACAACGGGGCCTTGGCTTGTTTGTCCATTGATCTCTCGAGGCAGAAAGGTGAAAAAGGCATAAAGCACACTCGCCTTTATCAACCAGAGTATAGATTACAAAAGTAGAGAGGTCATGATGGAGTTGCATAGAACATTGATGAGGCCACAGCTGGAGAACAGTGTGCAGTTCTGGTTGCCACATTATAGGAAGGACGTGAGTGTGCTGGAGGGGTTGCAGAGAAGATTTACCAGGATGCTGCCTGGGATGGAACGTTTAAGAACATAAGAACATAAGAAATAGGAGCAGGAGTAGGCCATCTAGCCCTTCGAGCCTGCCCCGCCATTCAATAAGATCATGGCTGATCTGTCGTGGCTCAGTTCCACTTTCCCGCCCTCTCCCCATAACCCTTAATCCCCTCTCTTATCAAAAACCCATCAACCCGCTTCTTAAAAATATTTAGCGAGGCAGCCTCCACCACTTCAACGGGCAGAGAATTCCAGAGATTCACCACCCTTTGAGTGAAGAAGTTCCTCCTCAACTCCGTTCTAAACCGCCTCCCCCTTATCTTGAGGCTGTGCCCCCTAGTCCTACTGTCTTTTTTGAGCGGGAAGAGTCTCTCCACCTCTATCCTATCCATCCCATTCATCATCTTATACGTCTCAATGAGATCTCCCCTCATTCTTCTAAACTCTAACGAGTACAAGCCTAGTTTATTCAGCCTCTCCTCATAGCTCAATCCCCTCAACTCCGGTATCAGCCTAGTAAACCTCCTCTGCACTCCCTCCAGGGCCAAAATATCCTTGCGCAGGTGCGGCGCCCAAAACTGCACACAGTACTCCAGCTGCGGCCTCACCAATGCCCTATATAGCTGCAGCAAGACCTCCCTACTTTTATATTCAATCCCCCTCGCTATGAAGGCCAGCATCCCATTCGCCTTCCTGACCACCTGCTGCACCTGCAAGCTGGGTTTTTGCGACTCATGCACAAGGACCCCGAGGTCCCTCTGCACCGTCGCCTGCTGCAGTTTTTCGCCACGTAAGTAATAGTCCTTCCTACCATTCTTCCTACCAAAGTGGACCACCTCACACTTGCCAACATTAAATTCCATTTGCCATTTCCTGGCCCATTCGCCCAGCCTATCTAGATCCTTCTGCAGACTCTCCACACCCTCCGCACAATTTGCCTTTCCCCCAATCTTGGTGTCATCAGCAAATTTCGACACCCTGCACTCGGTTCCCTCCTCCAGATCATCTATATAAATGGTAAATAGCTGAGGCCCCAGCACCGACCCCTGGGGCACCCCACTAGTCACCAACCGCCAATCCGAATAGCACCCATTGACCCCCAGTCTCTGCCTCCTATTTGACAACCAATCCTCTATCCACGCTAACACCATACCCCCAACTCCATGTCCCCTGACCTTCTGCAATAACCTCTTGTGAGGTACCTTGTCAAACGCCTTCTGAAAATCCAGAAAGACCACATCCACCGGCTCTCCTCTATCCACTGCCCTAGACACATCCTCATAGAACTCCAGTAAATTTGTCAGACACGACTTCCCTTAAATGAAACCGTGTTCGTCTGCCCTATCAAGCAATTCCCTTCAAGATGCCTCGCAATTTCCTCCTTAATGACGGATTCTAACATTTTACCTACCACAGACGTTAAACTAACCGGCCTATAATTCCCTGCCTTTTGCCTGGCACCCTTCTTAAACAACGGCGTAACATTAGCCGTTTTCCAATCTTCCGGCACTTCCCCGGAATCCAGCGACGTCTGGAAAATAACCACCAAGGCATCCACTATAACCTCCGCCATTTCTTTCAGAACCCTCGGATGCATTCCATCCGGTCCTGGCGACTTGTCCACAATCAGCCCCTCCAGTCTGTTTAAGTTATGAAGAGAGGTTGGATAGACTTGGGGTGTTTTAGTTGGATCAGAGAAAACAGAGGGGCAACCTGATTGAGGCGTTCAAGATTATGAGAAACATGGACACAACTTCTGGCTGTTCACCCACTCCCTTCAGAATGCTTTCTGCCCGTTCAGAGACATCCTGAACCGTGGCACCAGGGAGGAGGCAACATACCATCCTGGAGTCTCTTTCATGTCCACGGAAGCACCTATCTGCACCCTTAACAACAATAGAGTCCCCTACAGCTATTGCTCTAGTGCTCTTTGTCCCTCCCTGCTTAACAACAGAGACAGCAGTGGTGCCACTGCTCTGGCTGCTGTTGCTGTTATCCCGATAGGCCATCCTCACAACAATATCCAAAATAGTATACTTATTAAAGAGGGGGAACGACCACAGGGGATTTCTGCTCTTCTAGCAGTCACCCATCTATCTGCCTGCACCTTGGGTGTGACCATGTCTCTAAATCTCCGATCAATGATGCTTTCCATCTCCTTCATGCTCCTAAGTGTATCCAACTGCTGCTCCAACCTATCCATGTGGTCTGTAAGGTGCTGCAAATGGATGCACTTCCTATAGATATAGTCATCAGAGACACTGGAAGCATCATGGATCTCCCACATCCCACAAGTGCAGCACTTAACCCCTCTGTAGTTCCCAGATTTTTTCCATGAAGCCCTTCTTAAACAAAGACACATTTGCCACCCTCCAATCATTAGGCAACTCACCTGTGGCTGATTTAAATATCTGTTACAGGGCCCACAATTTCTTCCCTAAACTCCCACAGCTTCCTGGGATACTTCCTCAGGACCTGATGAAGTGCATCTACCTTGACGTGCTTTGCTTTTGCCTTATCTGCCAAAGCAATCTAACGTCCCCTCTTTGCCCTCCTAATTTTTCTCTTAACTCTACTCTGATATCCTTTCCACTCTTCAAGGGATTCACGTGATCCCAGCTGCCTATGCATATCATATGCCGCCCCCTTCTTCTTGACCAGGGCTTCAACATCCTGAGTTTGGGGAATAAGAAAATACCAGCCTTCCCCTTCACTCTAAAAAGGAATATGCTTACTCTGAACCCAGCTTAACACAATTTTGAAAGCCTCAAACTTAGCAGATGTCCCTTTGTCTGCCTACAGACTCCCTCAATCAACCTTTGAAAGTTCATGTCGGATCCCAACAAAATTGGCCTTGTCCCAATTTAGAATTTTAACTTTTAGGTCAGACCGATCATTCTCCATAGCTATGATACTTAGGTGAGTGGCAGAGCAAAGTGTGCAGAGGATGCTGAAAGTCTGCAAAGGGATATAGATAGTCTAAGTGAGTGGGCAAGAGTCTGGCAGATGGAGTACAATGTTGGCAAACGTGAGATCATCCATTTTGGTAGGAACAGCAGCAAAATGCATTAAAAGAACAAAGAACAGTACAGCACAGGAGCAGGCCCTTCAGCCCTCCAAGCCTTTGCTGCTCATGCGCCCATCTGGACCATTCATTTGTATCCCTCTATTCCCAGTCTGTTCATGTGGCTATCTAGATAAATGGTTCTGCCATTTATTGTATAGCTCCTCCCTACATTCGATCTACCGAAATGCATTACTTTGCATTATCTGGATTAAATTCCATCTGCCATTTCTCCGCCCAATTTTCCAGCCTATATCCTGCTGTATTCTCTGACAATGTTCATCACTCTCTGCAAATCCAGCAATCTTTGTGTCATCCACAACTTACTGATCACACCAGCTATATCTTCTTCCAAATCATTTATATATATCACAAACAGCAGAGGTCCCAGTACAGAGCCCTGAGGAACACCACTAGTCACAGACCTCCAACTGGAAAAAGACCCTTCCACTGCTACCCTCTGTCTTCTATGGCCAAGCCAGTTCTCCACCCATCTAGCTAGCTTATCTTTTATCCTGTGAGATTTAACCTTTTGCACCAGCCTGCCATGAGGGACCTTGTCAAACGCTTTACTAAAATCCATATAGACGACATCCATGGCCCTTCCCTCGTCAATCATTTTTGTCACCTCCTCAAAAAACTCAACCAAGTTTGTGAGGCATGACCTTCCTTGTACAAAACCATGCTGTCCATCACTGATGAGATTATTCCGTTCTAAATGTGCATATATCCTATCTCTAAGAATCTTCTCCAACAATTTCCCTACCACAGATGTCAAGCTCACTGGCCTAAAATTACCCAGGTTATCCTTGCTACCCTTCCTAAATAACAGGACCACATTTGCTATCCTCCAATCCTCTGGGACCTCACTTGTGATGTGGAGATGCCGGCATTGGACTGGGGTAAACACAGTAAGGACTCTGACAACACCAGGTTTAAGTCCAACCAATTTATTTGATAGTAAACGCACAAGCTTTCAGGGTTTTCCCCTTCGTCAGGTGAAGGGAGAGTTCTGGTCTCAGAGCATATAACAGCACAGACAGTTTACATAACTGTCTGTGCTGTTATATGCTCTGTCTGAGGCCAGAAGCTTGTGAGTTTACATCAAATAAATTGGTTGGACTTAAACCTGTTGTCAGACTTCTTACTGTGTTTACCTCCCTTGTGTCCAGTGAAGAGACAAAGATTTCTGTTAGAGGCCCAGCAATTTAATCTCGTCTCCCTGAGCAGTCTAAGGTAGATGCTATCAGGCCCTAGGGAGTCTGTCTTAATGTTTCCTTAAAAAAACCTAACACTTCCTCCCTTGTAATTGAGATCTTTTCTAACAGGTCAACACATCTCTCTGAGACACTACCAGTCAACATGCCCCTCTCTTTTGTGAATATTGATGCAAAGTATTCATTTAGGATCTCACCTACTTCTTTGGGTTCTAAGCATAATTCCCCTCCTTTGTCCCCGAGAGGTCCGAGCCTTTCCCTGACAACCCTCTTGTTCCTAATATATGTATATTATATACAGTAAGAAGTCTGACAACATGTTTAAGTCCAACCATTATATATATATTATATATATATATATGAGGGATTGGAATGCCCTGCCTGCTGCAGTTGTAAATGCGCCTAGTTTGGGGGAGTTTAAGAGATCCGTGGATAGGTTTATGGATGGAAAGGGTTTGGTTTAGGTTAGAGGGTCATTGCTTTTTAACTGGTCGGTGCAACATCGTGGGCCGAAGGGCCTGTTCTGCGCTGTAATGTTCTATGTTCTATATGTATAAAATGCCTTAGGATTCTCCTTAATCCTGTCTGCCAAGAACATTTTGTGACCCAAATTATTTAAATGGTAAATGGTAAAAAATTGTAGCATGCTACTGTGCAGAGGGACCCGGGTATCCTTGTGCAGGAATCACAAAAAGTTGGTTTGCAGGTGCAACAGGTAATTAAGAAGGCAAATGGCAAATGGGGTCGTATTTTATACAGAGGGTGGTGGGGGGCCTGGAATGCACTACCAAGTGAGGTGGTTGAGACAGACATGCTAGGATCATTTAAGACTGGGAATACAGAGATACAAACAGATGGTCTAGTTAGGAACACATGATCGGTGTTGGTTTGGAGGGCCGGAGGGCCTGTTCCTGAGCTGTATTGTTCTTTGGAACGTTGTCCTCCATGTAGAGGGATGGAGTTTAAAAATAGCAAGGTTACGTACAAGGGGTGGTGAGGCCACACCGGTGGCAAGGAGTACTATGTACAGTGTACAGTTTGGTCTCCTTACTTGAGAAAGGATATACTGGCACTAAGGGGGCACAAAGGAGATTCACTAGGTTGATTCTAGAGTTCAGGGGGTTGGCTTATGAGGAGAGACTGAGTAGTCTGGAGCTATACTCATTGGAATTCAGAAGAATAAGGGGAGATCTTATAGAAACATATGAGATTATGAAGGGAATAGATAAGCTAGAAGCAGGGAAGTTGTTTCCACTGGCAGGTGAGACTAGAACTAGGGAGCATGACCTCAAAAGTAAGGGGGAGCAGATTTAGGACCAAAGAACAAAGAACAATGCAGCACAGGAAACAGGCCCTTCGGTCCTCCAAGCCTGCGCCTCTCATGTGTCCAACTAGACCATTCATTTGTATCCCTTCATTCCCAGTCTTTTCATGTGGCTATCCAGATAAGACTTAAACGATCCCAGTGTGTCCACCTCTACCACCTTGCTTAGAACATAGAACACTACAGCACAAACAGGCCCTTCGGCCCACGAGTTGCGCCGATCACATCAACACCTACCAACCTACAGACCTATCTATAACCCTCAATCTCATTAAACCCCATATACTTATCCAGAAGTCTTTTAAAAGACCCCAGCGAGTTCGCCTCCACCACCACTGACGGCAGCCGATTCCATTCACTACAGCCGATTCCATTCACTTGGCTGTGCATTCCAGACCCTGACCACCCTCTGTGTAAAATACGTCCCTCTGACATCTGTGTTAAACCTTGCGCCCCTCACCTTGAACCTGTGACCCACTGTGCTTGTCACCTCCGACCTGGGAAAAAAGTTTCCCACTGTTCACCCTATCTACGCCCAAGTTGAGGAGGAACTTCTTCACCTAAAGGGTTGTGAATCTGTGAAATTCTCTGCCCAGTGGAGCAGTTCAGGCCACCTTATTGAATGTTTTTAAGGCAAGGATAGATAAATTTTTGAGCAGTAAAGGAATAAAGCATTACGGTGAGCCAAGTGGAACTGAGTCCATGAAAAGGTCAGCCATGATCTTATTGAATGGCAGAGCAAGCTTGAGGAGGCAGATGGCCTCCTCCTGCTCTTTGTTCTTATCTTAAAACTAATGGAATTATGGTCACTGGTCCCAAAATGATCCCTTAGAAATATTTCTGTCACCTGCCCTTCCTTATTTTCCAAGAGGAGATCAAGTTTTGCCCTCTCTCTAGTCGTGCTAACTGCATACAAAATGAGAAATTCCTCCTGAATACACTCAAATTTCTCTATCCAAGCCCCTAATGCAATGGCTGTCCCAGTCAATATTCATGTCCCCTATAATTACTATCCTACTTTTCTCAGCGTTATCAGTAACCTCCTTACGTATTTGTTCCTCAATTTCCCGCTGACAATTTGGGAGCCTATACTACTGTCCTATCAAAGTGATCTCCCCTTTCTTAATTCTCAGCTTTACCCATATAGACTCAGTGAGTGAACCCTCAGAAGTACTGCTCTCTTTAAACAAAAACACAACTCCCCCTCCCCTCTTACCTCCTGTTACATAGAAACATAGAACAGTACAGCTCAGTTCAGGCTTTTCGGCCCTCAATGTTGTGTCAACCCACGATCAAGCTATCCCACTCCCTATCGTTCTGGTGTGCTCCATCTGCCTATCCAATAACTGCTTGAAAATTCCTAAAGGTGTCCAACTCCACTGCCACAGCGGACAGTGCATACCACACCCCAACCACTCAGTGAAGAATCTGCCTCGGACATCCCTCCAAAATCTCCCACAATGAACCTTATAGTTATGCCTCCTGGTAATAGCTACATCCAACCGAGGGAAGAGTGGATGTTCAGAGATTATCTATCGTCCTCATCATCGCATAAACTATTAAGTTGCTTCTCATCCTCCTCTGTTCCAAAGAGAAAAGCCCCAGCTCCCTCAAACTTTCCTCATAAGACCTACCCTCCAAACCAAGCAGCATCCTGGTAAATCTCCTCTGCACGCTCTCCAATGCTTCCACATCCTTCTTGTAGTGAGGTGACCAGAACTGCACACAATATTCCAAATGTGGTCTCACCAAGGTCCTATATAGTTGCAGCATAACCCCATGGCTCTTAAACTCAAGCCCCCTGTTAATAAACACTAACATACTACAGCCTTCTTTGCGGCTCTATCCACTTGAGTGACAACCTTCAGAGATCTGTGGATATGAACCCCAAGATCTCTCTATTCCTCCACATTCCTCAGAACCCTCCCATTGACCGTGTAATCCGCATTCAAGTTTGTCAAGAATGGAAAGAGGGTAACCAGTCGATACAGCCATAGAAAATTACAGCTCAGAAACAGGCCTTTTGGCCCTTCTTGTCTGTGCCAAACCATTTTTTGCCTAGTCCCACTGACCTGCACTTGGACCATATCCCTCCACATTCCTCTCATTCCTGAGCCCGTCCAAGCTTTTCTTAAAAGTAACCCCACATTTACCACTTTATCCGGCAGCTCATTCCACACTCCCACCACTCTGCGTGAAGAATCCCCCCTAATACTCCCTTTAAACTTTTCTCCTTTCACCGTTAATCCACGCCCTTTGGTTTTTTTTCTCCTCTAGCCTCAGTGGAAAAAGCTTGCTTGCATTCACTATCTATACCGATCAAAATCTTATACACCTCTATCAAATCTCCCCTCATTCTTCTGTGCTCCAGGGAATAAAGTCCTAACCTATTCAATCTCTCTCTGTAACTCAGCTTCTCAAGTCCCGGCAACATCCTTGTGAACCTTCTCTGCACTCTTTCAATCTTATTTACATCCTTCCTGTAACTAGGTGACCAAAACTGTACACGATACTCTAAATTCAGCCTCACCAATGCCTTATGTAACCTTAACATAACACTCCAACTTTTATATTCGATACTCCGATTTATAAAGGCCAATGTACCAAAAGCGCCCCTTACAACCCTATCCACCTGTGATGTCACTTTTAGGGAATTTTGTACCTGTATTCCCAGATCCCTCTGTTCAACTGCACTCTTCAGAGTCCTACCATTTACCCTGTACGTTCTACTTTGGTTTGTCCTTCCAAAGTGCAATACTTGTAATGTGTTGTATTTGGACTTCCAGAAGTTTGACAAGATACTTCACAAAAGGTTTCATAAGATAAGAGCCCAGGATGCTGGAGGTAGCATATTGGCAGGAAACAGTGAGTGGAGATCAGGGGTTCTTTCTGCATTCAAGTTTGTCTTACCAAAATGAATCACCTTGCACTTATCAGGGTTAAACTCCATCTGCCACTTTTCTGCCCAGCTCTACATCCTATAGCATCTGCACCCTGAAACATCGAGTTGCCAGTCCTGTCCCTCCCTTAGCCATGTTTCAGTAATTGCTATAAATATCCCAGGCACAGGTACCCATCCATGCCCTGAGTTAATCTGCCTTGCCCGTCAGGATATGTATGACCATCAGATTAGATCAGGTTTGGCTGCATGTCCTGGGCCACAAAATATGCCTTGGCTGAGGAACTAAAAGATTACAGTATTCATTTTTTTAAAACCATGTTACCATTTTGTAACATGCATCTTAGAAAAAAGTTAAGTACTTCAGGATTGATTAAAGCTAAAGGAATGAGATAATAGATTTACAAAATAACTTCAATTTCATTTGTTTAAAGATACAAGACAAAATTAAAAATAACTAAACTATTACAATGATGTGTTCTCACCATAATCAAAATCACTGATGTAATTTTCTTCCACAGAAGATTGCTCTGCCACACTTATAGCAGCTGCTCTGTGTAATTCATCCTGAATTGAAAATAATATACAAAATAATATTTTTTCCTATAGACGTGTATATAGACTTATCAAATTTGCAAACAAGTTATTTTTATGGGCAGAGACATTGGTGAATATAATCTTGTTTCAAAATACCAAAAAATAGCTTTGATAATTTTGGTGTCCAAAATTCCTACGGGGTATTACAGAAAATTAATAGCAGCGCATTTGGAAAATCATAATCTAATCAAGCAGAGTCAGCGTGGCTTCATGAACGGAAAATCATGTCTAATTTAGAGTTTTTCTAGGAAATCTCAGTCAGAATGGATAGAGGGTAACCAGTTGTATTTGGACTTCCAGAAGTTTGACAAAATACTTCACAAAAGGTTTCATAAGAGCCCATGATGTTGGAGGTAGCATATCGGCATGGATAGAGAATTGGCTAATTGGCAGGAAACAGCAAGTGGAGATCAGGGATTCTTTTTCAGGTTGATACCCTATAATCAGTGTGGTTCCATAGCTGGGACTGCATCAGTTTACAAAATATATTAATGGCTTCGAGGAAAGAAGTGAACGTACTGTAGCCAAATTTACAGATGACAAAACTAGTAGGAAAGGAAAATTACAAGAACACAAGAACATAAAAACTAGGAGCAGGAATAGGCCATCTGGCCCCTCAAGCCTGCTTTGCCATTCAATAAGATCATGGCTGATATTTTTGTGGACTCAGCTTCACTTACCTGCCCGCTCACCTTTACTCTTCAAAAATTTATCTACAAACAAATGGAGTATAATGTGGGAAAATTGAAATTGCTTATTTTGGAAGGGAGAACAAAAGAACAGTTTTATTTAAATGGAGACAAACTAAAAACTTGCAACACAAAAGGACTTGAGGAGTACTTGTGCACGAAACACAGAAAACTAGCACACAGGTGCAGAGATAATCACAAAAGCTAATGGAATGTTGGCCCTTATTTCAAGGGTGTTGGAGTATAAGAGTAGGGAGGTCTTGCTGATACTGGTGAGACCACATCTGTAGTAATGTAGTCCTCTTACTTAAGGAAAGATTTTTTGATTGGAGGCAATTCAGAGAAGGTTTACTAGATGCTCCCCGGTGTGGGGATATTGTCTTTTGAGGAGAGATTAAACAGGTTGGGACTCTACTCATTGGAATTTAGAAGAATGAAACGTGATCTCATTGAAATATATAGGATTCTTGAGAGGCTTTACAGAGTAAATGCTAGTCTTAGACTCTCCCATATGTTTCCCCTCATGGGAGAGTCTCGGACCAGAGGACAGAATAAGTCTCAGAATAAAGTGGTGCCAATTTAATACTGAGTTGAGAAGAAATTTCTTCTCTCAGAGCATTGAGAGTCTTTGGAACTCCTTGCCACAGAGAGCTGTGGGGATAGAGTCTTTGTGTATATTTAAGGCTGAGATAGATTTTTGATCCCTAAGGGGAGCAAGGATTATAGGGAAAGGATAGGAAAATAGACATGAGGAATGTGGGATCAGCCATGATCCTATTGAATGGCAGGGCAGGCTCAAGGAGTCAAATGGCCTGCTCCTGTTCCTATTTCCTTTGGTCTTATGGTCTAAAAATATGTACTCCAACTCCACTTCAATGGTAGACAGAAGGGAACCAGTGGATGTGGTGTTTTTAGATTTCCAAAAGACGTTTGATAAGGTACCTCATAAAAGGTTGCCACAGAAGGTTAGGGTGCACGGAGTTGGGGGAGAAGGTGTTAGCATGGATAGAGGATTGGCTGTCTAATAGGAAGCAGAGAGTTGGTATCAATGGGTGCTGTTTTGGTTGGCAGTTGGTGACTAGTGGAGTGCCGCAAGGATCGGTGCTGGGGCCTCAACTGTTTACCATTTATCTAGATGACCTGGAGGAGAGGGCTGAGTGTAGGGTGACGAAATTTGCTGGTGACACGAAGATGAGTGGAAAAGCAAATTGCGTGGAGGGTGTGGAAAGTCTGCAGAGAGATCTGGATAGGCTGAGCGAGTGGGTGAGGACCTGGCAGATGGAGTATAATGTCAGCAAGTGTGAGGTTATCCACTTTGACAGAAATAATAGGAGGGATTATTATTTAAAAGGCAAAAAGCTGCAGCATGCTATGGTGCAGAGGGACCTGGGGGTCCTTGTGCATGAGTCACAAAAACCCAGTCAGCAGGTGCAGCAGGTGATCAAGAAGGCAAATGGAATGTTGGCCTTTATAGCAAGGGGGATAGAATATAAAAGTAGGGTGGTCTTCCTGCAACTGTACAGGGTACTGGTGAGGCCGCAGTTGGAGTACTGTGTGCAGTTTTGGCGTCACACTTGTGGAAGGATATATTGGCCTTGGAGGGAGTGCAGAGGAGGTTCACTAGGCTGACACAGGAGATGAGGGGGTTGGACTATGAAGAGAGACTAAATAGACTGGGTCTGTACTCGTTGGAGTTTAGAAGGCTGAGGGGGGAATCTTATGGAGACGTATAAGATAATGAAGGGGATGGATAGGGTAGAGGTAGAGAGATTCTTCCCCCTTAGAAAGGATAGCAGGACTAGGGGACACAGCCTCAAGATAAGGGGGGGCGCAGTTTAGATCCGAGTTGAGGAGGAACTTCTTCACTCAAAGGGTGGTGAATCTCTGGAATTCTCTGCCCATTGAAGTGGTGGAGGCTACCTTGCTGAATATATTTAAGTCACGGGTAGATAGGTTTCTGATAGACAGGGGAATTAAGGGTTATGGGGAGAAAGTGGAAAAGTGGAACTGATCCACTTCAGATCAGCCATGATCTTATTGAATGGTGGGGCAGGCTCGAAGGGCTAGATGGCCTACTCCTGCTTCTATTTCTTATGTTCTTATTAAATAAAACAATACATTCTTACTTTTCTGAGACAAAGGGGTCAATGCTGATTTTAGTTTTCTGAAGTTCACATGCATCTGTGATAATTCTTCGTTCAAACATAGTCAAGTATTCTACTGGTTGGTCTAGTACAAACTGATTTCAGTTTTACTCTCTGAACAATCTCAGAAGAGCTATGATAGATCATTGTAACATAATCTTGAAAACAGTTGGCCAAAATTCATTAACTGCTGATTACTTATAAGTTAATGATACCCGATCACATGGAATTAAAAATATCAATGAGAGGCCTGTGATTTCTAGGTTAAAACATAAAGATTCAATAGAAATTCAAAAGACAGTGTTCAGTTGTTTCAGTGTCATAACCATACTTTTGTTCCATTTGTGGGCAGATTGCATGAATGCTAAGGCTAATAACACAGTATTAAAGAAAAATGATTAAAAAAAGGAACACAACTATACAATTGCTTTTGATAGTAATTGCTCTTTTTTATTTACTGGTTGATTCCCTGTGAATCAACCAGTAAATGCCAATGCAATCTCTTCAAAGCTCCCAAGCAGGCTCAATGTGTAGGAACACTTGTTGCTTTTTGAGATTATTTGGGAACTGATTTTCTGTTCTGTTGGACGTTTCTCTAAATGAACACATTCTTGGGGAGAAGCAGATTTACTGAAGAGCAGGGAGGAAAATAAACAGGAAATATTGTTGCTCAACTAATTTTTTCAGACAGAGTGGACATGTACACCAAGGCAATACTAGACTACAAATTGAAAATCTGAACTTGGGTAATGGGCATAAAAGTTGCAGATGACACTAAACTTGGAAATGGAGTAAGCAGTGGACCTGAAAGGACAGAGTGACAAATCGGCAGATACATGGCAGATGGGGAGATAGTAGCACTGTGATAAGCCCACTAGATAAGTAATCCAGAGGCCTAGACTAATGCAAATTCCACAAAAGCAGCTGGTGAAAGTTAGATTCAATTAACAAATTCAATTATTTAGTAAATCTGGAATTGAAAGTTCTACGTACCCATGAGGATATTAGATATTACAGGCTATAAGATTAAAAGTGACGACAAAAACTGTTAAGACGATTACAGTTTTGTGACTGTGGACAGTATTCAATTCTGTGACCGATATTTAGTTAAACATGGACCTCAATACTTGGGATACTTCAAAGATTTGTGAAGTTTACAAAGCTCGTTATTTAAGACGAACCAAACATTTGAGGACAATGGAATTTCTATACTATTTTCCTAATGTCATATTGAGTAAACGTTTGAAATATTTGACTTCAAGTTTGGGCAAATAAGAGTGAATGGCCATTGTATTGTGGTGGTCTGGACCTTACAAGTGTTAATCCCACAGTCATTTGATTGGAACTTTCAGGGGCTGCAGTATGACACTACTCATACAATCAAATCTGGCAGAACAAAAATCTGAAACATTTGAAACAGTTGAACCATAGCTAAAAGTCTTCCAATCCAAGCTTGCAAGTCCTCCCAAAAATTAATCTCCTGGCTACAAGGGGCTTCAGATTCATGAGTTATTTGCTTCTAAAATAGTTTCACTGCAAATAAAGTATCAAACGTACTAAGAAGGGATCAGACCTGCACCAACATAGAAGGTGGAATTTTCCCATCCTGTCCATTGCAGGAACAGAGAATCTAGCCGAAAACAAAGCAAAAATCGGATTCTTACCAGCGTGAAAACAGTTCGCAGTTCCCCTGATGGCAGGTTGCATGTCCCACTGAGAGCTGACGAGAGTACTATTTGCATTTATTAGCATCTCATGAATGGTTATTAAATATGCTTCTTACTGAATTATGTGCCACCTTCCCATCTTGTGCAAGTAGGAAGTCATGCCTGTCAAGTTTAAAAAGTGGAGTAAACAGTGGCTGGACATCGCTTTGTTCACAACTTTGAGGTGAGTGCAATATGCATAGCCCACCTGCCACAAGACTGCACCAGTCGTGTTGTGATATCAGTGGAATGGCACACTGCGGGGCATGTGTAGGGTTGGCCTGCCTCCCGTGGGTGGCTCCGTAAGACATCACTTTGCAGTGGTACTCAGAGGGCTGCGCTCTCAGAGACTAGTATTTCAACAGGTGTAGTGGAGAGGATGTATTGAGGATACTGGTTAACAGGGTCGATATAGGTGGCATGGGGCAGGAGACATTGAAAGGAGTATGGGAAGGAAGTGGGTTGATGGCAGGCAGAGGGGAGCCGAGGGGTGGGAATCTGAAGTCTGTCAAAGGAAACTGAAATGCTGAAAAACAAGGGATAGATGTCACATGTATGACTAGGAGGGGATGTTTGCAGATTCAGGAATAAGAACTCCATGTGCATTAGTGTGGCACAATGGGTGGGTCACACTGCGATTCCTTTCCCACTCCCTTCACATTAACGAATCTGTGCAGTGTTCAGTCATGTAGACAAAGAAGAACTAATTGAAAGTCACAGTCCTTGGTTTGGGGCCAGCAGTTTGGAGTCAGAGAGTAGAGACACTTCTTGGGTTCACAGTCAGGAATGAAAGTGTAGAGACAGTTCTTGGGTTCTATGGCCCTCACAGTTAAGAGTGACTGCAGACAGTACTGGGATGCAGCAGGCCATGCACGGCACACGCATTGTACTCCCACCCCAGGGAAGAGCAAGTGCTGGTACTTATATGGGATAATGCACAACTTGATATGTCCTTTTGGTTCTGCATTGGTGTGGGATGATAATGTACATGGAAGAGTTAGAGTTAGTGCATTAGACCTATATTTAGGGAAAAGAGAATAAGGAGTGGTGGAGTGATGACAGTGAGAGGGGGAGCATCGAAGCTGTCTTGAAACAATAGTGTAGGAGCACCATCTTGAACTCTTGAAATAATGGCATGGTTATAAATTGAAAATAGAAGGAAATCTGTATGGGAGGAGATGGGGGTCTGATCTGACACAATCTGCAAACAGTAAGGGATAAGGGTGAAGTGGTCTTTTCTGGGGATCTAACTTTGTATTTAACTTTGAGCGAGAGTTGAGAGAAAGTAGGATGACCTTCCTGAGAAGGCTGCCATTGCAATCTTTTGATGTGCTGTATCACAGTCATTGCATTCCAAGGTTAACACACATCTCAGCTGGGGAAACTGAAGATGTGTGGTCGAATACGTTGATCAGGTATACCCGCAACAGAAATGTTCTCTCGCTACATCCATCCTTGCAGCCAAAAATGAGAGCAGTTTTACTGGATTGGCTGATAGACGTTAGTTATCACAGCCCTTTACTTGGTCTTCTATCAGAATTATTCAGCATTCTTTGCTGTTAAATCCTAAATAATTCTGATAAGATGTGTACTATTGCATTTGTTTTAACAAAGTCCAGATTTAAGGGCACAAGCTTCAGGGATTTACAGAAGAACACAAGAAATAGGAGGAGTAAGCCATCTAGCCCTTCGAGCCTGCCCCACCATTCAATAAGATCATGGCTGATCTGAAGTGGCTCCGTTCCACTTTCCCGCCTTCTCCCCATAACCCTTAATTCCCTTGCCTACCAAAAATCTATCTACCCGTGTCTTAAATATATTTAGCGAGGTAGCCTCCACCATTCCAGAGATTCACCACCCTTTGAGTGAAGAAGTTCCTCCTCAACTCCATTCTAAACTGCGCCCCCCCGCCCCCCCCTACTTATCTTGAGGCTGTGCCCTCTAGTCCTGCTATCCTTTCTAAGCAGGAAGAATCTCTCTACCTCTACCCTATCCATCCCCTTCATTATCTTATACGTCTCTATAAGATCCCCCCTCATCCTTCTAAACTCCAATGAGTACAGACCCAGTCTATTCAGCCTCTCTTCATAGTCCAACCCCCTCATCTCTGGTATCAGCCTAGTGAACCTCGTCTGCACTCCCTCCAAGGCCAAAATATCCTTGCGCAAGTGCGGCGACCAAAACTGCACACAGTACTCCAGCTGCGGCCTCACCAGTGCCCTGTACAGTTGCAGCAAGACCTCCCTGCTTTTATATTCTATCCCCCTTGCTATATAGGCCAGCATCCCATTCGCTTTCTTGATCACCTGCTGCGCCTACAGACTGGGTTTTTGCAACTTATGCACAAGGACCCCCAGGTCCCTCTGCACCGTAGCATGCTGCAGCTCTTCACCCTTTAAATAGTAATCCCGCCTACTATTATTCCTGCCAAAGTGGCACACTTTGCTAACCTTACACTTGCTAACATTATACTCCATCTGCCAGGTCCTCGCCCACTCGCTCAGTCTATCTAGATCCCTCTGCAGACTTTCCACACCCTCCACACAATTTGCTTTTCCACTTATCTTTGTGTCATCAGCAAATTTCGACACCCTACACTCAGCCCCCTCCTCCAGATCATCTATATAAATGGTAAATAGCTGAGGCCCCAGCACGGATCCCTGTGGCACTCCACTAGTCACCAACCGCCAATCAAAATAGCACCCACTGATACCAACTCTCTGCCTCCTATTAGACAACCAATCCTCTATCCACGTTAACACCTTACCCCCAACTCCATGCCCCCTAACCTTTTGAAGCAATCTTTTGTGCAGCACCTTATCAAACGCCTTTTGAAAATCTAGAAACACCACATCCACGGGTTCCCCTCTGTCTACCGCACTAGTCACATCCTCATAGAAATCCAATAAATTCGTCAAACACGACTTCCCCTTAACGAATCCGTGCTGCATCTGCTCTATCAAACAATTCTTCTCAAGGTGCCTCGCTATTTCTTCTTTGATGACGGATTCAAGCATTTTTCCAACAACAGACGTTAAACTAACCAGCCTATAATTCCCTGCCTTTTGCCTGCTACCTTTTTTAAACAGCGGCGTAACACTAGCCGTTTTCCAATCTTCCGGCACTTCCCCGGAATCCAGCGAAGTTTGGTAAATAATCACTAAGGCGTCCACTATCACCTCTGCCATTTCCTTCAAACCCTGGGACGCATTCCATCCGGTCCTGGGGACTTGTCCACCATCAGTCCCACTAGTTGATCAAGCACTACCTCTCTAGTGACAGTAATCACATTCAGGCCCTCAACTCCTACCATCCTTCTATCTTTAATACCCGACAAACTATTCGCGTCCTCCTCCGTGAAGACCGAGGCAAAAAACTTATTTAAGGCCTCAGCCATTTCCTCATCTCCCACCACTAAATCCCCCCTCTCATCCTCTAAGGGTCCAACATTCACTCTAGCCAGTCTCCTCCTCTTCATATATTTATAAAAACTCTTACTGTCCTTTTTTATATTTAGTGCTAGTTTAGCTTCATTGTCTATCCTTCCTTTCAACTTCTTCTATCAACTTCTTAGTCAATCTTTGTTGATTTTTAAACCTCTCCTAATCTTCTACTTGCCCACTACTTTGAGCCACTCTAAACACATCAGCTTTTAATTTAATACTCTCCTTTATTTCCTTCGATAACCACGGCTGATTATCCCTTCTCCTACATTCCTTCTTTACTATTGGAATATATTTCTGCTGAGCACCGAAAAAGATCTCCTTAAAGATCCTCCACTGTTCCTCAGCAGTCCGAACCGACCAGTCTGCGCCCCCAATCTACATTTGCCAATTCCTCTCTCATCCTATTGTACTCCTCTCTGTTCAAACAGAGGGCACAGGTCCGGGACCCTACTTTCTCATCCTCCATCTGCATCAAAAACTCAACTATACAATGATCGCTCGTCCGAAGAGGATCCCTCACAACAAGATCCCCAATTCTACCTGCCTCGTTGCATAACACCAGATCTAAGATAGCTCGCTCCCTCGTCGGTTCCATCTCACACTGTTCAAGGAAACTATCCCGGCAGCATTCCAAGAACTCTTCCTCAAGCCCACCGCGTCCGACATGGGTCAACCAATCAATATGTAGATTGAAATCCCCCATAATTATCGCCGTTCCATTTCTACACGCATCATTTATTTGCTTGTTTATAGTCCACCCCACCTCCAAGTTATTATTTGGGGGCCTATAGACCACACCCACCAGCATCTTCCTCCCCTTACTGTTCCTTATCTCCACCCACAACGATTCCACGTTCTGCTCTTTGGAGCCTATAGCTTCCCTTACTACCGCCCTGATATTATCCTTAATTAACAGAGCTACCCCACCCCCTTTTTCCTCCCATCTATCCTTCCTAAACACTTGATAGACCTGGACATTCAGCTCCCAGTCCCTAACACCCTGCAACCACGTTTCTGTAATGGCCACCATATCCATTTGTGCTGATCTGCGCCACCAGCTCATTCACTTTGTTCCGAATGCTTCGTGCATTCAGATAAAGTGTCTTTATCCCAGCCTTTATCTGGACCCTATTTGAAGGAACGCTACCAACCTTTCTCATGCCCCCTACTCCTATTATTGGGACATCCTTATCATTTTCCCGTGCCTGTACCCTCTCTTTTACTTTAGACATTGTAATTTCTCCCACCCCTGCACCCTCCCCCCCTCCCCCCCTCCCCCATTAGTTTAAAGCCCTATCTACAGTCCTAGTTATATGATTCGCCAGGACTCTGGTCCCAGCACGGTTCAGACCAAGACCATCCCATCTGAACAGGTCCCACCTGCCCCAATACTGGTGCCAATGCCCCATAAATTCAAACCCATTCCTCGCACACCAATCCCTGAGCCACCCACTCATCTCTTTAATCCTATTTACCCTACGCCCATCTGCACGTGGTTCAGGTAGTAATCCAGAGACAACCACCTTGTTGGTTCTGCTTTTTAATTTCATTCCCAGCTTTTCATACTCCCTCTGCAGATCCTTAGTTCCCATTTTGCCTATGTCGTTGGCACCCACATGTACCACAACGACCGGATTCTCACCCTCCCACTCCAGGTTCCTCTGCAGCCCAGATGAGACATCCTGGACCCGAGCACCAGGCAGACAACACACCCTTCTGTATTCTTTATCCCTGTCACAAAGAACAGTGTCTGTACACCTAACTACACTATCCCCAATTACCACTACCTTCCTCTTTACCTCTTCCTCTTTGTCCTGTGTCTGCACCACTGTACCGTGGGCAGTTTGCTCATCAGCCTTACAGCCGTCATCCTTGTCCACACTGGGAACAAGAACCTCAAACCTGTTGCGCAGATTGAGAAGCTGATGCCTTTGGGTCCCCCCCTCCTTGAATGATATATGTGAGACTTTGAATGAAACCACTCTTAAAAATACTCCTTTGTGCACTATATTTAAAGAAAAAGACTTGTACAGCCCTTTTCATGACTATCAGACATCCCAAAATGCTTCACAAACAATGAAGCACTTTTTGAAATACGATCACATTGTCATAGGAAATGTGGCAGCTAAGTCTATACAGTAACCTCTCACAAACTGCAATGAGACAATGATCAGATAATGTTTGTTTTTCTTGATGGATAGACAGTAGAAGGGGATAACACCCCTGCTATTGGGTAGTACAGTGGTTAACATTGCTGTCTCATAGCACTAGGGACTTGGGTTCAAATCTGGTCTTGGGTGACTGTGTGGGGTTTGCATGTCTTCCTCGTGTCTGCATGGGTTTCCTCTAGGTGCTCTGGTTTCCTCCCACAATCCAAAGATGTACAGGTACGGTTAATTGGCCAAGGTAAATTGTCCCTCAGTGTCAGCGAGATTTGCAGAGTAAATACATGACATTACGCTCTTTTCCAAAATAGGGATGTTTTGCATCTGCTGGAGAATCATAGAATCTCTACAGTGCAGAAAGCAGCCATTCGTCCCATCAAGCCTGCACTGACAGCAATCCCACTTAGGCCCTATCCCTGTAATCTCACTTATCTACCCCACTAATTCCTCTAACCTACACATCCCAGGACACCAAGGGGCAACTTAGTCTGTCCAATGTGCCTAACCTGCACATCTTTGGGCTGTGGGAGGAAACCAGAGCACCCAGAGGAAATCAATGCGGACACAGGGAGAATGTTCAAACTCCACACAGACAGTGACCCAAGCTGGGAATCGACCCGGGTCCCTGGAACTGTGAGGCAGCAGTGCTAATCACTGCGGCACTGTGCCACCCAGAAGGCAGAAGGGGTGCCAGTTTAATGTCTCATCCAGAACCAACAACAGTGCAAAGCTCTCTCAGTGCTGCAATGGGCTGTCATATTTGCTAAGAAGCAAACCCCCATGCCTACACGCAGCAAGACCTGGACAACATCAAGGCTTACTTGAGCTGATGAGTGATATTTGCAAGACACTGGCCATGCCCAGCAGGAAAGTTTAGCCAACTCCACTTGTGTTACCTTTGCCAAATCTCTAACCATCAACATCATAGGGCAGAGTTTGACCAGAAACTCAGAGAAGCCACATGAATGCTTTGATTTGTAGAACAGATCAGAAACTGGGTATTCTGTGAAAAGAGGCCTACCTTCTGACTTCCAGAAACTTCTCCAAAAAGCACAAGTCAGGAATGCAATAACACAAGGAATGTTCTGCGGACGGTGAAGGCTTACTAGGCTAATCCCTGGGATGGACTGTCATATTAGGGAAACTAAGTCAGTTAGGATTATATTGATTGGAGTTTAGAAGAATAAGAGGGGATCTCATAGAAACTTATAAAATATAAGATTAGACAGGGTAGATTCAGAAAGAACGTTCCTGATGTTGGAGCAATCCAGAACTAGAGGTCATAGTTTGAGGATAAGAGGTAAAGCTTTTAGGATTGAGGTGAGGAGAAATTTCTGCACCCGTAGAGTTTAATTAAAACTGTGAAATTCACTACCACAAAATGTAATTGAAACCAAAACCAAAATTTCGGAAAGAAATTAGATTTGACTTTTGGGGCTAAAGGGGTCAAGGGACGTGGGAGTGGGGAAGATGGGATCAGGGTATTAAATTCGATCATCAACCATGATCAAAATCAATGGTGGGGCAGGCTTGAAGGGCTGAATGACCTAATTCTATTTTCTATGTAAAAATGCAAATTACTGTGGGTGCTGGAATCTGAAACCAAAAGAGAAAATGCTCGAAAATCTCAGCAGGTCTGGCAGCATTTGTAAGGAGACAAAAGAGCTGACATTTCAAGTCTAGATGACCCTTTGTCTATTTTCTATATATGTTTCAGTGGGTCATACATCAGCTGTGGAGAGAGAGAGAGAAAAACCAAGTTGATGTTTCAGGATGCAATGCTCTTGTCTGAATGGAAGCAGCTGCAACAACACAGAAGCTCAAGACCATTCAGGCCTGAGCAGTCTGCTTTACCAATAGCCCATTCACCACCTTAAACAGTCACTCTCCATCATATGTTCCATAGTGCATACTGCAGCTATCCACAGGATGCACTACATTCTTCCACCAAGTCTCCTACAGCTGCAATCTCTAATACCTTGAAGGATAAGGGTGGCAGGTACATGGGAATGCAGCCATCTCTAAATTCAACTTCCAAATCACACGCTCTGTCTGTCATTCGTTGCAGAATTAAACTCCTAAAGCTCCCTTAATAGTGCCCTAAAAACACAGACTGTAGCTGTTCAAGGAGGTGGCTAACCGCCACCATCTCAACAGCAACTGGGGAAGAGGAATAAGTACTTGCTAGTGCCCATATACCAAGAATTAATGTTATAAATGTGCAAGGTGATTTGATTTTAGTGATTGTCCCTGATTTGTTTCAGCTGCAACAGTTCGGCTCTGTTCTGGGCATTTTGACATTTGGATTCAAGTACAGAGACTAGATGAGTGCACAGATGATTTTGTGGCAGTTATTTTTCAACAATGAAGGGTTGGCGGAGGGAAGAAGATAAAATCACCTTAAAACATTCTCTTTCTCCTCGATTGGTGCACCTGAGCTGCCATCATATACTATTTCTTCAGTAGCAACCATAATTCCATAACATTTTGGGTAGTCATGGATAGGGACAACAAGAACGCCCAGAAAATTCCACCCATAAGAGCTGAGACTCCCAGAGACTGGGAGTAACTCACCCCGATTTTGCAAAGCTTGCTCACCATGTATGAGGTACATGTGAGATGGAATATTGTCTACTTATCCAGATCAGTTCAGCTCCAACAACGATAAGAAGCTCAACACTATCCAAGACAAAGCAGCCCGCTTGATTCGCATCCCATCCACCGCCATAAAAGTTCACTCCCTGGTGCGTCATGTGTAATTTTAAGTACCATACTTCAGTAAAATGTCAAGGCATCAGAAAAGATGCAGAGGAGATTTAGCACAATAGGACCAGGGTGAAGGACTTCATTTTTGTGAACATAGAACATTACAGCGCAATACAGGCCCTTCGGCCCTCGATGTTGCACCAACTGATGGAACCAATCTAATGACCCTCTAATCATAGAACATAGAATAAACTCGAAAAGCTGGGACTGTTTTCCTTAGAGCACAAAAGGCCAAAGTGAGATTTGATAGAATTTGTACAACTACTGGACAATAAAGTGCCATACCTGAAACTTAGATTGTCTAGAAACTTCAGGATTTTTCATGTAGACTAAAGTAGTCCCAAAATTCTCTTCGTCAGACATTATGTTAGTAATTACAAGATCTACAAGAAACAAATACAGAATTTAAATTTGATGCAAATTCAATATCAAAGCACTGTAAGTTGCTATTTTCATTGTGAAACAATACAAAATATTGGCAAACAACGTGGAATGGATCGGTTAAAGTCTTTCCCATATTTTCTCAACCTTAAGAACAAAGTAAGGTTAAGGAATATGAAAATTCTGTTTTCTTCAGGTTCGTGGATGATAATATGTTAAAAGATACCGTGTAAAATAGCTGGAGTAATTATTTTATCAGTTTAAATATAGTATCCAGTGAAATATGGGCGCAGTGATTAGCATGGCAACCTCACAATGCCAGGGACTCTGGTTTGATTTCCAGCTTGCACATCTGCGAGGATTCTGCACATTCTCCACTTATCTGCATGAGTTTCCTCCCATAGGCTGAAAGACATGCTGGTGAGGTTCATCGGTCATGCTAAATTCTCCTCAGTGTACGCGAACACGCTAAGGAGTGTGGCGACTAGGAGATTTTCCCAGTAACTTAATTGCAGTGTTAATGTAAACCTATTTGTGACACGAATAAACAAACTTAAACTTAGTACGCTATGAAAACAGTTCAAATGAAATTAGATATGGAACACAATAAGGTTATTTATTGGGAAATCTGTGGATTTACAGTTTACGTAATGGTACCATTATTGTATCCCCTTAACGTGACCTAATCATAATGTTAAAGAAGTGTTGATGACATCAATGGCTTAAGGAATAAGGGAAAACTGTTTTAACTCTGCATTGGCAGTCTGTCCATCTATTTTGTCACAGATTAAAAATCCCAAAGCAGTGACAATGGATGATGAATTTATGAAAATTATACCTTTTTTCATTGCTCTCTTCTATATGTAAAAAAAAGGACACCATCATGGCCCACACTGAGTTGATGACAGAAACCTTTTCTCTCTTACACTTCATAGTCATGGCAACTAGATTCAGGTCCTTCGAGCCTGCTCCCTTCGCCATTCACTTCGATAATGGATGATTATCAAATTCAATATCCCGATCCTCCCCCTTCTTCCCATATCCCTTTAGACCCAAGAGTCATATCTAATTTCTACTTGAAATCAGACAATGTTTTGGCCTCAACTACATTCTGTAGTAGTGAATTCTACACATTCTTCACCCTCTGGGTGATGAAATTTCTCCTCATCTCAGTTTTAAAAGGATTACCCCTTATCCTCAAACTATGATCGCAAGTTCTGGACTCCCCCACCATTAGGAACATTCATTCTGAATCTAGCCTGTCTAACCCCGTTAGAATTTTATAAGTTTCTATGAGATCCCCTCCCGCTCTTCTAAACTCCAGTGAATATAATCCTAACTGACTTAGTCTCTGCTCATATGACAAACATACCATCCTATGAATCAGCTTGGTAAACCTTCGCTGTACTCCCTCAAGCAGCAAGGACATCAATTCTCAGATAAAGACACCAAAACTGCACACAATATTTCAATGCTCTAGACAATTGCAGCAAAACACCCCTTTCCCGATTCCTCTTGCTATCAAGGCCAACGTACTATTTGCCTTCTTTACTGCCTGCTGTACCTGCGTACTTAGAGGACAAAGAAAAGTACAGCACAGGAACAGGCCTCTTTACCCTCCAAGCCTGCTTCAATCATGCCTGTTAAACTAAAACCATATGCACATCGAGTCTGTATCCTTTCATTCCCATTCTATTCATGTATTCATCTCGTTGCCCCTTAAATGCCACTATTGTACCTGCTCCCACCACCTACCCAGGCAGTGCATTCCAGACATTCACTACCTTCTGTGTAAAATACTTGCCTCGCACATCCCGTCTAAACATTTCACCATGCACCTTAAACCTACATCCCTAGCACTTGACTTTTCTAAGTTAGGAAACAGCATGTAACTCCACTCTGTCCATGCCACTCAATCTTGCAAACCTCTATCAGGTCACTCCTCAACATCCATCATTCCAGTGAGAACAAACCAAGTTTATCCAACCTCTCCCACAGCTACTAATACCCTCCAAACCAGGCAACAACCCTTTCTGTACCCTCTCCAAAGTGTCCACATCATAGAACATTGAACACCACGGCACAAACAGGCCCTTCAGCCCACAAGTTTCACCAATCACATCTACACCTACAAGCCATAGAACTATCTGTAACTCCCAATCCCATTAGATCCCATATACTCATCCAGAAGTCTTTTGAAACACCCCAGCGAGTTCGCCTCTACCACCACCGACAGCAGGCGATTCCACTCACTCACCACTCTCTGAGTGAAAAACTTACCCCTAACATCTCCTCTGTACTTGCTTCCCAGCACCTTAAACCTGTGTCCTCTTGTAGCGACCATTTCAGCCCTGGGAAATAGCCTCCGAGGATCCACCCTATCTATTCCTCTCAGCATTTTGTAAACCTCTAGCAGGTCGCCTCTCAACCTTCGTCTCTCCAGGGAGAAGAGACCTAACTCCCTCAACCTATCTTCATAAGGCATGCCTTCCAATCCAGGCAACATCCTTGTAAATCTCTTCTGCACCCTCTCAACAGCTTCCACATCCTTCCTGTAGTGAGGCGACCAGAATTGCACACAGTATTCCAACTGGGGTCTGACAAAGGTCTTATAAAGTTGCAGCATTACCTCCCGACTCCCAAACTCAATCCCTCGATTAATGAAGGCCAGTACACCATACGCCTTCTTGACCACATTCTCCACCTAAGAGGCTGATTTAAGAGTCCTATAGACCCGGGCCCCAAGATCCCTCTGCTCTTCAACACAGCTAAGACTCCTACCCTTGATATTGTACTTCTGCATCCCATTGATCCTGCCAAAATGGACCACTACACATTTATCCGCGTTGAAGTCCATCTGCCACTTCTCCGCCCAGTCTTGCATCCTATCTATGTCACACTGCAACTTCTGACATCCCTCCAGGCTATCCACAACACCACCAACCTTCGTATCACTGGCGAACTTACTAACCCATCCCTCCACTTCGTCATCCAGGACATTTATGAAAACGACATTTATGAAAACGACATTTATGAAAACGACATTTATGAAAGTGGTCCTAGAACAGATTCCTGGGGCACTCCACTGGTGACCGACCTCCATGCAGAAAAAGACCCATCCACAACCACTCTCTGCCTTCTGCAGGCAAGCCAGTTCTGGATCCACAAGGCCAAAACCCCTTGGATCCCATGCCCTCTCACCTCCTCAACAAGTCTTGCATGGGGGACCTTATCAAACGCCTTGCTGAAGTCCATGTAAACCTTGTCCACTGCTCTTCCTTCGCCAAGGTGTTCAGTCACATTTTCAAAGAACTCAACTAGGCTCGTAAGGCACGACCTGCCCTTGACAAAGCCGTGCGGACTATTTCTGATCATTCTAAACTTCTCCAAATGCTCATAAATCTTGTCCCTCAGAATCCTCTCCATCAACTTACCAACGACTGAGGTCAGACTCACTGGTCGGTAATTTCCCGGGGCTATCCCTGTTCCCTTTCTTGAAAATAGGGACCACATCCGCAATCCTCCAGAACCTTTCCTGTCTCCATTGACAATGCAAAGATCATCGCCAGGGGCTCTGCAATCACTTCCCTCACCTCCCACAGTAATCTGGGGTACATCCCATCCGGTCCCGGCGACTTATCTATCTTGATAGAATTTAAAAGTTCCAACACATCCTCTTTCTTAACATCCACATACTCAATCTTTTCAGTCTGCCGCAAACCTGTAGTACAACCTCCCAGATCACTTTCCACTGTGAATACCGAGGCAAAGTACTCGTTAAGCACTTCTGCCATTTCTTCCAATTCCACACAGACTTTTCCCCCTTCACCTTTTATAGGTCCTATCCCTTCTCTTCTCATCCTTTTACTCTTCACATATTTGTAGAACGCCTTGGGATTCTCCTTAATCTTACCCGCCAAGGTCTTCTCATGTTCCCTTCTGGGTCTCCTAATTTGCTTTTTAAGCTCCTTTTTACACGCCTTATGCTGCTCTAGATCCTTAACATCTCTTAGCTCTCTGAACCTTTTATACGCCTTTCTTTTCTTCCTGACCAGGTTCACCACAACCTTCGTGCACCACGGCTCCCACGACCTACCAAAACCTCCTTGTCTCATCGGAACGTTGTTGTGCAGAGTTCCGGTCAAATATTCCTTGAAAATCCGCCACCTTCCTTCAGTACTTTTCCCCAAGAACACCTCCTTCCAGTTTACTCGTCCAATTATCTGCCTGATGTCTTCATATTTCCCCTTACTCCAGACAAACAGCTTCCTAGCCTGCCTGATCCTATCTCTTTCCAATGCTATTGTGAAGGAAATAGAATTATGATCGCCACCCCCTTCAGGTAGTGTGGCAATCAGAATTGTACACAATATTCTAAATGAGGCCCAATTAAAGATCTGTACAGCTGCAGCATAACCTGCCAATTTTTATACTCAATGCCCCAAACGACGAAGGCAAGCATGCTGTATGCTTTCTTATCTAGCCTATCCACCTGCATTACCACTTTGTGATTGGTGGACATGTATGCCCAGATCTCTCTGCCTGTTAATACTTGGGGGTTCTACCATTTACTGTATAATTCTTACATGCATTGGACCTTCCAAAATGCATTATCTCACATTTGCCTGGATTAAACTCCATCTGCTATTTCTACGCCCAAGCCTCCAACCGGTCTATATCTTGCTGCATCCTCTGACAGTCCTCTTCACTGTCTGCAACGTCACGAATTTTTGTTCGCAGATGACACTTACTAATCAAACCAGCTACACTTTCCTCCAAGTCATTTATATATACACTACGAACAACAAAGATACCAGAATTCATCTCTGAATTCCATTCGCAGCCCACCATCCAGAAAAAAAAGCACCCCTCTGTTTTCTACGGCCAAGCCAGTTCTGTATCCATCTTGCCAGCTCTCCTCTGATCCCGTGTGACTTCACCTTTCGGACCAGTTACCATGAATCAATGGGTGCTATTCTGGTTGGCAGTTGGTGACTAGTGGAGTGCCGCAGGGATTGGTGCTGGGGCCTCACTGTTTACCATTTACAGATGATCATGTTGCAACTGTACACAACTCTGGTGCGGCCGCACTTGGAGTACTGTGTGCAGTTCTGGTCCCCACATTACAGGAAGGATGTGGAGGCTTTGGAGAGGGTGCAGAGGAGGTTTACCAGGATGTTGCCTGGTATGGAGGGGAGGTCCTATGAAGAGAGACGGAGGGATTTGGGGTTGTTTTCGCTGGAAAGAAGGCGGCTAAGAGGGGATCTTATTGAAACATATAAGATGATTAGAGGTTTAGATAGGGTGGACAGTGATAGCCTTTTTCCTCGGATGGAGAAAGCTAGCACGAGGGGGCATGGCTTTAAATTAAGGGGGGGGTAGTTATAGGACGGATGTCAGGGGTAGGTTCTTTACCCAGAGGGTGGTGAGGGATTGGAATGCCCTGCCTGCTGCGGTTGTAAATGCGCCTAGTTTGGGGGCGTTTAAGAGATCCGTGGATAGGTTTATGGACGAAAAGGGATTGGTTTAGGTTAGTGGGTCATTGTTTTTTAACTGGTCGGTGCAACATCGTGGGCCGAAGGGCCTGTTCTGCGCTGTAATGTTCTATGTTCTATGATCTGGAGGAGGGGGCTGAGTGTAGGGTAACGAAATTTGCTGATGACACGAAGATGACTGGAAAAGCAAATTGTGTGGAGGGTGTGGAAAGTCTGCAGAGAGATCTGGATAGGCTGAGTGAATGGGCGAGGACCTGGCAGATGGAATATAATGTTAGCAAATGTGAGGTTATCCACTTTGGTAGAAATAATAGTAGGAGGGAGTATTATTTAAAGAGCGAAAAGCTGCAGCATGCTATGGTGCAGAGGGACTTGGGGTTCTTGTGCACGAATCACAAAAACCCAGTCTGCAGGTGCAGTAGGTGGTCAAGAAGGCGAATGGAATGTTGGCCTTTATAGGAAGGGGGGTAGAATATAAAAGCAAGGAGGTCTTGCTGCAACTGTACAGGGTACTGGTGAGGCCGCAACTAGAGTACTGTGTGCAGTTTTGGTCGCCGCACTTGCGAAAGGATATATTGGCCTTGGAGGAAGTGCAGTGAAGGATCACTAGGCTGATACCGGAGATGAGGGGGTTGGACTAGGAACAGAGGCTAAATAGACTGGGTCTGTACTCGGAGTTTAGAAGGCTGAGGGGGGGGATCTGAGAGAGGCTGGTATATTGGGCAGATATATGGCAAACGGCGTTTAATCCGGATAAATGTGAGGTGATGCATTTTGGCCGGAATAATGTAGGGGGGAGTTATATGATAAAGGGTAAGTCCATAAGGAGTATAGAATCGTAGCGAGACCTGGGGGTGCAAGTGCTCAAGTCTTTGAAGGTGGCAGTACAAGTGGAGAAGGTTGTGAAGAAAGCCTATGGTATGTTAGCCTTTATAGGAAGGGGTATAGAATATAAGAGCTGGAGTCTAATGTTGCAGTTGTATAGAACGTTGGTTAGGCCGCATTTAAAGTACTGCGTCCAGTTCTGGTCGCCTTACTACCGGGAGGACGTGGAGACTCTGGAGAGAGTGCAGAGGAGGTTTACCAGGATGTTGCCTGGTATGGAAGGACTGGGTTATGAGGAAAGATTGAACAAATTGGGGCTCTTTTCCCTTGAAAGACGGCGACTGAGGGGGGATCTAATAGAGGTATACAAGATTATGAAGGGTATAGATAGACTAAACAGAGGTAAGCTATTTCCTATGTTAGAGGCACACAGTATGAGGGGCCATGGGCTTAAGATGAGGGGCGAGAGGTATAACACAGATATTAGAGGGAAGTTTTTCACACAGAGGGTAGTGGGGGTATGGAATGCTCTGCCAAGTAAGGTGGTGGAGGCAAGCACGCTAGAGTTGTTTAAGAGTAACTTAGACAGGCACATGAGTGGGTTGGAGATGGGTGGATATCGGAGATTGTTTTAAATAAGGTTCATTAGCATTGGGGCGTCCCTGGTAAGGTAAATGGATATGGTATGATGATAATGTTTTTCCTCTTTTCATTCACAGGTTTTAAGTCAGTCTGCCTTGTTGTCCAACGAGGGGCATACACGCGATGGGTCGTACTTGGGCTGCTCCTGATTGTTCGAGATTGGCCTAGTGCTTCATGTCGTTAGTGTGTGCTTAAACTGGACCAGATGCTGGGCAAGACGACAGCTCAGTGACTATCACTGTTTGCTGTGCAGACACATGGATTTGGGCCAGTGTCTGTGGGAGTTTGCACATTCTCCCCGTGCTTGTGTGGGTTTTCTCCGGGTGCTCCGGTTTCCTCCCACACCCCAAAGATGTGCTATTAGGCTGATTGGCAGTAATAAATTGTCCCTAAATTAGTTTCCCTCAATGTGGACGGCCATAAAACAATAGATAAGGGTCATGGGTGGGGGGCGGGGGGGTGTGTGTGTACTGGTGGTGTTAAAATGGCGGTGCGGGCTCGTTGGGCCGAAGGGCCTGTTTCCCAGGCTGTTTTTTTTTGTTCTTTGACATATAAGATAATGAAGGGGCTAGATAGGGTAGAGGTAGAGAGATTCTTCCCACTTAGAAAGGATAACAGAACTAGAGGGCACAGCCTCAAAATAAGGGGGTTGCAGTTTAGATCGGAGTTGAGGAGGTACTTCTTCACTCAAAGGGTGGTGAGTCTCTGGAATTCTCTGCCCATTGAAGTGGTGGAGGCTAGCTCGCTATATATATTTAAGTCACAGGTAGATAGGTTTCTGATAAACAGGGGAATTAAGGGTTTCGGGGAGAAAGCGGGAAAGTGGAACTGATCCACTTCAGATCAGCCATGATCTTGTTGAATGGCAGGGCAGGCTCGAAGGGCTAGATGGCCTTCTCCTGCTCCTATTTCTTATGTTCTTATTAAGGTATCTTGACAAAGACTTTACTGAATTCCATGTATACAACATACACTGCCTTTCCTTCATCTATTACTTTCAGCAACTGATGCACGAGCACGCCAAGGTCTTGCTGAGTATCCAACTCTCTTCAAGTAATAATCTGTCTTCCTATTATTGTCACCAAAGTCTATAACCTCACATTCATCCAAATTATACAGCATCTGCCATGCAGATGCCCACACACTCACCTTGCCCGTATCACGCTGAAGCGTTTGTGGCTCCTCCTTATAGCTCACCCTCCCACCCAACTTTGTATCACCTCAGTTCCCTCTTCCAAATCATTGATATATAATGTGGACGTTTGGGGTCCAAGCACAGATCCCTGTAGAACTCCACTAGTCACTGACTGCCAATCAGAAAAAGACCCATTTATACCAACTCTTCGCTTCCCATCTACTAACCAGCTTTCCATCTATCTCAAGATATTATCTGCAATCCCACGTGCTTTAATTTTACGTAGTAGTCTGTTATGTGAAACATTGTCGAAAGCCTTCTGAAAATCTAAATAAACCACATCCAGTGGTCAACTCTACTAGTTACAGCCTCAAAAAATTCCAAGAGTTTCATCAAGCATTTTGTAAATCCATGCTAACTTTGTGCAACTTCCCCAGACCTGAGGTTAGGATCACTGGACTATGGTTCCCAGTTTTCTCTCTACGCCCCATTATGAACAGTGGGTTTACATTAGCTACCCTCCAATCTGTAGGAACTATTCCAGAATCCAAGGAATTTTGGAGAATAACTGCCTATGGATTTACTATTTCCAGGGCCACTTCCTTAATTACTCTGGGATGAAGATTGCGGTGCCCAGATCTATTTACCTTCAAACCCATCAATTTCCCCAAAGTAATTTCTCCAGCAATGATGATTTCCTTCAGCTCCTCACTAAAACATATTTCTCTCAGCATTTTTGGTATATTATTCATGTCTGTCAACAGTAATGCATAGTGAAGACAAAAAGCTAATTGTGGGCATGATAATGGAAAAATAGGGACTGGGAGCACCAGCTAAATTCCTAACTGCCAAAGAGGGTTAGAATGTGTTAGAATTTGGAAGCGTGAGAAAATATGATCATAGTGACATAACTGTGAAATGTCCCCTTCTTAATGGGGTTTGTGAAAATCATGCAGTATTTCACAAGGTGCTTTACAAAATCTTTGCTAATCAATCAAATTGATATCTGGCCTGGTGTGAACAGTCCATGTGAAAAGTTCACTAGAAGCTACATCACTATCAAGTAGTTTGAGATATCTTTTGTATTAAACCAAATAAATAAAATTATAGAAACCCTTCACTGCAAAAAAAGGGCCATTTGGCCCGTCAAGTCTGCACCGACCACAATCCCACCCAGGCCCTACCCCCATACCCCTACAAATTTATCTGTTAACCCTCTTACCTAAGTATCTCAGGACTCTAAGGGTCAATTTTTAGCATGGCCAATCAACCTAACCCATGCATCTTTGGACTGTCGGAGGAAACCCGAGCACCCGGAGGAAACCCACACAGACATGAGGAGAATGTGCAAACTCCACACAGTGACCCAAGCTGGGAATCAAGTCTGGAGCTGTGAAGCAGCAGTTCTAACCACTGTGCCACCATGCTGCCTAAAATAACTTAAAGACAACTCAAAGAGTTGTCAAAAGGAGGGGAATTGTCCGGGGGCTGATAATTCATCCCCATCCCTGCGGTGCCCAACAGGCACAGAAGGCATCAACTGTGCCCTCCGACACTGCACGCTCCCTTTCCAGAGACACCAGCCACAAATATAGGTAGAGGAGCAGGAAGTCAGGTTGGACAACTCCCTTGATTGGCCGCTGCCTGGTCTTGTAAATGGCATGCTTTGCCAGGCCCAGGAGGAGGTTCATGAGGTGGTCCTCCTCCTTCCCCAACCCCTCCGCAACAAGTGACCGTGGATCAGGAGCAGGGGACTGAAATGCAAACAAAGCATCAATAAAAGGTTTTTGAGAAAACTGAAAAGGTTATGCAGCCTGTAACACAATGTAGACATGGTCCACAGACTCCACAAGGTTGCAAAACGGGCACGCTTGGGAGCCCGTGAACCAGTACAACTTATGGTACTACAACATACAGCACCCTTCACCCCAGGTCCCCAAGATTTTCGGAGGAGATCCCTCTGTAGAGGAACCTCCACTGGGAACCTCTGCCACCTGGCAGCAACAAGGCCACCAATGCGTATCTGGGTCGAAGGCAAGGGGCGAGGACATGGTAGTAGAAGGTGTGCAGCAGCAGCAGCAGCCCAGATAGGAAACACCTCTGTGCAGTAGCAAAAGGCATGGAGGGCATTTTCCACAAGGCGGTTCAAGCTGTGGGGCACCTGATCTGGGAGGGAAATCCAAAAAATACTTTTAGAGATATAGGATCATTTCCTAGCCTTGGTTGCAACTTCAATTAATTAACTTAATATCTCAGCCAAGTATTCTGCCTCAACTTGTAGACCCCCATTTTTATCCCTAACAGTACGCAGTTTCACAACATCAGGTTAAAGTCCAACATATTTACTTGGAATCACGAGCTTTCAGAGTGCTGCTTCTTCATTAGGTGAGTGGAGAGGTAAGTTTCACAAACACATAGACAAAGACACAATTGCAAGATAATAGTTGAAATGCGAGGCTTTACAGGTAATCAAGTCTTTACAGGTACAGACAGTGTGAGTGGAGAAAAAGATAATCACAGGTTAAAGAGGTGTGAATTGTCTCAAGCTAAGACAGTTAGTAGGATTTTGCAAACCCAGGTCAAATAATGGGGGGTCTACATGTGATGCGACATGAACCCAAGATCCAAGTTAAGGCCATCCTCATACTGTGCCCAACGCCAACATCTCTACGTCAGTAGATACGGCATGCTCGTCTTCATCAGCCAGGGCATTGAGTACAGGAGTTGGGAAATCATGTTGCAGCTATACAAAACCTTGGTTAGGCTGCATTTGGAGTATTGTATGCATTTCTGGTCATCACAGTATCAGAAGGATATGGAAGTTTTGGAGAAAGTGCAAAGAAGGCTCACCAGGATGTTGGCTACAAGGAGTGGTTGAATAAACTGGATTGTTTTCACTGGAAAAATGGAAGCTGAGAAATCTGATAGAAGTCTACAAAATTATGAGTGGCGTAGACCGGGTGGATAGTCAGAGGCTTTTTCCTAGGGTGGAACTGTCAATTACAAGGGGCTACAGATTCAAGATGAGAGGGGGAAGATTAAGGGAGATGTGTGGAGAAAGTTTTTCATGCAGAGAGTGGTGAGTGCCTGGAAGGCATTGTCAGAGGATGTGGTGTAAGCAGGCACATTAGCAACATATAAGAGGTGTCTGGATGTGTACATGAATAGGGAGAAAATAGAGGGATATGGACTAAGGGCAGAAGGTATTTTTTCAGTTTAGACATCATGATCTACACAAGCTTGGAGGGCCGAAGGGCCTTGGTCCTGTGCTGTACTTTTCTTTGTTCTTAGTACCATTGCTAACCTGACAATGATTTTACTGTAATGTGCCTACAGATCTTTGGATTCCCTCTTCATCTTCTTAAACTCTCTGCCCAAAGACAGGTCTGACTCAGTGTATGATCTCCACCATAAGTAATGCAAGGAAACAGATCCCAAATTCAGCCCAGTTGAACTAGAATCAAACCCCATACTGTTTGCAACATTCTGATCCATACCAAGTGTCCATTCAACTGAACAAATGTCACCCCGATGTTTCCTTCTGTACAAAGGGATTGTATGATTCTATATTAAAAAAAAACTTTGTTCAAATTGAAGCATTTTGTCAAAAAGTACGTGCCAAAAGTATTTTGTCAAAACTATAAAAATATTTTATATGTGGCATCCTGGAGCTTTGAAAAGTGATCGCAGAAGCTCCAATTCTGTTCCATCACATGACTGACCAGGAATCATTCCTGCCCTTACCAACTGCCATGGATGTATGTTGAAAGACTTTACAAGTTCATTTTCAAGATGTTTAGCCATGTCATGAATAAACCTTCTTTGTCTATCAAGTTCTGAGCTTCTAGCTCAAAGGCAAGGAAGTTAGTGCTGTGCCACAAGACCTCCAAGGGATTTCCTCTAACACAGGTAAATTTGAAGTTTTCAAAGGACTTTGTTAAGAGTCAAACCTGCAATGAATGCAGTTTAAATTAAAGACACATACTTGTAGTTGAAGTCAATTCAGAGTCATAGAGTAATATCCACATAGGTGGCAATTCAGCTCACCAAGTACATGCTGCACATGCTACAGAGCAATCCAGTTAATCCCACTCCCCAATCAATCCCTGTAGACCTGTATATTTTCCACAAGTATTGATCCAATTTTTTTTGGAAATAATTTCTTGTCCCCAGTTCCATGACATCCGTAGGCAGTAAGTTTTACTTGCTTGCAACATAAAAAAAGTTCCTCCTCACACCTGCCTGCATTGTTCTTACATAAATCCTTAAATCTGTATCCTCTAGTCCATTGAATGAGAATAATTTTTCTTAGTCTGTCATAATCTTGCACACTTTCATTAAATCAATCCTCAATCTCCTTTGCTTCATGGGAAATAATCCCAGTGAATACAATCTAACTTTTTTAATGAAAATTTCTCATCTACAGATCCTTTTCAAGTAAATCTCCAATGCATGCTCTCAAAGAGGATATTCATATCCTTCCTAAAGTTTGATGACCAGATCTGGACATAATTTCAGTAAAACTTTCCTACTCAATACCTCTATTTATGAATTCCAAGACCATGCATACTTTGCTAACTACATTCTCAAAATGACTGTCAAATTCAAAGCTCAATGCACATATACCTCCCCCCCCCAAATCCCTCTGCTCATGCATGAACTCTTTTTAGTTGACATGGTACTCCCTCCACCCAAGTACTTTTTGACAAAATGCTTCAATTTGAACAAAATATTATTTTTTGAATATAGACTCATACAATCCTTTTGTACCGAAGGAAACTATTCCACCCGTCAAGTCTGCACTGACAACAATCCCACACAGTCCCTATCCCCATAACCCCACATATTTACCCTGCCAGTTTCCCTGACACTAATGGGCAATTTAGCATGGCTAATCAACCTGACCTGCACATTTTTGTAGCTATTGGAAGTCTGACATTGGCTTCTGGAATGATCCCCAGGCCCAGTAAGATTGGCAAGACATAAAGGGACCAGTATTTACCTCTGGCTTGACAACATCCAGCGCCATTTTAGGGTCATGAACTGCTCTTACTTGATTACGTGTTAATACTTCTGATCCAAGAAAATCACTCGATACATTTTTGTTCTGTCTATAGAAACTATCCTCAGTAAAAACATTTGCCATGTAACTGCACACAACGAAATACAGTTCAACCCTTACCGCGGTCTTTCTTCCAATCCCAGTTAGTCACTGCCTTCATCCACCCAGTGCCTCACAGCAGCTGTCACTGACTCTCCTCGTAACCAGGAAACCACTATCAACCAACAGTCTCCGTCAATCATAAGGACGACGGCGGCGGCGGCAGCAACTCCACCACAGTCCGCCTGACTGCTCCTACAGCGCCATCTGCCCCACTCGGCCGGCAGCGAGACTATTCCTGCAGCCTCACTCGCCCTGCAAGTGCCGCCTCGCCGACTCCTCCCACAGCAGCACCAGTGTCCGCCCGACTCCTCCCACAGCAGCACCAGTGTCCGCTCGACTCCTCCTACAGCTCCACCCTTCCTGCACACCTGCCGCACTCCTCCTACGCAATAACTCCTACTGCAGCGCCATCTGTCAGCAGCCTCACCTGCTCCAACACAATGTTTTACCCAGACGCTCTGGAACGCGCTGCCCGGCAGCGGGGTAGCCTCCTGAGTTGCCTCACATCCTGGAGCAGCACTTGCTGCATCAGAAGATTCAAGACTATGGGCCAAGCACTGGTAAATGGGATGGGGCGCGGCGGAGGGAGTGTCAAGTGTTTTTCACATGTTAGCGCAGACGTAATGGGCGAAAGGGCATCTTCTGCACTTTGTGATTTCACAAATCCACTGGCAGTGCAACCTATCTGACTCCGAAAATCAGAGAACCCCTACAATGCCATTTTGTCCATCGAGTCTGTATCGATCACAATCCCACCCAGGCCCGAATTCAGTAACCACGCACTGCTAATTCCCCTGACACTAGGGTCAACTTAGCATAGTAAAAAGTCTGCCAACACCAGGTTTAAGTCCAACCGATTTATTTGATAGTAAATTCACTAGCTTTCGAGGTTACCCTCTTCGTCACCTTAAACCTGGACTTAAACCTGGTGTTGTCAGACTTTTTACTGTGTTTACCCCAGTCCAATGCCGGCATCTCCACGTCATGACAACTTAGCGTAGCCAATCAACTTAGCCGCAGATCTTTGGTCTGCGGGAGGAAGCCAGAACATCTGGAGGAAACACATGCAGACGAGGGGAAAAAGTGTAAACTCCACACAGGCAGTGACCCAAGATCAGAATTGAACCCGGGTCCCAGATGCTGTGAGGTAGCAGTGCTAACGACTGTGCCACTAGCAGCACCACTGCTACACTCCTCTTGCAGTGCCATCTGCCTGAATCCAAAGGCAACACTATCTGCCCAAATACTCCTGCAGCACCAAATGCCCGATTCCACCAGCAGAGTCACCTTCTCGACTGTTCAAGCAACACCACTTACCCGGCTCAACCAGCAACACCACACACCTGATTTCATTCACAGAGCCTCCTGTTCGACACCTCTTGCAGTGCCAGCTGTCTAACTCCAGTCAGTGCCATCTGTCCAACACTTCCAGCAGCAGCACTTGCCTGACTCAACCTGCCACTTGCACCATTCCGTAGGAAACTGCCCAACTACTCCTGCAGTACCAACTGCCGACTTGACCGGAGGGCCAATTGTCTGACTCCACCGATGGTGACACCTGCCCAACACCATCTTGAGGGTGGCGTGGTGGCACAGTGGTTAGCACTGCTGCCTCACAGCACCAGGGAACTGGATTTGATTCCCCGTTTGGGTCACTGTTTGTGTGGAGCATGTACATTCTCCCCATGTCTGCATGGGTTTTCTCTGGGTCCTCCAATTTCTCCCACAGTCCAAAGATGTGCAGGTTAGGTGGATTGGCCGTGCTAAATTGCCCTTAGTGCTCAGGGGGCCTAGCTAGGGTAAATGTACTAGGGTAGGTTATGGGATAGGCCTGGGTGAGATTATGGTTGGTGCAGACTCGATGGGCCAAATGGCATTCTGCACTGTATGATTCTATGATTCACCAGCAGCACCACCTACCCCACACCACCGGCAGTGTCTTCTGCCCGACTCCATTGGAGTGGCAGCTTTCCGATGCCAACTGTAGCACTATCTGCCCAATACCTAAGTCAGTGCCACCTGCCCCACTCCACCGACTACCAAATGCTGACTCCATCAGAGAGGACCAGCTGCCCGACACCAAATGCAGCGCAATTTGCAACAGCGTTACCTGCCCAATCCCTCAGTCGGCGCCATGAGCCACACTCTGCCTCTAGTGCCAACTGCCCAATGCCACCTGCACCACCAGTAGCACGACTCCTCCTGCAATGCCACCTGCCCTACGCTGACTGTTGAGGCATGTACATGCCATCTGTAACACCACCTGCCCGACTCCAACGGCAGTGTCACCTGGCCAACTCCAATGGCAGTACCAACTGCTCGAATCCCCCCCCACCACTGCGCCACCCACCCCATTCCTCCTGCAGCGCCACCTACCCCGTCCTCCTGCAGCGCGACCTAGCCCACACCTCCTGCAGCGCCATCTACTCCTCTCCTACTGCAGTGCCACTTGACCCACTCCTCCTGCAATGCTACCTACCCCACTCCTCCTGCAGCATCACTTGACCTACTCCTGCAGCGCCACCTGCTCCACATCTCCTGCAGCACTACCTGCTTCACTCTGCTTGCAACGTCACCTGCCCCACTGCTCCTGCAGCGCCACCTGCTCCACTCCTCCTGCTGCGCCACCTGCCCCACTTCTCTTGCAGCATCTCCCACCCTACTTCTCCTGCAGCACTTCTTGATTCACACCTCTTGCAGTGCCATATGCCCCACTCCATCTGTGATGCCACCTGCCAAACCCAACTGGCAACACCATCTGCCCCACACCACCGGCAGTGCCTCCTGTCCAACTCCATTGGAATGGCAGCTACCTGCCTCCAACTGCAGCGCCACCTGCCAGACACCTTAGAGAGTGGCACCTGCCTGATGCATGACTCCATCAACAGCGCCACGTGCCCAAATCTTAAGTCAGCACCATCTGCTCCACCATGCCGATAGCACCACCTGTCCAATGCCACCTGCACACCTCCTCCTGCAGTGTCATGTCCCAATGTCACCTGGAGCACTTCCTGCAGTGACACCAATGGCAGAGATACCTGCCCAACTCAAATGGCAATACCAAGTGCCCCACTCTTCCCGTAGAACCATGTGCCCCACTCCTCCTGTAACATTATGTATCCCACTTCTCCTGCAGCACCATGTGTCCCACTCCTCCTGCAGCGCCCCCTGTGCTACTATTCCTGCAGCACCACCTGCTCCACTCCTCCTGCAGCTCCTCCTGTGCCACTCCTCCTGCAGTGCTACCTGCCAGACTCTTCCTGCAGCGCCACCTACTCCACTCCACCAGCAATCTCATCTGACCCAAACCAATTTTTTATCCAGAAGGTGGTGACAGTCTGGAACGCTATACATGGGAGGATGGCAGAGGCGGGTTCCCTTACATTCATTAAAAAGTACCTGGAGTACAACACCTGCTCGACATCTTAGACAGCAGCACCCGCTCCCCTCCACCAAATGCAGTGCCATCTGCATCACTCCCATCAATAGCACCACCTGCCTGACCCCTCAGTCAGCATCACCTGCTCCACACTGCCTATAGTGCCACCTACTCAACATCACCTGTACCTCCTGCAATGACAGTTGCACAACTCCTCCTGCAACACAGCCTGCCCCGCTCTGCCTGTAGTCATGTCCCCAACACCCCCTATAGCACCTCTTGTAGCACCATCCACCCTACTTCTCCTGCAGCGCCACCCACCCCACTCCTCCTGCAATGTTCCCCGCCCCACTCCTCCTACAGCATCACCCGGCCCCACTCCTCCTGTAGCGCCATCTGCCCCACTCCACCTGCAGCCTCACCTGCACCAGCTGAATTTTTACCCAGAGGATGTTGACTGTCTGGAATGTGCTAACTGGGAGGTTGGGAGAAATAGTTTGCCTTACCTCCTTTAAAAAGTACCTGGATGAGCACTTGGTACATCATAAGATTCAACGCCATGGGCGTTGGCAACTGAGATTAAGTGGGGGGGGGGTATTTTGGGACAGGCTTTTCTCGCATGTCTGTGTGGACCTGATGGGCCAAAGCCTGTTCTGCACTGTATGATTTTATGGATCCACTGGCAATGCGACCTGTCTGACGCCACCTTTCATACTCCTCCTGCGGTGCCAGCAGTCTGAGTCCAATGGCAACACTACCTGCCAACTACTCCTGCAGCGTAACTCGTCCTACAATGCCACCTGCCTGACTCCTCCTTTAGTGCCACCTGACCCATTCCTGCACTGCCATCTACCCCACTCCACCAGCGGCCTCACCTGCCCCCAAATTTTTTACCCAGAGGATGCTGATGGTTTGGAATGCGCTGTCTGGGAAGGTGATTGAGACGGGTCCTTTAAAAAGTACCTGCATAATCACTTGGTACATCATAAGATTCAAGCCTATAGGCCAAGCGCTGGTAAATGGGATGTGGTGTGGTTCAGGGTAAGGCGGTGGAGGGGGGAGGGGGGGGCGGGGGGGTCACGGTGTGGGGGTGCAGTCAGGTTTTTCTTATGTGTCAGTGCTGACTTGATAGGCCGGATGGCCTCTTCTGCACTGTATGATTTTATGAAACCACTAGCAGTACGACCTGTCGAACTCCACCAGCAGCACAATCTGCTACACTTCTCCTGCACTGCCACAAGCCAGAGCCCAGTGGCAGTATTACCTGTGCCATCTGGCTCCACCAGCAGTGCCACATGCTCAATTTCACTAGCAGAGCCACCTGTCTGATGCCTCCTGCAGCAGCACCTGCCCAACTCCAACAGCTGTGCCACCTGCTCGACTTCAATGGTAGTACCTACTGACCTACTCCACCAACACTGCCAACTGCCTGACTCCTCCTGCACTGCCATGTACCTGATTCCACTTGCACAGCCCACCTGTTCAACACTTCCTACAGTGCCAGTTATCCGCTCCACCGGCAGTGCCACCTGTCCAGCACCCCCTGCAGTGCCACATACCCAATTCCTCTCATAGAGCTGGCTGTCCGACACCTGATGCAGATCCATTGCCTTACACATTCTATAGCACCACCCACCCGATATCTTCAGCATTGCCACCTGCCCCACTCCTCCTGTAGAGCCACCTGCTCGACACCTCCTGCAAAGCCACTTGCCAGATTTCTCCAACAGAATCACCTGCTCCACTCCTCCAGCAGAACCATCTGCCCCACTCCTCCTGCAGCACCACCTGCCCCACTTCACCTGCAGCACCACTTGTCTGACACCTTCTGCAATGTCAGCTGTCTCACTTTGCCAGCAGCACCACATACCTGATTCCACTCACAGTGCTATCTGACCGACCCCTCCTGCAGTGCTACCTGTCTGACTCTACCTGTGGTGCCACCATCACCACTGGCGGCACCACCTCCCCCACACCACTGGCAGTTCCTCTTGCCTGACTCCACTGAAGTGTCAGCTGCTTGATGTCAACTGCAGCACCATCTGCCTGACACCTTAATCAGCACCCTGTGACCCACTCTGCCTGTCAGGCTATATGCCCCCTGCAGCACTACCTGCAGTGCCAGCTACCCAATTCTAATGGCAACGCTACCTGCCAGACTCCAATGGCAGTCCTACCTGCCCCACTCCTCCTGCACCTCACCTGTTCCAATCCTTCTGCAACACCACCCATCTCCTCCTCCTGCAGTGCCACCTGTCGGACTCCACCAGCAGCCTTACCTGCCCCAACCCAATTTTTTACCCAGAATGTGGTAATGGTCGGAATGTGCTGGGAGGGAGACAGGTTGCCTCACACGCTTTAAAAAGTACCTGGGTGAACTCTTGGTACATCAAAAGATTCCAGGCTGTGGGCCAAGCGCTGGCAGAATCATAGAATCATACTATGCAGAAGGAGGCCATTCGGCTCATTGAATCTGTACTGACCACAATCCCACCCAGGTCCTATCCCCATAACCCCCTGACACTAACGGGTTAGCATGGCTAACCCACCTAACCTGCATATCTTTGAACTGGTAAATGAGATTAGGTTGGGGCAGGAGGTGGGTTTAGGTCAGGTGTTTCTTACGTGTCGGTGTGGACTTGATGGTCCGAAGGGTCTCTCCTGCATTGCATGATTTTATGAATCCACTGGTAATGAGACCTCAACAGCACACTCCTTCTGCAGTGCCACTGCCAGACTCCGGCGGCAATACCACCCTGCCCAACTCTTTATGTTGCACCATTTGCCCTACTCCACTGGCAGCGTCACCTGCCCAACTCCAAGGACAGCGCCATCTGTCTGATTCTACCAGCAGCCCTACCTACCTCATTCCACCATTAAAACCACATGCCTGATTCCACATGCGAGCCATCTGTCCGACATCTTCCGCAGTTCCAGCTGCCTGACTCCTTCTGCAGTGCCACCTGTCCAACACCTCCTGTAACGCCACATATCCGATTCCACTCATAGAGCTACCTGTCTGACACCTCCTGTAGTCCAGCTGTCCAACTCCACCCACAGTGTCACCTGTCTGCCACCTCCTTCAACCCACATATCCGATTCCACTCTGAGCTATCTGTCCAACACCACCTGCAGTGCCACCTGCCCAACGCAATCTGTGATGCCACCTGCCCAATGCCATCTGCAGCTCCACCTGCACCACACCACCAGCAGTGCTTCCTGCCCACTTCACCTAAATGGCAACTGCCCGACGCCATCTGCAGCACCACCTGCCTCGCACCACAGTCTGTGTCACCTGCACCACTCCACTGACTGTGCCAACTGTTGATGTTGGTGTTGGCTGCTTTTGCAGTGGTCTCTCCATGCCTGCCACCTCATGAGCTGCCACCTCCTCCTCCTCCATCTCTGCTGCCACCAATATGGCCAGCTCCACATCAAGCAAACTGAATCCATCTGCACAGTGAGGTTTGGAAAGAGCGTAAAATGACAGATTATTATCATTGGCTGCATAGATCCAGCACCACCCCAATCCCTCACTTGGGCCAGTATCCCCACTTGTGGGAGCTGGCAACCCATCACAATCCATGGTGCCACTAATGGCCTGATTAGAGTTGTGTAAGATTCCCATCATGACTCCCTTGAGTCATTGCTATGTGTGCAACTGCAGCATCTGTTACAGTCATGTGTTGCTGATCCGTGTCACAGGGCAGGGACAGACTGCAAATCAGCACCAGATGTGTGCCCAGTGACAGCAGATTCCATGCAGTCCATGTTTGAACCTCTGCACCCCAGTCTGGAGCGGCAACTGGTTCACCTAGTGAGGCCTCAGTCAGCACTTAATAGAGCCCCACCTGGAACACCAGCACTTAATAGAGTCCCTGACCACACACTGCAGAAAGACAATGCCACTGCAAAATGCTATGGAGGAGGGAGGGGAAGCGGAGACCTCGAGCCTGCCTTCCACAGTGCGCTTCAGCACTGCTTGATGAAGGATGGGAGGGAGTAGGAGCCCTTGATGCTCTCTCTCACAGTATGCTTCAGTGCTGCTTGGAGGGGCAGGGGGCGAGTGGGACTCCCTTGTGAAACTTCACCCAGGGAGCTGTGAAGAGAAGGATGCCACCTCTCCCCTTCCCTCACCAGATGTCACTTGTCAATGGGCCTAAACCTAAGGCAGCAGGAGGAAGGTCACCAGGCATTTCCAGGGCCTGCCTGCAACATCCTTCATGCTCCGCTAGCAGCACTTACCTCCTCACGTCAGTTCAAGGCTGCCATGTCAGTTGTGACTTTTAAATATCTGTTCTGATTCGTACCAAAGTTACAAGGAGGTGGGAGAGGCAGATGTGGGTGAAGATTGCTATGTGGATTCCGGTAATGGCATGCAAAGGTATGTAAACTCATGCTAAACAGTGCCCTGCCGATTTTTAGCGGGTTTCCAGCAGCGCCATTTTTCTCTAGCTGGGAGAGGCGTGCGGGTCGAAAAGACTGTTGGGAAACCTGCGAAATGGCCAACACGCTCACCTCCCAGCCAGACCCACCAAAAAAGTGGTGGGTCTCAATGGGAAAATCGCAGCCCTTGACTATATATAAATATATCTTGCCAATTTTAGATAATTCATAGCCATTTCCTATGAAGAGCCAGAACTCAGTAAAGGGTATGATTACTTTATGATTATGATTACTTAAAGTAGATTTTTTTTTTGTTTAAATGTTATGCCTTTTAAAGTAAGACAGAATGAATACACAGAAATTTGCTAAAGATGAGGAAAAATTAATTTGAAAGCATAATTTATCACGTTATCGCTGGATAGGTCAAAAACAAGACACATAAGTTAATACTTCACAATTTCTGGATTCTGACATGTCTGTGTTTATATATCTTTGTAATAAAACAAACAATTTTTGACCAACTTAAAGCTATTTTCTAAACATGATTTCATCTTGCGACAATTAATCGGATCTATGTTCCCCAGGGAATCTGATCAAGCATTGGTATTTCCTGTTGTTGCAGACTAAGTTCAAAAAAGTTCACTAACTTCCCACGCTTGTCAATGCATATAATTAAACCTGTGACAAAGAAGAATGATCTTGAAAATTTCTGTTGGGATTATCTATGACATGATTACCTATGTTATTTAGTTTTGTAATATCAACTATCATATAATATTAGGCCTACAGCTACAAGAGCTGTTTCTTTTCTCTTTCATTCTCCTTTGATTAAAAGGAAGAAAACTTTTTAGGCTGATTTAATGTCTGTACTTCAGTATGAAATCTCTGCAGCTTGGATTTTTATTTGACTGTGGCATCAAATCAAGGAGATCATTGTTCTTGGAAGCCTGGAGATGTATCAAACTGCCACAGAAAAGCCAAAAAAGAAAAATAAAGGATATCCCTAAACATAATATTAGCCCTAACCCTAACCTGGTTAGCACTGCTGTTTCACAGGGCCAGGGACCCGGATTGGATTCCCGACTTGGATCTCTACGTGTGTGGAGTCTGCATGCTCACTTCGTATCTGCGTGGATTTCCTCCTGGTGCTCTGATTTCCTCCTACACTCCAAAGATGTGCTAATCTGATGAATTGGCCATGCTAAATTCTCCCTCCCTCAACTTCATTACAGTGTTAATGTAAGCCTACTTGGGACATTAATAAAAAAAAGTCAAGGAGGTAATTTTGAACTGCTGACAAAGCTGGCAAACCTATAAACCTTCCTGATAAGCCCCCTTGCTCCGTTAACTAATGCCCCCATTCCAGCCCGATTCATACTACCCCAATCCACACCATGCCCACCATAACATAAATTGCACTCAAACAAAAAGTCACTTCATCCCGTGAGTTCCAGTAGTCCTCTCCCCCTGCCAACCGCAATAGACAGATACACGAAAAGCTAAAGAGCCAGGACACTTGAAGACAACAAACCACTCTTGAATCCACTACCTACCCATCAACATTGCTATCAGGAAACCCACATGAATCCTTCTCACCCTCCCACCGCCTGACTTCCACCCAGTAGCCCACCTGCTATACCCCCAGAACAAGTGCCCCCCCCCCACCAATCTGGAGACTTACTTAGCAATGGGCACACAAAACCTCCCCAGCCAGGAAACCCAAAAAACTCTCCAATATATCACCTTGACATCCACCCTGATCCCCAGAAACACAACAGAAGTCCCCAACCTAACAGCCCCCTTTCCCCAACACACCATCTCAACAATCACCTCTCTCCAACCACCTAAAAAAAGGCAGAACCCGCACACCCACTACCCTCTTCCCCCAGGGATCCAGACCAACACCTCTGGGTCGTCAGCAGTCACCATGGGACTGTGTGAGAACTCCCATGGTACAGCCTTCAATAACGCTCACATATAACTGAAAAGGCCGATCATAAAGCGAATGCCCTAGGGCAGGAGCAGATGCCAGGGATTCCTTAAGGCCCTGAAGGCTTGTAACACAGGAGTGGGGGCAGTGGCGGGGGGGGGGGGGGGGGGGGGGGGCGGTGGGGGGGGGCGGTGTTGCGGGGGAGGTGGTGAGAAAGTTTTCACTGCCTTAAAGGAGGCAAAAGGGGTTAGGGTTGGCAGCTTGGTAAAGAAAGTAAAATTAGGGAGCCATTGCCGACAATAATTCACCAGGCCTAAAAAGGCTCTCATCTGTTTGGGGGATATGGGAAGTGGTGTTGCCAGAGTATGGTGAACTCACTTGGGTGTTAGGGAACGCTCCGAAGCACTAAGAAGTGTGCCAAGGAATTGGACCTGTTGCTGAGTGCGTTTCACCTTGGTAGCTGGGACCACATAACCCCAGGAATGGGGTTTAAGAAGCCGATTAGTATCTGCAACATTGGTGGATTCAGAGGGACTGGCCCGGAGAAAATCACCTACAAATTGGATGACTGTGGATGCATCCATTAACTTGATATTCTGTAACTGCATGTGCAATATTTGCGAGAAGAGGGTCGGGGAATGGACAAAACCTTGGGGTAGTCTGGTCCAGGTGTATTGTTGCCCTTGAAATGTAAACGCAAACAAATACGGGATTCTTGTGCTAAGAGGATAGCAAAAAAACCATATTGAAGGTCCACTAGAGTAAAAACACAGGAGTCTGGGGAGATGTGACTGAGGATGGTGGCAGGATTGGGGACGGTAGGATGTAAGGATTTCACAATCTTGTTAATTTGACAGAGGTCCTGTACTAAATGCCATTCACTTTGACCAGGCTTTGGAAGGGGGAGAATGGGGGTATTACATGGGAATTGGCACAGCACCAAAATGCCTTGTTGCACAAAGCAACGGATAAGGGAGCTGACACCTTCCTTGGCCTCGGGTTTTAAGGGATAACGAGGAGTAGAAGGAAGTTGGGTGGACGGATCTACCTGAATTACTCCTTTAAGATTGTGGGTCAGGGGACCCTGGAGGCTAGCTCCATCCAGGTGGAACTTAGGGAATCAGCCCAGGACTGACTATACATCTGCAGAGACCTAAAATTAACTGCTCCTTTGATAAGTTCTACATAATTACCATGTGGTCTTTTTACAGATTACAAATGAGACCCAAGCATAATAGTAACCCTTTACCCCTCTGGTGAATAGCTCATCCATGGTTACAGTGCTTCAAAACTGTGATGACTTCAGCCAGGCTAGTGAGGTTGGCTTGCTAGAGTATGAATTACCTGATAATTGATGAATCTCCACTTAGTTAATTTGAGTTTGTTTATTTGTTATTGAAAAAAGATACCTGATGATTTTTAATTGTTGGTTAAATTAGGGAGCCTCATGCTCCCTATTTAAAGCAGGTGTCTCAGACTCCCAGCCTGCATTCAACAGGGAGCAACTGGACAGCTATGGTGTAAATAAAGTAACTTGGTGACAGGGCTTTTGCCTCCCGGCATACTCCCCTCCTCAGGAACACCCAATGGGTCAGGCACTTACTGCCCCTCACTGGGAAAATCTGTGTGTCTTTTGATGAATCCTTTTAATTTGACATGCCAGAGGACCTCTCATCCATGGTTACCATGCTTTATGGTCATATCCCCTCTCCTCCACAGCACCCACTGGTTCAGGCAATCTCTGCTCCCAACTGGTGGACCCCCCCCCCTCCCCCAATGTCCTTGGTTTCAAGGTGGCACCAACAGACCTCTTCTGCAGTATTCACTACCTTAACCAGCTCTAACGGTTCCCTGACCAGCACTCTCCAGCACACACTTAAAATCTCCTGTACCCCACGTGTCCCAGTCCAGATTTTTGCTTTCACATAGGATCTTCAAATTGCTGGCTCATGTCCTCCTATGCTGCTGTCCAATATGGAAGGTAACAAATACTAGTGGGGCCCAGACATCACTCAAGGTTTTCACTGGAAATCGGATGACCCTACTCGCAGTGCCAATTGTTCTGAGGAAGAGTCTATAATTTAGAGACGGCTACTACTTACCAAAGGTGGCCGAGAAAAGAAACCACTGGGCGGTATGGACAAATTGGGACAAAGGGCTTGTTTCCATGCTGTAAGCTGCTATGATTCTATGTTGAGACCCTGACTGGATGCAAAATTACAGCAGCATTAATATCATTGCAATGAGAGATGTGAAAGAGCCACTGCTGCAGAGAACGGCCGTTAACAAGTTCCAATAATGTGACTTTTACACTCTGTCCATATCTTCCTGAAAGTTGTGCACAGTGCTTGGAGATCGTTTACCATTACATAGTCAATGAAGCTACAAAGCAGAATTCTGGTTTCGATAGATCTAAGGCACATGTTAATAGCTCCCGATTAGCTGTTAACGTTCATAGATGAGATCAGTTAAATATTAACGTACAGTCAGGGGGCATGGCTTCCTGAAATCCACAACAACAGTATGTACAGTATGCATCATGTCAGGAGCTGGTTGAGATGGCGCTGGAACTTTGCTGCATCAATCCACTCGTCTTCAATGAAAACATTGCCAACTACTTTTGAAAAAGAATGCTGCATCTATTGTGTGCTGTTCTCCAATAAATCAAAAATGCTACAAGCTTACACACTGTAAAACTAAGTGAGCCCTAAGGCAATTGAAAAATTTGGATCCCTTGTCTTCCAAGGAGAGAAGAAAGAAGATCTGAAGTATTGTTAAATAAATTAGAACAGATACGCACAGCAGTGAAAAATATAGGACAAACATGTGTTTAACACTAACAATCAAAAGCTCAAGGAGTCCATACAGTCTTATACTACGACATTAAAAATTCTTGCAAAAAGTGTGTGTTCAGCATCCTCACTGATAAACACTGGAAGAGATTGCATTGTCTGTTGAATCCATTGCAATGTTGTGCATAAACAGTTGCTTTGAGAGAAAAACCTAACACTAGAATCTGCTACCTACATTTTAATGATGTGGAGATGCTGGCGTTGGACAGAGGTAAACACAATAAGAAGTCTCACAACACCAGGTTAAAGTCTAACAGGTTTATTTGGTAGCACAAGCCACAAGCTTTCAGAGCATGGCTCCTTCACCAGGTGAGTGGGAGTTTTTTTACCATTTACCTGTGACTAATTTGAATCTTCCCCCACAGCACCCATAACCACAACCTCCTGGCTGGAAGGCCCTAGCACAGGTTTGAGCCCTTTTTCCTCCCCCAGGGTTCCTCTGAGCCCCTGGGTCACTCCATGGGATGGTGCTGCTTCTGCAGTGAGCTCCAGATGCTCCAGCGTCATCTGGCTCTGCCAATCCTGAAGGACCACCTACATTCTAGCCATGGTTGTCGAGCCTGCTGCAATGGCCATCTACGTTGGGGGCTGCCTGTCAATGGCGGTAGCAAGTGCTCTCTGAGACTGGGCCATACTCTGCTGCCCATCAGCAAGTGCCCTTTATGACTGGACCACATTCTTAAGGGCTGCTGCCATAGGCGCTCTCCCACTGGGTCTCATGAAAGTTCTCAAGCCTCTCGGGTATGGACTGCAGAACCTCGAGAAGCCTTTGGACTCCCTCAGCTGTAGCTCAGCTGCAGCCCTCTGGAATTCTGCTGCGGCCTGCGGTGACTTGGCCATTGCTTTGAGCCTGCCACTTATGGTGAGGATTCCCTTCCCCAGGCTTTCCATTGTAGATGTCACCCTTACGGTGTTGGCCTGAGAACCATGCAAGACAGTCAATAGTTGGTCCACCTGAAAGCTTTTGGACTGCTCCCAACAGCCTCACAGTTGGTCCAGTGTTGCCATCAGCCCTATCTGCATTCCCTGGCTCTGTTGCTGCATTTCCAGCAGCTGAGGGAGAAGTGGTCTTAGAGGCCCAACATGTCAACTGGGGCCAGCTGAGTCCTTACCGCTGGCAGGCCTGAGACCTTGGACAGTCCCTCCTCCACCCACTGTATATTATGAGATGTGCTGTGCTCACCAGAGAGTGATTCAAATGCCTCACTACTAATGACCCACCGATGTGAGTGTCTCAGTGATGGCGATTTGCGAGGTGGAAGCTGACACCAAACAGATGCCCTTGGAGGTCCCTTCATCCGTTTCGTCCAACGAGTTTTCTGAGCTGTCAGGGGACGGATGGCAGGGAGCAGCAGTAGGGCCATGACGCCAGATGACCCAGGTACATCCGGGTCCCTTCCTGCGACACAGTGCAAGGGAGGGAGAGGAATCTGAGATGCAGGCAACTTACTTGACATTTCTCCATTGAACACTGAACAAAGAACAAAGGAGAGTATAGCACAGGAACAGGCTCTTTGGCCCTCCAAGCCTGCATCAGCCATGCTGCCCATCTAAACTAAAACCCCCTACCCTTCCAGGGACCAAATCCCTCTATTCCCATCCCATTCATGTATTTGTCAAGACACCCCTTAAAAGTCACTATCGTATCTGCTTCCACTACCTCCCCTGGCAGTGAGTTCCAGGCACCCACCACCCTCTGATTTAAGACTTATCTGGATAGCCACGTGAACAGACTGGGAATAGAGGGATACAAACGAATGGTCTAGTTGGACGCATGAGCGGTGCAGGCTTGGAGGGTCAAAAGGCCCGAATCTGTGCTGTATTGTTCTTTATTCTTTGTTCTCTGTGTAAAAAAACTTGCCCCTCGCACCTTAGATCTATGCCCCCCTAATAATTGACTCAAATTGAGTGGAGGATTGACAGGTTCTCACTTCTCGACTCAAGCCTGACCATGCTGTCACAGATGGCTTGGATGTCCTCCTCTCCTGAAAGCTCCAGTGCCTGCTCCTCAAACGGGGTGAGGACTTGGTGGTCAGGCTCACTACCCCCTTAGCCCTCTCCCATCAGTTATGGGCATTATTCTCCTAGACAGAAGGAGCCATGAAAATATGATGACATGACTCCTGCAGAGTATCAGGAGGCAAGCGCTGAGATTCTCTTGGGGATGGGAGGAAAGAGGTCAGGGGACTGGAAGCTTGCTGGGTGCTGGGCATGGGGGGGATCTGGGGATGATTTGGGGGAAGATGGTAGGTGGCGTTAAATACCCTTGCTGCCCAGATGAGGTCATTGACCTTCTTGTGACATGGCAGTCACAGATATGGCCACTGTCTCCCAGGCTGCTTTTCCATCACTTCCCCTTGGATGACATCTTGCTGGGGGGGAAGAAAGTGTCCCACCTTACCTCCACTGCGTCCAGGTCAGATTCCAAAAATACGGGGGCTGCCTTCCTTGATGACATTTCTTCCTGCACTGCCTATCTGTCTGTTGATCCTTGGGTTTTTTGGCTTTGTTAGGACAGATCAATTGCAGGCAGTTTGGGCGAGCATCCCAGCAAGTTAAATGCAGTGTGTGAAGGCAGTGACAGTGGCGGTGGTGCTGGTGGTGAGGGGGGGAATCTGTGCCTGTGATGATTGGGGGCAGGGGAGAGAGGAAGGTGTCAGACAGCTATCAGAGCCAGGGTAGATGGGGGCCATGTGCAGGTGGGTCTGGGTGGGGTGGGGAGATGGGAAGATGAGGGGGTCAGTAATTTTTGGGGGTCCAATGTCAGTGGGAGCCAAGGGAAGATGGGGGCTATGTGCAAATGGGTCTGAGGCGGGGGGGGAGGGGGGCATTGCCACTCTGCCTGTGATCAGCAGGGGAGGGAAGGGACCGCTGCCATTCTGCCTATGATTGGCAGGGGAGGTGGGGGGGTGCCACAATCAGTTTGGGCAATGGGGCCGCAATCGGTCTGGGTGGCAGGGAGCTGGGAAGATAACGGGGTCAGTAACACTGGGCGGGGGTGGGGGGAGGTGGGGTCTAATGTCTGTGGGGGCCAGTGGGAGACATTATCTAGCCCAGGAGTATTCTGGCAAGGGAGCTGCTTTATTTTAATTTTTTGTTGCACATGCATGGTTGGAGGCTCTGAGCATTAAGCCCCACCTACAGGCTTCTGCAGCAAGCAACGGACTTGCTCAAAATTTTGTAGCCAGAGTGCATATGTGGTGCCTGAGAACACGCCCAAACAATCGATCTAAAGCTCTCCCAGTTCCGTGCCCGCCCGACACTTGGACAAAAAGTCATAGAATAGCGTCTGTTGACTTTGTCTGATTATACCACTGCATTCCAAATGCTGAGCTATGAAATCCTTGATAATGGACTCTAGCAACTTTCCCAGTACTGTTGTTAGGCTCATTGTCATTAGTTCCTGTTTTTCTCTACCTTCCTTTTTGAACAGCCAGCTTACATTAGCTACCTTCTAAATAGTCCTGAGTCCAAAGAATTTGGAAAATGACCGCCAATGGATCTACTATTTCCAGAGCCACTCCTGTATGAAGATTATCGGGCCCTTGAGATTTATCCATCTTCAATCCCATTAATTTCCCTGAAACTTTCTTTCTACTAATACTGATGTCCTTCAGCTCCTCACTAAGACCTGTACTTCTCAGATTTATGGTACATTATTCATGTTTTAGAGTCATAGAGGTTTACAGCATGGAAACGGGCTTTGGACCCAACTTGTCCATGCTGCCCAGCATTTATCATTAAGCTAGCCCCAATTCCCTCTATACCAATCATATCCATGTAAATGCTTCTTAAAAGACAAAATTGTACCCGCCTCTACTATTACCTATGGCAGCTCGTTCCAGATACTCACCACCCTCTGCGTGAAAAGATTGCTCTTCTGGACCCTTTTGTATCTCTCCCCTCTTGCCTTAAACCTATGCCCTCTAGTTTTAGACTCCCTTACCTTTGGGAAAAGATGTTGACTATCTAGCTGATCTGTGCCCCTCATTATTTTATAGATCTCTATAAGATCACTCTTAAGCCTCTTATGCTCCAGAGAAAAAAAATCCCAGTCTATCCAGCCTTTCCTCATAACTCAATCCATCAATTCCCAGTAGCATCCTAGTAAATCTTTTCTGCACTCTTTCTGGTTTAATAATATCTTTTCTATAATAGGTGACCAGAACTGTACACAGTACCTGGGTTGATCGATCAAAATGCATCACCTCAATTTTTATCTAAATTGCAAAAGGGTTTCCTCTGGGTGCTCCAATTTCCCCCCACAGTCCAAAGATGTGCGGGTTAAGTTGATTGCCCATGCTAAAATTTCCCCTTAGTGTCGTGAGATGCGTAGGTTAGAGGGATTAGTGGGTAAATATGTAGGGATATGGGGAGTAGGGCCTGGATGGGATTATGGTTGGTGCCGACTTGAAGGACCGAATGGCCCCCTTCTGCACTGTAGGGTTTCTATGATTTCTATGATAAACATCTGCTATTTGTCAATCCACTAGCCCAATTGATCAAGATCCTGGGAGGGGACAGCTCATCTGGAGGACGAAGCAGTGGCCAGCTCTCTGGAGCTGAGCCAGTACTTCAAAAAATTAAAAAAGAGAGCAGCAAGGCAGTACTAATAGGGGAGTCCATAGTGAGGGGTTCAGACAGGCATTTATGTGGACGCAGATGGGAGTCGCGGACGGTGGTTTGTCTCCCTGGAGCTGGGATCTGGGATGTCTCTGGACGCGTCCCAGACATCCTGAAAGGGGAGGGTGAGGAACCGCAGGTTGTGGTTCATATAGGTACTGCTGACATAGGCAGGAAGAGGGAAGCAGTCATGGAAAGGGATTATAGGGAACTGGGTAGGCAGCTGAGGAAGACGAAAGCAAAGGTAGTAATCTCAGGATTGCTGCCTGCGCCGTGGGAGAATGAGAGCTGGAATGGAATGAGGTGGAGGGTAAATGCGTGGCTGAGGGACTGGAGCAGGGGGCAGGGATTCCGGTTCCTGGATCATAGGGACCTCTTTAGCGGCAGGTGTGACCTGTACAGTAAAGATGGGTGGCACTTGAATCCCAGGGGGACCAATATCTTGGCGGGAAGACTGGCTAGGGCTACTGGGGGGACTTTAAACTAGAAAGGTTGGACCAAACTAGAGGGTGGACCAATGGGGGTAGGGCCAGTGGTGAGGTGCTAATGGGGATGGGGCTAATAGGAGGGGCTAACGTGGGGAGGGCACCTGCTGTCACTCTGCAGGGATCGATAGGGAATAGGCAGGGAGAAGGAGTCCGCTGTTACTTTGCAGGGAAGGAGAGGGAGAGGGGGCCCGCTGCCACTCTGCAGCGATTGGTGGGGAGAGGGCAGCGCGTCCATGATCGGTGGGGGCAGGGTGGCAGGTCTGCGATGGGTGGGGGCAGGGGTGGTCCATGATCAGTCTGGATGGCATGGGGGGGGGGTATTCAGTAGGGGTTACATCTCGGGCTGCAGGGCCCCCCGATTGTGGGGGGGAGTCTGCTTCTGGCAGCCTGCATTAGCAGAGGCCTGACAGCTCTCTTTTTTTTTGTCAGGCCCCTACTACAGCTAATGCGCCAGTGCAGCATCAGAGGCCTATACATGCACACTACCTCCCTCTGCAAGGTTTCAGGTGCGTTAAGCCCTGGCCACAGGCTTTTGCAGTGAGCTTGCTGATATTTTTGCAGGTAGAGTGTGTATGGGCAGGGGGCCTGAAAACAGATCTGAAGCACTCCCGGTTTCAGATCTGCCCAGCACTTAGAATAAAAGTGGCCAAAGAGTCTGAGTAAAATTAAATTCAATGGGAATCAGGGCAGAATCTCTATACTGATTCGATCCTTAGCTAGCACAAAGATAGCAGTAGTTGTTTGACATCACTGCAGGAGTTTCTCAGGGCAGTGTCCATCTGAGGTCCAACCATTTTCAGCTGTTTCAATAACTTTTCCATCAATATAAATTCAAAGGTGTCCTAATCACCATTCAGAGTTGGGCTAATAAGTGGCTTAAGTAATATTCACCTCACATAAGCACTGGGCAGTAACCATGTCCAGCAAAAGAGAATCTAACTATCTCCCTTTGACATTGCTGAATCCCTAAACTTCAATATCCTGGGGAATCACCTTTAAAAAGAAGTTGAACTGACCAGCCATTTAAATACTGTAGCTATAACAGCAGGTCAAAGAATGGGAATTCTGCAACAGTAACTAATCATCTGACTCTCCAAAGCCTACCCACCAGCTAGAAGGCACAAGTCAGGAATGTGATAGAATACTCTTTACTTGTCTGGGTGAATGCCACTCCATTATCCAGGATAAAGCAGCCTGTTTGATTCTTTACCACATTTACTCTTGCCAACCCAATTGGAGTGCGTACCACCTAAGATGCACTGCATCAACTCACCAGTGCCCCTTTAACAGCACCATCCAAAGTCATGACCTCTACCACCTAGAAGAACAAGAGCAGTGTGTGTAAGTGAAAAACACCTTTCCAAGACACACTCCATCCAGACTTCGAAATTCACAGCTGTTCCTTCACTGTCATCTGGTTCAAATCTAGAAACTCACTATCATCCCAGTGAATAGTTCAAAGAAGCAGCCCACCACTACTTGCTCAAGGAAAATTATGCCTTCCCAATGAAGCTCACATCCCATGAGTAAATAAAAAAGTTACTGACAATGAAATCACACGGCAACAGAAAATGCTGGAAAATCTCAGCAGGTCTGACAGCATCTGTGGATAAAGAATAGAATTGATGTTCTGAGTTTGGGTGATCCTTCATCAGAGGTCATTTCAAACCAGGTCAGCTCTATCCTCTCTCCACAGACATTCAACGGAATTTTACCAGCACGCCCACCCCAGAACGGCATTCTCTGTTGGCCTTGGGCAGGATCTTACAAGCCTCGGGTGGGCATACCAGTAATATTACAGTCACTGTCTGATTTGCTAAGGTTTTCTAGCAATTTTTATTGTTGTTTTGGATTCCAGCATCCACAGTAATTTGTTTTTATCTTGCTGATGAGCTGTACTTTGGTTGACATTCAACAACTTAATATAGAAGTATATTGACAAAGTTCAAAATTTGTTTATTTATAACTTGAATTCAACATATGAAATGTCAGTTGCTTATTTTGAAAATCTGCACAATATCCAATGATGTATCATGCTTCATTGTCTTAAAATATTTATAGGATCAAGAGGAATCAGAATTACATACACATGTGATGCTCCATGGATCAAACCATCTTAAAAAAAGGGTTAATGATATCATATTGCTTACTTTTTGGAGGAAAATGGACAAAAAAAATGACTGCCAGAGTTTCTTTAGATTTTCAATTCCAAATAATCAACATTTAAATTATGGTATTTGGTAACCATTATTATTACATCTGCTTTTTAGGCCTTTATGTGAACAATTAACTTAGGAAGCTAATTTTTAAAAATGCAAAAAAGTACACGATGAGGCTTGCAAGTACTGTGCCATTTTGTGCATTAATGCTTAGTCATCCTTGAATGCAACTGAACACAGCAGGCTTTGAGATCTCTGTAAATATTCTCAAGCCCAGTGCTTGATCTTTATGCTATTAACGCATCTTTTTACTGGAAACAAATGCAAAATTATAAACCCACAGTTTTGAGAAATACTCTTCTCTTTCAACTTGACTCCAGAACGTACCCTTCCTCTCTTGTCACATGTCAGACCCATCAGAGCACTAGAATCATAAATAGAATCATAGAATGCCTACAGTACAGAAGGAGGCCATTCAGCCTATCAAGCCTGCACTGATAACAATTCCACCTATCCCCATAACCCTATGTATTTACCCTGCTAGTCCCCCTGACACTAAGGGGCAATTTAGCTTGACCAATCCAACTAACCTTTCTTTCATAAGCTCGTGGGACATGGACATTGCTGGCTGGCCAGCATTTGTTGTCCATCCCTAGCTGCCTTTGGAAGGCAGTTGAGAATCAATCACATTGCTTGGCCCTGGAGTCACATATAGGCCAGACAGGGTAAAGATGGCAGATTTTCTTCTCTAAAGGACATTAGTCAACCAGATGGGTTTTTCCGACAAACAACAATGGCTTCATGGTCATCATTGGATGATGGGTGGCATGGTAGCACAGTGGTTGGCACTGCTGCTTCACAGCTCCAGGGTCCTGGGTTCGATTCCTGGCTCAGGTCACTTTCTCTGTGGAGTTTGCATATTCTCCTTGTGTCTGCGTGGATTTCCTCCAGGTGCTCTGGTTTCCTCCCACAGTCCAAAGATGTGTGGGTTAGGTTGATTGGCCATGCTAAAATTGCCCCTTAGTGTCCTGATTTGTGTAGATTAGAGGGATTAGCAGGTAAAACATATAGGGATACAGGGGTAGGGCCTGGGTGGGATTGTGGTTGGTGCAGACTCAATGGGCTGAATGGCCTCTTTCTGTACTGTAGGATTCAATGATTGGACTTTCAATGCCAAATATTTTTTAATTGAATTTAAATTTCACCATCTGTCATGGTGGGATTCGAACCCGGGTCCCAGATTATTAGCTGAGTTTCTGGATTAATAGACCAGCAATAATACAACCAGGCCATCCCCAAGCTGCACACCTTTCGACTGTGGGCGGAAACCAGAGCACCTGGAGGAAACGTATTCAGACACAGGGAGAATGTGCAAACTCCACAAAGACAGTCACCCAAGCCTGGAATTGAACCTGTGGTCCCTGGCACTGTGTATCCACCAATCTCTGGAATTATTTTATGATACAATGTTCTTACATGTCACCCAAATTCCAAAGAGGACCTCAAAACCTACCCTTGGGCTCAAACGTTATAACTCCTGCTTGCTCCTTGTTCTTTCAGCTTTTTGAGGCTCTGTGGGAACCTAAGCTTTTCATAACAGCACATTATTGACTTGAAGGGTGTGATGCATTTAAACATTCCAGTTTAAGATTTTATTTAAAAACTCTCAAATTGTGATTCTTCAATTATTTGGGATGATGAATGAGAACATTAAGGTACCTTAATCTGAAATGTTTGCAATTATGCCTTTAAAAGTTAATCAATTTCTAAGTAGAATCACTGAGAACAATTAAAAAGTTCTCTGCAGATTTGTAATTATTCTTTACAGATGTATTCCATAATTTAGGCCTCCAGGACGTTCCAGATATTCTCAGACTGTTTGGAACCAAAGCCATGTACACAGAGATGTATTATTTTTTAAACTACAGCTGTGCCATTTCATGTGCTGTAGTGTTTTATGGTTCAGTGGTTCATAGGATGCAGTAAAGCGGCAGAATAAAAAAGATTTGGGGGGGTGGGGAGGCGAGGGGGGAGGAAGGAGACAAAGGACAAACTCTGATGAAAGACATATGCATATATCTGACTATAATGCGAGACTCTTAATTATTAGTATCTGGTTGGCAGATAGTTGGCAGATGCTATATTTGGATAATTATTTAGCAACAATTTCCGTTTTATGAATAGAATGCATTGCCATTTCTGAAACCTGCGATGTTGATGCAGGAATTATTTTTAATTTAAAGTGGTTTATGTTCTGTTGTCCTTGCGCCAAGATATACACGCACAAATTGGCATAGTGTAACAGCGCTCTCATACCTGGTCTCTTTGAAACATGAAGTTCCTTCGTTTAGTTTGTCGGTCAAGTGTACCTCTTCGAGAACTTGAAGTTCATCATGATTCCTAAAGTTGTCAAGTTTCATTGAAATTTCCTACACCCTTCTTGAATAACTCACTATCTGATCATTTTAATAATATACTATTTGAAACAACAACTAGATTGCACTGCATCAGGCGGACTTATGTATCTTGTAAGTCATGCCCCCGAATTGTTTTCCCAGGAATACTCTTCCCAGGATACACATAGGTCTGGGATAAAATTCCTGCTGTAAATCGTGCTTATAGGGTGTAACAAATCACCTTAGCGTTTTCATTTTAATATGTTCATACATATAAAATTATGAAATAATTGGATTGAAAAATGCATGAAGCTTAATTTTGTGTTCATAAATTTGGAGCGCATTTACAAATGAATACAATACGCTTTAAAGGTTGATACATTTGCCTTGATTTTTGCAAACACATAGTGATACACTGCATCACAGCAATTGCAATGCGCGCAGATTTCATTTGATGATTTTTGCTGATTTCATTTTGAAGCCCCATAAGAATGTATATCTGGAGATTTTACAGCAGAACATTTTAAGATACAATTGAATATTAATTGTTGATAATTGATTGCATTATAGTCATATCATTAATACAATTACTTTTTTCATGCTGTGTATTTTGATATTTACTTTGTAAATTCTATTACACCTCTAATACTTCATTAATTTCAACTGCATTAGTGTAGCCGTTAGCCGCTATAAATGTTACTTTACTGACAATAACGCAGTACATTTTTAGATTTTACTTTATATATGTTTCTAAACATTGCACATTGTATAAAACATGGTATACTTTATATAAACTATTTATCATATATATTTATGAACAGGGTTCTTTTGTAAGGACTCGGCTGTACATACTTTTTCTTGACATTTAATTGCCCTTTTTATTGTGCTTTATCTTTCGTGATTTTAATTTACCGTACGCAAATTGTGAACGATCTCTGCTGCTTGCTCCCTCCATGGAGGGATTTTATTTCAGAGGAATGCTCTCCTCCTCGCTGCGGAGCTGATTGGCTCCAGCTCCTTAGACTATCCCAGTTAGGCAGTCTGACTGACGGCGCTGCCTGACAATCAGAACTGGCCTGGCGGCCTCGACACTCAGTGACGGACCGTCTGTTTCAGTGAGAGACGGTGAGAAGAAGCGGAACGGTCGCTAATATCAATATGGTGAGTGAATGTACACTCGGCAACAGTAAAAACATGTATATTTATGTTGTTTTTTTATTGGTTCGTGTTATCAGTTTTATTACAATACATTAAAAACGAGCTGTATTCAGACGTTGGATTAGAAGAGTTTTTTTGTCTTTATTTGGAATTTTTCTCGAATCAAATTCATTTATTTTAGGTCTTTCTCCCACTGTGATAATAAGGTCAGTCCGTTGGAAGAGAATGTCAAGTATATTGAATTAATTGAATTATTGACAGCGATGCAAAAAAAATGGAGCTGATAAAAAACCAAGAACAGTTTGGACCTGTGTTTGAAACATAATGTTGGTTTATCGGCTGACCCTAGAAAAGGCCGTTCATGTTTGTGCTGTAGTGTTCTATGTTCTGTGTTTCATGGATTCCCTAGTAACAGTATAGTTGGTGCTAAACTACACCGTTTTATCAATGCCTTGGAATTTTTTGTGTAATTTTTTATGTGAACGTCACAAATGTTACAATTCTTTATTTTATTGACAGTATGGTTTCGTAAATCACGCTCTGGAATTATTAATCCTACGCAATTATGGACCTCTGGTGTGGGAAGATATCAAGTAAGTGATGGCATACGAACAAAAATGAACCCAGATTATTCTAGACTGAGTTGAAGTGCCGCCTGTGCTTTACAGAGTCACACCGTGTTTAGACGCGAGGTGGTGCAGTTAAATATGTTTCAGAGGTGTTTGAGTTCCGACCTCAGTAAAAGATTAGTATACATTGCTGTACAATTGGCCGTCCATACACGCGGGTCTTGGTAATAACCCCTCAGTCTGAGCTCTGATGAACAGTCATCCAGAGTCCAAACGTTAGCTCTATTCTCTCTCCACAGATGTTGTCAGACTTGCTGAGATTTTCCCAGCATTTTCTGTCCTAATTTAAGATTCCAGCATCTGCAATAATTTATTTTTATCAATTTGAGCTGGACTAATATACTTAGAGAGCAACCATGGATGCCATTTGTTTAACTAATGGATACATTTGTAGTATAAGACTATTTCTAGTCCACATTAAGGGTTAATGTGGACTACAACAGTGTGGGTACAACACTTTTATTTCCACATGCATGAGGGAGAATCAGCCCAAACCCAGTGAAGTCCAGTCTGTATCTAGGCTGATTCTGAAGGTACAAAGGCTGTACACATTACTTTTGCAGCTTTACAGAATCTTAGTTAGGCTGCACTTGGAATATAGTGTTCAATTCTGGTCGCCACACTACCAGAAGGATGTGGAGGCTTTGGAGAGAGTACAGAAAAGATTTACCAGGATGTTGTGTGGAATGGAGAGTATTAGCTATGAGGGGAGATTGGAGAAACTTGGTTTGTTCTCACTGGAGTGAAGGAGGTTGAGGGGAGACCTGATAGAAGTCTACAAGATTGTGAGAAGCATGGACAGATTGGATAGTCAGAAGCTTTTTCCCAGGGTGGAAGAGTCAATTACTAGGGGGCATAGGTTTAAGATGTGAGGGGCAAGGTTTAAAGGAGATGTATGAGGCAGATTTTTTGCACAGAGAGTAGCGGGTGCCTGGAACCCGTTGCAGGGGTAGGTAGTGGAAGCAGATACGGTAGTGTCTTTTAAGGGGCGTCTTGACAAGTACATGAATAGGATGGGAATAGAGGGATGTGGTCCCTGGGAGGGTAGGGGGTTTTAGTTAAGTTGGGCAGTATGGTCGATACAGTCTTGGAAGGCTGAAGGGCCTGTTCCTATGCTGTAATTTCCTTTGTTCTTTGTATTTCTACTAATCTCTGGCGTCCAGGATATCATTGATATGAATAGCTTGAATTGATTATAGTTGATCACATTAGGTGGGTCTATTGTCCTGGGTATTTCACGTTAATCGGTTGTGTCCGGCTATCCTCGTCTATCTGTTTTGTGATACAAAAGTGATGGGTGTGATAAATAGGTTTCAATGGTGTGATAATCATCCCATCTCCCCAGTTTCCAGGAACAATGGCTACCCTCGACTCAGTGGAGCTTTGCTAATCAGTATCGACCCTGCATTGTTTGCCAAGGCCTTGAAGAGATCTCACCTGTAAAGTAACTGTGTTGGCAGCCTGAGATGTTAATTGGGTATGTCTGCCCGCAGTTACAGTGGACCCTGTGTTTTAACTCTTTCTTAGACATTCCTGTTGCTACATGCACACCCTGGATTTGCCCCAATACTGGGTTGTGCCCTACTATTCAGTGCTCATGTATTTATGAGAGCAATTAGAATTCTATCTTGTGGATATTACTGCTGGTTCTTATGACCGTTCTCCTGCTTTCTGGTTATTGTTGAGGATATGGTACCAGATCATTCAAGTGGCCCACCCTCCAGGTGACGGAAAGTGTCCTAAACCGCCCTGCTGTAACTATCAGCTGCTATCCTTTCCCTCTCCTGTGTGCGAAGGGATGCTACTGGAGTGGGCACGGGGTCAGAATCTTTCCCCTTTTGTTGCTGACAACACATAACTGTTGTCCATGTCAGCATTATGCTTATGCCAACTGTCATCTCCATCCTAATCACCTCCCATCGCCTGTAAATCGGTTCCCTGCTGACTCTGGAATATGTCCCACCAATGGTGTGTCCTGGAGAGTCCCACCCGAGTAGCAGTTTGGATTGCTAGATTCACCTGGGTCCTCCCCTTACTTGTCTGTTCCACAGCGTGCTTGACATACTCCTGAGCAAGTTCTATTTGTGGCCTGTTGGATTATTTTGCCTGATGCTTCATCAATGTACAGGGAATCATCCCACCAGGCCCTGAATAGGTAATGTGATGTTCTACCTGGGAGATGAAATTTTCCCACAGTTAAAGAGTCCATCACTTGCAGGCAGAAGCTGTGGCTGCTAGCACAATGTAGGCTCTCTGAGATTATCTCTGTCTCTGGTGTGATTAAACACCATTGAGGTGGGCCCACCTGTATGGCTTTAAAAGCTTCCTTTGGTGGTAGAACATCGATTAGTATCTTGCTGTTATTTGACAAGATTTCAAGGATCCTACAGGCACCCACGATGTAATGTGCTTATTCCGAGCAACACTCTGTAGTGTTCATGTCTGCCAGGTCTCCTTGATGTGCTGCATGCCCCAGAATCCAATTCGATAAACCCAACTCTCCTGCACCATATCCAGTGATCCGAATCTGTAATTGTCTAAATGTTCCTTTGGATGGATTCTCTTGTGGGACTACCATAATGAATTTTAAACCTCCCTCTACTGGCCCGCCGCCTAGTCTTGTGTCCACCAGTTCGTGCCTGTCGCTGTGTATGTTAAGGAGGTTTATTCTATATAGAATCATACAATCCTCCAGTGCAGAAAGAGGTTGTTTGGCCCATCGAGTCTGCACCAACCACAATCCCACCTAGGCCCTACTCCCATATCCCTACATATTTACCCACTAATCTCTTTAATCTATGCATTCCAGGACACTAAAGGGCAATTTAGAATGGCCAGTAGTTTGATGGAGCAGACGCAGCACGGATTCGTTAAGGGGAAGTCGTGTTTGACAAATTTATTGGATTTCTATGAGGATGTGACTAGGGGGCACAACCTCAAGATAAGGGGGGGGTGCAGTTTAGAACAGAGTTGAGGAGGAACTTCTTCACTCAAAGGGTAGTGAGTCTCTGGAATTCTCTGCCCGTTGAAGTGGTGGAGGCTACCTCGCTAATATATTTAAGTCACGGGTAGATAGGTTTTTGACAGACAAGGGAATTAAGGGTTATGGGGAGAAAGCGGGAAAGTGGAACTGATCCACTTCAGATCAGCCGTGATCTAATTGAATGGCGGGGCAGACTCGAAGGACTCGATGGCCTACTCCTGCTCCTATTTCTTATGTTCTTCTGTTCTTAATCAACCTGACCCACACATCTTTCAGACTTTGGGAGGAAACTGGAGCACCTGGAGGAAACTCATGCGGGCACAGGGAAAATGTTCAAACTCCACACATGTGATGACCCGAGCCGGTATTCAAACCCAGGTCCCTGGAGCTGTGAAGCAGCAGTGCTAACTACTGTACTACAGTGCCGCCCGTAGGGAGGTGAATAAATGCCTTGGGACAATCCTGAATCTCAAGTCCTCAATGTCAGCCCAGATACTATCAATTGAATCCCTAGTAATAGTATCACAGGCTCTTCCCTTTGCTTGTTCTTTGGTGGTGTTAATTCTACCCACGGATACTTCCCTCAAGGCCAGCAGAAGTCCTTCCCCTTGTAAGTTTCTGGCAGTCAGTCCCGTATGCCACATATTGTTGCCCTTTTCCGACCTCTGCGGCTATCCAGGAGGCATAATTATTTATTTCAGCTAGCTGCGCTGAATTCATGATTAAGTCTACACTGCCAAAAAAGTCTCCAATGTCTCCTAAAGTGCTCATTTTCTTTCGCCTGCATACCCTAGACTCAGGCATTATCCTGTATTAATCATCTGTAGCCTCCTGTAGCCTGGTTTTTGCCCCATGAAGTCTCTGGGATGATCGTGACACCTGGAGAATAGAATTCCTAATAACCCTGAGACATTATATGTTATTTCTAAAGATACCATTGTGACATCATGTAATAGGGTTTTAGGCTTCTCAATCCTGACTGGTCCTTCCGAGGGAATTCAACCAATTGAGAGCAGCGGGTAGCTTTTGATATCCACAAGTACTAAAATTATAATACCTAACACCTCTACATCCTGGTCAATCTGTTACATGTGTACAGTATTCTTGACAATATTGACCTTCAAGGCCAGGTCTCCACACAAAAGGAGGGAGGTTTGCCCATCGGGCTGTTAAATTTAAATACGTAGCGAATATCCACACCCCCCTATTTTCATTCCATTATGTTACATGTGTAACCCTCGTACCAATCCTATACGTACATCATATATCCCCTTGATAACCAAATATCCATCTGAGTCCTTTTCAGTTTTTAGTCCCAACTCGGAAGCTGTGGTGAACCAATGTCCATTTTGTAATGCCATCTCATGGGTTGTTTCACAGCATCACATCTCCAGTCTGTATTAGCCCATCCACAGCCCAGATGTTTGATCTAAATAGGCATCTTGGGTCTCTCGAAGGGCATGGAAGTGGTGCGTGCTGACATGGTCTTTCCCCAAAATGGCGTAATCGCTTGTGTCCAATGGCTGACGAGAGTTATTCGAACTGAAATCCAGATTTCTTAATCCATTCTCCTGTCCCCCGCCGTGGTTAGCTGGACATATTGTCCTGGGTGCAGTCAGGTGTCCCTGTCCACATATACGGTCAGTTCTTCTCATGTCTCTGTAGGGTTATCAAAGGGAGTAAAAGCCTGGAAAACAGGTAACATTAACCAATCGGGAGGGGGGGAATGTTAGGTCTCTTAAAATTTCTCATACTTTAACTGGGTAAAGTATTTCCATCTTGGTGAGGCTTTCATACCTATCAAGGTACAGGTATCCTCCCTGACAATCACCTCATATGGTCCTATCCATTGCGGCTGCAAACCTGCTCTTTTGGAAAGTACCTTGACCTTGTTCCCCGCCTCGGGACTTTGGGTTCTGATACATTCCTTCTCTCTTTCGCAATCCTTACCTCTTTATCTATCACCTCTCCTTTTAGTTTATGCAGCTGCTCAGCTAGGTGTCTAATAAACTGGTACACCTTTTCCCTTGCGATACAAACCTCTGCGTCTCCTGTCTCTGCATCCTCGGAAATGTCATTAGCTTAAAGGGCGTCAGTTCCGTCCCTGTAGCTGGGATGACTCACATCTTCATTAATATAGCAGGTATGACTTTACCCAACCCTGTCTGGTCTCGACTAATGCCTTTGTCAGGTTTTTAAGAGTCCTATTCCTCCTTTCTATCATACCCAAACTTTGTGGGTGGTATGGTATGTGAAACCGTTATTTGATTCCCAGCAGGACACAAGTCTGTTTCATTACTTTCCCTACAAAGTGAGAGCCGTGATCTATGTCTTAACTGCAGTGAAATACCCTACTGGAGCATCAGTTCCTCTCCAGTGTCCTAGCCACTGTTCTGGTGGAGCAATCCCTACAGAGAATGCTTCCACCCACTGGGTGAATTTATCTATCAATACCAAGTTATACTTCCTGTTCTGTGACTGGAGCAGTCCAGAAAATTATGCCTGTAGTTGTTCCCATAGTCTCTATGGTGGGTTGATGCCCCCCGCCCCCCCTCAACCTTCTCTCTGATCCTACCCTCTCTCAATACCACTCTCTTTGAGAATAGGAGCTGAATTTACCTTTATTGCTAGTGGAACAACAGAGGCACAAGTGCAGTGCGAAGGAAAAATAAATGTCAAGTATGTGATAAAAAATCTAATTCCTCAATCATTGGACTATTAATGTACCAGAGGAATTTACATATTCAAACAGTCTGCATAAAATTCTATCAAAGATTTTTGGGTATGATTTATCCAGGACATTCATATTGTAGCAAACAAAATGTAAAACAGATGAGAGTGAAGAGAGAAAATGTTCCTCTGCTGTGCACATTGCCACCACATTGAAGCTTTCTATCCCATTAAATGGGTCAAATCCCACACTCTGTGGCCTGGGCCCGGCACTTCCCTCTGCGACTGGATCCTGAACTTCCTAATGCACAGACCACCATCAGTAGGGATAAGCAACAGCACCTCCTCCACAATCATAGTGCCCCACATGGCTGTGTTCTCAGCCTCCTACTATACTCCATATACACCTGTGACTGTGTGGCCAAATTTCCCTTCAATTTGATTTTTAAGTTTGCTGACGACGCTACCATAGTGGGTCGGATCTCAAACAACAAAACAGAGTACAGAAATGAAATAGAGAGTCTGGTGAATTGGTGCGGCAACAATAATCTCTGCCTCAATGCCAACAAAACGAAGGAGATTGTCATTGACTTCAGAAGCGTAAAGGAGAACATGCCTCTGTCTACATCAATGGGGAAGAAGTAGAAAGGGTCGAGAGCTTCAAGTTATTAGGTGTCCAGATCATCAACAATCTGTCTTGTCCCCCATGCTGACACTATAGTTAAGAATACCCACCAATGCCTCTACTTTCTCAGAATACTAAGGAAATTTGGCATGTCAGCTATGACTTTCACCAACTTTTACAGATGCACTATAGAAAGCATTCTTTCTAAATATATCAGAGCTTGGTATGGCTCCGGCTCTGCCCAAGATCGCAAGGAACTATAGAAGGTAGCAAATGTGGCCCAATCCATCACGCAAACCAGCCTCCCATCCATTGACTCTGTCCACACTTCCGCTGCCTCAGCAAAGCAGCCAGCATAATTAAGGACCCCACGCACCCTGGGACATTTTCTCTTCCATCTTCTTCCTTCAGGAAAAAGATACAAAAGTCTGAGGTCACATACCAAACAACTCCAGAACAGCTTCTTCCCTGCTGTTGTCAGACCTTTGAATGGACTTACCTTGTATTAAGTTGATCTTTCTCTACTCTCTAGCTATGACTGTAACACTACATTCTGCAGTCTCTCATTTCCTTCTCTATGAACAGTATGTTTTGTCTGTATAACACACAAGAAACAATACTTTTCACTGTCTGTTAATACATGTGACAATAATAAATCAAGTCAAACCAAATCAGGTTGGTCAACATGTTATTTTGGTAAATTAGCACAGCAGAAAAAAAACCATGATTACGTGGAGGTCTATCTGCCACCGTAGGAGGAGAGGTAATAAGCCGTGGATAACGAAGGAGGTGAAGGAAAGTGTTAAATTAAAAGCGGAGGCGTTTAGAGTAGCTAAGAGTAGTGGGCGAGAAGAGGATTGGGAGAGGTTTAAAAGTCAACAAAGATTGACAAAGAAGTTGATAAAGAAGGGTAGGATAAACTGTGAAGCTGGGCTAGCGCTTAATATAAAAAAGGATAGCAAGAGTTTTTATAAATATATAAAAAGGAAGAGGTTGGCTAGGGTGAATGTTGGACCCTTAGAGGATGAGAGGGGGGACTTAGTGGTAGGGGATGGGGAAATGGCTGAGGCCTTGAGTAACTTTTTTGTTTCGGTCTTCACGGAGGAGGACGTGAATAATTTGCCGGGTGTTAGCGATGGAAAGATGGTCGGACTGGAGGGTCTCAATGACATTATTGTTACTAGAAAGGCGGTGCTTGACAGACTGGAGGGACTGATTGTGGACAAGTCCCCAGGACCGGATGGAATGCATCCAAGGGTTCTGAAAGAAATGGCGGAGGTGATAGTGGATGCCTTGGTGGTTATTTTCCAAACGTCGCTGGATTCCGGGGAAGTGCCGGAAGATTGGAAAACGGCTAATGTTACGCCGTTGTTTAAGATGGATGGCAGGCAAAAGGCAGGGAATTATAGGCCGGTTAGTTTAACGCCTGTTGTAGGTAAAATGTTAGAATCCGTCATCAAGGAGGAAATAGCGAGGCATCTTGAGGGGAATTGCTTGATAGAGCAGACGCAGCACGGTTTCGTTAAGGGGAAGTCGTGTCTGTTAAATTTATTGGAGTTCTATGAGGATGTGTCTAGGGCGGTGGATAGAGGAGAGCCGGTGGATGTGGTCTTTCTTGATTTTCAGAAGGCGTTTGACAAGGTACCTCACAAGAGGTTATTGCAGAAGGTAAGGAGGCGTGGAGTTGGGGGTAGGGTGTTAGCGTGGATAGAGGATTGGCTGTCAAATAGGAGGCAGAGAGTGGGGGTCAATGGGTGCTATTCGGATTGGCGGTTGGTGACTAGTGGAGTGCCCCAGGGGTCGGTGCTGGGGCCTCAGCTATTTACCATTTATATAGATGATCTGGAGGAGGGAACCGAGTGAATGGTGTCGAAATTTGCTGATGACACCAAGATTGGTGGAACGGCAAATTGCGCAGAGGGTGTGGAGAGTCTGCAGAAGGATCTAGATAGGCTGGGCGAATGGGCCAGGAACTGGCAAATGGAATTTAATGTTGGCAAGTGTGAGGTGGTCCACTGTGGTAGGAATAATGGTAGGAAGGACTATTACTTACGTGGCAAAAAACTGCAGCATGCGACGGTGCAGAGGGACCTCGGGGTCCTTGTGCATGAGTTGCAAAAACCCAGCTTGCAGGTGCAGCAGGTGGTCAGGAAGGCTAATGGGATGCTGGCCTTCATAGCGAGGGGGATTGAATATAAAAGTAGGGAGGTCTTGCTGTGGCTGTATAGGGCATTGGTGAGGCCGCAGCTGGAGTACTGTGTGCAGTTTTGGTCGCCGCACTTATGCAAGGATATTTTGGCCTTGGAGGGAGTGCAGAGGAGGTTTACTAGGCTGATGCCGGAGTTGAGGGGGTTGAGCTATGAGGAGAGGCTGAATAAACTGGGCTTGTACTCGTTAGAGTTTAGAAGAACGAGGGGAGATCTCATTGAGACATATAAGATGATGAATGGGATGGATAGGATAGAGGTGGAGAGACTCTTCCCACTCAGAAAGGACAGTAGGACTAGGGGGCACAGCCTCAAGATAAAGGGGGGGGGCGGTTTAGAACGGAGTTGAGGAGGAACTTCTTCACTCAAAGGGTGGTGAATCTCTGGAATTCTCTGCCCGTTGAAGTGGTGGAGGCTGCCTCGCTAAATATTTTTAAGACGCGGGTTGATGGGTTTTTGATAAGCGAGGGGATTAAGGGTTATGGGCAGAGGGCGGGAATGTGGAACTGAGCCACGACAGATCAGCCATGATCTTATTGAATGGCGGGGCAGGCTCGACGGGCTAGATGGCCTACTCCTGCTCCTATTTCTTGTGTTCTTATGTTATGTTCTAATGTGAGACAAACAAGAGCACATGATAAAGCTTAAGAGACTTAAGCTGATTCTTGACTTCCTAGAAATTAAAGAAACTTCATGTGATAATAAGATGTGTGAGTCAAACTATTAGTTAAGGGCACAGTGTTGTTTTTTTTGAAATCTCAATTTGATTAACGTGACACTCTCACAATGCTTTCAACAAGTTTAAACTTCACAAGGTATAAAAAAGGCAAAGCTGGGCTATTCTAAAACAATGCTTTTGTAGGTGTTGTTTTATATGAAGAAAGTGTGGTTCAAAATAATTAAACTGAACTTGGCCAATTTATCTTCTCACATTCCCGCATTTTTAAACGTAAATTAAGATTTTTAGTACAATTGGAATTTATCAGGCTGTTATGTGTCTCAACTGAAAAATTTGGCACAGAATCCTGCTGGTGTTTCTGTATGAGAATTTCTAAAAATCAATGCAGCTTCTGGCAAATAATCAAAATGCAGCGCTCCCTCCAAGCAAATGGGGCTCATTTTAGTCCAGTTTGATTTCTGTCATGGTCCTGTGGGTGATTACTGTCCCTACAAATCATCAGTGTTGTCTTTACCTCTCCTCTTCCTGCATGTATCTTACAACTGCAACTGTCACTTTGTGTTCTTTTATCCCTTGATTTTTTTTTAATAGCTACCGTAATAGAACATAGAACATAGAATAGAACATAGAACATTACAGCGCGGAACAGGCCCTTCGGCCCACAATGTTGCGCCGACCAGTCTTATTTTTAAAAAAAAAACATTGACCCACTAATCTAAACCAATCCCTTTTCGTCCATAAACCTATCCACCAATCTCTTAAACGCCCCCAAACTAGGCGCATTTACAACTGCAGCAGGCAGGGCATTCCAGTCCCTCACCACCCTCTGGGTAAAGAACCTGCCCCTGACATCCGTCCTATAACTACCCCCCCTTAATTTAAAGCCATGCCCCCTCGTGCTAGATTTCTCCATCCGAGGAAACAGGCTATCACCATCCACCCTATCTAAACCTCTAATCATCTTATATGTCTCTATAAGATCCCCTCTTAGCCGCCTTCTTTCCAGTGAAAACAACCCCAAATCCCTCAGTCTCTCCTCATAGGACCTCCCCTGCATACCAGGCAACATCCTGGTAAACCTCCTCTGCACCCTCTCCAAAGCCTCCACATCCTTCCTGTAATGTGGGGACCAGAACTGCACACAGTACTCCAAGTGCGGCCGCACCAGAGTTGTGTACAGTTGCAACATGACGCTGCGACTCCTAAATTCAATCCCCCTACCAATAAACGCCAAGACACCGTACGCCTTCTTAACAACCTTATCTACTTGATTCCCAACTTTCAGGGATCTATGTACACATACACCTAGATCCCTCTGCTCCTCCACTCTATTCAAAGTCCTCCCGTTAGCCCTATACTCAACACATCTGTTATTCCTACCGAAATGGATTACCTCACACTTCTCCGCATTAAACTCCATCCGCCACCTCGCGGCCCAGCTCTGCAACCTGTCCAAGTCACCCTGCAAACTTCGACACCCTTCCTCACAATCTACCACACCTCCGACTTTGGTGTCATCAGCAAACTTACTAATCCACCCAACTATACCCTCATCCAGATCATTAATAAAGATTACGAACAGCAGTGGCCCCAAAACAGATCCCTGAGGCACACCACTCGTAACCGAACTCCATGATGAATAATTACCATCAACCACCACCCTCTGTCTCCTATCTGCTAACCAATTCCTGATCCAAGTACCTAAATTACCACCAATCCCATACATCTGCATTTTCTGCAGAAGCATACCATGGTGAACCTTATCAAACGCCTTACTAAAATCCATATATACCACATCTACTGCCTTACCCCTATCCACCTCTTTGGTCACCTTCTCAAAGAACTCAATAAGGTTAATAAGGCACGACCTTCCCGCTACAAAACCATGCTGACTATCTCTAATCAATTCATTACTCTCCAAATAACTATAAATCCTATCCCTAATAATTCTTTCTAAAACCTTGCCCACTACAGAAGTAAGACTCACTGGTCTATAATTCCCAGGGAAGTCTCTGCTCCCCTTCTTAAACAATGGGACAACATTCGCTGTCCTCCAATCTTCCGGTACTATACCAGAGACCAACGACGACCTGAAGATCAGAGCCAGTGGCTCTGCAATCACCTCTCTTGCCTCCCATAGAATCCTAGGGTAAATCCCGTCTGGACCAGGGGACTTATCTATTTTCAACCCATCGAGAATATCCAACACATCCTCTGTATCAACTACAATACTTTCTATTTTACACCCCTTCACCCCAGTGACCTCCTCAGCTACATTCATATCGTCCTGCGTGAACACCGAAGAGAAATAATGGTTCAATGCCTCTCCAATCTCTTCTGGTTCCACACACAACTTCCCCCTACTGTCTGTAACTGGCCCTAATCTTGCCCTGACCAACCTTCTATTCTTGACATACCTATAGAACGCCTTAGGATTCTCCTTAATCCTATCAGCCAAAGTCATCTCATGCCCTCTTCTAGCCCTTCTTAACTCCCTCTTCAACTCCCTCCTAGCCAATCTAAAGCTTTCTACTGCACTACCCGAGCCCTCAAGCCTCATCCGAACATAAGCCTCCTTCTTCTTCCTAACCAACAAATCAACTTTTTTTGTGCACCACGGTTCCCTAGCCCTACCAATTCCTCCTTGCCTGACAGGGACATACCTATCACAGACCCACAGTAGCTGCTCCTTTAAAAAACTCCACATTTCAGACGTTCCTAGTCCCTGTAATCTCCTAGTCCAACCAATGCTTCCTAATTCTCTCCTAATGGCCTCATAATTACCCTACCCCCAGCTAAAACTACTGACCCGAGGTTCATGCCTATCCCTTTCCATCACTAAGGTGAACGTAACCGAATTGTGGTCACTATCACCAAAAAGCACACCAACTTCCAAGTCTAGCACCTGGTCTGGCTCGTTTCCCAGCACCAAGTCCAATATAGCCTCACCTCTAGTTGGCCTATCTACATATTGAGTTAAAAAACCTTCCTGCACACTTTGAACAAAAACTGACCCCTCTAACGAGCTAGAGCTATAGCTATTCCAATCAATGTTAGTAAAGTTAAAATCCCCCATAACAATTACCCTATTACTTTCACTCCTAACCAGGATCGTCTCTGCAATCCTTTCCTCAACCTCTCTAGAACTTTTTGGAGGTCTATAAAAGACTCCCAACAGGGTGACCTCTCCTCTCCTATTTCTAATTTCTGCCCATACTACCTCAACAGACAAATCCTCATTAAACTTCCTCTCTGACACTGTGATATAGTCCTTGACCAATAATGCTACTCCACCCCCCCTTCTACCTCCTTCTCTACTCCGACTAAAGCATTTGTACCCCGGCACCTGCAACATCCATTCCTGACCCTGCTCTATCCACGTCTCTGAAATGGCCACAACATCAAAGTCCCAGGTACTGGTCCACGCTGCAAGTTCATCCACTTTATTGCGAATACTCCTCGCGTTAAAGTATATACATTTCAAACCTCGCTCCGCCCCACCCTCACAATGCCGTGCAATGCCATCCCCTTCTATGCCCCCCTCACTTTCACCCCCTCTACCCAGGATCCCACCCCCCCTCTGATTACTACCCTTTTCCCATACTTGTTTTAACTTGACCCAATCACGAGGCACTTTGTGCCCTAATTGTAGCCCTTCTCCCTCATCTTAATTAATTTTATATTATGATTTACTATTGTCTGTACTATAGATCCCTTGGGCCCCCATTGTAGATCCTCCGTACCGGAGCAAGTCTTATCATTTTCAGCCATTACAACCATCCTTAAACTCTCCCCCTTGCAGCTTTACCCTCTTGTGGAATTCTCCTTTGCGGCTACTCCTCCTCACTGTAAGCGAGACCCCTCAACTGATCCTACACTGTCCTCTTGTGAATGTTTCCTCGGCTCTCATTTTATTCAAGCCCACATGGTCAGACTCTTCCTCTACATAGTTCTTATAGTACCACAACTTACGGCTGGCCAATGGCTAGTGTGGAATCACTCCCTTAACTACTCACCTGAATTGGAGCCACATAGTTGTCAGTCGTCAGTGCAGTACCCTGCTCCCAGTGCCAATTGTAAGAGGGAATAAACAAAGAGTCTTTGAGTCTGTGCTAGGCTTCAGTAAACAGTTTTATTTCCACATGCATGAGGGAGAATCAGCCCAGACCCAGTGAAATCCAATCTGTATCTAGGCTGATTCTGAAGCTACAAAGGCTGTACACATTACTTATACTGTTCTCTGGGGTCCAGAGTACTGTAATACAGGATATCATTGATGTGAATGGCTTGAGTTAATTATAGTTGGTCACATTAGGTGGGTCTATTGTTCTGGGTACTTCACGTTAATCAGTTGTGTCCGGCTATCCTTCTCTATCTGTTTCATGATATAAAAGCAATGTATGTGATAAATAGGTTTTGATGGTGTGATAACTGTCCCATCTCCTCAGTTTCTAGGAACAGTAGCTTCTCTAAACTCAGTGGAGCCTTCCTAATCAATATTGACGCTGCATTGTTTGCCAAGGCCTTGAAATCTCACCTGTAAAATAACTGTGTTGGCAGTCTGAGATGTTAATTAGGTATGTCTGCCGCAGTTACGATGGACCCTGTATTTTAACCCTTTCTTAGACATTCCTTTTCCTGCTGTTACATGCACACCCTAGATTTGCCCCAACACTGGATTCTGCCCTACTACACATACCTTCTCTCAAATATTTTTTGAAAAAATTGACACATATTTGATTTTGATTTCATATGGCATAATTTCCAGTTATAAAAATGGTCACAACATTTTAATAAACAAGGTTCCATATTGAGGGTAAATGTGTAATATGAAGCAGATTAATTCTTGCTTTATGACAAAGGTTTCTAATATACATTGTTGAAGATACGGACAAGTGAAAAACAAAACTCTATTTAATGATGTTTGGGTGTAATTCAATTGCCAGTAGATGTGGTCACTAAAATAAAGAGGCTCATGACCCATTTATTGATATTGGAGTTCACTTTATAGAGCCAGTCCTCTGCTGTTACATTATGGTCTGTGACTAACTAATGCTGGTTATTGAGAGACTGTGGTGTGAAGAAGTTATTTTCCATGCAGTAAAATAAATTATCCACTGATGTGGCCCAAAGTTTTGAACTTTGAGACACACCAGATTTATGCCATATTTTAACTTAACCCTGACTCCACTGCAAGTGAAGTATCAGACGTGTTCAACTATAAAATGATAATCTTAGACCAGGATGAAATAAACTATAAATCTCAACATTATGTCAGTCTAAAAGTCACTAAAAGTAATAGCAATTTTGAACTTAAGGACATAGGATATAGGAAGTGAAAAAGGTCATTAGGACTTCTGAGCCTGTACTTCCATTCAACGAGATCAAGGCTGAATTTGTACCTCAATACTGCTATCCCCAAAAATCTAAGAGATTTTTTGAATACACAGTGCCGAGTATCCATAGCTCTTTTGCGTGGAGAATTTCAAACGTACACAACAGATTTGAGTGAAGGACAGTCTTAAATGGCTGCCGTCTTATTCTGAGGGGGTGACTGCATGTTCTAGTCACTTCATAAGAAAAGCTAACATTTACCTTTCCAATTGCTGTGTTTGCATTTTAACTTTCTAAGATCCATATGCATGACCACCAGCTTTCTTTGAATGAATGTGTTTCTCAGTCTCCCACCATTCAATTAAAATTGACTGGTAGGCTTTGGGAGAACAGATTGTTGCTAAGGTGTGTAGGAGACCTTAGAAGCTGGATCAGGTAAGTAAAAAGAAAGAAAACCACTGGATTGGTCAGTGGAGAACTCTTTGAAAGCATTGGGGCTATGGGGTTGCCTTTTATACCATTGTGTCTTTGAGACTGGTTTCTCCAGGGCAGCCACAGGGAGACTGCGTCAATTTATCTGGCAGCTGCTCCATATGGTGGAAGGAAAATGCTGACAGCACTGTAAAGTGGTCTCTAATTGAGTTGTTAATTACGCTAATTGGATGCCCACCTTCTTGGAAAGAGTGGCCTCTCTGCGTCTGGCTCCACCACTGCAATGTGCAACAATGGCGATGAGAACTATGCTAGCAGCTGATCCTACATGATCCTCAAAGGTTGGGTAAAATGTTGGTGAAAGTACTTCTTTAATGTCTCTGCCATTTCCTCCTTCCCTATAATAATTTTACTTGTGCCTGCCGCTAATAGACTCTGGAACAGCTCCTAGAGATTGGAATGTAACCCCATTTTAAAAAAGGGAGGTAGAGAGAAAGCAGGGAATTATAGACCAGTCAGCCAGATTTTGGTAGTGGGGATATTCTAGAATGTATTATCAAAGAATTTATAGCAGAGCACTTGGAGAATAGTGGTAGAATCGGGCGTAATCAGCATGGATTTTCAAAAGGGAAATAATGCTTGACAAATTTACTGGAATTCTTTGAGAATCCAACTAGTAGACTTGATGACAGGAAATCAGTGGAAGTGGCTTATTTGAACTTTCAGAATACTTTTGAAAAAGTCCCACACAACAGATTAGTGTGCAAAATTAAAGTTAATGGGATTGAGTTAATATATTGAAAAGGATAGAAAACTGTTTGGCAAACAGGAAACAAAGAGGAGAAATAATGGATCTTTTTCCAAATGGCAGGCAGTGACTAGTGGGGGAAACCACAGAAATCAGTGCTAGTGAGCTATCATGAACTGTTCACAATATATACTAATGATTGAGAGGAGGGGACTAAATACAATATCTCCAAATTTGCAGATGATACGAAGTTGGGTGGGAGAGTGAGCTGTGAGGAGGATGCAGAGCTGCTTCACCGTTTTAGACAACTGGGTAAATGCATGGCAGATGCAGTATAATATGGAAAAATGTGAGGTTATCCACTTTGGCAGCAAAAATAGGAAGATAGATTCTCTTTTGAATGTCAATAAATTAAGAGAGGGGAATGATCTGGGTGTCATTGTACACCAGTCGTTGAATGTAAGCATGCAGTGCAGCAGGTAGTATTGAAGGCAAAAGGTAGACTTCATAGCAAGAGGATTTTAGTACGGGAGCAGGGATGTCTTGCTGCAATTATATAAGGTGTTAGTAAGGCCACACCTGGCTCATTGTGTGCAGTTCGGGTCTCTTTATCTAAGAAAGGATGTTCTCATTATAGAGGGATTGCAGAGAAGATCTACCAGACTGATTCCTGGGATGGCAGGACTGACATATGAGGAGATTAGGATTATATTTGCTGGAGTTTAAAAGAATGATGGGTATCTCATCGAAACTTATAAAATTCTAACAGGACTAGACAGGGTAGATGCAGGAAGAATGTTCAAAGTGGTGGGAGTGTCCAGAATCAGGGGTCATAGTCTAAGAAGACCTAGTAAATCTTTTAGGATTGAGATGAGATATTTCTTCACCTAGGGAGTAGTAGGCCTGTGGAATTCGCTACCACAGAAAGCTGTTGAAGCCAAAGCATTGTATATTTTCAAGAAGGAGATATAGCTCTTGGCGCAAAAGGGATCAAAGGACAGAACGAAGATGGAATCAGGCTATTGTGTTGAATGATCAGCCATGATCATAACGAATAGTAGTTTCGGTTTGAAGTTTCAAATGACCTATTCCTCTTTCTTTCTATGTTAATAAGTCCTCATTTACATTCACTGATCTCTTCCTATTTAAATATAAACTTTCACAGTGTTTTTAGGCCTCTTCTTGGTTCATATTAATATTATTTTTCCTTATTGATTTTCTTCCTCTATAAATTCTGAAATTTTGGGACCTTCTAATCATTTTGGCAACATTATAGTCTCTTTCTTTGATTCAGTGTTGTCATTAACTTTTCCTGGACCACTCTTTTTCTTTTGTGTTTTAGTGGAATGCATAATTGTTATAGTTCTTTGAGATTACTTACCATCACATTTTGTAAAGTAGTTTCTAATTCTAACTAGCTCCCTTCACTGATGCATTTGTTTGTTCTCTTTAAGATGCTAGTTTCAGCCTTGATTAAATTACCTTCAAGCTCAATATGATTTTCTCTTGTAACAGTTGGTTTTCCATAGAGTCTCTTTTACTATATGATTATTAATTAATCCTTTCTCAATTCACAATACTAGAACCCAAAATTACTTATTCACTAGTGGCTTTCATGACATACTGATTTGCACAATAATCTGGTATACATTCCATAAACTCATCCTGCACACACCCAATCTATGAGAAGATTGAAATGCCCCATGACGACTGTCTTACTCTTGCTATGTATGTGCATCTTTGTTTTTCTGATTGATTGGGATGGGGAACTACAAACATCTACTGCTAATGTTTTTCACCCTTTGCTGTTTCTTAGCTCCATTCAAAATGATGCTACTTGCTTTTCTGAGCTAAAATCCATTTATTCTAGTGTCTTAATCTCATCCATTATTAACATCATATCCCACCTCTTTCATTTTTGCCTGGCATGTGTAAAGGTTAAGTATACTGGGATATTTAGTTCATAACTTGACCACTTTGCAATCACATCTCTCTAGTGGCTATAGATCAAACCTATCAGTTTTGTTCTGTGTTATTTCAGTGGCACGCTGGCATAGTGGTTAGCATTGTTGTTTCACAGTATCAGGGACTGAGTTCAATTCTGGCCTTAAGTGACTGTGTGGAGTTGGCATGTTCTCTCTGTGTCTGCGTAGGCTTCCTGTGGATGCTCTGCTTTCCTCCCATAGTTTAAAGATGTGCAGGTTAGGTGGACTGCCATGTTAACTTGCCCTTTAGTGTCCCAAGGTGTGTAATTTAGATGGATTAGTTTTGCTAAATGCGCGGAGTTATGGAGATAGGGTGGGGTGGGGGTGGCGTGTGGGCCTGGGTGAGATGTTCTTTGGAGAATTGGTGCAGACTTGATGGGGGAATGGTACTTTTTGCGTTGTAGGATTCTATGATCCTATTAATTCATCTCATTTGTTATCAATACTTCATGTCTTGAGATGAAGAGAGGGTGATTATGCGTTGCGTTTGCCATGAGAACAATGTGGGGACAAACTGAGAATTGAAAAATGATATCCTTGCCAGCAAAGTCTCATTTTCCAACTTTACACACCACTTGCTGGTGACATAGCTAATATATATTAAATCTTAATGTTCCCCCACGTTAGAACTCTCCCTGACTGTCATGTCAACAAGGTTTACAACAGATATTTTAAAATGTGAAGTTGTCAAGAGGAACTTGCCACAGATGCACAGGGAAGTATAGCCCTTGGGGGAGTGGGACATGTGTAGGCAGTGCACTGCTCTGTGAAGCAGGCATTGATGACTTTATCCGGCCCTTTCCTCTTAGTGATGCAGTGTGTGATATCACTGCACCTTTAAGAAATGTATTTATATCACAAAATGCCAGTGGAAAATCAAACAACTGAGGTGTTGCAGAAAGCATATCCTGGGATCTTTCCTGACTGTGTGGTAATAAGGTCACAAAGACCACAGGTTGAGACAAGAACAAGGATTGAGGTTGAAGTTCAGTTATCAGAAAGCAGTTTTGATCAGATGGTTGAGAAAGAACAAGAACAGATGGAGACTGAAGCTGATATCTTTAGCTCAAGAAAGTTGGCAGAAATGCAGCAGAAAGATGTAGAGATAAAGAATTTGAAAGAATGTATATCGGGGACAAAAACAGAAAATGCTGGAGAAACTCAACAGGTCTGACAGCATCAGTAGAGAGAAAATAGAGCCAATGTCACTCCACGGATGCTGTCAGACCTGCTGAGTTTCTCCAGCATTTTCTGTGTTTGTTTCAGATGTGGAGATGCCGGTGTTGGACTGGGGTAGACACAGGAAGAAGTCTCACAACACCAGGTTAAAGTCCAACCAGTTTATTTGATAATAAACCCACAAGCTTTCGGAAACACTGTTCCTTCGTCAGGTGTGTGGAAGGTTCTGATCAGAGAAGGGCATACAAAGGCACACACATTTTACAGATACTGATTCTTTACAGCTAACCTGCTATTGAATCTTCAAGTCACATTGTCTGCATCTTTAAGACTTGAATAGCAGGTTAGCTGTAAAGACTCGCATTCTAACCAGTATTCTGTAAACTGTGTGTGCCTCTATATGCCCTTCTCTGATCAGAACCTTCCTGACGAAGGAACGGTTTTTCCGAAAGCTTGTGGGATTACTATCAGGACTTTAACCTGGTGTTGTGAGACTTTTTACTTTGTTTCAGATTCCAGCATCCGCAGTATTTTGCCTTTATCTTAGTGTATACATTAAAAATAATTTTGCTAGTGGGGATAATGTATTATTACTAATGGTAAGTGAACCTGTTAAAAGCCAGGTTTAGTGGGCCTTATCAAATCCAAAGCAAATTGAATGAGGTGAACTATTTGATAAGTATGCTAGGTAGAAGGAAAACTCACAAGTGTGTCATGTGGATATGCTGAAACCGTATTTTGATAGGGAAGGAAAACAGAAATAGGATGTGTTAGTTGTTAGAATGCAAAGTGAAGAGATAAATCCAGACGATTCTGAATTTGACATTCCTCAAATTACATTGGATAATAATGTAGAGGGACAGGTAGTATTGAGGAAGCAGAAGAACTTGGACAAGTTAGGAGAGTGGGTGAAGAAGTGGCAGATGGAATACAATGTGGAAAAGTGTGAGGCTATGCACTTTGGAAGGAGGAATGGAGACATAGACTATTTTTTAAATGGGAAAAGCTTAGGAAATCAGAAACACAAAGGGACTTGGGAGTCATTGTTCAAGATTCTCTTAAGGTTAACGTGCAATTTCAGTTGCTTAGTTAGGAAGGCAAATGCAATGTTAACATTCATGTCGAGAGGGCTAGAATACAAGAGCAGGGATGTACTTCTGAGTCTGTATAAGGCTCTAGTCTGACCCAATTTGGAGTACTGTGAGCAGTTTTGGACCCCATATCTAAGGAAGGATACACTGGCCTTGGAAAGGGCCTAGAGGAAGTTCACAAGAATGCTCCCTGGATGAAGAGCTTGTGATATGAGGAATGGTTAAGGACTCTGGGTCTGTACTCTTTGGAGTTTAGAAGGATGAGGGGGAATCTTATTGAAACTTACATGATACTGTGAGGCCTGGATAGAGTGGATGTGGAGAGGATGTTTCCACTTTTAGGAAAAGCTAGAACCAGAGGGCACAACCTCAGGCTAAAGGGACGATCCTTTGAAACAGAGATGAGGAGGAATTTCTTCAGCAGAGAATGGTGAATCTGTGGAATTCTTTTCCACAGAATGCTATGGAGGCCTGATCATTGAATGCCTTTAAGACAGAGGTAGATAGGTTCTTGATTAATGAGAGGATGGGGATGAGAAAGAAAAAAAAATCAGCCATGATTGAATGGTGGAGCAGACTTGATAGGCTGAGTGGCCCAATTCTGCTCCTATGTCTTGTGGTCTTAAAATGAGGAAATCATCAGAAATGTGAATAACTGGTGGCATGGTGGCATAATGATTAGCATTGCTGCCTCATAGCACCAGGGATCTTGGTTCAACTCCAGCTTTGGGTGACTGACTGTATGGAGTTTGCATGGACTTCCCATGTCCACGTGGGGTTTCCTCAAGGTGCTCCAGTTTCCTCCACAAACCAGAGATGTGCGCGTTAGGTGGATTGGCCATGGTAAGTTGCCCCGTAGTGGGGGTTAAGGGGATTAGTAGGATAAATATGTGGGGTTACTGGGATAGGGCCTGGGTAAGATGCTCTGTTAGGAGGGTTGGTACAGATTCAGTGGGCCAAATGGTCAACCGCTCTGTAGACATTCGATGATTCTATTGAGTTACCTTTTGGAGGAAAATCAAAATTAACTGAGTTATTAATCATATGGCGATAAATGTGCTTCAAACTATGGAGTACTAAAGTAATTGTGCATAATGTGGTTGTAAAAAATGATGTTCCAGTTGAGCAATAGGCTTAATCCACTCAAGTTGGCACACGCTCAGAAGGTGAAGCTGACTTTTCTTCAGACTTGAGATGTAGCAGCCGAAAGTCTCAATCAAACACTCTGAAAAGCTGGTGGATAGTTACAGATAACAGATGAAGACACAAAATGGAGGCAGATGTGTGTAATATAAAACTGGCGAAGGCAGGAAAGGAGACCAAATTACCGAACGATGATGTGAATAAGAGCAATTGTGGAGACAGGTACAAGAAAGGTTGATTGATTTGGAACATGCACCTGAGTTGTTGAAATTACCTGAGCATGAACTGCAGTAGTCAAAAAGAGCTCATTATCAATGAGAAGAAAATCACAGAAATCTTAGAAACCCTACAGAGATGCTGGATGATCTAATCCTGCTCTCATGTCAATAAAAAGCCACATTAAAATAAATGCACAAAATGCTGTATTTTTATATAATGCGAATGTGGGTAAATGTTGTGTATACATATGAGAGATGGTAGTTTCTCGACAAATATACACCTGGCAGAGCACAAGAAAAGTATATTATCAGTTTTAGGTAAGTATATCATCTGCCATTTCATTCCTAAATGGTTGATTTTTGCACCAGTCAGGTCGTCATCAGATTCTGTCTTTTCAACTTTCAGCAAACCTTCCTAGGATGGATGTCAAAAAATATATTTTCAAAAAACTGAACCAAAGCATTCATAGAACAGAGAACATTACACACAGGAACAGACTCTTTGGCCCTCCAAGCCTGCATAAACCATGCTGCCCATCTGAACTAAAATACCGTACCCATCAGGGACCTTATTCCTCTATTCTCATCCTATTCATTTTAATTTTCCTATATCTGCTTCAACTACCTCTCCCAGCAGTGAGTTCCAGGCACCCAAAAAAAAATTACCTCGTACATCTCATTTAAACCTTGCCCCTTGCACCTTAAACCTATGCCCCCGAATAATTGGTTCTTTCACCTTTGGAAAAAGCTTCTGACTATCCATGTCTCCATGCCCCTCGTAATCTTAGATTTCTATCGGATCGCCCCTCAACTTCCGTTATCCCAGTGAGAACAAACCAAGTTTCTCCAACCTCATCTCATAGCTAATGCCCTCCATACCAGGCAACATCCTGGTAAATCTTTTCTGTACCCTCTCCAAAGCCTCCACATTCTTCTGGTACAGTGGTGACCAGAACACTACATTCCAAGTGTAACCTAGCTAAGTTTCTATAAAGCTGCAACATGATTTGCTCCTCTTTCAACTCAATGCCCTGGCCGATGAAGGCAAGCATGCAATATGTTTTTATGACTACATCCTCCGCCTGTATTGCCATTTGCTGTGAGGTAACACTGTGCTCCACCTCCCCTTAAGTATTTAGGGTTGGGGAGGATGTTGGAATGAGGAATGTACCTACTGTATAAATTAGATGGTAACTGTAGTTTCAAAATCAGTGTCCTCAGAGCTATCTTAATGGCGGTGTTTTGTCAAGTTAACTGATTTACTGATCTATTCTAGTGGGATCAGAATCACATCTGAAATCTTTAGAAGTAATGGCAGCTTTAAATTTGTCCCTATTTCTTTCCAGGCTGCTCCTAACATTTCGAAGAAAATAACATAGCAAAAAATACATACTGGGAAATAGCAAACAGTAGCTGGAATTTTACCAGCATGTCCACCCGAGGGTGGTAAAATCCTGCCCAAGGCAAATGGAGAATGTCTTTCTGCGAGCCTCGTCTGCCCTGATTCCATGGTGGGCGTGCTGGTAAAACTCCAGCCAGTTTGTATGTCCTTCCCTTTGCAACATTTAGAATTCAGTGACATTTTAACATTATTTTATTAAAATGGTTGCAATTTTATCATGCTCATGCATAAGTCATAAAATATTTGTGTCCTTAAATTTCTATGGAGATTGGCAGAAGCCCTCAAGAAATTCTATAAGTGATATTTTTAACTGCTGATGCTGTTTTTCTCAGGAGAAATCATTCACTGAAGTTTACCCAGAAAACCAGGAGATCCCCAGCTGAAATTCAAAACTGTAGTGCCTATTGTGTATCATATTTTGTCAATTTTTTCTTTCTTGTAGAAAAGAAGCACAACTGGATGTGGAAGGACAATTTCTAGTACGGATTATATATGATGATTCCAAAACATATGATTTAATCAGTGCAGCCAGCAAAGTTCTCAGTAAGTACACTTATCTCATTTATAATATGTAAACATAGGAAATTCAAAGTAAACTTTGGACTTCCTTGACATTACGGGCATGATGTCTTAAGTTCAGCTACTTTCTAGCATCCTTCTCATTTACCTCATAGCTGTGAAGTTATAAGCATTTATTCCTTCTGTCCACACTTGACTACATACCTGAACTAGATAGGGTTGAATTTGCTCCTTATATTGACTTCAGTATTGCATCCAATATTTTGCCGTGAGGGTGACACGGTGGTTAACATTGATGACTCACAGTGCCAGGGACCTGGGTTCAATTCCAGCCTTGGTGACTGGTTACGTGGAGTTTGTATGATCTCCCCATGTCTGTGTGGGTTTCCTCTGGGTGCTCTGGTTTCCTCCCATAGCCCAAAGATGTGCAAATTAGATGGATTAGCTGTGGTAAATACGTGGGGTTACAGGGATAAAGCAGTGAGGTTTGGTGCAGATTCGGTAGGCTGAATAGCCTCCTGCTGCACTATAGAGATTCTATGTCTTAAGTTTATTGATGAAGACGATATTGGATTCGATGATCTGCCATGATCAAAATGGATCATGGAGCAGACTTGAAGGGCCGAATGGCCTACTCCTGCTTCTAGTTTCTATGTTTTGGATGTTCACTTGTATAACTTGTAGGGGATCCTTTTCTCATTTGCGTTAGGAAATTGCTGTAAGGCTAACCCAGATTGTCTCATCAGCAGGAAATTTTTCTTTTGACACATTAGAGGACTTAAATTAGAGTGTGAATTAGATGCATGCCACAGCTTAGTGAAGGGGAGGAACTTCTGGATGTCTTTTTCAGAGTACAGACATACCTTAGAAAAGTGCAGGTGTCGGAAAGGGACAACATGATTCTCACACTGCAGCATTGGGAGAAAAGAAGAAAGACGGATGATGAGGTTGTCAGGAGGAGAATCATAAAATTATATAGTGCAAACAACCCTTCAGCCCATCGAGTCCACACCGACATGTGAGAAACATCTGATCTCCTACCTAATCCTATTTACCAGCACTTGATGTTATGATTTGCCAAGTGCTCATCCAGATAATTTTTAAAGGATGTGAGGTAACCTTCCTCTACCATCCTCCCGGGCAGTGCATTCCAGACCGTCATCACCCTCTGGGTTTTTCCTCACCACCACCACACTCCCCCCCCAAACCTCCTGCCCCTCACCTTGAATCTATATCCCCTCATGATAGACCCTTCAACAAAAGGGAACAGCTGCTCCCTATCCATGTTGTCCATGCCCCTCATAATCTTGTACATCTTGATGAGATCACCCCTCAGTCTTCTCTCCAATGAAAATAAACCAAACCTATCCAAACTCTCTTCAGAACTTAAATGTTCTGTCCCAGTAGGATCCTGGTGAATCTCCTCTGTACCCTCTCCACTGCAGTTATATCCTTCCGATTATGTGTTGACCAGAACTGCACGCAGTACTCTTTGTGGCCCCAAAGTTCAGCACAACTCCATGACTTCTCTGCTTTTGTAATCCATGTCTAGATTGCTCAAGGCAAGAGATCCATATGTCTTCGTTCAGCATTCTACTAACATGGCGTTCTGTCTTCAGACATTTATGGACAAACAAGTTAAGGTTTTTGTTCTACAGAACTTTCTAGTGTCATGCTATTCATTGAATACTTCCTTGTCAAATTACTCCTGCCAAAGTGTATCACCTTCCACTTTCCAGGGTTAAATTTCATCTGCCACGATTTGCCCATTTGGTAATTCTGTCTATATCTTCTTGTAGTCCAAGACAGTCTCACTGTTTTCCAACCAACCAATCTTTGTCATCCACAAACTTGATAATCCTATCCTCACATCGTCGTCATTGTCACTTATATAAATGATGAACAATAGGGGATCCAGCACAGATTCCTTTAGTATGACACTGGCTTCCAGTTATTAAAGCAACCTCCTGTTATTACCCTCTGTTGTCCAAACTTGTATATTTTAACCTCTAGTGAATAAAGACACAAAGTCTTTATAGAACCCTACAGTACAGAAAGAGGCCCTTTGGCCCATCAAGTCTGCACCAAACACAATCCCACCCAGGCCCTACCCCCATATCATACCCACTAATCCCTCTAACCTACGCATCCCTGGACACTAAGGGGCAATTTCTTAGCATGGCCAATCAACCTAACACACATCTTTGGACTGTGGGAGGAAACCAGAGTACCTGGAGGAAACCCACGCAGACACGAGGAGAACATGCAAACTCCACACAGACAGTCACCTGAGCCAGGAATCGAACCCAGGACCCTGGAGCTGTGAAGCAGCAGTGCTAACCACTGTGCTACCGTGCTGCCCAAGTGTCTACTTAAACTTAAACACAATTTCATTCTGTAGCTACTTGAACAACAGAAGTACTTGCAATGCAGAAACCAAATACTCACTATCTGTTACGTTTACTTAAGGTTGCTTTCTGCTTGCAATTAAGACCTGGCCAGGATTTTGTTGTCACGTGGAATCAGTTATTTGTGCACTTCTTCCAGATGTTGTCTCTCCTTGTGAACTTGGTTCCTGGGTTCTTCACACTGCCTTTCTGAACAAGTTCTTTGTGTTAGCAGAGTTAAAACTCCAAACGTTCCTTGGGAACCAGCCAATGAATTGATCAGAAACTAGGTCAATCAAATACAGCCAGATTAGTGTCATCAATCACTTTAGCCCCTTCATCTCTCAGCCCCTTAAGTGCATGTTATTTACATTCCAATGCCCAGATAAGGAACACTGGCTCCAAAATATCTATAAGGAACTCCCTGCCAAGTACATGCTGTTAACTCTGACCTTCTGTCAAAGGACCTTTAATCTTTTGACAAATTCCAGACCACTGGCCACAAGAAATCCCAGCATAGTGAAACCAAAAAATCAGGTGTTCTTGATTGAAGATCTTTTGAGCATGTTAAAACTCCATTCAGCCACAGTCTCTCCTCTTGACCCTTGAAGCCACAGGCAAAATGGATCAGTCACCCATGACCAAGTTCATACGCTACTGAAGTTCAACCTTAGGCTAATCAACTAAATTAATTCAATTTATAGAGGAGTATCAATGTTATATTACATACATCACTTGATCTTACAAATAGTAAGAAGTCCCTCAACAGCAGGTTAAAGTCCAACAGGTTTATTTGGTAGCACGAGCTTTTGGACCACTGCTCCTTCATGAGGTGAGGCAGGTGGGGGAGAAAGTAGAGGGGGGATGGCGGGACACTTGCACCAAGAATCTGGTGGATGTTGGGGAAGGTAGAGCAAGCACTCTGAAACAAGGGCTGAGTCTGCAAGGCTCAGCAGACAGCACCTCTGTGTTTGGGAGTCGGGAACACTGAGCTGCGGGAAGGTGGTTGGGAAGAGAATCAAAGACGCATTAGTCACAGCATGATGTGCAATTAACAGTTTATTGTGCTCTTAACATAAATTATTACCAAACTCTGACTAATACTGACCTGCAGTGAACTACAAGTTTCTAACTTTGTGTTGTCTACAGCTTCTCCGAGGTGCTACTCCAGGATGCGCATCGGAGGTGGAGGTGTGCAGCTGTGATGCCCTGTTACCTGTGATGTCCTTGACGGACATCCCCTGGATGGCTGGGAGCTGGAGGGCCCCGGTTGACTTGCGGATGGCACTGTGTTGGTGCCACCCTGTTCATCGCACTGGCCCGGAGATGCCCTGGTGTGAGGAAGGGGGGAAGTAGGAAGGTCTCTGGATGTCCGGATCTCCTTTGTGGAAGACCTTGGCATGGCCTCAAGCCTTTCCTTCTCCCTTCGGGTGCCCAGAAGCCCCAGGGCTTCATGGGATGCCAGGGTAGCTGGACTGAGCTCCAGAAGCTCCAGCCTCACCTGGCTCTGCCAGTCCTGGAGGCCTAGATGCATCTGCCCTATGATGTGTGATCCTTCAGCCGGCCTATGTGATGGGCCAAACTCTGGAGCCCCTCCGCTATAGCATTCTGAGCAAGCCAGGCTCTGGAGCTCCTCACCTGTAGTCCTCTGAACCTGGGCAAAGTTGTTGAGACTCAGAGCTACAGCCTGCTATGTCTCCAGAGTCCCAGCCATGGCCAGCAGTGTCTCCCACATACCCCCCAACATCCATGGCCATCGAGCGCTGTGCCTCCTGGGTGCCGGAAAAACGCTTGCCCATGGCCTGTAGTGTCTCCAGCAGAGCCTGGACTCTGTCACCCATGAGGACAGACCCCTGAGCCAGACTTTCCACTGCGGCTGCCACCCTTGCAGTATATAGAACATAGAACATTACAGTGCAGTACAGGCCCTTCGGCCCTCGATGTTGCACTGACCAGTGGAACCAATCTAATGACCCTCTAACCTAAACTATTCCAATGTTATCCATGGATAGGTTTATGGATGGAAAGGGTTTGGTTTAGGTTAGAGGGTCTTTGTTTTTTAACTGGTCGGCGCAACATCGTGGGCCGAAGGGCCTGTTCTGCGCTGTAATGTTCTATATATGTTCTATATGTCTATCCACTGACCATTTGAATGCCCTTAAAGTTGGCGAGTCCACAACTGCTGCCGGCAGGGCATTCCACGCCCTTATTACCCTCTGAGTAAAGAACCCACCTCTGACATCTGTCCTATAATTACCACCCCTTAATTTAAAGCTATGTTCCCTCATGTTAGCCATCACCGTCCAAGGAAAAAGGGTCTCACTGTCCGCCGTATCTAACCCTCTGATCATCTTGTATGCCTCAATTAGGTCACCTCTTAACCTTCTCTCTAATGAAAATAACCTCAAGTCCCTCAGCCTTTCCTCATAACACCTTCCCACCATACCAGGCAACATCCTGGTAAACCTCCTCTGCACCCTTTCCAATGCCTCCACTTCCTTCTTGTAATGTGGCAACCAGAACTGTACGCAATACTCCAAGTGCGGCCGCACCAGAGTTTTTTACAGTTGCAACATGACCTCACGGCTCCGAAATTCAATCCCTCTCCCAATAAAAGCTAACACACCATACACCTTCTCAACAATCTTATCAACCTGGGTGCCAACTTTCAGGGATCTATGCACATGTACACTGAGATCTCTCTGCTCATCGACACTACCGAGAGTCCTTCCATTAGCCCTATATTCTGTACTCCTGTTACTCTTACCAAAGCGAATCACACACACTTTTCCGTATTAAACTCCATCTGCCATCTCTCGGCCCAGCTCTGCAGCTTATCTATGTCCCTCTGCAAACTGTTACAACCATCCTCACTGTCTACAACTCCTCCGGCTTTGGTGTCGTCGGCAAATTTACTAATCCATTCTTCTACACCCTCATCTAGGTCATTTATAAAAATGACAAACAGCAGTGGCCCCAAAACAGATCCTTGAGGTACACCACTTGTAACTGAACTCCAGGTTGAATATTTCCCATCAACCACCACCCTCTGTTTTCTATCAGCTAGCCAATTCCTGATCCAAACTGCTAAATCACCCTCAATCCCATGCATCTGCATTTTCTGCAGTAGCCTACCATGGGGAACCTTATCAAACACTTTGCTAAAATCCATATACACCACGTCAACTGCCTTACCCTTGTCCACCTCTTTAGTCAGTGGAGGCCTGGGTCTTGCGCTGTGTTGGCACCACCTCCTGCAACAGCACACTTTGACTCCCATAAACAGCCTTGCAGTCGCAGCATGGTGCTGACGGCCCTACCACAACTCCCCAGATTTCCTGATGCACCTCCACCTGCCTTGGGAGGAACAAACCCAGAGGGCCAGCAGCTGGCTTGGGGACAGCTGAATCCTGGCCTCTGGAAGACCTTCATGTCCCTGAACCCTTTGATTTGCCTGCCTCTACCAATGTGCATCAGCAGCTATGATGTGCTCAACAGATTGTGACCCAGAAGCCTCAACACTAAAGATACCCACTGTGGTGATTGTCTCTGTGTTGGTGGGTCATGTGGTGCATGCCTGTGATGCTTTAGTGGTGCTGCCCTCAGAGGATTCCTCAGTGCCTCCCTCAGAGGCGTCATCCAGGGGATCGTGGACATTTCGCTCCAGAGTGGCAGGGGCGGTGGCAACACCCAAAGGGCCGGCTTCCTCTGGGTCCAGAGCTGGAAAAATAACACACGTTAGGGGGAGGGAGGCAAACCATTCAATGCAGCATCGCACTTCGAAGAAAATCAAGGTTGAGGCTGCACTTCTGCTTACTTGCATGATGTACGTCAACCTGACTGTCGGTGACTATTTGGGATGGTCCATCACCCTCTGCTAGCTACATGGCACGCTCCTCCACATTACTCAGCTGCCTCAGGTCAGGCACACCACCGCCAGTCTGTCATCTCCCATGTGTTGTGAATTTTCTTTTCCTGTGGGAACACAAGGTGGATGGCAAGCATTAGCATATTGCACTGCATGGTGCACAATGCATGCCTGCGTGTCAGGTGTTGTGCTGACAGTTTTGGGGAAAGTGGTCACCACTGAAGGGTGCTCATCGTGGGATGAGAGAAAGGAGTTAGATTCTGTTCCTGGGGGAAGGGTCACTTGTTGCATGGCCGTTAGGTGTCTAAGCAGGGTTGGAGATCCGTGCCAAGCATGTGCACAGTTCGTTCACTGTTGCTGCTTGCAGAAGGTAGTTCATTTTTTTGTGGCATTGCCTAACAGAGTGTGGTGTAAGGCATTCACCACTTCTGCTGCCTCCTCCCACAGTGCAGTGGCAGATGCACTCCTTGGGTTAGGGCCCTGGTCAGGGAACAGACGATCGCGCCTCTCCTCCATGGCACCTAGCAGGTGCTCCTGGTCTGCCTCTGAAAATCTGTGCTGACATCTTTGTGGCATGATTGGCTGTGTGTCCATTCCTGCAGCTTATATACTGCTATGGCTTATCAGGAGAGTGCACGTGCAGTGAGTGTGGCCAGTCAAGGGCCCGTTGGCAATAAATACTTGTGAAAGATTTTGAAGACTGCATTCGGTTGCGTGTCATTTGTCCCTCAGGATGCTGATTGGCTGCCATTCAATAGACTGTTGCATCCGGGCTCCTAATCGATTAGATGTTGTGTTCGGGGGGGGCTGCAATACTCAAGGTTCCCATTCAAGAGAGGGAATGATCACAAGCTGGAGTTGTGCATGACAGCACAATGCTAGTTCTCTGCAGGGCAGCGGTGAGGACAAATATGTGAAATTGGCCTTGCAGGTGGAGGATGTGGTCAAGAAGGCGTATGGTGTACTGGCTTTCATTAATCGAGGGATTGAGTTTAGGAGTCAGGAGGTAATGCTGCAACTTTATAAGACCCTTGTCAGACCCCACTTGGAGTACTGTGCGCGGTTCTGGTTGCCTCACTACAGGAAGGATGTGGAAGCTATTGAGAAGGTGCAGAGGAGACTTACAAGGATGTTGTCTGGATTGGGAGGCTTGCCTGATGAAGATAGGTTGAGGGACCTAGGTCTCTTCTCCCTGGAGAGACGAAGGTTGAGAGGCGACCTGATAGAGGTTTATAAAATGTTGAGGGGAATAGATAGGGTGGATCCTCGGAGGCTATTTCCCAGGGCTGAAATGGTCGCCACGAGAGGACACAGGTTTAAGGTGCTGGGAAGCAAGTACAGAGGAGATGTTAGGGGTAAGTTTTTCACTCAGAGGGGGTGAGTGAGTGGAATCGGCTGCCGTCGGTGATGGTAGAGGTGAACTTGCTGGGGTCTTTTAAAAGACTTCTGGATGAGTATATGGGATCTAATGGGATTGGGAGTTACAGATAGTTCTATGGCTTGGTATGTATAGATGTGATCGGCGCAACTTGTGGGCCGAAGGGCCTGTTTGTGCTGTAGTGTTCTATGTTCTGTGTTCAGGGAATGGAGGGAATGCTTTCCTGCATCATCCGGATCCATGGGAGCATGAGGTGAGTGGGCAGCCATGTCTGTATCTGGAGGGAGATTGGGGGGTTGGGTAGCAATGAGGCCAGTGATCTGTATTGGGAGGGTTGTGGGGGCCAGTGATCAGGCCAGCAATGTCTCTGCGAGGGTTTGTAGGAGTCAGCAATGAGGCCAGCGAGTTTTGGGGACTGCCGATTTCAGGCTCTTTAGCCTGCCCCCGGAGCATTTAATGATATTCGCTACTGGGCCTTCTGCATCGCACAGAGCGCGGAGATTCAGGTGAGAAGCTGATCTGAGAAACCAGTCGGGATTTAGACCAGTTTTCCTGCCAATTCAGCACATTAGGGAGAATTGCCCCCAGTGTTCCTGATGCAGAATTTTGATTATTGTTATTTACTTTAGCAATTACTTACTTAGCCTGCCATGTTAATGTTTGAAGTTTAATGTCCAGATTTGCTAAATCAAGAGTGTTAATCGTGGACACTCTTGCACTATAAGCAGTTGCAAATCATTAATTAACTCTGTTCTAGGTGACCTTTTGGATCACTAAACCATTTTTGTTCTTCAATTGTCGCTTCTTGATTTAACTACCTCTGTGTTAAATAAAAGCATAACTCCTGAAGTTGAGAGGGACACCAATCAGGTAAATGTATTTTAGTGAAATTCAATACAATTGGTATTCGTAATGGATATTGTCATACAGTATGCTGCTTGTATCTATTTTTACTAAACCATTTTGAGGTCCAACAGTATTCATAGGACAGGAATATACTATTCGTAGAGATGAGGCAGTTGAGTAAAATTCAAATTCAAGTGTACAGTGTACCAAAGAAGGTACTGAAGAGGTAGGTTTAACTCTCCAACATACTTGATATTTAAGGTGATCCTTATCTGCATAATCAGCCCTTTGAAACATCACTTAACAGGAATTTGTATTTTACCAATCTCATCTCAGGGTTCTATGTAACATTGTAAATCGTACACAGTTGTCACTAAAAGATGCTACACGCTGTGACATAATTAAACCTCATATCATAGAAGCCCTGCAGTACAGAAACAGGCCATTTGGCCCATCGAGCCTGCACTGACCACAATTCCATCCAGGAAATACCTCCATATCCCTACATATTCACCCACTAACCCCTCTGACCTACACATCTCAGGACACTGAGGGCATTGTTTTTAAGCATAGCCAATCAGCCTAACCCGCACATCTTTGGACTGTGAGAGGAAACCGGAACACCTGGAGGAAACTCATGCAGACACGAGGAGAATGTGCAAACTCCACACAGACAGTGACCCAAGCCGGGAATCAAACCAGGTCCCTGGAGCTGTGAAGCAGCATTGCTAACCACTGTGCTACCTTGCCACCTATATAAACCGAAACATGGCACAAATGGGTTTGATTGTACCATTGTATAGCAAACTCCTATTTAAACATGTTTGGACACCCAAACATAACTGTTGCATCTGGATTCACCCATAAATGTCCATCTTCATACTGTACTGCATTCCAAGGAGTAAACCATTAATCTCCTAGTTGTCCTTCATTATGTCAGTTGTGAGACCCCACATCATTCAGCAAAATCAGAAGAACAATTCCTATGGAGAATGCCATTTCCCCTGCAACAGGTCAAGTTAGTACCTGCTGTTATGTACAGCTCATGTTATTATTTAGAAACTAAAAATTAAATAGTTATGGATTTATCTTCCTGTTGGAACAAATTTGGTTTAAATAGAAAAGAATCCTACCCTTTACATTGGAAAGTTGATAACTACCTGGAATATAGTGTTCAATTCTGGCTGCTACACTATCAGAAGGATGTGGATGCTTTGGAGGTGGTATAGAAAAGATTTACAGGATGTTGCCTAGTATGAAGGGCATTAGCTATGAGGAGAGGTTGGAGAAACTTGGTTTGTTCTCACTGGAACGCCAGCGGTTGAGGGGCGACTGATAGAAGTCTACAAGATTATAAGAGACCTGGACAGAGTGGATAGTCAGAAGCTTTTTCCCAGGATGGAAGAGTCAATTACTAGGCGGCACAGGTTTAAAGTGTGGAGGGCAAGGTTTAAAGGAGATGTAAGAGGCAATTTTTTTCCCACAGAGAGTGGTGGGTGCCTGGAACTTGTTACCGGGAGAGATAGTGGAAGCGGATACGGTAGTGACTTTTAAGGGGCGTCTTGACAAATACATGAATAGGATGGGAATAGAGGAGTATGGTCCCTGGAACGGAGAGTGTTTTAGTTAAGTCGGGCAGCATGGTTGGCGCAGGCTTGGAGGGCTGCAGGGCTATTCCTGTGCTGTAAGTTTCTTTGTTCTTTGTACTTCACATAACATGTTTTACCGCTAGGAGCATTTACAAAGAGTCAGGATGATGACAAAATAGCCCTTAATGAAAAGGAAAGGTAGGAACCAATTCTGGTCAGAAGAAGCAACAGGAAAATATTGATAAGACAAAACTGGAGAAGACCCGTCCAAGAAGAGTAAGAGAAAATCTAGATGACATTAGGAACACAGTGTCAAGCTGAACTGTGTCCTATCTACAAGATAGTTAAAGTTTAACAAGTACCCTCAGAAACATTGGCTTTGAGCACCTTGGCAATCAATATGCACTTTATCATTTGGGAACTCATTTAAGCACAGGAAGTTTGAGGTTTGTCTGGAAGCACACGCTTTTTAATTTGAACTTCATTCTGTCTACCTAAAAGTTCACTTTGTAGCCCATCACTATCAGGTAATCTTTATAAGTCTGTCATGTGGGGCCCTGTCAAAGGTTTTACCGACACCCATACAAACTACATAGATTGCACTCCTCTCATCTACAGACATGGGTATCTGTTCAAAAATTCAATCAAATTTGTTAGGCATGACCTCCCTCTGATGAAGCCATGCTGACTTTCTCTGATCGAGCCGCACCACTCCAAGTGGAGATAGATAGAACATAGAACATTACAGCGCGGAACAGGCCCTTCGGCCCACAATGTTGCGCCGACCAGTCTTATTTTTAAAAAAAAACATGGACCCACTAATCTAAACCAATCCCTTTTCGCCCATAAACCTATCCACCAATCTCTTAAACGCCCCCAAACTAGGCGCATTTACAACTGCAGCAGGCAGGGCATTCCAGTCCCTCACCACCCTCTGGGTAAAGAACCTGCCCCTGACATCTGTCCTATAACTACCCCCCCTTAATTTAAAGCCATGCCCCCTCGTGCTAGATTTCTCCATCCGAGGAAACAGGCTATCACCATCCACCCTATCTAAACCTCTAATCATCTTATATGTTTCTATAAGATCCCCTCTTAGCCGCCTTCTTTCCAGTGAAAACAACCCCAAATCCCTCAGTCTCTCCTCATAGGACCTCCCCTGCATACCAGGCAACATCCTGGTAAACCTCCTCTGCACCCTCTCCAAAGCCTCCACATCCTTCCTGTAATGTGGGGACCAGAACTGCACACAGTACTCCAAGTGCGGCCGCACCAGAGTTGTGTACAGTTGCAACATGACGCTGCGACTCCTAAATTCAATCCCCCTACCAATAAACGCCAAGACACCGTACGCCTTCTTAACAACCTTATCTACTTGATTCCCAACTTTCAGGGATCTATGTACACATACACCTAGATCCCTCTGCTCCTCCACTCTATTCAAAGACCTCCCGTTAGCCCTATACTCAACACATCTGTTATTCCTACCGAAATGGATTACCTCACACTTCTCCGCATTAAACTCCATCCGCCACCTCGCGGCCCAGCTCTGCAACCTGTCCAAGTCACCCTGCAAACTTCGACACCCTTCCTCACAATCTACCACACCTCCGACTTTGGTGTCATCAGCAAACTTACTAATCCACCCAACTATACCCTCATCCAGATCATTAATAAAGATTACAAACAGCAGTGGCCCCAAAACAGATCCCTGAGGCACACCACTCGTAACCGAACTCCATGATGAATAATTACCATCAACCACCACCCTCTGTCTCCTATCTGCTAACCAATTCCTGATCCAAGTACCTAAATTACCACCAATCCCATACATCTGCATTTTCTGCAGAAGCATACCATGGTGAACCTTATCAAACGCCTTACTAAAATCCATATATACCACATCTACTGCCTTACCCCTATCCACCTCTTTGGTCACCTTCTCAAAGAACTCAATAAGGTTAGTAAGGCACGACCTTTCCGCTACAAAACCATGCTGACTATCTCTAATCAATTCATTACTCTCCAAATAACTATAAATCCTATCCCTAATAATTCTTTCTAAAACCTTGCCCACTACAGAAGTAAGACTCACTGGTCTATAATTCCCAGGGAAGTCTCTGCTCCCCTTCTTAAACAATGGGACAACATTCGCTGTCCTCCAATCTTCCGGTACTATACCAGAGACCAACGACGACCTGAAGATCAGAGCCAGTGGCTCTGCAATCACCTCTCTTGCCTCCCATAGAATCCTAGGGTAAATCCCGTCTGGACCAGGGGACTTATCTATTTTCAACCCATCTAGAATATCCAACACATCCTCTGTATCAACTACAATACTTTCTATTTTACACCCCTTCACCCCAGTGACCTCCTCAGCTACATTCATATCGTCCTGCGTGAACACCGAAGAGAAATAATGGTTCAATGCCTCTCCAATCTCTTCCGGTTCCACACACAACTTCCCCCTACTGTCTGTAACTGGCCCTAATCTTGCCCTAACCAACCTTCTGTTCTTGACATACCTATAGAACGCCTTAGGATTCTCCTTAATCCTATCAGCCAAAGTCATCTCATGCCCTCTTCTAGCCCTTCTTAACTCCCTCTTCAACTCCCTCCTAGCCAATCTAAAGCTTTCTACTGCACTACCCGAGCCCTCAAGCCTCATCCGAACATAAGCCTCCTTCTTCTTCCTAACCAACAAATCAACTTTTTTTGTGCACCACGGTTCCCTAGCCCTACCAATTCCTCCTTGCCTGACAGGGACATACCTATCACAGACCCACAGTAGCTGCTCCTTTAAAAAACTCCACATTTCAGACGTTCCTAGTCCCTGTAATCTCCTAGTCCAACCAATGCTTCCTAATTCTCTCCTAATGGCCTCATAATTACCCTTCCCCCAGCTAAAACTACTGACCCGAGGTTCATGCCTATCCCTTTCCATCACTAAGGTGAACGTAACCGAATTGTGGTCACTATCACCAAAAAGCACACCAACTTCCAAGTCTAGCACCTGGTCTGGCTCATTTCCCAGCACCAAGTCCAATATAGCCTCACCTCTAGTTGGCCTATCTACATATTGAGTCAAAAAACCTTCCTGCACACTTTGAACAAAAACTGACCCCTCTAACGAGCTAGAGCTATAGCAATTCCAATCAATGTTAGTAAAGTTAAAATCCCCCATAACAGTTACCCTATTACTTTCACTCCTAACCAGGATCGTCTCTGCAATCCTTTCCTCAACCTCTCTAGAACTTTTTGGAGGTCTATAAAAGACTCCCAACAGGGTGACCTCTCCTCTCCTATTTCTAATTTCTGCCCATACTACCTCAACAGACAAGTCCTCATTAAACTTCCTCTCTGACACTGTGATATAGTCCTTGACCAATAATGCTACTCCACCCCCCCTTCTACCTCCTTCTCTACTCCGACTAAAGAACTTGTACCCCGGCACCTGCAACATCCATTCCTGACCCTGCTCTATCCACGTCTCTGAAATGGCCACAACATCAAAGTCCCAGGTACTGGTCCACGCTGCAAGTTCATCCACTTTATTGCGAATACTCCTCGCGTTAAAGTATATACATTTCAAACCTCGCTCCGCCCCACCCCCACAATGCCGTGCAATGCCGTCCCCTTCTATGCCCCCCTCACTTTCACCCCCTCTACCCAGGATCCCACCCCCCCTCTGAATCAGTTTAAACCACTCCGCATAGCCTTCACAAATTTACCCCCCAGGATATTTGTTCCCCTCTGGTTCAGATGTATACCATCACTCTTATAGAGATCCCATCTTCCCCAGAATGAGCCCCAATTGCTCAAGTAATTAAATCCCTCCCTCCTGCACCATCCCCTCAGCCACAAGTTCAAACTTTCCCTCTCCCTATTCCTCTCTAAACTATCCCGTGGCACAGGCAAGAGTCCAGAGATAACCACTCTGTTTGACTTGGCCTTTAGTTTCCATCCCAACTCCATGAAACTCTGCTTAATATCCCCTTCCCTTAGCCTCCCTATGTCATGTGTCCCCACATGAATTATAACTTGGGGTTGATCACCCTCTCCCCTAAGAGTCTTGAATATCCTCTCTGACACATCCCGGACCCCAGCCCCTGGTAGGCAACACACCAGCCCTGAATCCCTACCCTTACTACCAACTCTCCTATCCGTCCCTTTAACTGTAGAGTCCCCAATCACGAGGCCCAATCTCTTGCATCCCCTAGACACCTGAGCTTTTACAATAGGCTCACCCCCAGAGTCCTGCTCCCTTTGGCTATCCCCAGTTGATGCTTCCTCAACTGTAGCCTCCAGGACCGAAAACCTATTTTGGAATGAATTTTCTTCAGTAATTTCTCTACCACTGACATGAGACTCGCTGGCTAAAAGGCTTATCTCTTTAACCCTTCTTAATTAGCAGAACACATTAACTGTTCTCCAGTCCTCTGCCACCTCACCTATGATAAGAAGCCTCAGCAGGTTACAGTTCAACAGGTTTATTTGATAGCACAAGCTTTTGGAGTGTTGCTCCTTCTTCAGGTGAGTGAAGAGTTGTGTTCACAAACAGGGCATACATAGACACAGACTCAATTTACAAGATAATGATTGTAATGTGAGCCTTTAAGGTAGTCAAGTCTTTACAGATGCTGACACTCACCTGAAGAAGGAGTTGTGAGACTTCTTATTGTGCTTACTCCAGTCCAACACTGGCATCTCTACATCACTTCACCCATGGCCAGAGAAGAATTAAAAATTTGGGGATCAGAATTGGTGCAATCTCCTCCCTTATTTCCCACAGGAACTTGGTATTTCATCCAGCCTGCCAACACTCTAATACACTCCAGTACTTTGTGCTTCCCAATGTCAGGAGGTGAAAAATAAATCCTGTTTATCCTCATCGTCAATGTAATAGTCTTGGCACAGCCTGTCTTCCAGTATCACACTGCTTTATTTTTCATAAAGAAAAGGCTGCACCCACAGCTTATAGCAATACAAGTCTTAAGCTCTGGACTTACAATACCTGGTTTAGGTTATGAGCATGTGTTTTAAACTCCTGTTCCTCATTTTTTCATTGGGTTGAGCTTTAAGTGAGCTGCTGACCTCTATTCCTTAACTTTAAGGACAGAGACTTGACAGGATTTGATGAGCTTTTGGTTTAGCCATTCAGTACTAGATCTGGCTGAGCCACGTCAAACACTGTTGAGTTCTGATTTCAGCAACTAAAAGTTCTTTCTTCTAGGATCATCCTGGAATAAGAAGATAACCTCTGATTTCTTTGCTATGCTACAAACTAACTTAAATCCTCTCTCCTGTCTCCTCTGCTCTCACCTCCAAGAATAAATGAGGAGTTCATGAATATTTTTGTCACTTGACCAGCTGATCAAGACCATCTGATTTCTTGCCTTGCTGCTTCCCTCCCTTCCACTAGTCCACTAGGTTTCCTCTAGCCCTGGACTTTTTATTTATTTGTTCCTACCTCCCTTCCAGTTCTTTTGAGCTCTTATCTTATTCATAAGGGTCAATTCCTGCTCCCTGAACCCCATCCCAACTAAAGAAAGCAGATTTTATAGAGTGCCTATAATGTAATGAAACATTCCAAAGCCCTTTACAGGAGCTTTATAAAACATAATATGAGACTGAACTACATAAAGGGTTATTATGATTTAATGGGTGTCTTAAAGGAGAAGCGTCATGTAGCAAACTGGGGTGATTAAGAGAGTGAGTTCCAGAGCTTGAGACCAAGACAACTGAAGACACAGCTACAAGTGGCAGAACAATTAAAATCAGGGGTGCTCAAGCACCGTAGAACAGTACTAATTCAGATTAAAACCAACATTCTAGCTATTAGAAGCAATTATGCTGCTCCAGTAAAAATTAAGGATACAGATTGTAGACAGAACGGCACTGATAAAATGTAACGGACTGTTAGAAAAATCCTGCACAGAAACATGCCTAAAATACATTTCTTAAAGTATTGTATCATACCTGATCCTGCCTTCTTCCCATATCTTTTGATCCCCATCACCTCATGTGCTATATCTAACTGTTTCTTGGAAACAATGTTTTGGCCTCAACTACTTTCTGTGGTAGCAAATTTGATAAGCTGACCACTCACTGAATGAAGAAATTTCTCCTCATTTCTGTCCCTGTATCGTCAAGACTGAGACCTCTGTTTCTATATACCCACACCATCAGAAACATCCTTCTTGCATCTACTCTGTCTAGCTCTGTTAGAATTTTTTTAGGGTTTCTATGAGATTTCCCCCTCATTCTTCTAAACTCCACAAACACAATCCTAATCCCTATGGTACCCCACTAGTCACTGCCTGCCATTTGTAAAATGACCAGCTTATTCCTACTCTTGTTTCTTGTCTGCCAACCAGTTTTCTATCCATCTCAATATGCTATCCCAATCCCATGTGCTTTAATTTTATGTGCTAATCTCTTATGTGGGAATTTGTTGAAACCTTCTTCTATAATACCTTCCAAACTTGCAAACTTTACCACCAAGAAGGACAAGAACAGCAGATGCTATGGACACCACCACTTGCAATTTTCCTTCCAAGCCACATACCATCCTTACTTATATTTCAAAATTCTGGAACTTCCTCCCTAACAGCACTATGGGTGTACCTGCATCATACCATCATATGGAATGCAACAGTTCAAGATGCTGGCTCACCAACGTCTTCTCAAGGCAATTAGAAATTGGCAAATAAATGGTGGCATAGCCAGTAACACCCACATCCTGGGAAAGAACAGGAAAAGAAAAGCTATTGTTATGCTCTTGAAAATCATGACTTCAAGTGAATCAAATTTTTCTTTTAAAAGCAATGTAAAAGTTGCAGTTGGCCTGTAGGATCTACTTTGTTAGAGTAAAAGTTGAAACACTATACCCTTTAAGTTGAAATATGTCACATTGTTTAATTCCTATATTGGTAAACCAAATAAATTTTAATAGAAACTGTAAAATATAAAATAAATATGGTGACTTTCCTTTTACAGTACCTCCCATTAGCTTTCACTTCAGGGTCTCTCTGACCCTGGTGATGCTCTGACTTGTGGCCTCACCCACTCGCTGACCCATCCTCCCTCTGAACCACCCATTCCCTGACTCTGCTACTCATCACTTCTACCTCCTGCCTCTGTGTTTGACCTGAGGTGGTAAATTCTCTCACCGGCGATGTGATCAGATTATAGAATCTGCCTTTCTGCACTTCAATATGATTGGTGGGAAAGGAACAGCGAGTGGTCATGCTGATGGTGGTGACACAGGAAGAACTTTATCAGAGTAGCACAGGAGCTCATTCTCTAAATGTTTCCTGAATCACCAAAGTAGCACCCCTGATTCTCCCCCTGCCTCACCATGAATGTTTTTTTTTGTTTACAGTTATTTTGATCATCTTGTCTCTCAAATTGTGGAACCAAGAGTAATTTAGATCCAATACGAGTGCCATTAATATTGGGATAAATTTGAAGGGGGCGGGGGGCAGCATTTAGCGAGATGGGAATTGAAAGAAATTTACCAGCATCTCGAAGTTTTGCTTTTACTGTTGCCTTTCTGACTTCTGAGCTCTACTTTGGCATAACTTTAAATACATGTTGTTAGCTTCAAATTCAAGCTCCATTCCATAAGGTGTGTTTTTGATTTGTAAATAATCTAGTGCGGATTAAGCACTCCTAAATTCCTTCAAATCAAGAATTTTTAAAACTTGAGCTGAACAAAACTTTTGAGATATTTGAAATGAGGTCTTTTGTTTTGTGATTAACCCTTCACAGAAATCAATGCTGGCGAAATTCTGCAAATGTTTGGAAAGATGTTTTTTGAATTCTGCCAAGAATCTGGCTATGATACAATTCTTCGTGTTTTGGGCTCCAACGTTAGAGAGTTTCTGCAGGTAAATGTGTTTGTGGTATTAAATGCAACATTTTTCAGTTTGTAAAGATGAATATAAATAACAAGTTGCTACACAGTTGAAATGTTTGATGGTTAAACTTGTGTGTCGAATTTAAAAATATGCTGCACTATATTGAAATATTGAAGACTTATAGGAGAGTCATACAGCAAATAATGAGGACATTCAGTTCATCAAACCTGTGCTAACATTTTGAAAGAGTGAGGTAATTAGTTACACTAAGTACAGCCTGATTAGATGGAATAAGCAAAATTATTAGAACCAGCATTTTTACGTTGAATTATCCTCAGCTTTGCAATTACTCTGACCCTGAATTCCTTTTTTACTCAGGATATCATTGACTTAGGGCGGTGCTGTAGCACAGTGGTTAACACTGCTGCCTCATGGTGCCAGGAACCTGGGTTCGATTCCTGACTTGGGTCACTGTATGGAGTTTGCACGTGTCTGTGTGGATTTCCTTCGGGTGCTGTGGTTTCCTCCCATGGGTTACGTGCATTATAAGAAGTCTCACAGCACCAGGTTAAAGTCCAACCAGTTTATTTGACAGTAATCCTTCAAGCTTTTGGAAAAGCTGTTCCTTCGTCAGGTGTGTGGAAGGTTTTGATCAGAGAAGGGCATATTAAGTCACACACAGTTTACAGAATACTGATCAGAATGCAAGTCTTTACAGCTAACCTGCTATTCGAGTCTTAAAGATGCAGACAATATGAGTGGAGATAACATTAGGCATAGGTTAAAGAGATGTGTATTGTCTCCAGACAGGACAGTAAGTGAGATTTTGCAAGCCCAGGAAAGTCATCAGGGTTACAGATAGTGTGACATGAATCCAAGATTCTGGTTGAGACCGTCCTCATGTGTGCGGAACTTGGCTATCAGTCTCTGCTCAGCAACTCTGTGCTGTTGTGTGTCATGAAGGGCGCCTCGGAGAATACTTACCTGAAAATCAGAGGCCGAATGCCCGTGACCGTGCCTGGGCTTGCAACATCTCACTTACTGTCCTGCCTGGAGACAATAGACATCTCTTTAACCTATGCTTATTGCTCCTTCCACTCACATTGTCTGCACCTTTAAGACTTGATTAGCTGTAAAGACTCGCATTCTAATCAGTATTCTGTAAACTGTGTGTGCCTTTATATTCTCTGTTTGTGATCAGAACTCCCACTCATCTGACAAAGGGGCAAACCCCAAAAGCTAGTGGTGTTTACTACCGAATAAACCTGTTGGACTTTAACCTGGAGTTGTGAGACTTCTTGCTGTGTTTACCCGAGTCCAACGCTGGCATGTTCACATTTGGGCATAGGAAACAGAAGTAGCAGTGGAAGGGTACTTTTCTAACTGGAGACCTGTGACAAATGGTGTTCCACAAGAATCAGTACTGGGGCCTCTGTTGTTTGTAATATATATAAATGATTTGGAGGAAAATGTAGGTATTCTGATTAGTAAATTTACAGATGAAACAAAAATTAGGGAGGTAGCAGATTGTGAGGAGCATTATCAGAGGCGGCAGCAGGTTATAAGTCGGCTGGAGACCTGGGCCGAAAGATGGCAGATGGAATTTAAGTAAAAAGTCTGATAACACCAGGTTTAAGTCCAACCGATTTATTTGATACTTACTGAGACATATAAGATAATGAAGGGGCTAGATAGGGTAGAGGTAGAGAGATTCTTCCCACTTAGAAAGGAAAACAGAACTAGAGGTCACAGTCTCAAATAAGGGGGGGCAGTTTAGAATGGAATTGAGGAGGAACTTCTTCACTCAAAGGGTGGTGAATCTCTGGAATTCTCTACCCGTTGAAGTGGTGGAGGCTGCCTTGTTGAATATATTTAAGTCACGGGTAGATAGATTTCTGATAAACATGGGAATTAAGGGTTATGGGGAAAAGGCAGGAAAGTGGAACTGATCCACTTCAGATCAGCCATAATCTTATTGAATGGCGGGGCAGGCTCGAGGGGCTAGATGGCCTACTCCTGCTCCTATTTCTTATGTTCTTATGTTCTTATGAAATTGCTGGGGCCATGAGAGAAATCTTTGTATCCTCACTGGCTACAGGGGAGATCCCAGAGGACTGGAGAACAGTCAGTGTTGTTCCTTTGTTTAAAAGGATAGCAAGAATAATTCTGGTAATTACAGGCTGGTGAGCCTAACATCAGTGGTAAGAAAATTATTGGAGAGGATTCTCCGAGACAGGATTTATTCCCACTCGGAAATAAGTGAGCGTATTAGGGAGGGGCAACATGATTTTGTAAAGGGGAGGTCATGTCTCACGAACTTGATCAAATTTTTCGAGGAGTGACGAAGATGATTGAGGGTAGGGCAGTGTATGTTGTCTACATGGACTTCAGTAAGGTCTTTGACAAGGTCCGTCATGGCAGACTGGTACAGAAGATGAAGTCACATGGGATCAGAGGTGAGCTGGCAAGGTGGGTACAAAACTGGCTCGGTCAAAGACGACAGAGTAGCAGTGGAAGGGCACGTTCCTGAATGGAGAGTTGTGACAAGTGGCGTTCCTCAGGGATCAGTGCTGGGACTTTTGCTGTGTGTAATATACATAAATGACTTGGAGGAAAATATAACTGGATTGATTAGTAAGTTTGCGGACGACACAAAGGTTGGTGGATTTATGGGTAGCGATGAGGACCATCAGAGGATACAGTAGGATATAGACCAGTTGGAGACTTGGGTGGAGAGATGGCAGATGGAGTTTAATCCTGACAAATGTGAGGTAATGCATTTTGGAAGGTCTAATACAGATAGGAAATATACAGTAAATGGCAGAACCCTTAAGAGTATTGATAGGCAAAGGGATCACAGGTCACTGAAAGTGGCAATGTAGGTGGAGAAGATAGTCAGGAAGGTATACGGCATGCTTGCCTTCATCAGCCAGGGTATTGAGTTTAAAAATTGGCAAGTCATGTTGCAGCTTTATAGAATCTTAGTTAGGCCGCATTTGGAATATAGTGTGGTGACCAGAATTGAACACTATCAGAAGTATGTGGAGGCTTTGGAGAGGGTACAGAAAAGATTTACCAGGATGTTGCTTGGTATGGAGGGCATTAGCTAAGAGGAGAGGTTGAGGAAACTTGGTTTGTTCTCACTGGAGTGACAGAGGTTGGGGGAAGACCTGATAGAAGTCTACAAGATTGAGAGGCACGGACAGAGTGGATAGTCAGAAGCTTTTTCCAGGATGGAAGAGTCAATTATTAGGAGCCATAGGTTTAACGTGCGAGGGGCAAGGTTTGAAGGAGATGTATGAGGTAGATTTTTTACACAGAGTAGTGGGTGCCTGGAACTCATTGCAGGGGGAGGTAGTGGAAACAGGTACGATACTGACTTTTTAGGGAGCATCTTGACAAGTACGTGAACAGGATGGGAATAGAGGTGTATGGTCCCCAGAAGGGTAAAGGGTTTTAGTGAAGTTGGGCAACACGGTCGGTGGAGACTTGGAGGGCCAAAGGACCAGTTCCTGTGCTGTAATTTTCTTTGTTTTTAACTGGCCTACTTCTGCACTGTAGGGATTCTTTGATTCTATGGTTCTGACTGAAGTATGATGATGTGGAGATGCTGGTGTTGGACTGGGGTAAACACAATAACAAGTCTCACAACACCAGGTTAAAGTCCAACAAGTTTATTTGCTAATAAACCCACTAGCTTTTGGGGTTTGCCCCTTTGAGTTGCAAGAGTATGTGCCATGTACCTAGTGGATGGTGTTCTCATCAGATGATGGCATCCGTGTCAATGATCCGGCACATCTTGCAGAGGTTGCTGTGGCAGGGTTGTGTGGTGTCGTGGTCACTGTTCTCTTGAAGGCTGGGTAGTTTGCTGCGGACAATGGTCTGTTTGAGGTTGTGCGGTTGTTTGAAGGCAAGAAGTGGGGGTGTTTGGTTGGCCTTGGCGAGATGTTCATCTTCATCAATGACATGTTGAAGACTTCGAAGAAGATGTCGTAGCTTCTCTGCTTCGAAGGGTAGCTTCTCTGCTCCACTCACCTGACTAAGGGGCAAACCCCGAAAGCTAGTGGGTTTACTATCAAATAAACGTGTTGGACTTTATCCTGGTGTTGTGAGACTTCTTACTGAAGTAGATGGACAGAGCTGTTTGGAGATAGGACCACTTTTTTTATATTTAAGTGAATCATGTTTTGGAATACAGAGTAACGTTTCAAACTTTGCCAATAATAGTATATTTAGAGTTGTGGCAAGCATTGCAGAGAATGCCAATTGACTGCAAGATTGCAACAATAGGCAAGCAGAATGGAAAGGCAAGTAGCCTTGGGTAAACTGGGGCTCTTTTCCTTAGAAAGACGGAGATTAAGGGGGGATCTGTTGGAGGTGTATAAAATAATGAAGGGTATAGATAGAGTAAACAGTGGCAGGCTTTTTCCTAGATTGGAGACAAATATCACAAGGGGCCACGAGCTAAGGGTGAGGGGGGAGAGATATAATTTGGATGCTAGAGGGAGGTTTTTCACACAGAGGGTCGTGGGGGTACGGAATGCGCTGCCAAGTAAGGTGGTGGAGGCAGGCACGCTGGACTTGTTTAAGGTTTACTCAGATAGGCGCATGACCGAAACAGGGATGGAGGGTTATAGGAGATGGTTTTAAATAAGGATCAGAGCCTCGGGACGTTCCTGGAAATCTAATGCTACATGTGTTGATGTTTTGTCTCTTTTACTCCACAGGTGTCGGTCCACCTTGTTGTCTAACGAGGGGCATGCACACGGTGGGTCGTGCGTGGGCTGCTCTTGGATGTTTCGAGAGTGGCCTAGTACTTCGCATTGTTTGTGTATGCTTAAAACTGGACCAGCAGATGGGCACCACGACAGCTCAGTGACTATCACTGCTAGCTGTGCAGATACATGGATTTGGGCCAGTGTCTGTGGGAGTTTGCGCATTCTCCCTGTGGTTGCGTGGGTTTCCTCCGGGTGCTCCGGTTTCCTCCCACACCCCAAAGATGTGCTCTTAGGCTGATTGGTGTAACAAATTGTCCCTAAATTATTCTCCCCTGAATCTGGTTTCCAATGGGGGTACCATAAGCATGGGTCAAGGGTGGAGTAGGAAAAACACATTGTTAAGATAGCGGTGTGGGCTCGTTGGGCCGAAGGGCCTGTTTCCCGTGCTGTTTTGTTCTTTGTTCTTAGCAGTGAAATGTTGTGCATTGGCAGAAGGTCACTTTATAGCACAGTTCTAAACAGTGAGCTCTGGAAGTTCTTATGCATAGACTTTGAAGGTGAGAGGACATGTTGAGAGAGTAGTTAATAAATCATATGGAATCTTGAGCTTCAAAAATAGAGGTCCAAGGTAAAATCTTAATCAAGGGGTAGTGATTCATACCATCATTTGGAGGGGAGTAATACCAGCAAAATCCAGCTGCACAAAGATCAGGATGCCATCTTTAAAGGGCATCAGAACTGCAATAAACCTCCCCATATCCCACCACTGAGGCCTCGGGCTACCTTCCCTACCCCTAACCAGAGCCAGCTTTCACTCCCACTCCCCCTCCCCTCACCACCACCACCACAATCATCATCCCCTTCACGATAATCAGCCCCTTCTCCCTGTCCTGTTATTCCCACCCAGTCTCAACAGTCATTGCCAGCATCCCCTACACATTTATGTGCTTCCAGCCCACAACCACATTTGCATTAACTGCCCCCCAACCATGAGGCCCCTGTTGGGTGCTGTCCCTTGGCACAGGGTGGCACTGCCAGTTTGGCAGTGCCAAGGGATATTGCCATGACACTGACTAGCCTGGGGACTATACTTATTCTTTGCTCTGCTGGGGTGATGCCCACGACAGGTTCATATCTGTGGGAACTTGTGATTTGAAGATATGATGAGGGGTCAAAATATGGCAGAGGGTGTTTGTCATAGAACCCCTACAGTGCAGAAAGAGGCCATCAGGCCCATCGAGTTTGCAACGACCACAATCCTGCCCAGGCCCTACTCCCATATCCCTACACATTTACCTGCTAATCCCTCTAAGCAATGCATCTCAGGACACTAAGGGGCAATTTTAGTATGACAATTAACCTAACTCACACATCTTTGGACTGCGGGAGGAAACCGGAGCACCTGGAGGAAACCCATGCAAACACGAGGAGAATGTCTGTGTGGAGTTTGCACGGTGATCCAAGCTGGGAATCGAACCCAGGTCCCTGGAGCTATGAAGCAGCAGTGCTAACCACTGTGCTACAGTGCCATCCACTTTAACGATATTAAAATGCATGCATGCCAAGCAGGTTCAAGCTCATAATGGACATTAACATGATGATGTTGCTAACGAGGGGCAGGGATGATGCGTTATTACTGTCAGGAACTGAGACTTCCGGATCTTGAGCCCCCACCAGCAACCTCGCAGACGGTGAACATGGACTCAAGATTTCGCCCATTGAGTACAAAAGCTGGGAAGTTACGTCAGAGCGTGTATAAAACCCTGAATAAGTATTACATCTGATTCAGGTCACCACATTTTTGGAAAGATGTCCTTGAGAGAGCGTATGGGAGATTACCAGAATGATCCTAGGAATGGGAGAACTTAGCTACAAAGTTAGATTGGAGAACCTAGTGTTGTTCTCCTTCAAGCAAAGGAGGTCGAGGGGAAACATCACAGAAAAGATTGGCAGAATTTAGAAGTGGTATGCAATGAAAAGCGGTTGGCATTTGCTAATTGGGCAAAGACAAGGATACAGATTGAAGGTTTTGGCAAGTGGTAGCAGGGTGATATGAGTAAGAACATTTTTATGCCATGATTTTTAATAATCTAGAACTTCCTGCCTGCATTGGTAAAAGAGTGTATCAGTAATTTCAAAAGTAAATTGGATAGGCACATGAAGGAAATAGTCATTTGGGGCTACAAAGATCAAGTGGGGAAATGGGACTGACTGAGCTACTTTATAGGAAACTGACATAGACACAATGGTCTGAATCACCTCCCTCTATGTTATAATGGCTATGAAATTGACTGTATGACTCCATATCTGTAGGGGAAGGAAAATATTGTGGATGGTACAAACTTGTGGCTTGTTTTTCACATTGCAACAATGTTTTGCTAGAAATCGAGCACATTAACAAATTGTTAATTTTTCTCCTTCCCCCACCAGAACCTGGATGCTTTACATGACCACCTGGCTACAATTTATCCAGGGATGCGTGCACCATCATTCAGATGCACGGATGCAGATAAAGGGAAAAGTCTCCTTTTACATTATTATTCAGAAAGGGAAGGCTTACAAGATATTGTAATTGGAATAATTAAGACAGTTGCACAGCAGCTTCATGGCACTGAAATAGACATGAAGGTAAGATAATATTTAGAGTTTTAGTAATGAGTGTTAGAAAACCAAGATGTGTCCATGATCTATAGAATTAAATAACTTAGCACCTCCTTGTATATGTTCAGTTGCTATCTCTTATTTACAATTTTGAATGTAACTTTTGTCTTTTTTTTGTTTAAATATATTTATTGCTAGTCTATATAATACAGTATATGTTTTGATAGTTGAGGATAGTAGCTTGGATTTAGAATCTTGATGGTTATTGGACACAGCTTATCTCTTTCTTACATGTGTTCTTAATTGGGCCATTATGCGACTGTTTCCCAAGAATCAAGTCTACTATGTTGCCTTGATGTTTCATGTTTACCAAAATGGTATTGCCTCTTTCATGTAATGGCATAAATAGCCATTTAAATCTCACATCAGTTTTGCAAAATATTTTTTACCCATCTTCAGTATCTAATCTTTCCACCCAACACCACAAGTGCACTGTGGTTGCAGTATGGAAAATCTACTGGGTGCACCACCAAGCACAACCATGGGACCACCATCAATACAAGGTCTGTAGCTCCAAGAGAAAATTGCTGAAAAACACAGCCAGTCAGTCAATATTTATAGATAGAACAGACGAGCTCTTTTTTCCAGAATGAGCTCTTCTTCAGCCCTGTATTCTGAAGAAAGGCCTCTATCCAAAACATAAACTTGTCTGTTCTCTCATAGAAACCAGCTAATCAATATGTGTTTTCAGCATTTTCTTCATTGTTTCAGAATTTAATGCAGGTTTTTCAATCCTAATATTATTAAGGAATGGGATAACGTGTCAGGCAACTGACATCCCCAGTTACTGTCCACTGTCAAAGACTTGTTAATCTTTAATTCGAGGTTTCATTCAAATAAATCATTGCAGAATTCTGTCTCACACCTGATCAAATTGGTTGGCTGTTTAGAGGATAGGAGCAAAAGAATAATGGCAGGTGACTACAGTCAGAAATCCATAACATTCTGCCCTTCTGTATGGGGTGAAATTTGTGGGCATCCCCAAAATGTCATGGGAATTTTTCCAGTCTGTTTCATGTCATGGTATGATTAGCCATTTAAATCTCTCACCATTTTTGCAACATTTTTTTTACCAACCTTCAATGAAAGTTATGGTAGATGATAAAGGGATTTCTTTGGCAATTTCATGCTTTTTTTAGAGATTTGGTTACCTTGCACAATGTGTGGAAATGAATGATTGTGGATTATTGTATGCCAAAAATTTGAGTTTGGTTAGAAATACACTTTGGTGCTTTGCTTAGAAAAATAGATTCTCAGAAGGTCACAAGTTTGAACAGAGAATAATGACGTGTTAAAAGTTTCTTCCAACTAACCACAGGAGACTCGGGGACAGATTACAATATCATTCATGATTAAGGCATACAGTGAAACCACTGGAGTCACACTTTGCCTCTGGTACGGAATCACAGGAAGAGCATGCTAATATAACTCTCAGCTCCAAGTCACAGATACAGACTAGTTATACTGTTAGTCAGTACACAAAAAGCATTGTTTTAAAATTCCAGTATTGTCCATGGAGAGGTTTATAGGTTTTGCCTAAAAGCTTGTTTGTAAGCTCCTAGCTAGGAACTGTCCATTTATCTTAACAAGCAAACAACCTTGCTGGTGAGTTCCAGCATGTGATTTTATTCTGATGCAGGAATGATAAATCTATCCCTCTCCTCTTTTACTTAATCATTCTTACATTCCCCTTTTTGGCCCTTCACCTAGCCCGAGTAGCCAACTTTCCATTATGTTCCTCTATTCATAACTAATTTTTAGATATAATTGAAGCGGTATACTTGCATATAAAAGCAGTGTTAACATATGATTGCATAGACCTAAAAGATGCTCTAGCTCTCCCTTCACCTTATCCATCTTGTAGTTCTTATTATTACTTCTAGAACATAGAACATAGAACATTACAGCGCAGAACAGGCCCTTCGGCCCACGATGTTGCGCCGACCAGTTACAAAAACAATGACCCACTAGCCTATACCAATCCCTTTTCGTCCATAAACCTATCCAGAGATCTCTTAAACGCCCCCAAACTAGACGCATTTACAACTGCAGCAGGCAGGGCATTCCAATCCCTCACCACCCGCTGGGTAAAGAACCTACCCCTGACATCCGTCCTGTAGCTACCCCCCCCTTAATTAAAAGCCATGCCCCCTCGTGCTAGCTTTCTCCATCCGAGGAAAAAGGCTATCACTATCCACCCTATCTAAACCTCTAATCATCTTATATGTTTCAATAAGATCCCCTCTAAGATTCTCTCTAGCCTTCAATTTTCCCAATCCAAATTTTACTTTACTTTTACTACTGAAATCGTACTCTCTATGGGGAATGTATCAGTGCCTTGATCATTAAAAAAAAGTTCCCTTATTACCCAGACCATATTAATTATATCATGTCAAGCTGTGTCAAGTAGCTGAGCAAATCCCATTCTTCAATGCAGCTACACCATATATCCTCATATGTTGCTCATTCACAAGTTACAAACCCCACTTCTGCATTCTCACATTTGTGTTCTAATTTTGTCTTTCACCCTCTGTTGGAATCTCATTTTTTGTCAGTCATCGCCACATATTTTCCTTTCTGTTGGATGTAGTTTCTTATTTCTTTTTGACCAGGTTTTCTATTCAGGTAGTGTTCTTTTGTCATGCTTAGTGGCATATGTCTTCTCCTACAAATCATTATTTTGCATTTGTGGAAGGTTTACCAGGTCTGTAGGGATTGTGCTGGATATCAACTTCATTGCCTTTAAAAGGATGTACCGTTTAGTAATTCTATCAGGGTCTTCTCTAACTCAAAGGAGGTCCCCTGTCTCAAGATCTTTCTGTATTTCCCTTATACGGTCCCAATATCTCAGATGGTCACCAGGTTATCAAATTCAGTTCATAGGCACAGACAAACATATCTCCAAGAAAAAAGCTGTCACCTCATTCATCTCATCTATACTTTCCCCTTACTAGAATATTCATCAATATCCAAATTGATACATTGTATTGAATTACACTTTCAGGAGTTATGGAGAATATTTACAGTGAAATAAAACACAAAATATCCTCATATCTTGAAAACTAAATCTAGGCATTAAAAAACAAAATTTTGCTTGTTTGTTCTTTCCCTTAGCATCAGGTCAATTCAATTTTAAAAGCTTGAAATACCAACTCATGTCCAGATATTTATCAATTCATGCGCTTCTCAGCTAATAAACATATTCAGGCACACATCAGCTAATCTGAATCAGTGAAGCCTTCTGACGCAATGATTATGAACCCACTTTGGACGACTCCCTTCCAACTTCACCCTCAGCACAAAGCAGTCAGCGTCAATAAACCATTGCTCATTTCTTGACTCTAATCATATCACTTTTTGCAAAGCAGAGGTCCACTAGATAAGTGGCTTATAACACTGGGAAGAACAAGACAGTGAAGCTTTGAAGTAAACTTGAAGGCTGATAACATCAAACAGAAATTAAAAGTCATAAACACCCAAGTGCACCTTTTGAGAAACAATATCCTTTTCCTGTTACTGCTCCATCGTACAACCCTTGTGACTTCAGCAAACTCGATTTGACTGCTCCTTCTTCTGCTCCAATGCCCAAGAGCACCTGAGCAAATGTGCTTTGGATTTTGGAGCCTGTGAGGGCTCTGCCAAAGAATCCCCTTTTTACACCTGTGCAAGGGCAAGCCATTAGGGAATGAGGCAGCATGTGGGATCTGTCTTGAGGAAGGTGACAAAGGATCAGGAGAAGAAACTCTTTGTGCAGATCTCCTCTTCCATGGTCCTTTCTCCCTCTCATGATCCACCTTCAATTCCCTGCTGCTGAGAGCTAGAGAGCACTTTGTTGTACTACAGTGAGGCACTGAATGGTTTATGTAATGACTTCAATGAGGCCATTGAGGTTGGCCTCTTAGAATATGAACTTCCTCATTGAGCTCTCAGTAAAAGATGTCTGTCATTGAGTTCTATATGGCTTAGTCAATCAGGGAGCCTTTATTGTATATATAACTGAGAGTATCAGGTCTCCCCTGGCACTCTGAGTGCTGACTCAGAGCTTGTAATACACTATGAACTTGGAGAGCTTGTAAATGAAGGAATCTAGTGAAGGGATACTGACCTCTGCTGACTTAGTTCAGGTGAGGCTTTCCTCCATCATCTTTAATGTGACACACATGATGTGCAGACCATGGATTCTACCATTTACTGTATAATTCCTACATGCATTGGACCTTCCAAAATGCATTACCTCACACTTGTCCAGTTTAAACTCCATCTGCCATTTCTCTGCCCAAGTCTCCAACCAGTTATATCTTGCTGCATCTTCTGACAATTCTCTTCACTATCTGCAACTCCACCAGTTTTTGTGTCCTCTGCGAACTTACTAATTGTAAGATACAAAGCAATAACTCTGTTTTTTCTCTCCACAGATGCTGAGTTTTCCCAGCATTTTATCTGACTAATTTTCTGTTGCTGCTCCTGGATAGTCTTCTTCATTGAGACACCCTCTCTCCAAATCTCAGCACTTGCATCCAGCTAAGCAGATCCTGAAAGGTCCTGCATCTTGTAATATGGAATCTCCATCACCTCTACTGCTCATTTGTGATGTGCACTTGACAACTTAAATCCAAATAGATTCCTCCTCCTCTGCTGTCAGAGCCATTTTGTGCTCGCTGCCTCTTTCTGGTATTCTGTGTTGTTTTCTACAAGGAGAGAAAGAAGAGACCGGAGTGTGAATGTAGAATGTTTTCAGTGGATACGTAATAACATTGATAAAGGGCTACTGTGAAGAATAGATGTGACCTTGAATGTGAGTGTCAGTGATGACTGCGGATATGAGGAAGTGTTGTTTTTTGTTCATGGGATGTGGACATCACTGGCTAGGCCAGCGTTTGTTGATCATCCTTAATAGCCTTCCAGAAGTTGGTGGTGAGCCACCGCCTCGAGCCACTGCAGTCCATGTGGTTCAGGTACACCCACAGTGTGGTTTGGATTTTGACCCAGCAGCAGTGAAGAAACAGTGATATAGTTCCAAGTCAGGATGGGATGGCTTTGACATGGAGAAAAATAAATAATTACTCCTCAGACCAGCGTCCCATTCAGTTGAACAGTGTCTTTGAAGGCACTGCCTCACATCCCCATCTGACCAGCCACAAATAACACACTTCGAGTCACTTAGAAGCATAAAATCACTACGGGACAGAGAGAGGCCATTCTGTCCATTGAGCCTGCACCAACAATCTCAATCACAATCCCACCCAGGCCCTATCCTGTACCCCACGTATTTATCATGCTGACCCTCCTGAAACTAATGGTAATTTAGCATGGCCAATCAACCTAACCCACACATCTTTGGATGGTGGGAGGAAACCAGAGCACCTGGTGAAAACCCACACAGACACGGGGAGAATATGCAAACTCCACACAGACAGTCGACCCAAGGCTGGAATCGAACCCAAGTTCCTGGAGCTGTGAGGCAGCAGTGCTAACTACTGTGCGCCGCTCATTTCAAACTGACATTCATTCTTCAGAATGACCAACTGCTTATATTGTCTAATTATTTGTGGGAATGGCAGAGTGGGTGATTTACACTTGAACAGAGATGCTTTTCTACCTTTCTCAGCAGGACATTCAACCTCTTCTGGGGAACGTATGTCAGCTGCCTCTTCCAGCTATGCATGCTTGTCGTCTGCTGATCCTTTCTTCCTCATGTCTATGAGGAACCTCCTTGAAGGCTCTTCTAGATCACAACATGATGTCCAGAAATATATCTGAGAACTATAGAGCAGCTTTGTGGATCCACAATTGTCCAGTTTCTGGCTGAGATCTGGCACTTTAGAAGTACTTCCATGCAGATCCTTGTAGAGTTATTGGAGATGCAGCAAGCAGTTAGGAAGGCCAATGATGAATTGGCCTTCATTACAAGAGGATTTGAGTTCAGAATTAGAGATTAGGGTGGCTATACAGTCCCTTGGTGAGAGCACACCTGGAGTATTGTGTACAAGTTTTGTCTCCCTACCTGAGGAAAGATATACTTGCCATAGAGGGAGTGCAACACAGGTTCACTACACTGACACCAGGATCTGTGGGACTGTCCTAGAAGGAGAAATTGGTTCAACCAGGCCTGTAATCACTCGAGATTAAAAGATGAGAGGAGATCTGATTGCAATGCATATAGTTCTAACAGGGCTGTACAAACTAGATGCAGAGAGGAAATTTTCCCTGGTTGGGGTATCTAGAACCAGGAGTCAGTCAAAAGGTACTGGGAAAACTATTTAGGACTGAGATGAGGAAAAATTTCTTCAGAATAATGAACCTGTCAAATCCTCTACCACAAAAAATTTCTTCCTCAACTTCTGCAGTTTTTAATCTTCTCTGGCTGTTTGGAGAGTTGGTCCGGAATTCTTGCCAGCGGGATTCCCTGGTCCCACTGGCAGCGCATGGGTTTCCTGCTGGCATGGGGTGATGTCATTAGGAATGGCATTGACAACGGCAAGACCAGAGAATCCCATTGCTAGCAAACAACGTGCCATCTCCCACTGGTGGGAAGTATGTGGGTGGGAGGCCAGAGAATCTCGCCCTTTGTTTTTCTTTCTTCCTTCTATCATCAATCTCTCTTCAGTTTCACCAATGAGTCCAGTCGGTGCCATCTTTTTAAGAAAAACATTTTCAGCTTCTTTATTTTTAACAGATGGAGGTCGTCTTCTCCTTCAAAATCTTCCAAATCTTGCTGCCTGCAGTCTCACAGGATCTACTGATAGGGATGCCCCCTTCCCCCACTCACCACAGGCTGTGCCCAGGTCAGCAGCCTGAGTTTAAACCTCTTCGTCTCTTGCTGTTTCAGGAGAGGTCCTGTAGCTAATATCTTCTCTTAAAAACTTTCCAACCTATTTTCTTCCCTGTTCCCAGAAAGCACGAAATTCTTCACTTTCACAACTTCATGTCTTGACTACCTGAAGTTCCTCAGTGCAGGGATCACTACCCAGATAGCCTACAGGCTTTGTTAGATAGGGAGACCTACAAATCTCAGCTTCTCACTTTCCCATGCTTCTGGGACAAGCCCTGCAGCTCCCTGTGGCCCTTTCCCTTTTTAGCCATAGATCTGATCTATCTGAAGTCATTCTCTCCCTTCCATCCAGATTTCTTTTTAAACCTGAAACACAGCTCTGTTTCCTTTATATTCCTCTGCTCCAGAAAAAAAGCTATAGCATTCCTAAAGGCTCTTCGTTTTACTTTTCTGTGTCTATTCAAACCTCTTGACTTGACAGCCACACAGTGTTTGCTATGTTGACTGCTCCTCAGGGACTGGCACTACCTCCACAACTCTCTGGGCAGAATTTTACGACCTCGTTACACCCGTTTTGCAGTGGGAAAATTTCATAAAATCAGGCATACAGCAGTTAGTAGGAATGGTGTCCATTTTTGCGCCCATTCCCACTTTACCATGGGAAAAAAATCAGCGCGATCAGGAGCCTGCCCAAAATGGATGAGATGTTAATTTATGTGTTTTTGCATTCATAATATCATTCACAAGCTTCATGCCCAATTATCCCAGCTCACCTGCCTTTACAACCTCATTTGCTACAGACGGATCGGTCTGGAGAACGCCTCCTTTATAAAAGTCAGATCCTGGTGCTTGATCAGTGAGAGTGAACGGGGAGGTAAGTCTCTGTGTTCAAACTGCTCAGAGGGGATTGTTTCGTAGCAGACATGCTGCATTTTGGGCCGGCGGGGCCTGCAAATGTGTAGGGGCTTGGGGGGCTGTTGTTGTTCACGGAGGCCAACCTTGGACCCTCAGTATGGACTGGGTCTAATTGCTGACCTCGAGTCTTAGGGATGCCTCTGGGTTCTAGCACAGACAGCAGGAAGCATAGTTGCAGGTGTAGGATGTGCTGGAAACTCTTTGCAGCGGCAGTGCTGCAACCTGAGGACCTACCAAGCAGCATCATCCGTGGGTGTGTGTTAGTGGGAGGGGGGAATGGGAGTTGCTATGTTACTGGGGGCCTGTGTTGCTGGGGTGCTATGGCAGGGAATGGGGGTGCTGTGTTGCCAGGAGAGAATGGGGGCGCTGTGTTGCTTGGGGCTGAGGAGGGGAATGGGGGGGCTGTGTTGCCAGGAGAGAATGGGGGCGCTGTGTTGCTGGGGGGAGTAAGGGAGCTGTGTTGCTTGTTGGTGGTGGGGGGGGAGAATGGAGGGAATGGGGATGTGTGTTGCTGCAGCGCTGTGGGGGGGGAATGGGGAGGCTGTGTTGCTGGGATTGTGGGGGAGAAGCAGCGGCCTGTGTTACTAGGGAGGCTGTGGTGGGGGCATGGACAGTCTGTGTTGCTGGAGGGCTGTGTTGCTGGGAGAGCAGACATCTTTCACCTCACCATCTGTCTCTCCCTTTCTCCAAATGCCTTCCACACAAACACCACCCCCCTTTCAGATTGACACGGTGTCTTTTGCAATGTGACTCATTTATTTTGCTGTTCTTTTGGTTGGTCTGGAGCTGAGCAGGAGGTTGACTTGCGGACAGAGGAGGCACTTGCAGGAGGAGAGGGAATCGGCCACTGGAAGCAGGATGTGGCCACCATTCACCCCAGTGTGGGGATGGGCTGGGAAAGGTCTGAGTGGAGGCCCCAGCACTTGCATATACGAGTGTCCTTTGAGCAACTGTTGGCTGCCGAAGACTCCTGCTCTGAAAGGAGATAGTGCAATTCTAAACCACCAGTGGAGACCTTTGTAACATTTCCCAATCATCCATCCTCCAGGTGTGTGAAGGAGGTCACAAATGCCCTGTATGTCCAGGCTGGACTGTATATCAAATTTAACCTGGCCCAGGCCAGCAGCAAGCCTAGGCTGCAGGATTTGCAGCCAGCGTGGGGATGCCAAATGTGCAGGGGGCTATAAATTGCACCCACATTGCCCTCAAGGCCCAGTCAGGAATTCAGGAAGTTTCATGAATTGAAATATCTTTCATTCATTAAATGTACAATTGGTGTGTGACCAATCTCAACGTGCCAGACAGTCTGGCAGCATGTATGATAGCTTCATATTGAGGAGTTCTGGTATCCCAGAGGTCTTTGAGGAGGACCCCAGGGTCCAGGGATGGCTCATGGGGGACATGGAGAACTTGGCTGATGACGCTTGTGCGGAGTCCTGAGACTGAGGCGGAGACCCAAAGTAATGAGGCCCACGTTGCCACCCATTTAATAGTGGAGCAGTGCATAGCGCTCCTCAAGATGCAGTTCAGGTGCGTGGACCCCTCTGGCAGGGCCTTCCAATATTGCCCTCTAATATTGTCCCACATTGTGGGTGTGTGTTGTGTCCTACACAACCTACACAGCAGTGAGGCAACCTTTTTGAAGAAGAGGGCATGGAGGCCAACCAGCTGGGCATCACTGAACAGGAGGCTGCCAAACAGAGGAAGGAGGAAGATGAGGAGGACGCTGATGACAAGCGACACCACCCAGTCGCTGGAGGGCTGGGGGCAGCAAGGGTCAAGTTTGCAAGGGTAATGAGGGAGATCCTGATCAACACTTACTTTGAGCAATAGGAGGCTTTGTTGCCACATGTGGATTCTATTCTCTCCCTCACTCCTGCCCCACCCCTTCAACCCCCCTGGAGTCCTATAACATTGAGTGGTGGGCCTGGGTATGCTGTGCTAGTGAGTTTCTCTGGCCAGGAGGAGGGTGATGATGACTCATTAAGCACCATTGTGATGATACCCTGGTGCAAAGTAATCTGACTCTTAGCTGTGCTCTATGCACACTGGCACCTTGGCCCACATCTGGGTAGTGGGTAAGGGATCACTAAACCCCCATTCAAGATGGGGTGGAGGAGGGGAGGGAATCTCTCATGGACTCTGGGATGCCATGGCAGATGGTCTAAGTCGCTGCTGCCAATGCATGCCACCCACTAGCTAGTGATTTATTTGAGCGCCTTCATTTTCTCAATGACAGAGCATTGAGGGACCTCCCTCACTGACATCAACATGCAGGGTCCCTCCGGTGGCTGTCACGGGAAGAACGTTCCTGTTAGAGGCAAATCTGAGACAAATTAGTCACAGATCAAGAAATATTGATTGGTATCTTAACGATAAGTGATAATAGAAAAAAATGCGAACAGGAGATATGAAAGTACTCTATCTAGTGCTGCCCTTTACCCGTACTACCTTAGTGCTGCAACAACTTCTGACTTTACATGGCCTACCACTATATCTTGGTGTTCCCCAGGATGTACATCGGAGATGGTGGTGGCCAGCTGCCTACCGTGCCCTGTGACCTGTGATGACGTTAGCGATCATCCTCTGAAGGGCCTGGACATTGAGGACCCTGATTGACTTCCAGGTGTCAGGGACATATCCATGACACCCTCTTCATCCTGCTGACCCTGAGATGCCCCAGTGTCAGAAGGTGTAGCCACAGCCACAGTCTCCTAGCTGGATGGCTTTGACATGGGCTGTAGCCCTTTCTCATCCCTCTGGGTTCCTGTGTGAGCTCCTCAGTCACTCCTTAGGATGGCAGTGCTTCTGCAGTGAGCTCCAGACGCTCAGGCATCACCTGGCGCTGTCAGACCTGGAGGACCACTTACGCTCTAGCCATGGTGATCGAGTCTTCTGCGATAGCTGCCTGAGTCGGAGGCCACCTGCCAATGGCAGCAGCAAGTGCTGCCTGAGACTGGGCCATATCCTGCAGCCCCTCAGCCAAGCCCCTGTGTGACTGGGCCACGTAGTCGAGGGCTGCTGCCTTAGCCTGCTATGTCTCAGCATTGTCCCGTTGGGTCTCTTGAGCCTGCCAGCCATGGGCTGCAGAATGTTGAGAAGCCTGTTGAGGTGCTCAGCTGCGGCCTGCGATGACTGGACCATGACTGTCTGGGATTTGGCCATGGCCTGCTGTGACTCGGCCATTACTTGGAGCCTGCCACTCATGGTAAGAATCTCCTGCCCCAGGCTTTCTGCTGTGGATGCCACCCTTGCAGTGTTAGCCTGGGAACCATGCAGGACAGGCAATAGCTCATCCACCTGAAAACTTTGGGACTCCTTCCAACGGCCTCAGTCCAGTGTTGCTGTCAGCTCCTCCTGTGTTCTCTGGCTCTGTTGCTGCATCTCCAGCACTACGGGACAAGTGATCACAGAAGCCCAGCAGAGAGCCTGGGGCCAGTCGAGTCCTTACCCCCGTGTGCTAGTGGCCTGGAAGGTTCCGTCCTTCACCTGGTGTACATCAGAAAATGGCTGAGATGTATCGTGTGCACCAGAGAGTGGTCCAGATACCTCACCACCAACTTGACCCACCTATGTGAGGGGTGGGAACCGCGAGAAGGAAGCTGACGTGAAAATGGTGCCAGTATTGGAGATCCTTGGAGGAAGCTTATGAAGGGATCTCCAATACTGGCACCATAGGGGGCAGTGGGCAGAGTTTAACTTGACAGACAGCCAGAGGCCACAAACTGTGCATGCGCAGCAAGTGAAAAATAAAGCAGCTTTCCTGGCAGAGACCTGCCGGGCCACATACAAATCTCATATACTGTCCACCCCTCCAACACCCCCCACCTCGCAGAACCCACTGTTAGGTTCACCACCTCCTGTATTCATCCTGTTCTGGCAGTTATGGGCATTCACGTCCTGTGATGTCAGAAGGAGCCGTGAAAAAATCTGATGGCACAAGTCCTGCAGGCTATCAAGCTGTGGCCCTCAAAGGACAAGTGATGTGACACTCTTGGAGGGGGAGGAGGGAAGTTCTTGGGGATCAGGGAAACCATGCAGAATGCTTGGAGTGGGGGGATCTGGGGCTCATTTAGGGGAAAGATGCTAGATGAGGTTAACACTCACCCTTGCTGCCCAGATTAGGTCATTCATTTTCTTCTGGCGCTGCTTCCCAGTTCTCCTGGCCAGTGCCTGGCACTAACACATACGCCATGTCTCCCAGGCTACATTGCTATCCCTTCCCCTGGGATGACACCCCACAGTCATTTTTCTCCTCCCAACAATTGCATCACCTAAGGCTGTGAGCATTAATTTAAAAAATAAACTCACTGGTACACTGTTCAAAATATAAGAAGTCTGGATTCTGGTTTTGGGTCATAATGACTTGCCATGGTTAAGTTCAAATATCTCTGTTCAATATGAAGGAAAGATCTGTTATGTGTTGGCTTTTGACCTGTGGTAACCTCGTCTGCATTCCATCAAGCTTTGTTGAAACCGTTTGACTGTATTGATTTTAAGTGTCCAATTTTATGTTGGGCCAAATTGCTCAGGCCATTGTCCATTTGAACGCATGTCCCAGAGCATTTGCCTGGGTCTCAGCCTCTAGTCCAGTAGTACAGTGCCATTATGCCACCCACTTCCCCCTAAACTCTTGCAAAGGCTAGATTTTTCTTATAAAGTGATAGATTTCAGTTCTGAGTATGAAATCCAGTCCATTCCTGGGCAGTGAAATTAATCCGCAGTTTGAGTATTTTGTCATAATTTAATCAATTCGTGGTTGGAATATATAATGATTTACCTGAATTTTGCGAGCTGGAGAGGTGGAACATGTTGCTGTAAATGCCAAGATCTGCCCAACCATTGACTTTGCCAGAGCCAATGAGGCCAGAGAAGGGGGAATTTTGTCCACAATCACAGTTCTGGACACCTAGGTGGTTGCCACGTCTGTCCCAGCACCAGATCCCAAAGATGGCTTGAAGAATAGGAACTCGTGTTCCCAGTGTCTATGACCCTGCCATTGATGGTTTTGGCAATGTTGGTCAGTAGATACTTCTTCACAAGCCCACCTGTGAAAGTTTGGTACTGAGGATTTTTGTGCCAATGTTCAGAGAAAGGCAAGGGCAAGTATGACGAAATTACCATAAATCTTCAGTATCCAGTCATTATTTTTATTCTACAAACTGTACAGGTAGTGCACTGTGAATTGATTTTAATGTAAAATATTTCAAGGGGGGTGGGTGCATTTCAAATGCTACACCCTTGTTCAAAGATAGGGGAGAAAAATAAAATTAGGCAATTGCAAATATGTCAGTATAATATTGTTAGGAAAGCGTTTCAAAACAATAACCTGTGAGTAAATATACATCCAACTGTGCATTACTGAAGGAAAGGCAGCTTAAATTTAAGAGTAATTGTGTTTGATTAAATTGAATTTTTTGCTGACAGTTTTAGATGTGGTGGTACCAGGATTCTTGAAGCCTGAGCTTGCTGAATTTGATTTGCTTGTCAGGTTATCAGTTTCCCAGGGTTTTATTGTGTACTGCTGTGTTGTATGATGTGAACACTGATTTATGACCACCCTGCACATTTCAAAAAAATGGAGTATTTTGATGAGATGTCAGAGTCAATAATGAGGACAGTGCAGTTGACATATATATGTGCTTTCAAAACGTGTTTAATAACGATTGATGTAGGAGATATGTAGCAAATTATTTTAGATGGGAGGGTGACGTAAGGTGGAACCCCACAACGGCACCAGAACATCCTGTTTCTGAAACATTAATGATTTGGACATGGAGCTACAGGGCACAGTTTTGAAATTTGCAGCTGAAGTGCAGGAGAAAATAATAAACTTTAACAAGACATAGTCGGACTGATGGAATGGGCAGACACACAAGAGCTGAAATTCAGTGCAGAAAAATGAGATAAGGAGTACTAGGAGAGACAGTGTATATTAAATTATACAATTTTAAGGAGGATGCACAAACATAGCTATGTGAGTGCACAAATTCTTGAGTGGCAGCATATATGTAGGGATCCTTGATAAATAGAAATTAAATAGGGTAGCACTGCTGCACCAGGGACCCAGGTTCAGTTCTGGCCTTGGGTGATTGTCTGTCTGGAGTTTGCCCATTCTCCTCCTAACTGCGTGGGTTCCCTTTGGGTGCTCTGGTTTCCTTCTACAGTTCAAAGATGTGCAGGTTAGCCATGTTAAATTGCCTCTTTGTGCCAGGGAGATTAGTGGGGTTACAGGGATAGGGCTGAATGGCCTTCTTCTGCACTATGGGGATTCTATGAAAGCATAATGTCAGTATATAACAGTATTCCTGCAGGTGCTGGAGTATTGTGTTCAATTCCAGGCACAGCATTTTAGGAAGAATGTGAAGCCTTTGTCGATAGAACATAGGCAATTTACTAGAATAGTTCCAGGGATAAGGGATAGTTCCAGTTATTATTGGATTAATTGGAAAAGCTGAGGCTGCTCTCCTTAGAGCTGCTAAGGTTGAGAGAAGATTTGATAGTTTACTTGGAGTAAATAAAGGGAAACTGTCCCTCCCTGAAACCATTCTGGTAAAATAGTCTCTAACAAGAGAAAATCTAACAACCTCCTCATGACATTCAATGACATTACCGTGACTGAATCCCTCACCATCAATATCCTACGAGTCACCAGAAGCCTAATCGCATCAGCCACATAAATACAGCAACTACAAGAGCAGGTATTCTGCAATGAAAACTCTCTTCCTAATGATTCAGTCTTTCCACCACTTACAAGGCAGAAGCCATGTGTATGATGGAATACTCTGCAATAGCCTGCATGAGTGCAGCTCTAAGCAGTCAAGCAGCTCAACACCTTCCTGGACGATGCAGTTCTCTTGGTTGACATCTCATCCACCACCACAAATGTTCACCTTTTCATCACCAGCACTCTTTGACTATAGTGCAAACTAGCTTCAAACTACTGTCGAAGAGGAAGAAGTAAAGAGGAGCATAGTGGTAATTGGGGATAGCGTAGTTAGGGGCATAGACATTGTCCTTTGTGACAGGGATAAAGAATACAGAAGGGTGTGTTGTCTGCCTGGTGCTCGGGTCCAGGATGTCTCATCTGGGCTGCAGAGGAACCTGGAGTGGGAGGGTGAGAATCTGGTTGTTGTGGTACATGTGGGTGCCAATGACATAGGCAAAATAGGAACTAAGGATCCGCAAAGGGAGTATGCAAAGCTGGGAACCAAATTAAAAAGCAGAACCGACAAGGTGGTTATCTTTGGGTTACTACCTGAACCACATGCAGATGGGCTTAGGGTAAATAGAATTAAGGAGATGAATGGGTTGCTCAGGGATTGGTGTGCAAGGAATGGGTTTGAATTTATGGGGCATTGGCACCAGTATTGGGGCAGGTGGGACCTGTTCAGATGGGATGGTCTTAGCCTGAATCGTGCTGGGACCAGAGTCCTGGCAAATTGTATAACTAGGACAGTAGATAGGGCTTTAAACTAATTAGGGGTGGGGAGGGTACAGGAGTGGGAGAAATTACAAAATCTAAAGTAAAGGAGAGGGTACGGGTGCAGGAAAATGTTGAGGATGTCCCAGTAATAAAAGGAGTAGGGGGCATGAGAGAGGTTAGTATCGTTCCTTCAAATAAGGTCCAGATAAAGGCTGGTATATAGACACTTTACCTGGATGCACAAAGCATTCAGAACAAAGTGAATGAGCTGGTGGCGCAGATCAGCACAAATGGATATGATCTGGTGGCCATTACGGAAACGTGGCTGCAGGGTGACAGGGACTGGGAGCTGAACGTCCAGGGGTATCAAGTGTTTAGGAAGGATAGATGGGAGGGAAAAGGGGTGGGGTAGCTCTGTTAGTTAAGGATAATATCAGGGTGGTAGTAAGGGAAGATATAGGCTCCAAAGAGCAAAATGTGGAATTGTTATGGGTGGCGATAAGGAATAGTAAGGGGAGGAAGACGCTGGTGGGTGTGGTCTGTAGGCCCCCAAATAATAACTTAGAGGTGGGGCGGGCTATAAACAAGCAAATAATTGATGCGTGCAGAAACGGAACGGCGATAATTATGGGGGATTTCAATCTACATACTGATTGGATGACCCAAGTCGGATGCGGTGGGCTTGAGGAAGAGTTTTTGGAATGCTGTCGGGATAGTTTCTTTGAACAGTATGTGACGGAACCTATGAGAGAGTGAGCTATCTTAGATCTGGTGTTGTGTAATGAGACAGGTAGAATTAGGGATCTTCTTGTGAGGGATCCTCTTTGGACGAGTGATCATAGTATGGTTGAATTTTTGATGCAGAAGGAGGATGAGAAAGTAGGGTCCTGAACCTGCGTCCTCTGTTTGAACAGAGGGGAGTACGATAGGATGAGAGCAAAATTGGCGAATGTAGATTGGGGGCGCAGATTGGTTGGTAGGACGGCTGAGGAACAGTGGAGGATTTTTAAGGAGATCTTTTTCGGTACTCAGCAGAAATATATTCCGATGGTAAAGAAGGAATATAGGAGAAGGGATAACCAGCCGTGGTTATCTAAGGAAATAAAGGAGAGTATTAAATTAAAAGCTGATGCATTCAGAGTGGCCAAAAGTAGTGGGCAATTAGAAGATTGGGAAAAATTTAAAATTCAACAAAGAATGACTAAGAAGTTGATAAAGGAAACATAGACTATGAAGCGAAACTAGCACTAAATATGAAAAAGGACAGTAAAAGTTTTTACAAACATATAAAGAAGAGAAGGCTGGCTAGAGTGAATGTTGGATCCTTAGAGGATGAGACGGGGGATTTAGCGGTGGGAGATGAGGCTTTAAGTAAGTTTTTTGCCTCAGTCTTCATGGAGGAGGACACGAAAAGTTTGCCGGATTTTAAAGATAGAAGGATGGTAGGATTGAGGGCCTGAATGCGATTATTGTCACTAGAGAGGTAGTGCTTGATAGACTAATGGGACTGAAGGTGGACAAGTCCCCAGGACCGGTTGGAATGCATCCCAGGGTTCTGAAAGAAATGGCAGAGGTGATAGTGGATGCCTTAGTAATTATTTATCAAAATTCGCTGGATTCTGGGGAAGTGCCGGAAGATTGGAAAACGGCTAATGTTATGCCGTTGTTCAAAAAAGGTAGCAGACAAAAGGCAGGGAATTATAGGCCGGTTAGTTTAACGTCTGTAGTTGGAAAGATGCTAGAATTCGTAATCAAAGAAGAAATAGCGAGGCACCTAGAAAGGAATGGTTTGATCGAGCAGACACAGCATGGATTCATTAAGGGGAAGTTGTGTTTGACGAATTTATTGGATTTCTACGAGGATGTGACTAGTGCGGTAGACAGAGGGGAACCGGTGGATGTGGTGTTTTTAGATTTCCAAAAGGCGTTTGATATGGTGCCTCATAAAAGATTGCTACAGAAGGTTAGGGTGCATGGAGTTGGGGGTAAGGTGTTAGCGTGGATAGACGATTGGCTGTCTAGTAGGAAGCAGAGAGTTGGTATCAATGGGTGCTGTTCTGGTTGGCGGCTGGTGACTAGTGGAGTGCCGCAGGGATCGGTGCTGGGGCCTCAACTATTTACCATTCTTTAAATGATCTGGAGGAGGGGGCTGAGTGTAGGGTGACGAAATTTGCTGATAACATGAAGATGAGTGGAAAAGCAAATTGTGCGGAGGGTGTGGAAAGTCTGCAGTGAGATCTGGATAGGCTGAGCGAGTGGGCGAGGACCTGGCAGATGGAGTATAATGTTGGCAAGTGTGAGGTTATCTACTTTAGCAGAAATAATAGTAGGAGAGATTATTATTTAAAAGGCGAAAAGCTGCAGCGTGCTACGGTGCAGAGGGCCCTGGGGGTCCTTGTGCACGAGTCGCAAAAACCCAGTCTGCAGGTGCAGCAGGTGATCAAGAAGGCGAATGGAATGTTGGCCTGTATAGCGAGGGGGATAGAATATAACGGTAGGGAGATCTTGCTGCAACTGTACAGGGTAGTGGTGAGGCCGCAGCTGGAGTACTGTGTGCAGTTTTGTTCGCTGCACTTGCGGAAGGATATATTGGCCTTGGAGGGGCTGCAGAGGAGGTTCACTAGGCTGATACCGGAGATGAGGGTTTGGACTATGAAGAGAGACTAAATAGACTGGGACTGTACTTGTTGGAGTTTAGAAGGATGAGGGGGGATCTTATAAAGACGTATAAGATAATGAAGGGGATGGATAGGGTAGAGGTAGAGAGATTCTTCCCGCTTAGGAAGGATAGCAGGACTAGAGGGCACAGCCTCAAGATAAGGGGGGCGCAGTTTAGATCGGAGTTGAGGAGGAACTTCCTCACTCAAAGGCTGGTGAATCTCTGGAATTCTCTGCCTGTTGAAGTGGTGGAGGCTACCACGCTAAATATATTTAAATCACAGGTAGATAGGTTTTTGATAGACAGGGGAATTAAGGGTTATGGGGAGAAAGCAGGAAAGTGGAACTGATCCACTTCAGATCAGCCATGATCTTATTGAATGGTGGGGCAGGCTCGAAGGGCTAGATGGCCTACTCCTGCTCCTATTACTTATGTTCTTATGTTCTTACAGTGCACCAAATCACCAAGAATTCTGCAGCATGTTCTAAACCCATGATCACTGGAGTACAATACAGCAGACACACGGAATATCAGTTGCAATTTTCAATATTGCCAGAATCTGATTGGAGATCTCAAAGTTGAGCTAGCTCCTCTGCAGAGCTGAGAACTTGATGGCTGCCAGCCCTGATTGGGGATTTATCCCTGTGTGGCTTCCAGAAGTGGCTACTGTAGGTTGCCACCTCTTTTCAGCCAATGAACAGACCCATTACCATAACCATTGAATTTTGCCCAATACCCTGGAACTCTGGTTGCCAACAAGTTTGCTGCAGCATATGGTGTGCCATGAAGACCACCCCCCAAGTGTGCTATGAAAAAAGATGCAAAATTCATGTAAATAAACTAAAATTAACCTTTGTCTTCAGCTTTGTGGCTGACATCTCTTGGGCTCCCAGCACATACACTGGCCAGGAAAGAGCTGCACATACATGGTTTGGATTTTTTATGTTGGCCAGGCCCATGTACATGACCAAAGAGACTTGGTGCTGAAGACAAAGGCCCCATGTGCCTCCACAAAAAAATGAAAACTCAAAGAGGGCACAAAAACCCTGGGAAAAGCGAGGGAGTCAGGGAGAAGTACAAACAAAACAGGCTAGAGGATAGGAAGAAGTGAAAAAAACAAAGTTCATAGTAAGGGAAGATGACAGAGAGAAAAGGTGTGCCTCAAACAGTTTTATATTATAGTGGTGTACCATGATATGTAAAGGGTTGGGAATCGCTGCTCCAGATGATGTGTAAAGGTTTACCATAACCCCTTTGTTTTTGTGCTCTATGCCTCTGTTTATAAAACCAAGGATTCCATATGCTCATCTGTCTGTCTACTGAATTATGTATGCTTCTATCATCCTCACTGTTCACTTTATTTTCAAGGTTTGTGACATCTGTGAAATTAGGGACCCAATACACAGGACCTGTCATTAATATACATCAAAAAGAACAGTAGCCCTAACACTGATTCCTAAGGAACATCACTATACACTTTGACCATATCTGAAGAACAACTCCATTGAGTCCCTACAGTGCAGAAAGAGGCCATTCAACCCATCATGCAGAATCATAGAGGTTTGCAGCATGGAAACAGGCACTTTGGTCCAACTTGTCCATGCTGCCCCTTTTTTAACCACTAAGCTAGTCCCAGTTGCCCACGCTTGGCCCATATCCTTCCATACCTATATTACCCATGGAACTAACTAAACACTTCTTAAAAGACAAAACTGTACTCACCTGTACCACTACCTCTGTCGCTTGTTCCAGACACTCACCACTCTCTGTGTCTTATGAAACATCCCACCCTCTCCCCTCTGCCCTACCCCTGTAACCTATGCATTTACCATGGCCAACTTTGGACACTAAGGGGCAATTTAACATGGTCAATCCACCTAACCTGTACATCTTTGGACTCGAGCACCCAGTGGAAACCAACGCAGACATTGGGAAAATGTGCCAACTACACAGATAGTCACCCAAGGCTGGAATTAAACCCGGGTCTCTGGTGCTGAGAGGTAACAGTGCTAACCACTGTGCCTGTTTTAGGTGGCACGGTAGCACAGCGGTTAGTAGTGCTGCTTCACAGCTCCAGGGACCTGGGTTCGATTCCTGGCTTGGGTCACTGTCTGTGTGGAGTTTGCACATTCTCCTCGTGTCCGTGTGAGTTTCCTCCGGGTGCTCCAGTTTCCTCCTACAGTCCAAAGATGTGCGGGTTATGTTGATTGGCCATGCTAAAAATTGCCCCATAGAGTCGTGAGATGTGTTGGAGGGATTAGCAGGTAAATATGTGGGTAGGGCCTGGGTGGGAGTGTGGTCATTGCAGACTCGATGGGCCAAATGGCCTCCTTCTGCACTGTAGGGTTTCTATGTTCACACTTCTCTCTGCTTGTTGTCTTGATGCTAAGTATATATTGGTGCTTTGCTACCATTTAAAACCATGGACTACAGTTTGTTAATTATTTCAATTATGTGCACTTGACCAAACAGCTTTTGAAAATCGTCATACCTATTAACTACATGACCTTGATCAATCCTTCATTATTAAGTTGAAAAACCCAATCAAGTCTGTCAGGCATTATATTACCTTTTAATAATTTGTGATGATTGTCATTTATTAACCAGTGTTTGTCCAAGTGACAAATACATTTTTTCTGGATTTTCGTCTTCTGAAGCCTCCCTACTACTCATGTAAGCTGACTTTTACCATGATCATTTCATTCTTTTTTATTCAACAAATTATAATATTTGTATCCCTGAAGTTCTCTCCCATTCCTGTAGCCAAGAAAAATTGAAAGATTGTCGACAGAGATCTTCATTATTTCCACTAATACTTTCATCAGGAATTTAGGATGCATCCCTTGTTGGCCATGGGACTACCCCACTTTGAACACTGCCGTTACCTCCAGCTTACCTGTTTTTATCCTAGCCAATTTCACTATTCCTTCTCCTTTAGTGTGTGTTAGAACCTCTTGTTCTCACTTAGTACACATTTTATCTCTTAGATAAAGTGTTAATTTTTATAAGTTGAAGGGTCACTTCATTAATATTGCTTAAATTATTGTTTTTATAGAACAAAAACAAGATTGTTAATATAATTGAGATACTGAGTTTTAAATTATAAAATGAACAGTGAAGTGCATAAAATTTCAGCAATGAAGAGAGCTTTCTCTGAAGCTTTTCAGAAACCTTTGTGGCTGAAGAAAACAACATGGCATGGTGGCACAGTGGTTAGCACTGCTGCCTCACAGCGCCAGGAACGCTGGTTCAATTCCTGGCTTGGATTACTATCTGTGTGGAGTTTATACATTCTCCCTATGTCTGCATGGGTTTCCTCCGGGTCCTCCACAGTCCAAAGATGTGCAGGTTAGGTGGATTGGCCATGTAAAATTGCCCCTTAGTGTTCGGGGAACTAGCTAGAGTAAATGCATGGGGTTATGGGGATACGGCCTTGGTGGAATTGTGGTCGGTGCAGACTTGATGGGCTGAATGACCTCCCGCTGCACTGTAGGGATTCTATGATAAAGCTATTTTTCCCCATTTATTTGAACTTTTAGGTGGTCCAGGAGAAAAGTGAAGAGTGTGATCATATTCAATTCTTGATTGAGCAAAAAGGTTCAGAAGAAGAGGCTTTCTCCGAAGATCTGGACAGGTTTGAGGAGAATAATATCCAAGAGTCCAGAATCAGTCCATACACTTTCTGCAAAGCATTTCCTTTTCATGTTATGTTTGATCGAGACTTCACGGTGACACAGTGTGGGAATGCAATATTTCGAGTATTGCCACAGGTATGTACTTAATAAAGCCTATTAATTAATTATCAGCCTGAAACTTGACAACAGTTGAAACAAAAAAAGTCTTACATGGGAACATTTTCTGAGGATGTTAATTCTGTGTGGAGTCTTGCTGTGTCTTTTTTGGATGCAGATCAGAGAATCAGGCACAGATGCCAGTTTACCAGAATTGCAGTGCTAATGGTCTTCTGCTCAACAAATTTATTGAAAGTCATGAGCAGTTTTTGTGAGTGCACTGACTTCACTATCCGGTTCTATTAAGTTGTACTCCCATCATATCTTGGAAAGATTACCCTGTTTTGTCTATTAATATTAATGTTATTAATAGTAACATTTTATGATTATTTATAATATAGATGTGATGTATGCAGCTGTAATGCAACATGAAATAATAGTGTTTCTGGGAACTATTTTAGAATGATTACAATGAGAGATTCCAAAGAGCATATCACCATTCTGACAGCAGTTTATACAAACTCTAATGCTTGGGAGAATTTCATAGGAGCCTGTAATCTCAGTAGGATCTCATATGCAGCAAGCAGCTTATTGGAAAATCACCAGTGAAATTCCACTACTCCTTCCCATTGTTCATGAAAAGAAAAAGGTAGTGAATCAATGGGCAGAATTTTGCACTCAGTCAATGACTGTCTCACCCTCCTGATTGGATCTAAAAAATGGTGCGTTAATGTGTGTCAAGTTTTTCATGCCTTGGCTATCCAGCTTTTCTGTGACCACTGTTTGCCCATTCTTCAGGTGCCTTCATGGTACCTTGGGAATAGCCATGATGCTGAGAACGTCATTAATTCTGAAGTGCTACGGCTGTTCATGCTCTCTGCTCAACCAGATGGTTGGTTAATAGGATACAAGATATTAAGAAGGTGGCTCCAGATGCCCATAAATTCTCAAGATTAAACTTTGCTGCCTTTACTGAATTTTCAGTATGCACTAAGTCACATACAGCAAATCACAAGATCAAAGGTACAATCTGTCAGTACAGAGGGATGAGGGCACAGCGAATGACAAACTCAACAGTGAATCAAAGGAATAATATCAGGGTGAATCACACGGTTGCCAGCAGAGACTGGTGCTAAGGAGAGGAGGAGGGCACTTATAACTGGGCATTTAAACTGATGCATTGCAGGCCTTTCCCAACCAGCTGTGTGGAGGCATCATCTGATTTCTCCCACCGCAATAATGCAAACAATAAAGACATCCAAATGACTCACATCTACAAACTTCTTTTAGGAGGGCTCTGATATCATTTGGAGCAGCCGTGGCTTTCCAGTCCTTGTCAATGTCAGTAGTCTCCAGTCCACATGTAAACAAGAAATAACCGTGAAATGTATCAAACTTATAGTGAGGAATGTGTCATCAACATAACACTCAGTTTTACATCCAGTGATCAGCCGTGATGGCCCTTCTGTAATCTACTTGGATTATTTCACTTATTTCCAGAGGCTGCACTGTGATGCTACCTCATCGCTGCCAGTGGGCTGGAGGCAGCCTGCTGACCTTAATGCCCAGCTGGCCCGGATGATCTTGGGGATCCTCTCTGAAGTGCTGGTGTCATTGGCAGAATGATGTAGCAGCACCCTGTTAAGTGCCCCTAGATCAACTGGTGCTGAAGAACCAACTTGATATCTAATTGGTTCTCACTGATTACCTGAGGTGGACAAAGATCTGCACAACACTCCAATTGCTTTGATCATCTCTTGCAATGACAATGCCAATCTGAGGTCATGGACAATGTGAGGACTTGCAGGTCTGAACGCATACCCAGTAACATTTGATAGGGCTGTTGGATGTGGCTATCTTTGAAAGTTGCTAGACCCTTGATGGGGGAAGTTATGTGCTTAGAAAAGAGAACGATCACAGCCCTTAGAGCCAGGATGGACTCATCTACTGTCCTTACCATTGTGCATACCCTTTGGCGCCTGTGCCAGACCTTCCCACATTTCAAGATGGACATCCAATATTTGCTATCTCACAGATGAGTCCGGAGGTTCTTCATCTGCTTGAGGCTTAGCATTGCACATGAACCACACACACTCATCCAAGTGACTGCCTCTGACAACTGGTCTGATGCTTATGAATATTGCTCAAACCTGTAGATAGACCAATTTTGCTCAACACACAAACACTCAGCAGTATCTGAGTTAACGCTAGGTGCAAAGCAAGGATGTGAAGGTCTTCCTTCTGAAGTTCCCTCATCTTCCACAGAGGTCTGCACTGGACCTTCTGGGATGATGGTGTGTGGGGCCAAATAAGATGATGGGTGCAACTTGACTAGGAGGAGGAACACTAAGTATAGATAGATACATTTCAGACACAGACATGCAATATATGACACACAGCGCAGATGTGATTATCCTCGCCCATTGCACCATACATATCCATGCCATCTCCCATCCCAGCTAGACTTCATCACCCTTTACCAAGAGATATTCAATATGAAACTTGCCAGTCCAGCACCAACACTAGCTTTTCTTCTGCCAACCAATCTGTTTCCCTCCTGACTCATCTAATCAGGATGTTCTCCTCCACCCCAGACAAGCTCTCATTTAGGGATGGCATGGTCGTTAGCACTGCTGCCTCACAGCAGTGCTTTCGATTCCCGGCTTGGGTCACTGTCTGTGTGGAGTTTGTATATTCTCATCGTGTCTGCGTGAGTTTCCTCTGGCTGCTCCGGTTTCCTCTCATGGTCCAAAGATGTGTGGGTTAGGTGGATTGTCATGCTAAATTGTCCCTCAGTGTCAGGGGACTTGCTAGGATAAAGTATTGTCGGTGTAGACTTGATGGGCGGAATGGCCTCCTTCTGTACTATAGGATTATAAAAAAAACTTTGCCAGCATTGCCAAGTTTTGACACTACACTCTCTTTTCCTACATATGCATTTGGAGATTGATGACTTCAGCTCCCCAGGTAAGTACCTCTATCTCTGGTCTTTCCATGCTGCATATCGAGACACTGTTCCCCTTATAGGTAACCTTCATGCCCCAGCTCAGAGAGCCTCGCAGGTTGCCAAGTGGCATTGTGGGCATGCAGGTAACATACATCAACATCCTTGGTAGACCCTTTATTTACTTACTGGACATGAGAGTCACTGGCTAGGCCAGCATTTATTGCCTATCCCTAACTATCTTTGAGTAGGTTGAGGTGAACTGCCTTCTTGAATGCTGAAATCCCTGTGCTGTAGATACCCCTATAGTGCTGTTAATGAGCAAGGATGTGTGGATTAGGTTGATTGACCATGCTAAATTGCCCCTTAGTGTCAGGGTAAGTAAGTAGGGTTATGGGGATAGGGCTGGGTGGGATTGCAGTAGGTACAGGCTTGATGGGCCAAATGGCCTCCTCCTGCACTAAAGGGATTCTGTGATTCTATGAAGGAGGGAGATCCAGAATTTTGACCCAGCGAGAGTGAAGGAATGGCAATTATAGTCCCAGTCAGGATGGTGAGTGACTTGCAGGGGAACTTGTGTGGTGATGTTCCCATTTGCTGACCTTGTCCTTCTTCCCACATACACCACGTACTTATCCTCCCACAACTTCTCTGAGCTGGGGCTCTCTGAGCTGGGGCATGAAGGCTACCTATAAGGGGAACAGTGTCTCGACATGCAGCGTGGAAAGACCAGAGATAGAGGCACATCAACTTCTTCATTCACCCCTTCAGAAAGAAGACGGTCATTTAATTTCCTCCCGCATTGAAGCTAGGTCATATGGAAAATCCCACTGCAACCAAACTCCTCTGGCTCCTTCATCCAGACTTTCTTAGTCAGATTAAGAGGCTTCGTCTTGCCAACCTCTTGCTGTTTGTTGACAGTCTGGGGGAGAATATAGTGACCAGCATGTGAACGCTGTGGGAATACTGGATTGGGCGGGAGTGGATATTGAAAACCATCTGCCTTTTCTGATGCTCATGAAGATCCAAAGAGAAATTTTGAAGATGGTGGGGAGGTACCGCAGTACCTTGGCCAATATTTATCCCTCAGTCAAACAGGTATTTATGATATCAGTGAGGTGGGTTTGTCCAGTTCTCATTGCAGTGTCTTTCTCTGCCAGCTGCACAGAATGAGTAGGAAAACTAGGCGAAAAGTGTGCACGAAAAGCATGAATGGAGCAAGTTGAGAGTAGGATCTGGGGAAGTTGGGCAAGGAGAAAACAGGAGCCCAGAGATAGCATAACAAGGACTGAGCATGAGCAGACAAAGAAAAGGAGGGGGAGTGAGGCGGAGCACAGGAGGGAGGCGGAGCTCATGAGAGAGTCAGAGCAGACAGGGAAGGGGAAAGTCAAGTAGGGAAGAGAGAGAATGGGGGGAATCTTACCAAAAAAATGGGGTTGTTCCGGTGAGAAAAATGGCATTTTGCGTTTCAGGCATGTCTCACAAAACCAGGCGGACGTGTTTCATGGCATCATGTTGGGGGAGGGGGGAGGGCAGGGCGGGTGGGAGCTCAAACATGCTGACAGAGCCCAACTGCACTGAGATGGGGGGAAAAGAAGGGGGTGCAGTTTAAAGGGTGCCGCGATCAAAGCAAATAGCAGCCTCACCAGCCCTTCCCCCACCCCACTATGGAGTTCACACAGGGTCTCAATGCCCTTCTCCCCAACACTGCCTGATTGGAGCTGGCAATTACCACCCCCCCACCCCAACCCCCACCCAAACTGGAGCTAGCATTCATCCTCACCCCCCAATCCTGCTTGAAGCTGGCCATTTCTCCTCCTCACCTCGTCCTCCAGCAGTCAGTCAGAGCTAGCATCCCGGTCAAAGGACCATCGTCAACATCCCCAGCTCCATTGTGTGTTCCCACTCATCACCGCAAAAAGTGACCCCCCACCCTCACCACCGCTCCCCACCGCCCCCCCCCACCCCCCCCACCCCCACCCACTTGAGGCTCCCACTGGGGTCCACCACTGGCACTGTCCCTGGCACAGGTTGGCACTGCATGGCTGATGCTGCCAGGTTGGTACGTACATGCTGCCAACCTGACAGTACCAAGGGGCAGTGCCAGACCACTGCCTGTCCATGTCCCCCTCCCCTGGGGGGCTCTACTCACCTTTACAACCCTGTATACAGGGGTGATCCCCGTGACAGGTTTACATCTGGGTGAATCTGTTGTAAACTGTCATGTTGGCACAATTTGAATGTATGGCAGGGGTTAATATATGGTGGGGGGGGTGGGGGCGGGTTAATGACATGCAAATAAATTGAAATTATTTAAATCAGGTTCATGCCTGTCATGGGTGTGAACCTGACTATGTCATTGGTAAGTGGTGAAAATCAGAAGTCATGATCTTGCTGGCAAAATCCATGGATTCATGTTTCACAGAATCTTGAACCTCTGCTGCAATTTCTGGGCAGCAGTTTAATGCCCTCCTCCCTCCATCCTCCCACAGGTGATGTATAATCAGATGGTAGGACATGAGATGGAAATTATGTCACCCTCCCTCTAATCAAACCTATGCTTGCCTTCATTGGTTAGGGCATAGAGTATAAAAATTGACAAGTCGTGTTGCAGTTGTATAAAACTTTAGGTCACATTTGGAATACTGTGTACAGTTCTGGTCGCCACACTACCAGAAGTATTTGGAGGCTTTGGAGAGGGTCATGAAAAGGTCTACTAGGATGTTTCTTGGTTTGGAGTGTATGAACTATGAGGAAGACAATCAAAACCCTTAAGGGCCTCATTGTGTTGCTGCTGGTATTCAACCAGAAGCAAGCAGAGAACTCCCCATCCAGGAAAATTGTTTGCCTTTTTGTGAGGAAGGATTGGGATATCCCTCATCCAAATACAATCTGTGCCAGACTGATAAACCTGGCATTGAGAATGCTGGTACTCTGCCTTTTTTCTCTTTTCATTCACAGGTTTTAAGTCGGTCCACCTTGTGTCCAACAAGGGGCATACACGCGATGGGTCGTAATCGGGCTGCTCTTGGTTGTTCGAGATTGGCCTAGTGCTTCATGTCGTTAGTGTGTGTCTAAACTGGACAAGATAATGGGCAAGACGACAGCTCAGTGACTATCACTGTTTGCTGTGCAGACACACGGATTTGGGCCGGTGTCTGTGGGAGTTTGCGCATTCTCCCCGTGCTTGCTTGGGTTTTCTCCAGGTGCTCCGGTTTCCTCCCACACCCCAAAGATGTGCTGTTAGGCTGATTGGCAGGAAAAAATTGTCCCTAAATCAGTTTCCCTCAATCTGGATGGCCATAAAACATTAGACAGGGGTCGTGGGTAGAGAGGTGGACTGGTGGTGTTGAGATGGCGGTGCGGGCTCGTTGGGCCGAAGGGCCTGTTTCCTGGGCTGATTTTGTTCTTTGTTCTTTTTGTTGACTGGCATCCTCCCCAGATTAATAATAATCACCCCATAACCTTCACCCCATCTATGGTCACCTCCATCTGAGTATCCGTTAGTGAACCTCGTTGTAGGCCTCATCATAGCCCTGACAGTGGTGCTGTCAGTACTAGAGAGCTGCCTGCTTCTGATAGGTCAGCAGCAGTTGGACTGGTATTTCTCTCCTATGGGCACCTTAATGTAATGGGAGGCACGATGCTCTCCTGGTGAAAGCTTGATTTCCATAAATTACATAAGACCCCCCAGAGAAAAGTGACATAGACTTCCCACTGTTCTTCCAACTGGTGGTGAGACCCCCATCATTCATTAAATTGTTCCCCATACTACAGGAAAGACATGACTATCCTGGAGAGAGTGCAGAAGAAATTTATCAGTATGGTCCCAGGGATGTTGGACTTTAGGTACATAGTTAGGTTGCAGAAGCCATTCTACTTGGAGCAAAGAAGATTGAGCAGATAGCTGATGGACATGTTCAAGATTAAATAAGTCAAATAAAGAATGTTTGCACATTCTCCCTGTGTGCTTGGGTTTCCTCCGGGTGCTCCAGTTTTGTCCCATGCTCCAAAGATGTGCAAATCAGGTTGATTGGCCATACTAAACTATCCCTTAGTGTCAGGGGGATTAGCAGAGAAATTTGTGGGGTTACGGGGATATCTCTTGGGTGGAATTGTTGTTGGTGCAGATTCCATTGGCCGAATGACCTCCTCTGCACTGTCAGGATTCTGTAATTCTATATCCCATTAGCTGATAGAATAAGGACTAGACAATAATGATTTAAAGGTTCTGAGTAAAAGAGGTTGTGAGGAAGAACTTTTTCATGCAGAGGGAGTCATAATGATTTTGAACTCGATGAATACAAGAATGATGGAAATGAAGATCATCAATAAGGAAATTGGATAAGGATTTGAGGGAAACAAATTTGTAGGGTATGAGGGATAGTGAGGAAATGCAGCTGACTAAATAGTGCTACTAAAAACCAACAGGGACTCGAGACTGGCAGGTAAGCTCTGTCATTAAGGCAGGTGAGGAGGGGTGGGGGGATGGGTTGCGTGTGACTTGGGTGTGGAGAGGTTGCAGCTGTGTGAAACCTCCCATCAGTAGTGTCAGAGGTACAGGGTGCGCATTGCCAACAAATTCCTCCATGGGTCATGCATTAGCCAATAAAGACAGCTTTCCCCAGGGACCCACTGTCTTGGTTTACTTAAAAGTTTTGTCGAGCAGCAGGGGATTATAACAAAGCCAGCAAAATGGCAGGAGGGTTGGAAGTGACTGTTAATTGACCACCTAGTCAGCGGGCAGCCCCACCATTGGAATATCCCATGATGATGGGAAAATATCCAAACATATTTTTCAAGTTTTCCCTTCTCCCATTCCATCTCCAGAGAGCTAGCAAAGTCCTTTGGCTGTGGGCTAAATTTTCAGGTCCCTCGTACATAGTGGTTTTCAGTCTTGGCCACTTCTAAGAGGTACTGTCCTTGCATCTTTGGATGAGATGGTGATAACGTGCAGACTTGCCTCTTGCCTGCGTCATAGATGTACATGTTGGTTGTTTTCATTATGGAGGTGAATTGTGAGGGCATCTCCAGCAACTGCTGTACATGCAAAATTGTAAGGGAAGCCTCTGTTATTCAGCCTTGCTGCATAGCTGTTCTGCCTGCCAGAAGAGATAAGGGAGATGGTATTGAAGATGGTGCCTTGAATTAGGTGCACTCTCATTCTCCTGGATCGCTGCTTTAATGCTTGGTTGGTTCTCTGGATAGTTCAAGGGGAGCTGCAACTGCACTGTGAGCACCACTCACTAGTCTAGGTAACAGAATGTGGCTCACATTCTGTGAATGTCAGTGGGCAGTTCTGCATCCACTCCTGGTGCTACCGCATGTGGCTTTCTGAATTTGGCCACTCGCTCAGTGGAAGAGCTCATATGATTAAAGCCTGGAAGCTGTGCACAGTGAGCTGGACAATTTTTTCTGTTTTCAGCCTATGATCATGCACTGCCTCAGGGAGCTCTGATATACGAGAATACATCTGTTGCTGCTGAGTACAGTTGCTTTTCCATGATTGCTGATACCCTGCATCTGTGCCCAGCAAAGCAGAGCTGTCTCTCCTCTACCCACCTCTATCTCTTCCTGCAGATTAATCCAATGCAAATCATGCAATTCGAATCTATCTAACCTATTCTGAGGTTTTGGCATTGAATTTGCCCTGGCAGAACGAAACGTATTAATAGGCTTCTTCCTATAGACCCTGCACGCAACAGTCCATTTGTTGACTGTGTCAACTATCTCTATCTGGGCTTCTGTAATCAGGGAAGGTGGTCTCTGCTATCACCTTCCAGGACAGGAACCCTGGTCTCAAGGAAAACCTTGAGGTCCAAATCTGTTATTGGGATGTTAGCCTATCCTGAGTCTAGGCTCTGCCTAAAGAGAGTCACAGAGCAAAGGGATCTAGGGGTATATGTTCATAGCTCCTTGAAAGTGGAGTCACAGGTGGACAGTGGTGAAGAAAGCATTCAGCATGTTTGGTTCATTGGTCAGAACATTGAATACATGGGTTGGGACGTCTTGTTGAAGCTGTACAAGACACTGGTAAGGCCACACTTGGAATACTGTATACAGTTCTGGTCACCCTATTATAGAAAGGATATTATTAAACTAGAAAGGGTGCAGAAGAAATTCATTACAATTCTACCGGGACTTGAGTTATAAGGAGAGGCTGGATAGACTGGAACTTTTTTCTCTGGAGCGTAGAAGGTTGAGGGGTGAACTTATAGAGATCTATAAAATAATGAGGGGCATAAACAGCTAGATAGTCAATATCTTTTTCCAAAGGTAGAGGATTCTAAAACTAGAGGGCCAAGGTTTAAGGTGAGAGGGGAGAGATACAGAAGGGTCCAGAAGTGCAATTTTTTCACAAAGGGTGATGAGTGTCTGGAGCAAGCTGCCAGAAGTAGTAGTACAGGTAAATACAATTTTGTCTTAACAAGTGTTTAGACAGTTACATGGGCAAGATGAGTATAGAGGGATATGAGCCAAATGAGGGCTTTGGGACTAGTTCAGGAGTTTAAAAAAAGGCAGCATGGACAAGTAAACCTCTATGACCCTATGCTAGATTGTATGTACTCATTAAATCTATCTGACAAAATAATCTTTGTCTCTTGAAATAAATGAAATTTGTTTTACATTATTATTGTCTTAGATGATGGAACTGTTTGATTTGTGATTTTAATTGCTGGAAGCATGGATAGCTTGTTATTTGTAATCAATCTATTTTCTTTCTGCTGCAGCTTCAACCTGGAACCTGTAATCTTCTATCAGTTTTCTCTTTGGTTCGACCACACATTGACTTTAATTTCCACGGAATCCTTTCACATATTAACACAGTTTTTGTGTTAAGAAGCAAGGTAAATAGTACAATAAGTTCTAGCAAAGTCTCCATCATGGAATAGTTGGAATATAGTGTTCAATTCTGGTCGCCACACCGCCAGTAGGATGTGGAGGTTTTGGAGAGGGTACAGAAAAAAATTACCAGGATGTTGCTTGGTATGGAGGGCATTAGCTATGAAGTGAGATTGGAGAAATTTGATTTGTTCCCACCGAAACGATGGAAGTTGAAGGGAGACCTGATAGAAGTCTACAAGATTATGAAGGGCATAGAGAGAGTGGATAGTCAGTTTTTCCCCAGGGTGGAAGAGTTAATTACTAGGGGGGAGGGGGGGCACAGGTTTAAGGCGCGAGGGGCAAGGTTTAAAGGAGATTTATGAGGTAAGTTTTTACATAGAGGGTGGTGGTTGCCTGGAACTCTGCTGGGAGAGCTAGTGGAAGCAGATAAGATAGTGACTTTTAAGCGACATCTTGACAAATACATGAATAGGATGAAAATAGAGGGATATGGTCCCTGGTACGATAGAGAGTTTTAATTCAGATGGGCAGCATGGTCAGTGCAGGCTTGGAGGGCCGAAAGGTCTGTTCCTGCGCTGTAATGTTCTTCGTTCTATGAATGCTTTGGTCCAGTTTTTTGAAAATATATTTTCTGGCAACCATTCTAGGAAGGTTTGCTGAAAGTTGAAAAGACGGAATCTGATGATGACCTGACTGGTGCTGAAATCAACTGTTTACGAATGAAAGGGCAGATGATATACTTGCCTGAAGCTGATAGTATACTTTTCTTGTGCTCTCCCAGGTATATATTTCATTTGTCGAGAAAATACTGTCTCTCATATGTATACACCATTTATCCACATTTGCATTATTTAAAATATAACAATATTTTGTACATTTATTTTAAAGTTTTTTTGTTGATATTAAATCAAAGATGAGGTGAAAGCTCAAGAAATGGGAGCAGGATTAGATCATCAAGCTCATCAAGCCTGCTCTGCCATTCAGTAAGATCATGACAGAACTCCTACATCAAAAAGCTATTGGTCTCAGTCCTGAACATACTTGCTGAATGAGCATTCACAGCCCTCTGGTGTAAAGAATTTCAAACATTGATGACCCTCTGAGTGAAGAAATTTCTCCTTGTATTAATCCAAAATGGCTGACCCTGATGTGCCCCCTCATTCTAGAAGCTCCAGCCAAAGGAAACAATCTGTAAAGATCTACTCTGTAAACGTGTCTCAGACATTTATAGGTATTAGATTGTCTTCCATTTTTATCACCTCCAGGGACTATAAACGCATTCTATTCAATGTCCTGTCGTTCCAGGAATCAAATCTAGTTTATTTTCTCTGCACTTCTTTTAGGTCAAGCTCCTTAGGTACAGAAACTAAAGCAATACACATTCCAGGTATGGTTTCACCAAAATCATATTGAATTACATCAAAATTCCCTTACTATTATCTGCCAGCCTCTGCAGAAATCTGAACATGCTATTTGCCTTCTTATTTACTTGCAGTAACTACATGCTATCTTTCTGTGATTTGTATACAAGAACAATCAAATCCCTCTAAATATCAATGTTTGCTAGTCTCTCACTTTATATAAATATTCAGATTTCCTACTATTTCTATCAAGGTAGATCATTTCACATTTCCCTCATTTTTGGACGAATCACTTAATCAGTCCCTTTGAAGCACACTTATGTTTTTGCAACAGCTTATTTTTCCAGCCAGCTTTGTGTCTTCAACAGACCTGGACCATTTAATTAATGTAGCGATATAGATTGTAACCAACTGAAGCTAAAGCATTGATTTTTATGACACTCCGCTGGTTACACAGTTTATTGCTATTCTGTGTTTTCTGTCCGTCAATCCTCAATCCAGTCACATAAAAGCTAATTTTGTGATAGAGGCATTTTGTAAATGATGAATGTATGAGCTATATATCATGCTATTTTAGTTCTGTCATTCTTTGATATTCTATATAAAGCAATGGATAGGCTCTTCTGACACTGCATAACTTTAGCTTTTTGAGATGTCTGATGCACTCTGAATTATTTACGTTATAAGTGGATTTTTAAATGATTTTCACCATCATTCAAAGGGCTTCAGTACATGAATTTGGAAACTTCAGTGCAAATGAGATTACAAATGAATTAGGAAAAGGCATGGGCCACACAGCTCTTTGAACCTGCTCTGCTATTCAATAAAATCATAGCTGATCTTATTTTAGCCTCGACCCCACATTCCTGGCTATGCCCAATTCACCTGTTTGTTAATCAACAATCTACCTAGTTCTCCCTTAAAAATATTAAAAGACTTTGACTGCCTTCTGAGGAAGAGACTTCCGGAGACGCATGACGCTCAGAAAAAAACTCCACTCATCTCCATCTTAAATGAGCAATTCCCCCAAGTTTAGAATCTCCAGCAATGGGAAATATCCTCTTCACATCCACCCTATTAATATCCTTCAGGATCTTAATGGTTTTGATCAAGTCACGTCTCAATCGTCCAAACTCCAGTGGATACAAACCTAACTTCTCCAAGTTTTCCTCAGAAGCTAACCCATCCATTCCTAGTCTCATAAACCTATTCTGCATTTACATCTTTTCTTAAATAAAGAGACTGTGACCGCACACAATACACCAGATTTGATGTGATCAATGCTTTATACAACTGAAGCATAACCTTTCTACTTTTGTAATCAATCCTCTTTCCAATAATCACACCATTTGTAATGCCCTATGTTAGGGATTACAAAGAACAAAGAACACTACAGGACAAGAACAGGCCTTTCAGTCCTCCAAGCCTGCACCGATCACGTTTATCTATCTAGACCAACCACTCATATCCTTCCATTCCCTGTTTGTTCATATGCCTATCAAGATAAGTCTTAAATGTGGCTAACGTAACTGCCTCAACCACCTCACTTATCTGCGTATTCCAGGTCCCTGCCACCCTCTGTAAAAAAAACTTCTCCCGCACATCCCCAGTGAACCTTCCCCCCTTATTTTGAACTTGTGCCACCTTGTAATTGTCATTTCTGCCCCGGGAAAAAGCTTCCACCTGTTTGCCCTATCTATACCTCTTATTTTAAAAATTTCTATCATGTCACCCCTCAGCCTCTGTCTTTCCAGGAGAACAATCATAGTTTATTCAATCCCTCCTCATAGCTGATACCCTCCATACCAGGCAACATCCTGGTAAACCCTTTCTGTACTCTCTCCAAAGCCTCCACATCTTTCTGGTGACCAGAATTGGACTCAGTGGGCCCTATTTTACCATTTTGATTCTAAGTGTTAGATGGACTTGGGAATGTTTCAGATCCGACTGTTAGACCCATTCTCAGCCATCCCCATACGCCCTCTGCCTACAAAAATATCAGCGATTTTGAATTGTGCTGCAGAAGCCTTAGGGCAGGGCTAAACACACCCTAAACTCTGCATCTCTGATTGATGTCTTCAACTGCTCAAGTGCAGAAAAAGATGAAAGAATGCCACTCCCCTGCCACATTCCTCCTGGGCTGGATAATGCCTTCCCCTGGCCCCCACAGACATGCCCCACTCCCCACATCATTACTGACCCTCTTAACCGCCCCCCCCATGCCCCCGCCACCCAGACTGATTATGGCCCCCTCCCCCTCCTCCCCCTCCACCGATCTCCGGTCGAGTGGCAGCGGACACTCCTTCTGCCCCCACTGATCTCATGATGTAGAGATGCCAGCGTTGGACTGCTACTGATCTCAGGCAGAATGGCAGCATACTCTTCCCCCACCCCCTGATCTCATGCAGAGAGATCCACCCTCTCCCCTCTACCCTACAAATATCAGGCAGAGTGACTCCCCCCTCACCCCCACCTTGGATCCTCCCGCAGAAGGCCCCCTCTGGACTCCGATGGCTGTGTGACACCTCCTTCTCTCCCCTGTCCCAAATCATTGAGGCACTAATCCACGCTCCCCCCCACCGCCCCCATCAGCACACCTGCAAGTGCTCACTTGCCCTCCCCTCATTGCTAACCTGCAAACTGCGTGTAACTTGCTGGAATGCTCTCCCAAACTGCCTGCAGCTGATCAGCCCTAACGAGGGGCAACACCATTAAAAACTCAAGAATGGACAGGCAGTACAGGACAACGTGTGCACGACCAGTGGATCCCCCGTTCTTCTGAGGGCGACCTGGGCAGGCTCCTAGATGCAGCAGAGGCAAGGAGGCACACTCTCTCCACTCCCCATCCCAGGAGGACGCAGACCCAGGGTTCTGATGGCAATGCAGCCTGGGAGGCACCGGGAAGCAGTGCTGGAAAAAGATCAGTGACATCATCCGGGCAGCAAGGGTGAGTGCTGAACCCCGTCTAGCATCTTCCCCCAAATCTCTTCCAGATCCTCCCATTCCCAGCATCCTGCATGTTTCCAGCTCATGATCCCAAGCAGCTTCCTATTCCCCTCCCTCCCCAAAAGAGCCCTATTGTGTTTGCCCTCTAAGGGCCACCAGCTCATACTCTGCAATAGTCACACCATCATTTCTTTCATGACTCCTTCTGTCTCTCCCAGGAGAAGACCAGTCTAAGAGGGTGGACAGGGGGTGGTGAGCCAGACCTCTGGGTCCTCACCCCCTTTGAGGACCGGGCATTGGAGCTCTCAAGGGAAGGGGAGTGCAGGCTGTCTGCAACAGCATGGTCAGGCTGGAATCAAGAAGTGAGTACCTGTCAATCCTCCACTCATTTTGAGACAACTTCTCAGGGCATGAGTTTTGGGTGTGAGGTGCAAGGTTTAAAGGAGGTGTACGAGGCAGGTTTATTTGCACAGAGAGCAGAGTGGGTGTTTGGAACTTGCTGCCGGGAAGGTCGCAGAGGCAGATACAACAGTGACCTTTAAGGTGTGTCGTTCTAGCTATGTGAATGGGATGGGAATATGGTCCCCGGAAGGGTAGGAGGTTACTTATCAGATGGGCAGCCTGGCCACTGCAGGGTTGAATGACTGACAGGCCTGTTCCTGTGATGTGATTTTCTTGGTGCTTTGTTCTGTGTTCAGTGGAGAAATGTGAATCATGTTGCATCCTGGTTTCCTCTCCCTCCCTTGCACTTAACCTTGTGTCCTGTGTTGCAGGGACAGAACCGGTTATCCCAGAGCCTTCTAGACTACAGGCCTCTGCCAATCCTGTTCAGGGCAGCTCGGAGGATGCGGGTGAAGGGACCTCCATGAGTGGCACTGTTTTGGCGTCAGCTTCCACCCCAAAACTCACCATCCCAGATATTGACACATCTGTGGGTCCAGTTTGTGTTGAGCCTTCTGGGTCATTCTCTGAGCACGAAACATCTGCTGATGTTCATTGGATGGAGGAGGGAAAGTCTGTGGCCTCTGGTACGGCGGGGGGGGACCTGCTGGAGATGAGAACTCAGCTTGCCCCAGGCTACATGCTGGGTCTCTGAGATCACTTTTCCCTCAGCTGTTGGAGATGCAGCAACAGAGTCAGGGAATGCAGGGGTGGCTGAAGGCCACATTGAACCAACTGGGAGACTGTTGAGAGGAGTCCCAAAGCTTTCAGAAGGACCAGCTATTGCCTGTCTTGTGTGGTTCCCAAGTCAACATTGCAAGGGTGACATCTGCAGTGGAAAGCCTGGGGCAGGTGATCCTCACCATGAGTGGCAGGCTCCAAGTGATGGCCGAATCGCAGCAGGCCACGGCTGAGGAACTGAACAGGCTAGTTGAGATTCTGCAGCCCATGGCTGAAAGGCTCGAGAACTTGCAAGAGTGGGACAGCGCTGAAACACAGTGGGCTATAGCTGCAACCCATGAGAATGTGGCCCAGTCGCAGAGGGTCATGGCTGCAGGGCTGCAGAACTTGACCCAGTCTGAAAAGGCACTTGCTATGTTCATTGACCAAGGTGGCCATCGCAGAGGGCTCAACCACCATGGGTAGGAGGCAGGCGGTCCTCCGGGACTGGCAGGGCCAGGCGACGCCGGAGCTTTTGGAGCTCACTGCAGAAGCACCACCGTCCCCCCCAGGGGCCCACAGGAGCCTAAGGGAGGAGTAAGGGCTTCAGCCCATGCCTGGGCTTTCCAGCCAGGAGACTGTGACTGTGGCATCTGACTCCCTTCCTCCTGACACCGAGGCATCTCAGGGGCAGCAGGATGAAGAGGGTGTCATGGAAATGTCCCAGATACCTGGAAGCCGGCCAGAACCCTCAAGGTCCAGGATCTCCAGAGGAAGCTTGCCACGTGCATCACAGGCAACGGGGAAGAGGTAGGCTGCTGGCCCCCTCCACCTCCGATGTACATTCTGGGGAGTCACTGAGACATAGTGGTAGGCCACGTAACGTTATGAAGTTGCAGTTTCACTGATATGGCACGAGTGAAGGGTTAAGCACCTTAACGTTTTCCTTCACAAGTTTTTATGTTCAAACTTTTTACTTAAGCACTCTTTATTGCAATTATTAAATGTTTTTTTCACCACTCATCTGTGACTGATTTGTCTCGAGTAGGAATCCTCTCATTGATGATTGCCGGAGGGATACTTTATGTTGATGTCAGTTCAGGAGGCCCCTCAATGTTAAGTCACTGAGAAAAAGAAGCCATTGGTTCCCCAGAACCCATGAGTGATTCCCTCCCCTCCCCTACCCCACCCACCCCAGGGCCCTGAATGGGGGTTTCAGATCCCTTATCTCTAGACAAATGTGGGCCCAGTTGCCAGTGTGCATGCGGATCTCAGGTAGGTGTCAGACGAGTTTGCACCAGAGCATCATCATCATGGTGCTTAGCGAATTGTCATCACCCTCCGGCCTGCCAAAAAATTCACTAACACAGCGTGTCCCAGGCCCACTACTCGTGACAATGTTGCAGGAGATAGAAGGAAGTTTTGGGGGGTGGGATGGAACCTACAGACACAAGCCCATAGTGATTGGACCGCCTGGTGATCAGAGCAACTGTCAATTTGACAGCCACCAAGAATGGGTGCCCCCTGCCCCTAGGTGCCAGGTCCTGCAACAGGTGGCACAGGTCTTGCACTGTTTCCTTTCAGAGGCACACTGTGTCCGACATCTATTCAAATGACACATGCATGGAAGTGCCAGGGTCTTTGCTCCCTCCTTCTCCTGCAACACCCCCCCCCCCTCCCCCCCCCCACCCCCATCTCGTCACTGGGCGAATGGTGGCCATCTCCTGCCTCTGATGGTCACCTCCCTCTATTTCTGCAAGTGGTAAGGCCTGGGCCTCCTGTGTTCGCAATTCTTCCTCCAGCTTCTCCTCCTCATCTCCATTAGCAACCAGAAGAACAGCAAGATCGATCGGTTGCATTGCAAAAGCCATCTCGTCATTCTGAGGGGGGATAGTGTCGGAGGAACACAAGTAGAGGTTAAGGAACGCTGCTTGCCCCTAGCCCAACAACAGTCACTGTCCATACTGTCCATTCCCCCAGCCACATGCTCCCCAAAATCATAGCTCCTTGAAAAGTTGAGAGGCTGCAGCAGTGCAACTTGCAAATGCTTTCAGCTGGAAGAATGCTGAGTGCACTAGGACCCAGCAGCATCACAAGACCCGAAGCCAGTGCTGAGACCCGAGACCGTGCTGCTGAGCAACAGTCCTCTATACGCTCACAAAGCCGCCACTGACCAGAGAAAAATGGCTGCAACGTCAGCACACCCGTGAACAGCAGAGAACCGTCGGACACTACGCACTTACTTCCTCATTAACTCTTACTGATGGAACACCCGAATCAGACTTTCATGGACTATGTCTGTTTTGCACCAATTCTGAATTGGTGAATGCGGTGGTAAAGGGGGAAGTGCTGGTAAAGTTGAGCGTGCAGCCCACTGAGTCAATTTAAATGTATGCAAATACATTTAAATGGTCGTCACGCCCATTTCAGGCACAGTCCCAATTGCGTCCATTTTCAGGACTTGGTAAATGGGGAACAGGGAAATGGAGGCAGGCACGGATCTCGCCATTTGTCTTGCGCCCAACTCTTATCAACTTTTCATGCCCAGTATTCCAAATGTAGCCTGACCAATGTTTTATACAAATGTAACATAATTTGCCAACTTTTATACTTGATGCCCCGTTCGATGAAAACAAGCATTCCATTTGCTTTCTTCGCCACCTTTTCCACCTGTGCTGCCACTTTTAAGGATCTGTGGACCTGTACGCCCGGATCTCTCTGTATCAATGCTCCTGATGGTTCTGCCATTTATTTTATAGTTCTCATCTGAATTGGATCTACCAAAATGCATCACCCCACATTTGTCCAGATTAAATTCCGTCTGCTAATTTTCTGCCCAATTTTCCAGCCTATCTATATACTGCTGTATTCTTTGACAATTTTCATCAGTATCTGCAACTCAGCCAATCTTAGTATCATCGCAAACTTGCTAATCAGACCAGCTACGTTTTCTTCTAAATTATTTATAAACATCACAAACAGCAGAGGTCCCAGCGCTGATCCCTGTGGAACGCCACTAGTTACAGACCTCCATTCAGAAAAACACCCTTCCACTGCTACTCTCTGTCTTCTATGGATAAGCCAATTCTGAATTCATCTAGCTAGTTCACCCCGATCCCATGAGATTTAATCTTTTGCAGCAGCTTGTCACAAGGGACCTTGTCAAATGCTTTACTAAAGTCCATGTAGACAACATCCATGGCCCTTCCCTCATCAATCATTCTTGTTACCTTAAAAAACTCAACTAAATTAGTGAGACATGATCTCCCATGCTGTCTGTCGCAAACTAAACCATTCAGTTCCAAATGTGTATAGATTCTATTCCTAAGAATCTTCTCCAACAGTTTCCCTATCACTGACGTCAAGCTCATTGGCCTATAATTACCCGGGTTATCCTTGCTATCCTTCTTAAATAATGGGACAGCATTGGCTATTCTCCAATCCTCTGGTACCTCACCAGTGGCCAACGAAGAAACTCAAATTTCTGTTCGAGGCTCAGCAATTTCATCTCTTGTCTCCCACAGTAATCTGGTATAGATGCCATCTGGCCTTGGGGATTTATTACCTTAATGCTTTTTAATTCACCTAACAGTACCTCTCTGGTAATGATCACTTGTTCTAAAGGGCTTACACATCCCCTCCAAGCCACCACCAATCAATGTGTCCCTCTTTTTGAATACCGATGTAAAGTACTCATTAAAAATCTCACCCACTTCCTTTGGTTCTACACATAATTTCCCTCCTTTGTCCTTGAGTGGACCGACTCTTTCTTTAGCTACCCTCTTGTTTCTAATATGTATAAAATGCCTTGGGATTTTTCTTAATCCTGTCTGCCAAGAACATTTCCTTGTCCTCCTAACTCTATGTTTAACTTCTCTATTTTCCCTGTATTCTTCAGGTGCTTCTTCGTCTGTTTTTAGTTGCCTAGACCGTACATTTGCATCATTTTTTCTTTTTGACTAGACTTACAATTTCCCTGGTCAGCTATGGTTCCTGAATCTTGCCTTTCCTGTCCTTTTTCATAGGCACATCCTTGCCCTACATTCCGATCAACTTCTCCTTAAAAGATTCCCACATGCCAAATGTGGATTTACCCTCTAACAGTCTCCCTCTGTCAACAGCCTCCAAATCCTGTCTAATCTGATTGTAGTTAGCTTTCCCCCAATTTAGCACCTTAACCCTAGGATAACACTCGTCCTTTTCCATCAGTATCCAAATGTTTATGGAATTGTGGTCGCTGTTTTCCACATGTTCCCCCACTACAGCTTTGACCTGGCTGGTCTCATTCCCTAATACTATGCCCAATATAGCCCCTCTCTAGTCAGACTATCCACATATTGTTCCAAAAGACCTTCCTGGACATGCTTAACAAATTCCCCACCATCCAGACACTTAGCTCTAAGAGATATCCAGTCAATAAGGGGAAAATTAAATTCTTCCACTGCAAAAACCCTATTATTTCTGCATCTGTCCAGAATCTGCTTACATGTTGGCTCCTCAGCTTCCCATGGGCTGTTGGGAGGCCTGTAGTACAACCCCTCCCTGTTTCCGAGTTCTGCTCAGTGTCTCATTACATGATTCTTCCAAGGTATCCTCCCTCTATACAGCTGTAATATGTTCCCTAACCAGTATTGCAATTCTCCCACCTCTTTTACCTTAGTTTGAGTCTTAACAGAAATAAAAGAATGGGTTTGCACACATAGATTCAAATTAACATAAAACAGGGTTTTGAAAGAGTCTGTCTTGCACTACGCATGCAAACTGGAAGTAAAACAGCAGCCTGTCGCAACACCATAATGACATCAACATCAAAATCATGTGATCAGCTCTAAAAGCAACATGCCACCCTTTAAAATATATGATCTTCCTCCCTCTATGGTCGTGACAACAAATTACTACGATGTTAAACATAGGATCAACAACACTCTAAACGCAGTTCTGTGCATCATTAACCATTATACACAGTCAGTAAGAAAGTCAATCAGAAGGACTTCAGATACAACTAAGTCCTCCATAATAGTATTGATAATACTGGGGACTAAAGAATGTGGGACACTCATGGAGAAGATTCAGAGAAATAATTTCAAGATGGCAATGGTTGGTCAGCATAGCGTCACCAAGTTCACCTTCAGTTTGAACCATGTAAGAAATTGGACCTGTTTTTGCTAAAATTATGGCTGGTATCTATTTCTCACTCATGACATAATTATGTGCTAACACTCAATCTCCTTGTTAAAATGAGCATTGTTTTTCCCCTCACTTCTCATCTAGCAACTTGAGACTGTTGTTAATGCTGTACCATTGCTGAGGCAATAACATATCAAATACAGTTCTCAACTTTCTCTTTAAGAATAGAAATACAGGTAACATAGGGTGGTAGTGTTCCTAATAAGATGCCAAAAAGCTATTCACACAATGTGATAATGAATCTTGCTCTTTGGAATCTCTGAAAGAATATTTCAATGATTGTATGAATCTTTCAGCTAATCATTGGTTGGTGGATGATGAGATGCAGTTTTTATGTGCTGTAGACCATCTACTTTGAGATGGTCCTCAAACTCTTGTGAAATAAACTGTGAACAATTATTACCAAAAATCTGTACCGGTTTACCAAGTCTTGCCAACATTTCATCAACTTTTTGAATGGTTGGTTCAGATCTCATGATTACTTCTGGCTACTTTGTGCATGCATCAATTATGACTAAGAACGTGTAAGCCTCAAAAGGACCAGAAAAATCTACATGCCATGGCATTTCAGGCCACTCCTATAGGTGTAAAGAAGGCAATGGTGGTATATTTTTTATTCATGCACAGGATTGATACTGTCCCACTTTTTCCTCAATCTGAGCATCCAGACCTGGCAACCAAAAATAACTATATGCTAATTATTTCATCCGGACTGCACTAAGCTGACTTTCATGTAGTTGTTCAAAAACTCTTCCGTACAGACTAAGAGAAATGATCACTTGGAATCCCTATATTAGACACCCACCTTGGATGGTCAACTCAAACTTTCTTGACACACATGGCTTCAAATCAGCATGTGAACAATGTGTTCCAGCTATTCAAAGAACAAAGAAAATTACAGCACAGGAACAGGCCCTTTGGCCCCCTATTACGTTCCCTATCATGGGATCATTTCTGATACGTCTCTGAACACTGGAGAAGCTGTCACATGCAAGTAGATTATTAATAATCTACTAGTGATAAATAAAGATTGTTAGCAAGGTAAGCATGATAATACATCAGATTAGTCTGACACCCTGATGATGATACTTCAACTTGTCAGAATGTGCAGATAAGATCAGTGACCATCTTTGCAATTGACTAGCAGCTAATGAAGATATGCCTTTATGTGGCGTGTGAATAGTGGTTAAAGGTCGATGATCAATCTAATGCGAAATGATGACCATATAAAGAATGATGAAACCTTTATATGCCAAAAATTATACTCAACGTTTTCTTATCTATCTGAGCATGGATAGATTCAGCAATGGTCAAAGTATGCAAAGCCAAGCCTATTAGTCATTCTTCTCCCAAAGGCATGATATGTGATACTACTACCTTTACTGCATAAAGTGAGGCATCACAAGCTGGAGCAGCACAGTGGTTAGCACTGCTGCCTCACAACGCCAGGGACCCAGATTCAATTCTGGCCTTGGGTCACTGTCTGTGTGGAGTTTGCACATTCTCACCATGTCTGTGTGGGTTTCCTCCAGGTGCACTGGTTTCCTCCCACAGTCCAAAGATGATTAGGCTAGGTTGGGCTGATTGGTCATGCTAAATTGCCTAGGGAGACTAGCAGGGTAAATATGTAGGGTGACAGGGATAGGGCCTGGGTGAAATCGTGGTCAGTGCAGACTTGATTGGCCAAATGGCCTTCTTCTGCACTGTGATTCAAACAGTATTGGTAACTTCAGATTAAAATGAACCAATACTTCAGACTTTTGCAAAGCATCTCTGACATCCTTGTATGTTTACTCAGTTTGTTGCCCAGTCTCATGACTGTTTCACACATAGTAAATTATGCAATGTTTTCAATATTGCAGTTAAGTTTGGAAACTATTTGCCTATTAATTTATTAATCTTAGAAAGGATCTCAATTGCATCACATGCATCAGATATGGTGCTCCTGAAATCCATCTTTTTAGGTACTTAATGTCAGCTTTTGTTATCAATAACATGGCCCAAATATGGGACTGACATCTGGAAAAAGTTACACATTTCTTTCTTGAAACACTGACCATGTGTTCGAAGACATTCCAATGTTGCTTCTAAAATATTTGTACTCTTGCTCACTGGCCCTGTAATTAATATCATCCAGGTAACATTGTACACCAGAGAAACCACTTAATCCATTAATCTTTAGGGCTGCTGTCGCTGTTATTCCAAAAGGCAGTCATTAATAATGAAAAAGAGTAATGATGGTAAACAATGGTTGCGATGTAGCAGCTATACGTATCTGTAAGTATGCTTGCGATAGTTCAATCTTACTGTATTTCTGCTCACCTGATGACCCAGCAATAAATCGACTAAAGGAAGCAGATTTCGGATCAGCACACAGCGCTGGATTTGTGGTTGTTTTAAAATTACCATGAATATCAGCTGAACCATCTGATTTCATGATGAATATAATGAAATGACATACCAGTTGTTAACAAGTCGTACTAATTCTCCTTCGACCTTGATGAAGGGGGATGAATTACATATGACACCGCTCTTGCTTTGAGACTTTTTGGTTGACTGTTAGGTTTTATCTTGAATTGCACTTGAACTCCCCTCATTGAGCGAAGCGTGTCTTTGAATACACTCTTGTATTTATTCATAAGGTGCCGTAGGTATGTTTTGGCATCAACCAATATGTTGACAGCACCCCAGTTAAGCTTTATCTTCTCTAACTGTGATCGCCCAAATAGAGCTGGAAAATTACCATGGACCACTTGGAGAGACAACTCCACTGTTGTTCAAATCAACTCTACGCTCACCATGATGTAACCTTTTATCATCACAATCTCTTCCATGTATGTCCTTAAAATCACTTCAGTAGGCTGTACAAGAAGATGCTTCAGCTTTTGTCCGTAGTTACACTTACTGATGTGATTTTAAGGACATACATGGAAGAGATTGTGATGTTAAAACGTTACATCATGGTGAACGTAGAGTTGATTTGAACAACAATTAAAGATACAGCAGCACCAGTATCAACATCTATCCTAATATGCTGTCCTCTTAACTACTGAGTCACCCAGAATCTGTGTGATTCACCCTGTATGGAAAAACGTTCAGTTGGAGCTCTCCGTATTTTTGGATGTTTTCTTCTTCACAGTCATATTTCTTTTCTTCCTTGTTGTCAATTCTTTTTGTAGAATGCAACATGTTTTTCTTCTTGAAAATACCCCAAATCTTGCTCTATGCTCTCTCAGGGAAGCTGAACTAGCCAAATATGACTCATTTTGCCAAATTTTTCACATTGACTGTCCTTTATCCAGCATTCATCCACTGAATGGCCCATTTTGGCACATTTATTACATGCGTGTTGCTGTTTTGTCTTCTAATGGGCAGTTACCAACTTATGGATCATAGTCCTGCACCAAATTGTGAACTCTTTTTGGCAACCAGTTCCATCAACTGTGATTTATTTTCTCAATGTTCTTGATGGAACAAAATCCTGACTCATCACCAAGTTTTTTTTTGTTGGGTCCTAATTATATTAGCGTTTGTAGATTTTTAAAAAAAGGAATATGGCTTGCACATGCAGATTCAAATTAACATGCATCAGGTTTATTGAAAGAAATATTTTCTGCACTGTATTGGGTACAAACTGAAAGCAAAACAGCAGCCTATGCAAGCACCCGAATGACATCCCCAAATTGTATGATTATCCCTTAAAGCAACCTGCAACCCTTTTAAAAATATAACAATATTCTGTTAGCTTTCCTAATTACTTGCTGTACCTGTATATTAATCTTGTTTAATTCGTGCACTGGACACCCAGTTCCCTCTACAGGTCAGAGCTGTGCAATCTTGCACCATTTAGCTTATATGTTTGTTTTTCATTCTTCCTGCCAAAATGGAAAATCTCACATTTTATTCCATTTGCCAGATTTCTTTACCACTCACTTAGCCTATCTAGGTCCTCTTGTAGAATGGAAAGTGCTGGAAGATCGCAGCATGTCTGGCAGCACCTGTAAGGAGAGAAAAAAGTTGACATTTCAAATCCAGATGACCCTTTGTTAGACCCTTTGTCGAGTCATCTTGCCTCAACGTCAGCTCTTTTCTTTCCTTACAGATGTTGCCAGACCTGCTGAGATTTTCCAGCATTTTCTCCTTTGGTTTCAGATTCCACCATCCACAATAATTTACTTTCATTAGGTCCCTTTGGAGCCTCCTTACATCGTCTTCACAGTTTACTTTCCTAGCATCTTTGTATCATCAGCAAGTTTAGCAACCATACCTTCAGTCCCTTCATCCAAGTCATTTATATAAATTGCAAAATATTGAGGCCCCAGCACTGATCCCTGTTGCATACATTTGTGCCAGCTAAGCTTCCTGTTAGCTAGCCAATCTTCAATTCATGCCAATATATTACCCCCTACACCATGAGCTTTTATTTTCCACAATGACTTTGGTATCTTATTAAATGCGTTCTGGAAATCTGACTACAAACATCCACTTGTTCCCTTTCATCCACCGCACATGTGACTCATTTGAAGAATTCCAATAAATTGGTTAAACATGATTTCCCTTTCAAAAAACCATATTGATTCCACCTGATTGCTTTGAATTTTCTTTCTTAGTGGAGTCTGTTGATTTTACATATCCTGAAATGTCCGCCACTGAACATTTACTGACCTATCCCTTAAAGCACATTTGCCAGTTCACTTTAGCTAGCGCTGCTTTCATGCCCTCATAATAACCCTTATTTAAGTTTTAAAAGATCAGTATTGGATGCACTCTTCTCTCCCTCAAACTGAATGTAAAATTCAATCATATTGTGATCGCTGCTACCGAGAGGTATCTTCATTGAGGTTCTCTGTTAATCCAATTGCATTGCACAATACCAGGTATAGCCTGCCCACTATTGGCTCCAAAACATGCTGTTCATGAAACTATCCCAGAAATATTCTATGAACTATAATCTACGTTTTCTTTGCCCATTAAACTTTTCCAATGTATATGTAGTAAAAGTCCACCATGATTATCGCCGTATCTTTCTGACAAATGCCCATTATCTCTCTCTCTCTCTGTGTCTATATATATATATACCCTCTCCTACTGTGTAATTAGTTAGGGAGCCTGTACACCACTCCCATAAGTGACTTGTTGCTTTTACCATTTTTCATCTCAACCCAAACTGCTTCTTCATCCTGGTTTCCTGAATTTGGATCATCCATTTGTAATAAGCTAATACCATCATTAATTAACAGTCACCCGTCCACCTTTTCTTAACACCTATCCTTCCTTGTCACATACTTTTCAATATTCAGGTCCAAATCTGCATCATCATGTAGCCATGTCTCTATAATGGCTATTAGATCGTACTTATTAATTTCTATTTGCACTATTAGTTCATTTGTTTTGTGTTGAAGACTATGTACGTTTCAATATAGAGCCTTTAGTTTTGTCCTTATTTTTGTAATGTCTAGCCTTATCTGCTGATTTACTCAGAGTTTCAACTAGTTAAAGGAGCTGAGGGCTCAGGAGAGGTTAGTAAAGTTTCCAGACCATGTAATAGAACAGAGAGTATAGAAGGTGGCAGGAATCGAAGCTCAGGCAGAGGAAAAAGGTGACAAGTATGAGAAGTGAAGTGGTCAATGCAGGACTGTGGATGTTGTACCTGAATGTGCACAGTATACGGAACAAGGTAAATTAGCTTGTTGCGCACATTTGAAATTGGCCAGTATGATATTGTAGGCATCACAGAGACATGGCTGCAAGGGAATCAGGGCTGGGATCTATATATCCGAGGATATGTGTCCTATTAAAAGAACAGGCAGATGGGCAAAGGGGGCTAGGTTGCATTGCTAGTAAGGAATGAAGTTAAATGAATAGCAAGAAATGATATAGGATCAGAAGGCATAGAATTTCTGAGGGTAGGGTTAAGGAATCGCAAAGGTAAAATGAACCTGATGGGAGTTGTGTACAGACCCAGCTGTAGTCAGGATATGGGGCAGGAAATAAATCAGGAGATAGAAATGGCATATAAAAAGGCAATATTACAATAATCATGGGGGTCTTCAATATGCAGGCGGACTGGGAAAATCAGGTAGGTAGTGGATCCCAAGAAAAGGAATTTGTGGAATGCCTAAGAGATGGTTTTTTGGAGCAGATTGTGACAGCCTACTATGGAACAGGCAATTCTGGATTTGGTGATGTGTAATGAGGCAGACTTGATTAGGAAGCTTAAGGCTAAGGAACTCTTAGGGAGCAGTGACCACAATATGATAGAATTTACCCTGCAGTTTGAGAGGGAGAAGCTGGAATCAGATGTAACAGCATTACAATTAAATAAAAGTAACTATAAAGACATGAAGGAGGAGCTGGCCAGAGTTGATTGGAAAGACAGCCTATCAGAGGAGACAGTGGAACAGCAGTGGCAGAATTTTTGGGTGTTATTCAGGAGGCACAACAGAAATTCATCCCAAGGAGGAGGAAACATGCTAAGGAGGAGGACAAGGCATCCATGGCTTATGAGGGAAATCAAGGAGAGCATAAAATCAAAAGAAAAAGAATACAAAGTGGCGTGGATTAGTGGGAGACCAGAGGATTGGGAAAAATTCAAAAGCGAGCAAAAGACAACGAAAAAAGCAAAAAGGGGGAAGAAGATGAAATAGTGTAAGCTAGCTAGTAATATAAAAGAAAATAGGAACAGTGTTTTTTACAGTATATAAAAAGTAAGAGAGGCAAAAATAGTCATTGGACCACTGGAAAATGAGGCTGGAGAATAATAGGAAACAGAAATGGCAGAGGAACCGAATGGTTACTTTGCATCAATCTTCACGGTGGAAGACACCAGTAGGATGCCAGAGCTCTAGGAGAGTCAGGGATCACAGATGAGTGCAGTGGCCATCACTAAGGAGAAGGTTCTGGGGATACTGAAAGGTCTAAAGGTGGATAAATCACCTGGGACTGAATGGACTACACCCTAGGTTCTAAAATAAATAGCTAAGAAAATTGAAGAGGCATTGGTGGTGATCTTTCAGGAATCACTGGAGGCAGGGAGGGTCCCAGAGGATTGGAAAGTAGCTAATGTAACATTGCTGTTTAAGGGAGGGAGGGAGACAGCAGATAGGCCAATTAGCCTGACTTCAGTCATTGGCAAGTTTTTAGAGTCCATTATTAAAGATGAGATTGCGGAGTACTTGAAAGTGCATGATAAAATAGGGCTGAGTTAGGACAGCTTCATCAAGGGGAGATCATGACTGACAAATCTGTTATAGTTCTTTGAGGAGGTAATAAGGAAGTTAGCTGAAGGAGAACCGGTGGATGTGATTAATTTAGATTTCCAGAAGGCCTTTGACAAGGTAGCATGTTGGAATTGTTAAATAAGTTAAGAGGGGGCATGGCTTTAAATTAAGGGGGGGTAGTTATAGGACGGATGTCAGGGGTTGGTTCTTTACCCAGAGGGTGGTGAGGGACTGGAATGCCCTGCCTGCTGCAGTTGTAAATGCGCCTAGTTTGGGGGCGTTTAAGAGATCTGTGGATAGGTTTATGGACGAAAAGGGATTGGTTTAGATTAGTGGGTCAGTGTTTTTTTTTAAAAAACTGGTCGGCGCAACATCGTGGGCCGAAGGGCCTGTTCTGCGCTGTAATGTTCTATGTTCTATGTTCTATGAGCCCATGATGTTAAGGGTAAGATCCTGGTATGGGTAGAGGATTGGCTGACTGGCAGAGGGCAGAGAGTGGGGATAAAGGGGTCTTTTTCAGGATGGCAGCCAGTGACTAGTGGTGTGTCTCAGGGGTCAGTGCTGGGATCACAACTTTTCACAAAATACATTAACGATTTGGAGGAAGGAACTGAAGGCACAGTTGCTAAGTTTAGAGATGATACAAAGATATGTAAAGGGACAGGTAGTATTGGACAGGGGGGCTTGAGAAGGACCTGGACAGATTAGGAGAGCGTGCAAAGAAGTGGCAGATGGAGTACAATGTAGAAAAGTGTGAGGTTATGTACTTTGGAAGGAGGAATGGAGGTATAGACTGTTTTCTAAATGGGGAAATGCTTAGGAAATCAAAAGCAGAAAGGGATTTCTTGTTCAAGATTTTCATGTAGGTTCAGTCGGTGGTTAGGAAGGCAAATGCAATGTTCGCATTCATGTCGCGATGGCTAGTATACAAGAGCAGGAATGTACTTCTGAGGCTGTATAAGGTTCTGGTCAGACTCCATTTGCAGTATCATGAGCAGTTTTAAGGAAGGATGTGCTGGCCTTGGAAAGGGTTCGGAGGAGGTTCACAAGAATGATCCCTGGAATGAAGAGCATGTCCTATGAGGAATGGTTGAGGACTCTGGGTCTTTACTCGTTGGAGTTTAGAGGGGTGATCTTATTGAAACTTACAGGATACTGTGAGGCCTGGACAGGGTGGATATGGTGACGACGTTTCCACTGATAGGAAAAACTAGAACCAGAGAGCACAAACTCAGGCTAAAGGATGATCCTTTAAAACAGAGATGAGGAGGAATTTCTTCAGCCGGAGAGTGGTGAATCTGTGGAACTCTTTGCCGCAGAAGGCTGTGGAGGCCAGGTCATTGAGTGTCTTTGAGACGGATAGATAGGTTCTTGATTAATAAGGGGATCAATGGTTATGGGGAAAAGGCAGGAGAATAGGGATGAGTAAAATATCAGCCATGATTGAATGGCACAGCAGACTCAATGGGCCGAGTGGCCTAATTCCGCTCCTATGTTTTATGGTCTTATGAGTTGTATTCACTCTTCCTTCCTGTCATGGTCCGTTAATCATTTCCCATATTAGGACGTTTCCCTCTTGCCTTGCCTCTAGTCTTTGACTCACCACATTTTCCCAAATTTAGACCACTGCTCCCATTATTCAGTTCAAAATTCTCTCTACTTCCCTAGTTATGTGGCTCACTGGAGCATCAGCCCCAGTGCAGTGCAGTTTAGACTGTCCCAGTGGTACAGACCCTACTTTCCACAGTACTGATACCAGTGCCCCACGAACTCGATCCCATTTCTTCCACACCAAACTTTGAGCCATGTATTAATTTCCCTCAGCCTATTTGTCCTATGCTGATTTGCATATGGCTCAGGTAATAATCCAGATATTATTATGTTTGAGGTTCTGCTTCTTAATTTGATGCCTAGCTCCTCATACTGACTATGCAGAACATCCTTCCCCATCCTGCCTATATCGTTGGTATCTACATGGACCCATGGCCACTGGTTCCTCCCCCTCAAACTGCAAGTTTCTCTCTAGGACTGAGCAGATATTCCTGAACCATGGCTCTGGGCAGGCAACATAGCCATCTGTACTCTCTGCTGGGCATGATGTAGAGATGCCCGCATTGGACTGGGGTAAACACAGTAAGAAGTCTCACAACACCAGGTTTAAGTCCAACCAGTTTATTTGATAGTAATCTCACAAGCTTGTGAGTTTACTATCAAATAAACTGGTTGGACTTAAACCTGGTGTTGTGATACTTCTTACTCTCTGCTGGGAACAGTGTCAATCCCCTTCACTATGCTGTCTCCTACTATTAATACATTCTTATGTGCTCACCCTACTTGAATGGCTTCCTGTACCATAGTGCCATGGTTAGTCATCCACCTTGCAGCCAGCACTCTCAAACAAGCTGAAAGAACCTCAATCTTTTTGAACAATTGCAGAGCCTGCCATTCCTGCACTCATGCCCTCTGGGTCCCCTTACCTGCCTCAGCTGCAATCACGCCCTGTCTCTGACCGCTTTCCAAACCGGAAGATTCTATCCTAAACGGTTTGACTGCCTCCTGAAACAGCATCCAGATAATTCTGTCCTTCCCTGATGTGTAACAGTGTCTGCTGTTCAACTTCCAACTCAAGGACTCTAAGCCAAAGCTCCTCAAGCCACAGACAATTACTGCAGATGTGCTTGCTCTGGATAACATTGGTATTTATAAGCTTTCACATGCTGCAAATGAGACATATCACCTGTCCTGCCATACTTCTGAGCTTTAATTAATTATTTAAATATGTTATTCAATTATTTATTATTTTCTAGATATTTATTAATATATTCACAAATTTTAAGCCTTCAGAAAATAGACTTGTCCACTAACAACTCACTTTTTCCCTTATAGTAGAGCAGGAACCAATTTCTACAGAAAGCTCACCACACTGTTTGAAGATTGTTCTGTTTACCAAATCCTTCAGTAAAGAAAAACATTTTCTCATATTCAATTCAGTGTAATGAACTTGGACGATCTGACCAGGAGAGGCCTTTATCTCAGTGATATTCCATTACATGATGCTACACGTGATCTTGTTCTGCTTGGTGAGCAATTCAGAGAAGAGTACAAGCTCACACAGGAACTAGAAATTTTGACTGATCGACTGCAACATACTCTACGACAATTGGAAGATGAAAAGAAAAAGACAGACAGGTAAGCTACCTGTATGCATACCATGTCACTGACATCAATTTTCAAACCAACAACTGAGAATACTGCAGATGAAATACTGATTTTACACCTGAAGAGACTAGACAATTTAAGCCTTTTCTCCTTATCTCGGAGAATATTAAGATCCGATTTATAGAGATGTGCAAAATTATGAGGGATTTTGATTAGAGTAAAACAAAACTTTTTCTACTAGTAAAAAGGCAAGAACACACAGATTTAGAAGAGTTGTCGAAAGAGCTAGCACTGAGATGGGGAAAAATCTTTGATTCAGCAAGTCGGAAAACATTGGTGGTGGATGCAGATTCAATAGGAGCTATTCAGATAGATTCTAGAAAAAAAGGAAAAAAAATATGCAGGGTTGATGGGAAAGAACGGGACAAATAGTTTTTTTCAGAGAACTGGCACAGGGATGATGAAGGAATAGAACATAGAACATAGAACATTACAGCGCAGAACAGGCCCTTCGGCCCACGATGTTGCGCCGACCAGCTTTTAAAAAAAACAACACTAACCCACTAATCTAAACCAATCCCATTTCGTCCATAAACCTATCCACAGATCTCTTAAACGCCCCCAAACTAGGCGCATTTACAACTGCAGCTGGCGGGGCATTCCAATCCCTCACCACCCGCTGGGTAAAGAACCTACCCCTGACATCAGTCCTATAACTACCCCCCCTTAATTTAAAGCCGTGCCCCCTCGTGCTAGCTTTCTCCATCCGAGGAAAAAGGCTATCACTTAGGAAATGAATGGCCTCTTTTTTTCCATAACATGCCTTGATTCTATGATTTATTCACAATATCCAAATACAAAATAGTAATAAGGAAAAACCTCACCAGCCCAACCCTTCAAATAACACCTCCCCATGTGCTCAGAAGCACATGAACCAGAGTGGAAACAAGTCATACTTAATCTCATGGGGCTGCCTAAGAAGAAGAAGAAGAAATATCTACCTCTTACCCTCAGCACCCTTGTGTTATTTATCTCTCATATACTCAAATCTGATCAGGAAGTGAATATCCAATAAGAAGGCAGTGATGAAGATACAATACTGCCATTTAATTTCACACATGCCATTATCAGCTCAGATGCTGACAATGTATATATTTTAGAGAACATATATATTAGAGGTGAGATCTGCTCAAGTTGAGACATGTGTGCTGATGGGTAGGGACAAGGATAACAAAGGGCGAGGTTGAACACACAGTCCGCTGCAGAGGACTCAGATGAGACTTCACTGGAGTAATCAATAGAAGAATACCAATAGATATGCAAATAATTGCTTGGGGCAATGGAAAGCCTACCAGAAAACCTGCATTTAGTGTTAAAGATTAGAAGAAGAAACAAAATAAATCCCAAAAAACTAAAAAATCAAGGGATTAAAGGGAGAGAGGAATTTAAGACAATTACTGTTATTCGAGAAAAGGTGTTGGGTAAACAAATGGGATTAAGGTCTTAAAAGACTACAGAGATTGTGGATGCATGGGTTACAATCACCTTCAAAAAATCCTTAGATTCTGATAACATCCCAGGGGATTGGAAACCAGAAATGTTATACCTCTGTTCAAGAAAGGAGGCAGAAAGCAGGAAGCCAAAGGTGAATCAATCTGACGTTAGGAAAACAATGGAATTGATTATTAAGAATAGGACATTTATAAAACCATAATACAGTCAAAGAAAATTTACTTCGTTTTATGAAAAGGAAATCATGTTTGACAAATTTATTAGAGATTTTGAGAATATAATAAACAGGTGGATAAAGGCCTGCACCAACATCAATCTCAATCAGGCCCAATTCCCATAACCCCACTAGGCCCCCTAATACCAAGGGGCAATTTTATACGGTCAATCAACCGAACCCGTATACCTTGGAGTTTGGAGGAAACTGGAGCACTCGGGGAAAACCCATGCAAAACATGCAAACTCCACACAGACAGTGACCAGAATTGAACCTGGGTCCCTGGCACAATGAAACAGCTGGCCTAACCACTGTGCCACCATGCTTGCCCTAAAATTAGGGGCATGCCACAGGGATCAGTGTTTCGTTTTCAATTGTTTACAACCTATTTTCATGACTTGAATGAAGGGTCCGAGTGTATTTTAGCCAAATATGCTGTTGATACAAAGATGGTAATTTGTGAGGAGGATACAAAGAATCCGCAAAAAAAAATAGGATAAAGGAGTGGACAAATAATTAGCAGATGGAGGATAATGTCAGAAAATCTGAAGTTGCCCATTTTGGTGGGCAAAATAGAAATGCAGAATGTTACTTAAATGATGAGCACTACAGTACGCTATAGAATGCGTCCTTATAAATAGCTCAAAAAAATTAGCGTATGAGTACAGCAATTAATTACAAAGACAAATGGAATGTTGGCCATTATTGCAAAGGGGATGGAGTATAGAAGTAGGGAAGTCATGATTCACTTATTCAGGTCATTGGTGACTCCACACCTGGAACACAACATACAGTTTTGCTCTCCTTATATAGGAGAGATAGACTTGTATTGGAGGCAGTTCAGAGAAGGTTCATTAGGTTGATTGACAGATGATGTCATTGTCTTAAAGGAAAGGTCGCGTAGGTTGGGTTAATATTCATTGGAATTTAAAAAATGAAAAATTATTAACATATGATTCTGAGGGGACTTGATAAGGTAGATGCTGAGAAGATATTTCCCTTTGTGGAAGTTTCAAAATAAAGGATTTCCTATTTAAGACAGATAAGGAGGATTTCCTTCTCTCAGGTTGTTAATCTTTTGAATTCTCTTCCCTAAAGAGCAGAGGAATGACAACTGAAAACCAATGAGTTTGACGTCCATGGCAGGGAAATTGTTGGAGAAGATTCTTAGAGATAGGATCTATATACATTAGAACTGAATAGTCTCATTAGCGATAGACAATGTGGTTTTGTATGAGGAAGGTCATGCCTCACAAATTTGGTTGAGTTTTTTGAGGAGGTGACAAAAATGATTGACAAGGGTCAGGCTGTGGATGTCATCTACATGGATTTTAGTAAAGCATTTGATAAGGTCCCTCATGGTAGGCTGGTGCAAAAGGTTAAATTTCATGGAATCAAAGGTGAACTGGCTAGACGGCTACAGAACTGGTTTGGCCATAGAAGACAGTGGGTAGCAGTGGAGGGGTCTTTTTCTGATTGGAGGTTTGTGACTAGTGGTGTTCCGCAGGGCTCTGTACTGGGACCTCTGCTGTTTGTGGTATATATATATAAATGATTTGGAAGAAGATATAGCTGATCTGATTAGTAAAATTGCTGACAACACAAAGATTGCTGGAGTTGCGGATAGTGATGAACATTGTCAGAGAATACAGCAGGATGTAGGCTGGAAAATTGGGCGGAGAAATGGCAGATGGAATTTAATCCATATAAATGCGAAATGATGCATTTTGGTAGATCTAATGCAGCGGGGAGGTATACAATAAATGGCAGAACCACCTGGAGTATAGACACACAGAGGTGTGTAAGTCCACAAATCCTTAAAGGTGACAGAACAGGTGGAAAAGGTGGTGAAGAAGACATATGGCATGCTTGCCTTATTGGACGGGGCATGGAGTATAGAAGTTAGCATGTGATGTTGCAGCAATAGAGAACGTTGGTTAGGCCACATCAGGAATACTGTGGCCACTTCTGGTTGCCACGCTAACAGAAGGACATAGAGGCTTTGGAGAGAGTGCAGAAAAGTTTTACCAGGATGTTGCCTGGTATGGAGTGTATTAGCTATGAGGTGAGATTGAGTAAACTAGGGTTGTTCTCCCTGGAAAGATGGAGGTAGAGTGGCGACCTAATAGAAGTTTATAGAAGTATGAAGGGCATAGATAGGGTGAACAGCTGGAAGCTTTTTCCCAGGGTCAGAAATGACAAACACAAGGAGTCACAAGTTCAAGGTAAAGAGGGGAAAGGTTCAATGCAGATATGCGGGGGACATACTTTACACAGAGGGTGGTGGGGGCCTGGAATGCACTGCCAAGTAAGGTGGTTGAGGCAGACATGCTAGGATCATTTAAGACTTGATAGCCACATGAATAGACTGGGAATAGAGGGATACAAACAAATGGTCTAGTTAGGAACACATGATCAGTGCAGGTTTGGAGGGCCAAATAGCCTGTTCCTGAGGTGTATTGTTCTTTGTTCTTTGTTCTCCCAAACTCTCATTGTTGTAGTGCAAACTCAGGTTACTGTCATGCAAGGTCAAACTGCTGCCTTCAGGCTGTGGACTATAGTGTTCAAAGGAGTTGCAGAGAGTCATGACAGACCTGTAACTTATCCTTCAACAAATTACCAGGAATGCTGAGGCATGACCCTGGAGAAATAGTGTTGGTTTCAGGGAGCATGAACCAACTGTGTTCTTTCAGGATGACAGCATTTGGCTTCTACCTTAATTGTCTGTCAGCTAGCCAACCAGCCTTGAATGCTGCAGCCTATGCCAAGACAGTAAGGTCTGTACCTGGGCTTTCTAGATCCTTTCTAGGCAGCTTGATATTGTCATCAAAGACCATCTGCAGTCTCCTCCATTGAAAATTTCCCCATCAGTCATGCTGCAGCCATTACGTACACTATATAGCAGCATAATAGCACACAAGGGAAGACAAAGACACACAAAACACACATGCAATGCAAATGCACAAGAGTAATTAGTTTACATTGTATTGTTTCATTTGTAAATTTACTTTGAAATATTTATTTTCTGGTGCCTCTATATTGGCCATCTGTAATTTTGACAGTTAGTGAATTCAGAAATAAAGTTGTGTGTACTGATATCATATTTGGATGAGTTCTTTGAGGACATCCCGAGCAGAAAGGGGCTGTTTAGCCTGCCTTCTTCCTTCCCTATCCTTTCTCCTGTTCTTGGTCCATTATCCTCCTTGTAGCTGATGGCAAGACCAGTTTCCTCATTGTACAACATGCACTGGACCGCTATGAATCTTGACATACTTATTGCCAAACACAGCAAGACTTCTCCAGAGATGTCTAGGTAGCAGGAGCATTGTTTCAGCACACCAATGGCCCATCAGATTTCTGTGTAGCAGCATGTTTTCATTACATGGGATGGCACAGTGATTAGCACTGCTGCCTCACAGCACCAGGGACCCAGGTTCAATTCCAGCCTTGGGTGACTGTAGAATTTGCACATTCTCCACATGTCTGTGTGGGTTTCCTCCAGGTGCTACAGTTTTTTTCCACATCAAAGATGTGTAGGTTAAGTGGATTGACTATGCTAAATTGCCCCTTAGTGTCCCAAGATGTGTAGGTTAGGGGGATTAGTGGGGTAAATTGTGTGAGGTTACGGGGATAGGCCGTGGGTGGGACACTCTGTCAGAGAGTCAGTGCACACTTGATGTGCCAAGTGGACTTCTTCTGCATTGTAGGGATTCTATTTTATATGCATACTGTGCACTTACACAATATGCATAAGAATTATAGGGCAAGACATCCACAAATAGTCCTTTTAACTACGAGTCATCCTTTGTTTAGTCATGCAACAGGAATAGCAGACTGCTACAGATTGAAAACATAATTGATAATGTTAGAAATGCAGATCCTTTTCAGAGTAAATCAGAACACACTTCAAAGAGCTGAGAGCAGGTGATACACATTGAAACCTGTACTTAAGAGCTGGGTTTTCCCCAGTTGGGGAGTGGCTTCTGGATAGCATAAGAATTCATGTGGGAAGACTAGAAGCTCACAACTTGTGCTGAATGCCAGTATAATAATAAAACAGTTGTGCATCACAGCATGTCTTCTGTTGCCCGATTTGGTAAATGGTTACCAATGTATTAAATAATTGTAACTGCTGTCAGGCTATCAAGCGTTAACCTGTCTGATTTGCTGTTTAAGGTCACACACCAGCCAAATGTTGAGGGAGTGAAGGCTCTTCCAGTTCTGGAACATACCAGATTTGATATGTGACACTAAGTTTGATGCTTGTGATCAGTGTGGTAACCTGCTATCCTAACCAGCCCTGTGCTCACTCTGCTGGCTGGTGTCTGGTGAGAGTTAAATGTAGTTAGCTTTCTTTGAATTGAGAGCTTCATTCACCTCCCTTATGCAACAATGAATGCCAAACTACAAAATATTTTAATTATCTCAGTTCCAATCTGGAAGAAGCCAGGTGCATGAGTGTTCACCCTGATGGTTATCTTCACAGTTAATGGCAATATAAGTCTTGTCCAGCACCAAGGGGAGCAGTTGTAGCTGCTGCTGTAAGCACAGTTCAATAAGGACTGACTTATTGATGCTTCCTTATACATCCTCACTAAGATTCATATAATAACTCAATGTGGTGAATAACTAATTGAAGGATTTATTTAATAACTATAAACAACAAATGGTTCAACAGCATAGCTATTACAGACCTAACAACGCCCTGATTCCAACTGCAGTCTTGTAGCCCCTGAACTGCAAACTCTCACTCCTGATAGGCCCAGGTTTGTGCACTTGTGCTCCATTTGCTCTAGCCCAGTCATGTGGCCCATGCAGGATCATCCCTTAAAGGGGCCACAGTTCAGTTGGCATAATTGCTCCCCAATCACCCTGCAGGAATGTGGATGGCATTCTACTGAAAGTCTATCCTTTAGCAGTTTTGCACTGCATTGCCTCTGCTCATTCTTTCAGTCACGTTATACTCCTAGCAGAATTTCTACTTATACGCCCATGTTTGGAAGTAATTGGCCTCTGTGGCAATCTTGAAGTCAACAAAAAGAACTTGTCACATCGTTTGTGACCCTATTGTTCCAAGAAACAATTTCTGATACATTCAATGAACTCTGCCTCCAGGCTACCCTTGCCAGTTTGATTCTTCCAATCTGTGTGCATATTAAAATCACCCATGATTATTGTTGTACCTTTCTTGCAAGCCAGCATTTCCTGGTAGGAAATGTAGCCATGTTTTCTTACTGGCAATTAGGTCGCACCCATTTACCCCTGTTTGTGCCTTTTGATCATCTAATTTGTTGCAATTGTGTGAATTTAGGCAGAGTGCCCTTAACTTTGTCTTTTTAAGACTATTCCACTTTCTAAGCCGAGTTGATCTCACCTTCATTTCACTGGCCTTCTAATTCTGCTTGCTACTTTTCTATTTCCTTTTAGTTGCTTTACTGCCTTCCAATTTGTTCCCATCCCTTGACAAGCTAGTTTAAACTCTTTCCATAGCACTAGCAAATCTCCCTGCGAGAATTTTAATCCTAGTCCTTTTAAGGTGTTACCCTGTCCATCTTGTACAGATTCTATCTGCTACAGAACTGGCTCCAAATCCTTAAGAATCCTGATGCCCTTGCTCACCAGCCTGGTGTTCAATTGCTCAATCCTGCTATTCCTATGCTTACTTTCAATTGGCACTAGAAGTAATTTTTTGAAGGGGTAACCAAGAAGATAGATGAGGGCTGTGCAGTTGATGTTGTCTACATCGACTTTAGCAAGGCCTTTGACAAGGTACTGCAAAATAGGTTGTTACATAAGGTTAAATCTCACTGGATCCAGGCTGTGAGGTAGCTAAATGGATACAAAATTGGCTTGATGACAAGACAGAAGGTGGTTGTAAAGGATTATTTCTCAAACAGGAGGCCTGTGATCAGCGGTGTGCCTTGGGGAATAGTGTTGGATCCACTGTTATTTGTCATTTATATTAATGATTTGGATGAGGATTTAGGAGGCATGGTTAGTAAGTCTGCAGATAACTTCAAGATTGGCGATATAGTGCACGGTGAAGAAGGATTGCAACGGGACCTTGATCAATTGGGCCAGTGGGCTGATGAATAGCAGATGGATTTCTATTTAGATAAATGCGAAGTGATGCATTTTGGTAGATCAAACCAGGGCTTTGACAGGACTTCCTCAGTTAATGTTAAGGAATTGGGGAGAGTTACAGAACAAAGAGATCTAGATGTACGGGTTCATAGCTTCTTGAAAGTGGAGTCACAGGTGGACAGAGCGGTGAAGAAGGCATTTGACATGCTTAGTTTCATTGGTATGAACATTGAATACAGGAGTTGAGACGTCATGTTGAAGTTGTGCAAGACATTGCGAAGACCACATTTGGAATACAGTGTACAGTTCTAATCACCCTATTATAGAAAGGATGGCTGTGATTCTCCTAAAAGTGCTGAATTGGTGGGAGAACTGTTCTATATCCTGACTGTTCTGTCAGTTCAGCTTCTCACCTGAATCTTCACACTCTGTGCACTGAAGAGGTCCCAGTCATGAATCTCATTAAAAACCCAGGGGGTGTGGGCTTTATTCACGTCGGAATCTGACAGTTCTGGAACTTTGCACATACGCAGTAGTCCCAATCTGTCAGACTCCCAGTTTGCTGGCCAGCTGGATCGCTGGCCAGCCCAGGACCCCCACAGTGATGCCCCTCCAGCCTCCCCGAAGGCCTGATGGAGGCCTCCCACAGCAATTCCCGGGTCAGCCCTGCCCTCCCCCTGCTCCGGAGCACCCCGATGTACAGCCCACCACCCCTCCCCGTCCCAGCAAAGGTGATCCCCCACCTCCTCACCCAGCAATGGCAGACCTCCCCCCATCCCCAAGGAGTCAGCCTGCTTCTGGCAGACCACTCCTCCTACCAGGCCACAGCCTCCCCAGCCCATCCCAATCGCTATCCTTCTTCCATCCCAGACCAATCCTTTAAACCTTGTCCCTCGCACCTTAAATCTGTGCCCCCTAGTTTTTGACTCCCCTAACTGATCCCTAACTGATCCCCAGACCGATCCTGTCTGCAGAGTGGCAGCGAGACACCCTGCCCCTTTGGCACTGTGCAGTTCCCTGATGGGCAGTGGCATGGCGCTCTCTGGGCCTGGGCACTTTGCCCCTTGAGCAGTGCCGGGGGCATAGGCTGCCAATAACTTAAGCTAAAGGAACTGCCAGTCAGACACGTAACTAAACAAACCACAAAGTATATTTTTGTTTGAATTATATAGCTTGGTACCTCGCTTCAGATTTCTGCTAGCAGGTAAAGTGAACTGGCCAAAGAACACAAGTAACAGTTTTTACCTGGAATGTGATTCTGTTTGTTTCTTATTTTTAATGCTGTATATTTAATGACTATATTAAAAGAGTCAGTGCTGAGCTAAAAGTAGACAAAAATTGTTAATTTTTATAATTTTCACAATTTCAGTTTGAATTGTTAAGGAAACATGAAATATTAAGGATATTTTGAAAACAAATGTTCATCTTTTTCAGATTGTTGTATTCAGTGCTTCCTCATTCTGTTGCCAATGAGTTGAGACACAAACGTCCCATTACTGCTAAACGATATGACAACGTAACCATCCTTTTCAGTGGAATTGTTGGATTCAATGCTTTCTGCAGCAAACATGCCTCAGCTGAGGGAGCTATGAAAATTGTCAACCTCCTCAATGATCTTTATACAAGGTTTGATATCCTTACAGATTCACGCAAGAACCCATATGTGTATAAGGTAGGTTGCTGTATTTTTATTTGGCTCTATATGGAACTAGAGACTGAATTTCTGCACAGTATTGTTTATTACAAAACTCTTCTGGTGGGAATGGATGGTGCGATTTGAAAATCATATTCCCCAAGAACCTTACTGGATACTGCTGCCTCCAGGATGCAATGCAATTTTAAATGGTAAAGTGGGACAAGGGTTCACATGATCTAGCATGCCACTAATTGCCAATCACAGCCCCATCAGTTTTCTCAGCACGGCTACCCTAGTGATTGTAATTTCACCAAGTTCTTCTTTCCCTTCCACCTTCTGACTGTGTTCTAGGCTATATCTCAGTAGCCTTTTGTGCAGCAGAACTCCGTATTAAAATGGCTCTCAGTTCAAGATTTTATCTTCCTGTTTAATTCCATCAGTCACAAACCTTGAGGTGAGGAGGTGGCAGTCTCAGCACACAGCTAGAAAGCTGGTGGGACTCCTGTGCCACCTCCTTTCAGCTAGGCCTGTCATTCGGGCATTGAAAGGGCCAACATTGACCATTCCCCAGGATCGAGGATCCCAGAGTGGAAATCCCACCAGCTCTCCTGTACTCATTAGCACCACTGGGGAGGCATTCGCAGCTGTTGTTGCAACACAAACCAAAGGTCTCAGATCAAGGGGAGACCTAGGCACAGATGAGTGATGGAGTGAAGGAAGTTGTAGAAAATGGAAGAGGTGGTTTAGCTGCAAGAGTAGAGGGTGACTTTCAGTGGGCCCATCACTTCATGATACCAGGTCCCTTGATCAGGCACTGTGTGCCTTTAAGCAAAGAACATCTCCAGGAGCCTACAGCTGAAGGGGTTAATTCTTTGGAGTTCAGTCTTCTTTCAGTTTTCCTCACTGATCAAATAAGAATTAAGTTTCTTCCAGTTGTTTATTTGGGCATATGCAAAGGAATCCATACTTGAGGGAAATCTTGTTGTATGGACTCGATGACCATTTTGACACATTGTGTCAGTCTGTTGCTCCTGGCACTGCCCACCCAGCATGGGGCAGAGCCAAGTGGGTGGGAGTGATGGGGGTGAGGATATAACATTGTGTTACAGATTTTACATAAATCAATCACTGTCTGCCTCCCTGTATGGCCAGACTCTCGTTCATATGTCCTTCATTCAAACTGCTTTATTCAAATTGGCTGCTCCGGCTGATCTTATCCACACTATGCACAGCAGGACTCCCATGATCCCTAGTAGAGGTCAATTTACATTTCATCATACGTTAACAGGATAACAGAATAAAAGTGTACAGACTTTGTGGTTACCAGACATCTGTTCCCTCCATTTTAAATAACCTTCCTCTGTTTTGAGTATTCTGCTTACATTTCATAAATTCCATTAATCCTTTCTCTCCACATCAAAGCAAACATGCTTTTTGGACTCCCCATTTGCTGACTCCCCCATCCACCCCCGTTGGGCCATTGGGTGAATACCAGCAGCAGCAACATTAATTGTACACTTAACGGCCTCAATTAGCAGTTGGGCACCATTGATTTAATTGGGGTGGAGGTGCTAAGACCACCCTCCCATTTGATTAAATGCTCCCCCAGCACCAAAATCTCCACAGCAGAGGGCTCAGGATTTTGCCCTTGGTCTCCATTCCCTTGTAGTCCAGTGGAGATAATCTTTCACTATTTACCTACACTGTAAAATCCTCAAATTTCACTGACTCTTTACTTATCATGCCTATTGCAGCATCACTCTTGCTTACCACCAGATTTCTGCTATTCCCAGCTCTGCTGAAACTTCTGATCCCAAATCCCCTCCTTCCCATTCCTCAGACTCATTCTGTCTCTCCTTACTAAGCCCAAATTCTAGTCATCCCATTTTTATTTTTTTCCCCAGCACCCTGACCCAATCCTCTGACTATCTATCTGTAGTTTCCCCTTTGCCTGCACCCCACTATGGTTCTTCCCACTGTCTCTGTTTTCCCATTCCTTCCAAACCTAATCCTTCCCTAAACTCCTGGCACTCCCCCAATTCCCCGACTCTCTCCAACTCCTGAATTCCTCCCCAATTCCTGACTCCCTGACTCTCCTCTCCTTTGACTCCCTAGACTGCTGACTTACCCTTCCTCCTGACTCTTCCCGAATTCCCCTGACACTTGACTCTCTCCCGACTCCCTGCCAAATTCCCAGACCCATAACTCTCTCGCAACTGTCCGACTCCTGACTCTTCCCCTGCTCCCCCCCACCACACCCTCCCGTCCTGACTCCTGAAACACCATTATTAACTCTCTTCCTCCAAAATCCCTTCCATATTTGCAACTCCTCCTCTCCAAATTGTCCCTTCAGTCTTCAACGTTCCCTTTTCTCTCCCAACTCTCCCCAACTCACCCCAATTGTCTCATCTTCGCTCTTGACTTTCCCCACCTACTCTCAAGTCTCTCACTGACAACTCTCTTGCCCCTTCTATGCATCAAATTCCTTACATGCTTGGAGCATTGGGGAGTGACATCAGGAACCTGAGGTAGGGAACACTACTGTAGAGATATCCCATATATCATTCACCTGGGCAATCTGACAGTGTTAACAACCCAATGGCCAGAACTTTACGTCCCTGCCCCTCCCCCCAGAAGCAGACTTGGAAGTGGTAGGGGGGAAATTAGGTGGACTGGATGGTGCCATGCCAGTCACCTTCCGACCTCCTGGCTGGCTTGTGAGGAGAGACTGAGTAGACTGGGGCTATACTCATTGGAATTCAGAAGAATGAGGGGAGATCTTGTAGAAACATAAGATTATGAAGGGAATAGATAAGATAGAAGCAGGGAAGGTGTTTCCACTGGCAGTGAAACTAGAACTAGGGGGCATAGCCTCAAAATAAGGGAAAGCCAATTTAGGACTGAGTTGTGGAAGAACTTCTTCACGCGAAGGGTTGTGAGTCTGTGGAATTCTCTGCCCAGTGAAGCAGTTGAGGCTACCTCATTGAATGTTTTTAAGGCAAGGATAGATACATTTTTGAACAGTAAAAGAATAAGGGTTATGGTGAGCGGGCTGGTACATGAAGCTGAGTCCACAAAAAGATCAGCCATGAGCTTATTGAATGGCAGAGCAGGCTCGAGGGGCCAGATGGCTTACTCTTGCTCCTACTTCTTATGTTCTTATGTTCCACTTGTATTTTACTGATGGTGTGTTTGGTGGGCTAATTAATGGTCACTTAAGGGCCTCTTCCTGTATTTCACTTGCAGCTGATGGACATTAATGGGATGTGGGCACTGCTGGCTAGGCCAGTATTTATTGCGCATTTCTAATTTGCCTTGAGAAGGTGGTGATTTGTCTTCTTAAACTGTTGCAGTCCGTGTGGTGTTGGAACACCCAAAATGCTGTGTTCCAGAATCATGACCCAGCAACAATGAAGGAATAGGAATCTAGGGGGTGATCTAACAATAAAAATTCTCCCAAACAAATTCTATGTGTTAAATTCATGTGAAAGCTGGAGTAATTCACATTGTTTTTTCCAGTGGGAATCTCCCACACTCTGTGCAGTGCAGAGACGTGAATAACATTAAATTTCGGGGAGCTGGGTCTGTTCCTGCCCAGAAGGCTGAAATCAGCAGGCCTCTTTGCAAGCACAGTGGCCCAAACTATCAACCTCCCATTTGTTGACCAGCTTGATCACCACCCCCCCCACCCCTTCTCAGACTGCCCCGATCTCTAGCCAATCTCCTGCAGTGTAGACCCCTCCCCAGCTGACACCCCCTACAGTGTAGACATCTTCCCCAGCTGACTCCCCCTATCCTGCCCTGATTGCTGGTCTCTCTCCTGATCCCAATGCAGAGTGGCAGCGAGAGTCCCACTCCCATTGATTGCCCATAGGCCTCACCCCCATCAGGCCCCACCCACACAGGCCCCACCCACTTGGCTCTGCCTCATGCTGGGCGGGCAGTGCCAGGAGCAACAGACTGGCACTGCCAGGGTGCCAGTGCCTTGGAGGCACCACCCCCTGCTGCCTGATCCCATGGAGGGCCTTGATTGCCTCCCTTTTACTCCAGCAAGGTTGGGCCGCTAGCTCCCCAAAAGTGGGAAGTTGGTGCAATGCCCACAGGATTGAAACACTCTAGTGGAGTGGGAGTGGCTAGCAGCACCAGAGAATTAAGTCCTGGGCCTGCTAATTACATTTAGGCGCTGGGAGATGCGCTTGTGGCAAGAACACATGTGAATCCCGCGCATGCCCGGCTGCAAGATTCTCTCACCTCGCTGTGCCAGATAATTAGCACGGTGGGGTGGGAGGTTGGCCCCAATACCCATCATCCCCTCCCTCCCCCTCCCTGGTATCTTATGCAGTTAAGAGCATTTTAAAAACCCTGAAATTGGATTCCACCAGTATCGGGAGTGGGTGGAATTGTCAGAGAGCTAGCTGATAGTAGCCGAGGGTACCATTGCATAGTGTGCAAGACTCTTTGCTTTGGGCAGCAGAGAGATCTTCCACAATGCCTGTTATTTTCAGCCAGCCTCCATGATCTAAACACAACACACATCATGCCGTGCTATTGCGGGACCATGCGGCTGATCACACCCTACCCCCACCCCCCGGCCTGGCTGGACTGATTGACCCTCACCCTCTGTCCTCCCTGTCCAGATTGATCGGCCTAAGCTCTCCCCCCCAGCTGTGGCCAGACTGTTCGACCCCTGCAACCCCACCACTGATTGCAAATGCAGAGGACAGCGGTTCCCTCCCCTTCCCCCATCCCCCAACTGATCATGACTGCAGAGTCGCAGTGGTCCCCTCCCTTTCCTCCCCCAGTTGGCCTGACCTTCATGTCTAGTCCCTATTCCTGGGACCTAGTGTGATTCTCGCCAGAGAGACCCACAGAGGCACATGAGCCCAGACAATAGAGTCCTAGGCTCGCTAATTCCATTGAAATGACATTTAGGTGAAAGGGCCTGATGAAGGAGTAGTGCTGCGAAAGCTTGTGCTACCAAATAAATCTGTTGGACTTTAACCAGGTGTTGTGAGACTTCTTTCTATTACTACAGCTGTACAGGGCCTTGGTGAGACTACATCTGGAATATTGTGTGCAGTTTTAGTCATCTTCTCGCAGAAAGGGTATACTTGCCATAGAGGATCTGCAGTGAAGGTTCACCAGACTGATTCTTGAGATAGCAGGATTGATGTATGTGGAGAAATTGGGTTGACTGTGCCTGTATTTACTGGAATTTATAAAATATTAAAGGGAATCTCATTGAAACATACAACATCTCACTGTTCTCTGGAGCTGTGATTTCGACGAGTGGCTGCCTTTTGGCATTTAAGTCCAGCAAGGGGCATGCATGCGGCAGGTTGTAGTGGGCTGCTCTTGGACGTTGCTTCGGGAGTTGCCTATTGCTTCATGTCACTAGTGTGCTTAAACTGGACCATCTCGAGGGCAACATGACAGCTCAGAGACTATCTCTGTTGCTGTGCGGACACATGGATTTGGGCCTGTGTCTGTGGGAGTTTGCACGTTCTCCCCGTGGTTGCGTGGGTTTCCTCCGGGTGCTCCGGTTTCCTCCCACATCCCCCAAAGATGTGCTTTTAGGCTGATTGATTGGGTACTAAATTGTCCCTAAATTGGACCTCCCTGATCCTCGCACGTTAGGTGTAGACTAAAATCATGAATAGGTCACAGACAGTGGGACAGCGGTGCGGGCTCGTTGGGCCGAAGGGCCTGTTTCCCGTGCTGTGTTGTTCTTTGTTCTTTGTATTATCAGAGAACTGGACAGACTGATGGAGGGATGTTGTTTCCTCTGGCTGGGGGTTTATAATAAATGGTCACAGCCTCAGGATATAGAGAAGGCCAAATAGTAATGAGATAAGGAGAACTTTCTCTCAGAGGATAGCGAATCTGTGGAATTCTCCACCACAGAAGGCTGTGGAAGCCAAAATACTAAATATGTTTAAGAAGGAAATAGATAGGTTTTTAAACTCTAAAGGTCTCAAGGTGTCAGGTGCTGGTGTATGGTGCGATAGAGGAACAGCCACGATCATGTTGAATGGCAGAACAGGCTCGAAAGGCCAAATAGCCCACTCCTGCTCCCAGTTTGTATGTTTCTGTGTGTGACTTAAATAGGAACTTGCATGTGGTGGTGTTTCAATGCACCTACTGCCCTTGTTCTTCTAGATGGTAGAGATCATGGGTCAAAGCAGCCTTGGTGAGTTGCTGCATTTTGTGGATGGAACACACAGCTTTTCTGTTTGTCAGAAAAGGAAGTGAATGTTGAAGGTATTGGATGGGGTGCCAATCAAGTCAGTTGCTTTGTTCTGGATGGTGTTCAAGCTTCTTGAGTGCTGTTGGAACTGCACCCATCTAGACAAGTGGAGAGCATTCACTCACATTCCTAATTTGTACCTTGTAGATGATGGACAAGGTTTGAGAAGTCAGGAGGTGAGTTACATTCTGCAGAGTTCCCAGCCTCTGACCTGTTGTTGTAGCCACTGTGTTTATGTGGCTTTCCTGTGCAATTGTCCCTAAATTATTCTCCCCTAAATCTGGTTTCCAGTGGGGGTACCATAAGCATAGACATGGGTCAAGGGTAGAGGAAGAAAAGCACATTGTTAAGATGGCAGCGTGGGCTCGTTGGGCCGAAGGGCCTGTTTCCCGTGCTGTGTTGTTCTTTGTTCTTTTTTTCTTTGTTTCTTGTAAATGGTAACCCCAGGAAATTGATAGTGGAGAATTCAATAATGATAATGCTATTAAATATCAAGAGGATGTAGTTAGGTTCTCTCATGTTGGAGATGGCCATTGCCTGGCACTTGTGTAGCACAAATGTTACTTGCCATTCATTAGCCCAAGCCTGAATATTGTTCAGGTCTTGCTGCATTTTGGACACATGGAGTGCTGATCAGGTCCTTGGCCCATCGAGTCTGCACTGACAATAACTACCACTAAAGACACATTAATCCCATTTTCTTACACTTGTCCCATATACTTGAATGTTGTGATATTTCAAGTGCTCATCCAAATATTTTTTTAAAAATTGTAAGGTTTCCACCCACCATTACAGAGGAGATGTCAGGGGTAAGACAGGGGAGATGTCAGGGGTAAGTTTTTCGCTCAGAGGGTGGTGAGTGAGTGGAATCGGCTGCTGTTGGTGGTGGTGGAGGCGAACTCACTGGGGTCTTTTAAAAGACTTCTGGATGAGTACATGGGATTTAATGGGATTGAGAGTTACAGATAGGCCTGTTAGGTATGGATATGATGGGCGCAACTTGTGGGCCGAAGGGCCTGTTTGTGCTGTAGTGTTCTATGTTCTATGTTCTATTACCTTCCCAAGCAGTGGAATCCAGATTCCCATCACCCACTGAGTGAAAAGGTTTTTTTCTCAAATCCCCTCTGAATCTTCTCCCTAAATCAGTGCGCTGTCATGATTGACCCCCTCCACCATGGGGAACAGCTGCTCCCTACTCACCCTGTTCATACCCCTCATAATGTTATACACCTTTATTGTGTCCACCCTCAGCTTCCCTGCTCTAAAGAAAACAATCCAAGCCACAGAGTGGTTCAGTTGTCAGTGGTGCTGAATATTATGCAGTCATCAGTGAACATCCCTGTGTATGACCTTATGTTGGAAGGAACTGAAGATGGTTAGGGAAAGACTGAGGGACTCTCATAGTGATATTCTGGGACTGATATGATTGACTTCCAACAACCATAACCATCCTTTTTTGTGTTAGGAACAGAAAGCTTCCCTCTGCTTCCCACTTTGCTCAGGCTCCTTGATGTCTCCATGCTCAGTCAAATGATGTCAAGAGCAGTCACTTTGTCACCTAGGGAAGCTGCACAGTAAAACCCAACAGCCTCACTTTGGGCTGGATTTTGATAATTGTCTATCCTGCTTGGGTATTCTGTGGCCCACAGAGGGTTTCCCAGTGTCAAGAAGGCTCTTTTCCTTATAATTGACCCACTACCTTGCCTGGGCCTGGGATTGCAGCCAAAGACCAAAGGTTAATGTTAAACATGCAAATATATACTTAACATCATTGGTGAAGTACAATCACATGACAACATAGCATGCAATGAGATAGTTGTATCTCGAGCTGTTCAATGAACAGTAGAGTTTACCAACAGCCTTGTTTCTAGCATTGTCTGCAAGTCCTGATGTATAACTACCACATCTGAGATTCACAATGATAATAACAGACCATACCTTGGTTCTCCCTGGCCTTGGCTGTTTTTTATGCTTTATTTATTTTAATGGGTGAGAAAGTACATCTTGTTGAGGTCCTCTGCCAGTTACTTGCAGCCAGAGAGCCCTCTGAAGACTGGAAAGTCTCTGACTCCAAATTCGAAAGCTAGCCTTTAGGTTGACAGAGACTCGGTCTCCTTAGAAAGGAGAATGAGGGGACATCTAATAGAGGTGTATAAGATTATGAAGGGTATAGATAATTTCCTAGATTGGAAACAAATATTACGAGGGGCCACGGGCTTAGGGTGAGGGGGGGGCGAGGTATAATTCGGACGTTAGAGGGAGGTTTTTCACACAGAGGGTTGTGGGGGTATAGAATGCACTGCCAAGTAAGGTGGTGGAGGCAGGCACGCTGGAGTTGTTTAAGAGTTATTTAGATAGGCACTGAGCGGGATGGAGATGGAGGGATGTAGGAGACTGTTTTAAATAAGGATCAAGAGCCTTGGAACGTTCCTGGGAATCAATTGATTCCTATGGACCTTCCAACATATTTTCTGGCTCACTTGTTTTACTTTTGAGCTTCTGGGGATTCTCTTGAATGTTTGCATAACGATGTGCATGTTTTGATGTTTTTCTCTTTTAATCCACAGGTGCTTCGGTCCGCCTTGTTGTCCAACAAGGGGCGTACACGCGGTGGGTCGTGCGAGGGCTGCTCTTGGATGTTTCGAGAGTAGCCTAGTGCTTCACGTCGTTAGTGTATGCTTAAACTGGACCAGCTGATGGGCAACACAATAGCTCAGTGACTATCACTGTTTGCTGTGCAGATACATGGACTTGGGCCAGTATCTGTGGGAGTTTGTGCATTCTCCCTGTGCTTGTGTGGGTTTTCTCCGGGTGGTCCGGTTTCCTCCCACACCCCAAAGATGTGCTCTTAGGTTGATTGGTGTAACAAATTGTCCCTAAATTAGTTTCCCCTCAATCTGGTTTCCAATGTGGAGTGCCATAAGCGTAGACAAAGGTCATGGGTGGAAGATGTTAAAATGGTGGCATGGGCTCGTTGGGCTGAAGGGCCTGTTTCCCGTTCTGTGTTGTTCTTTGTTCTTTGAGGCGCAGCACTTGACAATCTAAACTTTAATCAGGTTCTCTTTGGAGGCAGGTTTCTGATGCAAAAACAAACCCCGCTTTTGTTCTATGCCTCTGGCAAAATATCAGGCAAATATCTCCTAATTTTAGTTTCTTTGTGATTTTATTGAATAAAATTTTAAGGCCTGTTAATTTTTCTTATTTATTCAGGTGGAGACAGTTGGAGATAAGTACATGACCGTGAGTGGTCTGCCAGAGCCATGTGTCCATCATGCTCATTCCATATGCCACCTTGCTTTGGACATGGTGGAGATTGCAGGGCAGGTGAAGGTTGATGGAGAACCTGTGGAGGTTAGTTTTGAAAAATTGTGAACTTACAAAAGATGGTCTTACTCATCTTTTCTGTCATACATTTAATGTTCTAGTTGATTTTCAATTGCAGTGTTCATGTATTTAAATAAAAACCTCTTAAAACTGTTTCAATGGAAACTCCAGCCTCACCCATAGCTGAGATTCTCCGGTCTCCCTGCAGCGAGTGGAGTTTTGACTATATGGCAAATTCCCCATTCTTGCTGGCAGTGGAGCCAGGGTGAATGAGATCTGAGAATTCAGCCCTTGTCTCCAACACTCTTACTTCTTGCTGTTTCACTGCCTTCTATTTGTTTTCCATTCTTTCTGTCTCACTTAATTGTGCTGAATAGATAAGCCACACAAAATTTATCCCATTGTTTTGCCAAGCCAGCTTTTATCCTTTACGATATTAGCTTAATGTATTTTATCAATTATAAAGCATTAACTTTTAAAAAAATCTAAATTTAAACATTTGTCTGCTCGATATCAGTGTATGTTTACATCTTTCTGTTTGCTTCTCTTTCTCATTTTTTTCTTTCTCTCCCAGATATCTTTCCTTCTTTAATTTTTATATTTGCACATCCTGTGTCTTTCAGATGGCTTCTATTTTTATCTCTCTTTATCATGTCTGTCTGTTTCCCACTTTCTGTGCTTCTAATGTTTTTTCTCACTTTTGCTATACATTTCATTTTCGTATGTCTTTCTTTTCAATGCATCTTCATTTTATCTTACTTGAAGCTAAATGTGGAGCTCTGAGCCTCTGAAAGCTGCCTAAACGATCTTTAATTTGATATAAGTGAGTGTGCCGGGACCTAGGTCTGCACTGTACCGCACAAGTCTTGGCTAGACTGATGGAGTATTACTCATGTAGGTCCGAAGCTACTGCGTTAGTGATGCAAATTGGAGTGCCTTCAACATATTTCAGTTACATGCAAACTTCAGTTTAGAAGCTAAAGTTTGAGTTTTGTTTTATCACTGTGGTTCCTGTCAACACAAAATAATCATCAGGATCCCTCCCCCATCACTGACATCAAATGTCCCCACCCTTAATCACTGGCATCATCAGAATCCCCTGCCCACATCACCGGCATAAGATGTTCCTTCCTTTATTGCTGACATGTTGCCTTCTCCAGTGAACTGAGGTCTGACTTATGTGCACCATGAGATGGGTTTAAGGCTGAGGTAATTTTCCTCTGGCATGGATTGAAAGGTCTGATGAGATTCCAGAGATCAGTTGCTTTAATGAGCATTTATGAGGTGTTAATGAATAAAATGGCATTCACGCCTCCAGGCAACGAGATAAACAATCCGGCATTGGGAGAATCGCAAACTGTTTTGAAGCAGCAGGTTTCCGACTTTTTGCCTGCTGCTGGATTCTCTGTTCCCACCACGGGCTGGATGGGAAAATTCCACCTAGTGGGTGTATCTTAACATTCTGTAGATTCTGGATCAATGCTGTAAATGTAACCCCATTATTTCAGAAAAGTGGGAGAGAGACCTGTTAGTCTGACATCAATCAGTGGGAAAATGCGAGAAATTATTATGAAGGATGTGACAACTGAACATGCAGAAAATAATGATCTGATGGAACAAAGAACAAAGAAAAGTACAGCACAAGAACAGGCCCTTCACCCTCCAAGTCTGTGCCATGGTGTGCATAAGTCAGACTCAGTTCACTGGAGATTTCAAGGTGAGTGTAACATACATAGTCCACCTGCCACAGTACTGTGCTGCTCCTGTTGCATTGTGTAACTTCACAATCACCCATTCAATTCCGGCCTTGGGTGACTGTGTGGAGTTTGCACATTCTCACCATGTGTGTGTGGGTTTCCGCCACAGTCCAAAGATGTGTGGCAAGGTTGATTGGCCATGCTAAATTCTTCCTGAGTATCATTAGTAGGATAAATAAGTGGGATTGTTAGAATGAACTGATGATAACATGGTATTAGATATAATGTGACCAATGGTAACAAGCTATAAGGGTCAGCTGATCCAGTAAACTAAGGAACCAATTGCAGAATGATGTGATGGTTAGCTGTCCTGCTGACTCAGTATAAATAAGAACCTGTTGGGAATCGAGGGAGAACTTGGAAAGGCCCTGGGCGAGGCCCTAAGTTTGGAATAATGAAGTTTCTATGATTTCTATGATTTATTTAAACCCTTTGATTTATCAGTTGGCGTAAGTTTTTATAATAACTCCACGGAGGCAAAATTTCCGTCACCAAATTACTTTATTTACACCATACGCGGCCAGCTTTCCGGTTGCTCCGTACTGAATGTAGGCTGGAAGTCAGACACACCTGATTTAAATAGGGACCATGAGGCTCCCTGATTCAACCATCAATTATGACTCGTCAGGTAGTTCTCTCCATACCAACCAAATAAACAAACTCAAATTAACTTAGGAAGAATCATCAGGTAGTTCATACTCTAGCAAACCAACCTCATTAGCCTGGCTGAAGCCATCACAGTTTTGTTATTTTTTTATTTTCTGTATTTATTCCTTCTGGATAAACAGTGGTTACAGGGATAGGCCCTGGGTGAGATTGCTGTTGGTGCAGGCTTGATGGGCCAAATAGCCTCCTTCTGCACTGTAGGGATTCTGTGATTCTAAGGGAGATGTGCTCTGCTGGAAAGAATATATTGCCAAACCCTAATTACCCTTGAGAAGGAGGTGGTGAGCTGCTTTCTTGAACAGCTACAGTCAGTGTAGTGTAGGTACACTCACATTGCTGTAAGGGAGCTCCAGTACTTTGACCCAGTGACAGTGAAGAAAAAATTTGGGCAGGCCAGTGGATGCTGTATGCATGGACATTAGTAAAACCTTCAATAAAATTCTTCATGGCAGACTGATGTAGAAGGTGATATGGGATCCTAGGTGAGTTGGTAAAATGGATACAAAACTGCTTAGGGCATAGAAGTCATGATGTGGAGATGCCGGTGTTGGACTGGGGTAAACTGCTTAGGGCATAGAAGTCATGATGTGGAGATGCCGGCGTTGGACTGGGGTAAACACAGTAAGAAGTCTGATGACAAACCTGGCGTTGTCAGACTTCTTACTAGGGCATAGAAAGCAGAGAGTTGCAGTGGAAGGATACTTTTCTAACTGGAGGTGTGTAACAAGCGGTATTCCACAAGGACCAGTGCTCAGGCTCTGTTTGTAATACATATGTGATTTGGAGGAAAACACAGGTGGTCTGATCGGTAAATTTGCAGATGATACATAAATTGGGGAGTAGTGGATAGTGAGGAGGATTGTCAGACAATACAACGAGACATAAATCAATTGGAGACTTGGGTCAAAAGATGGCAGGTGGAATTTAACTCAGACAAATGTGAGGTGATGCAATTTGGAAGGTCTACTGCAGGAGCAAAGTTTACAGTAAATGATAGAACTTTTAGAAATATTAGCATACAGAGGGATTCAGACATGCAGATCCACAGTTCCCTGAAGGTGGCAACTCAGGTGGTCAAGAAGGCTTATCATGCTGGCCTTCATCAGTGGGGGCATTAATAATAGGAATTTCAAAATCATGTTGCACCTGTATAAGACGCATTTGGATTATTGTGTACAATTCTGGGTGCCACACTACTGCAAGGACGTTCATGCATTGGGAAGGATGCAGAAGAGATTTACCAGGATTTTGCCTGGTTTGGATTGTTTTCATTGGAGCATCGGAGGATGAGGGGAGATAGAGGTTTACAAGATTAGACAGTCAGAAGTTTTTCCCCAGGGTGGAAGAGTCAATTACTAGTGGGCATAGGTTTAAGGTGTGAGGGGCAAGGTTTAAAGGAGGTGTAAAAGGCAAGTGTTTTACACAGAGGGTGCTAGGTGCCTGGAATTCGCTGCTGGGGGAGGTAGGGGAAGCAGATACGGTAGTGAGTTTTAAGGGGCGTCTGGATAGGAATAGAGGGATATGGAAGGGTAAGGAGTTTTAGTTCAGTTGGGCAACATGGCTGGTGCAGGCTTAGGGGGCCGAAAGGCCTCTTCCTGTGCTGTAATTTTCTTTATTCTTTGTTCTTTTTATTATGACAGCTTGGATAGAGTGGATAGTCAGAGTCTTTTCCCCAGGGTTGAAGGGTCAATTACTCAGGGGCATAGGTTGAAAGCGAGAAGGGGAAGTTTAAAAGTGATGTTAGGGGCAAGTTCTTCACACAAAGAGTGGTGAATGCCTGGTATGTGCTGCCGGAGGATGTGATGGAAGCAGATTCTAGAATAACATTCAAGAGGCATTTGGATAGACACATGAATAGAGGGATATGGACCATGTGGTGACAAGAAAATATTAGATTAGATAGGCATCTGTGTCGGCACAGACTTGGTGAGCTGAAGGGCTGTTCCTGTGCTGTATTGTTTTGTGTTCTTAATGGCTGGGGAATGAGCAGTTACGTCCAGCTAAATCCAAAGGGAAAACTTTGCAAGCCCCATCTCCCCAGAGCATTACCCTATGTCTAGACTACTAGTCCAGTGACAATACGACTATGCCACTTCTTCCCTTATGCTGTAACAATTATAATTGGTAAGATGGGGCTTGTTTTAGAATTCTTCCTGCCTTCAGGGAATAGTGATAAATGAAGATTTCCAGAGGATTTAACAGAAGGTCTGCTTGAATCTGAGGCAGCTTGCTCAGACCGATCATTTCCCACATAGGTGGATCCATATATGCTCCACCTTTTTGGGAGCACGATGAGCAAGTTAGCAGAGATGTGTTTTCATCTAGGGAGGTGTTGTCCTGGTTGGAATTGTGCACTTAAGGTGCCAGCACAATAAAAAACTCAAATGTGGGCAAGGGTCATGTGCAGAGTATCAGAATTGTACAGACAAATTTAGATGTTAGTAAGTAGCTATGTTTCATGAAGCTAGGTTGTTCTTAAGTGACTTTATGTATAATGGTCTTTTGTCAGTGTGACAATAGTTTGAGAAGACTTTGTCCGAATGCAGTGGTCTCCAGAATGTGAATAGAAGAATACTTGTTTGTTGTTACTCAGAAATCATTTGAGTTATTTTCTGAGTTTGTGCTGGTTCCTGTTGCCACTACATAATAGAAAATAGCAGACAAAATTTTCAAATTTTCTGGTGACCAAGGATCACCAACACATGAGGAAAATGTCCTCCATTTGCTAGGACATAAATAAATCTCCATTTATTGAGCAGAATCTTGCAGCCGTTCACACCAATAAGATTTTCCAGTCACTCTGTAATGAATGGAGATTTGGCTGAGCGCCAAATCCTCTGTCCTTGATTGCAGCATTGGTGGGATGAGAAAATCCCAGCCATTGTGTCACCTGTCTTCAATTTTCTATTGAGGTACTTTGGTCCCAGAATGTCAGATGCACACTGTTCACGTGAGAAACAGCTGCTGATGTTCTGTGTTCTCCTGACTCACGTTGCTTGTGTTGGAATTTTTTGCATACTTTGAAAACTTTTCTTTCACTCTAGATCACTATCGGTATTCACACTGGGGAAGTGGTCACTGGTGTAATAGGCCAGAGAATGCCTCGCTATTGCTTGTTTGGAAATACTGTTAATCTAACGAGCAGGACAGAAACCACTGGAGAAAAAGGGAGAATCAATATCTCAGAGTATACATATAGGTAAGCAATAGTTTAATCTACAATAATTCCACTTCTGTCTGTTTGCGTTTCCTGATTGGTCAGTAATTTGATTTGGTGGGCCTGGTGCATGTGTCTGACTAACTCAGCTTTTTTTATTGTTTAACCCCAACTGCTCCCCACCTTGTTTACTAGTCCCTGGACTTTGTCCCTACACAACTTATTACCAGACCTGGCCCCAACCTGAGGGTAGGACAGCATGAGAGGGAAGGAAGGGGGCAGATGGAGTGGATAGCATGGGAGGTGGGAAAATAGCATGTGAGATAGTGAGGATTTGCAAGGAAGTGGGTGGAGATGTAATAGAGGGAAGGGGGCATGGACACGGGAAGTGATTTGCAGAGCTGATGGACGGACAGGTTACTAATGAGGAAGATCAATACTTAAGGAACTAGAGAATGAGGGGGATGCATAAGAAGGGGCCTGAGACATCCTGAATAGAATGGAATAGAAGATGGGGTAGTATAGGAAGAAGGTACTGTGGGGAATGGGATGGAATTGACATGAAAAGGATGAAAGGAAATTAAAAGGTATAGCATGAAATGGATGGCAGGGGAAAGATAGAAGGGCAATGGATAGGGATTTAATGAAATACTATTAAAAACAGAAACATAGAAAATAGGAGCAGGCGGAGACCATTTGGCACTTTGAGCTTGCTCTGCCATTCATTATGATCATGGATGATCATCAAACTCAGTAGTCTAATCCTGCCTTCCCCTTTGATTGTCTTTGCCTCAAGTGCTATATCTAACTGTTTCTTGAAAATATTCAAAGCTTTGGTCTCAAGTACTTTCTGTGGTAGCAAATTCCATAGGCTGACCATTCTCTGAGTTAAGAAATTTCTCCTTATCTCTGTCCTAATCTGTATCCTCAGGCTCTAACCCTAGTTCTGGAAAAGCCAACCATTGGGAACATCCTCCCTGAATCTACCCTGTCTAGTCATGTTAGAATTTTTATAGATTTCTATAAAGTTCCCATCTCATTTTCTAAACTCGAGCGAATACAATTCTAACTGACTCATAGAACTGAGATGAGGAGAAATTTCTGCACCCGGAGGGTGGTAAGTGTTGGAATTCACTACCACAAAATGTAGTTGAGGCCAAAATGTTGTATGATTTCAATAAAAAATTAGATATAGTTCTTGGGGCTAAAGGAATCAAGCTATGTAAGGGGAAGGAGGGATTAGGATATTGAATTTGATGATCAGCCATTATCGAAATGAATGGCAGAGCAGGCTCGAAGGGCCAAATGACCTACTCCTGCTTCTAGTTTTTATGTTTCTATTTAGTTCCCTCATCTATGTCATTAATAAACATAATGAATAGCTGGGGCTGCAGCACTAATCCTTGCAGTACCCCACTGCCTGCCATTTGTAAAATTCATAATCTTTGTTTCTATTCTTATTCTTTGTTTCCAGTTTGCTGTCCATCTCAATACACTACCCCCAATCCCATGTGCTTTAATTTTACATATTAATTTCTTATATGGGACTTTGTCGAAAGCATTCTGAAAGTCCCAACAGATGACATTCACTGGCTCTCCATCAACTCTACTAGTTACATCCTCAAAGGATTCCAGTAGATTTGTCAAGCATGATTTCCCTTTCATAAATCCATGCTGCCTCTGTCCGAACCTGTCACTGTTTACTGAGTGTTCTGCTGTAAAATCATTGATAATGGATTCTAGAATTTGCCCCACTACATTTCTATGGATATCAGGCTTATTGTTTATAATTTCCTATTTTCTCTCCACCTCCCTTTTTATGTAGTGGGGTTACATTAGCTGTCTTTCAGTCTGTAGAATTTTGGAAGATGACCGCCATGGCATCCAATATTTCTCAGGCTACTTCCTTAAGTATGCTGGGATGTAAATTTTCAGGCCTGGAGATTTATTGGCCTTCAATCTCATCAGTTTCCTCAAAACCATTTTTCTACTAACACTGATTTCTTTCCTTCCGTTCCTCCCTCTCACTAAACCCTGTGTACCCAACATTTCTATTTCAGTAAAGACACTAAATTCCTGGACCTCAAATGTTTTGTGGGTTTCAGCTAGTATCTATAAGCCTGGGTCATCTGAGCAGCAGCAATGATAAACAGAGTGCTGCTGACTTCCAGGATTCTCCTGACTTAATGCTGCTGGGCATTTTAAAAGTTTCATCTTAAAATTTAGGGAATAGGTGAATTGGTAAATGAGTGAATGGGTAGGTGGGTGAGGTGGTAGGGTAGATGAATAGGTGAGTGGTGAGGTGAGTAACTGAATGAAACTGCAGGTTGATAGATGGGTTGGGCTGAGGGTTAGTCAGGTGGTCAAGGTAGTACTCGGTTGTGGGTAGTTTGGTGAAATGGTTAGGGGATGGCTGGGTTGGGGGTGGTCTAGGAGTTAGCCGTGTCAGGTGAGGTGGTAGTCATGCTTTTGGGGGTGGTAGTCGTGTTGGGGGTGGGTAGTTGGTTCAGGTTGAGTGTGGTCAAGTCAGGTTGAGGGGGAATTGGGGGCCCAGGGAAGTAATGGGGGTAATTGTGAAGTTACCCAGGTGTTAAACTAAGTTTTAGTATGTCTGATACTTACTGGGTAACAGGTAAGCCATATAGAACTGTCCAAAGATTCTATGTGGCGTTGGAGACAGTCACGCAGGGTTCTGGGGAGCAGGGGCATCGCTCATCAGAAGTTTAAACTTCTCAAACAATTCCTATGGAAGTCAGTGGGCAGAATTTTCCCATCCCATCCACCACTGAAATCACAACGGGTGGGGGGAAGACCATGCAAAGGTCTATTGACCTCAGGTGAGATTTTCCGGTCTTGGGATGAGTGTGGCTGGAAAATCCTGCCCAGCATGTCAGGTGAGGTGATGTGATTTGGAAGGTCTATTGCAGAAGGAAAGTATACACTAAATGGTAGAGCCCTTAGAAATATTAGAATCTAGAGGGATAAGGCATGCAGATTCACAGATCCCAGAAGATTGCAATGCAGCTGGTCAAGAAGGTGTATGGCATACTGGCCTTCAAATGTCGGGGCGTTGAGTATAGGAATTGGAAAATCATGTTGCAGCTGTATAAGACTTTGGTTCAGCCACATTTGGAGTATTGTGTACAATTCTGGTCGCCACACTATTGGAAAGATGTTGATGATTGAAGAGGATGAAGAAAAGATTTACCAGGATGTTGCTTGGCTTGGAGGATATGGATTATGAAGAGAGGTTGAACAAACTTGAATTGTTTTAATTGAAGTGTCAGAAGATGAGGGGGGATCTGATAGACTTCTACAAGATTATGACAGATTTGGATAGAGTCGATAGAGTCTTTTCCCTAGGGTTGAAGGGTCAATTAGTCAGAGGCATAGGTTGAAACTGACAGGGGGAAGTTTAAAAGAGATGTGAGGGGAGTTTTTCACACAGGGTGGTAAATGCCTTGAATGTGTTGGAGGAGGTGGTAGAAGCAGATTCTACAACAACGTTCAAGAGGCGTCTGGATAGATACATGAATAGGCAGGGAATAGAGGGGTATGCCATGTAGGGGCAAGAAAATATTAGATTAGGGAGGCATCTTTGTCAGTGCAGACTTGGTGGGCGGAAAGGCCTGTTCCTGTGCTGTATTGTTCTTTGTTCTTTATTCTTTGACTGCCACGGGATCCTGACACACAACAACTTGGAGACAGCAGAATTTGGCCTAATGTACTTGCTCTTTAATGGAGCAAAGTAAAATATAGTATAGACTGCAATTTTAGGCTAGGGTGCACCTATAAACAGCAACACATTGAGTTAGATGAAAACTTGAACCACGGGCAAAAGGAGGGTAGTTTGTTTCATTTCAACATCATTGAAACAGTCAATTTAATCATTTTAACATGAACAGATGCCTTTGCAAAGGGTATTTCATTTGCTACTATCAAGTGTTAAATCTTATGATAATCAGATCTGAATCATAAATTGAATTAAAGCCGTGCCAATTAAACTGCAGTAATAGAGTTATAAGTCTGTACATAATACCCTATGATTGGCAGAATATGACCACCAGTATAAGTTAGGATGGTGTTTTGTGGTGTGATTGTAAAGGGGAGGTGGGATCTGGGAGGGGGAAACATCTTCACATTTGTTACATTTCTTATCCTTTCTGAGTTGGCTTTGTTCGAAATAACATTGAAAATTAAGTTAATGGTCCTGATTATCACCTTTTTTAATCAGATGCCTAATGAGTGCAGAGAACTCAGATGAACAGTTTCAACTGGAATACAGAGATCTGATTAACATGAAGGGTAAGAAAGAGCCAATGAAGGTTTGGTTCCTGTCCAGAAAATACACAAAGTAAGAAGTTTGATCCATCAAAGAATAATTTATCATTTGGACCCTAAAAAGTAAAAAATAAAAAAAAATGATAAATGAAGAGTTAACATTCATAACTGAAAAACATAAACAGTTCCAACATAAAGGGCATTTTATATAAATTATGACTAGTGCAGTAAAGCACTTAACCTTCAAATTGCAATGATTGTTTCACAAACATTGTTTCTTCAGTAAATGCCATGCAAAAACTAACACCAGCAAGCATTTCTTTTGGCTGCTTCTGCAAACAAGACGTTGCAGGTTCTGCCAAGTATGATCATGTCCCATCAAGTACTTTCTATAAAAAAACAAGACACTGAGAATCTGTAAGCCACCATTTGGCCTGCTATATGTGGATCATTATCCTCCTGCCATGAGCCTGTTGGAGGTTAACAAGTCAATAAGAAAGTGCCTCCTTTCCATGGGGCCAGTGAAGATGAACACTGCCATGAGTATATTGCCAATGCCTATGTGATTCATTCAGCTGCAAAAATCCTTTACCTGAGCACCAGTCGGAGGAATTGGTGAGGGGTGCTGCTATCCCTGATTCAATTTAGTGCGCACTTAGAAGATCAATAAAGACTTGTTTCATAGTAAATAAATAATAGTGACCCAATGGGGATCTAAGCTGCATCAAGCTCTGAATGTACTGGGGAACCTCAAGCAAGGTTACCCATCGTCAAAGAGCAAGTGAAGATTCCACAATTTATGAATGTGCCTGGGAACTTGCAGAATTGGCAGAGAGCCATCATAATTAGACCATTCCTTTTCAGTGGGTTGTGTCAAACTTCTGATAGTATTTGGGCCAGCTGCATGAATTTTGATTTGATTTATTATTATTACATGTTAAAGTTCTAAGTGCCGAATTTGTGTAAAAAAATCAGTAAATCCTGGTGTTTTCTCAGTGAGAATTTCAAAATGAATCTTCCACACTGTGCACCATGTGCAAAATCAGAGAGCAGGGTCTATTAAAACATTGAGTCATGGAGGTTTACAGCAAGGTTTAAATCAAACTGGAGTGAAACACTCCTAACATGTGACACCACATGTGCTAATATGCTACCAAATAAACCCGTTGGACTTTAACATGGTGTTGTGAAACTTCTTAATGTGCTTTCCCCAGTCCAACACTGGCATCCCCACATCATGAAACACTCCTGGCCGGGGGGGACGCTAGCGGGCCCAGAGACTTCAGTTCAGGCCTGCTAATCACACGGTAATTCAAATTTACATACATTGTACTGTGGGGATTCTATGATTCTACATTATACAGCTCTGTGCTGATTTCTGGTGCAGAGCTGATGGTGCCGGAAATTTGGCACCTGGAAATTTGTAGAGGCTGTGATGCCCAGGGTGAGCCTGCTAAATGGCTGCCGCTTGAGTCTTCTGGCCCACTGCACTGCAAAAGCAGCACAGTAGGCTGGGAGAATCACCTCCATCATTTCTTGTGCCCTATGCAGACAAAACATAATGTTCATAGAGAATACAGGGGGAGAGGAAAGGAGAGAGTGCAGAATATAGTCTTACAGTCATAGTTAGAGTGTAGAGAAAGATCAATTTAATATAAGGTAGGTCCATTCAAAAGTCTGATGGCAGCAGGAAAGAAGCTGTTCTTGAATCAGTGGCATGTGTTCCTGTCTTTTCCTGATGGAAGAAGGTGGATGACTATATGTCCAGGTCCTTGATTATGCTGGCTGCCTCTCTGAGGCAGCGGGAAGTGTAGATGGAGTCAATGGATGGAAGATTGGTTTGCATGATGGTCTGGGCTACATTCACAACCCTTTGTTGTTTCTTGTGTTCTTGGTCAGAACAGGAGCCATACCAAACTGTGATACGTCCAGAAAAGATGCTTTCTATGGTGCATCTGTAAAAATTAGTGATAGTTGTTGCAGACATGCTGAATTTCCTTAGCCTGCTGAGAAAGTAGAGGTGCTGGTGAGCTTTTTAACTATAGCATCTGCACAAAGGGACCAGGACAGGTTGTTGGTGATCTGGACACCTAGAAACTTCAAGCTTTTGACCATTTCCACTTCATCCCCATTGATGTAGACAGGAGCATGTCTTCCACTGCACTTCTTGAGGTCGATGACTATCTCCTTCATTTTCCTGACATTGAGGGACAGATTATTGTCATCGTGCCATTTCACCAGATTCTCTATCTCTTTCGTGTGCTCCATTTTGTCATTGTTTGAGATGCGACCCACTAGAGAAGAGAGTGGTGGAGAAGAGGGACGTTTTCCTCCAAGACGGACAACGAACCAGGGATCACGTTGGCAATGAAGCCTGGGACGTGGTGGAAACAGCAATCCGTGCTATGCAGTAACAGGAAGGACTAGCTGTTAGTGTCGGAAGAAACAAAATGTCCTCAATCGGGCAGCAAGGGTGAGTATTCTGCCATCAGTCCCGTCTTACCAGTGCCGGATTTAGACTTGGTGAGGCCCTAAGCTATATAAAGCTTGGACACCCCTTGTTAAAAAGTTACACTGAAAGGTGTACCAAAGGTGCATACTAAAACAGGACCTTGGGTCGCCCCAAAAGAGTTGAAAACATAATTATGCCTTTTAATTATTTAATAGTAAGGTATTTAAAGTGAAAGATACAAATTATTTTCAAATGAATGCATTTACTGATTACATATTTATCATTTAGCTGGCTTGATCTCTCTCGTAGACTATAATATAGTATACCCTGGAAACAATACTTAAATGTAATTTTTAAAATAATTTTAAGACACATTAATATATATATACAAAATGCTGACAAAGTAAGTAATCAGGATCACTTTTATTAATGTAAGTAGTAATGAAATCGTTTGCAAAAATCAGAAAACTGATATCAGATACAACTTAAAACATTTTCTTCCTTGATTTTTCAAAAGCAAGATCATGAATTATGTCCTCAAATGATATGCTACACAGCTTATCGCTTTCTACACACATGATGCTAAGTGCAGTTTGTCTTGAGACATGATTGCTCCGAGTTCGTTTTTGATTCTCTTTAGCTGTGAAAATGACTGTTCTCCTGAACAATTTGTTACCATCAGACATAAAAATAGTTGTAATATTGCTTCCACATTAGGGAAAACTAAATGAATCTTGTCTTAGAAGATGATTTGATACAGATCATTATGGCAAATTTGTTCTTTTCCTGGATAATTCTGCTTGACATAAGCATGAAAGTGCTTCAGTTCCCCTGTAAGGTTAATATCAACATCGTTTGGATGCTTTTTCATCAAAGTTTCTACTACTTCACACAGCTGTGCCTCTGAAGCTTCTAAATCAACTAAAAATGAAAATCAGTTTGCAGCATAATTGTAGACTGTTGCTCTTCTTTTCAAGCTTGCTTCAAGGACATCAATTATAGGAATGAAGGATTTCACTTGAAATTTGTGTCTTGGAGAAAGCTCTTCATCAGCATCAGGTGCAGTTCCATCGTAAGCTTGTTTTTTTTCTCACCCTCCTCCTTTTCTCTGCACACTTGTAATCTACATCAGACAGTTTGGATTTAGCTTCTTGTTCAATATCATCAAAGTTTTCTCGAATATTTTTCACAAAATAGGAAAGTGTTGAGTACAGATTCACACATGCGGTAGGTGCAATCTGTGGATCCTGGAGAGCCTTACTGGTTTTGTGAAACTCCTTCAACAAACAAATCCACAAGTGTAGCATAAAAACAAACTCCAGTTCCTCCATTTTTTCCAGAAGAGTACCAGCTTATCTTCTTGTATCACCCTTTTCATTCTCATTAGTATGGAGATGACTTAGAGCATCGGTGATTGACTTGTAACTCTTATTTACGGCAGGCACAGCTTTGGCATGTGCTTTCTACCTAGTGTCAGACCGATAATTAACATTCTTTGGCACTCTGGAGTCTGCATTCAAGAATGATAATAACACAGCCCAGCTCTATGTAGAAGATGAAAAGAAAATTTATATTTCTTGCGCAACAGCAGAATAGTTTACTGCATCTAAACAGCAATCTACTGCAGCACAGCCAACAAGATTTAGTGAATATCCGGCACAGGGAATATACGTAGCGTGCTTGTTTTTCTCTAGAATTTTTTGCTGCATTCCTTTGTATTTACTAGCCATATTTGCTGCATTATCATGACTATCCTCGGCACTTACTGAAATCAACTATGCAGTCTTTACTTAGCCCATCACCGTATCTGCCATACTTTCACCACTGTGATTTTCCAACTCTAGGAAAGTTAGAAAGCGTTCAACAGGTAAACCATCATCAGATGATACATATCTTACTATAACATTTCATAAGAACATAAGAACATAAGAAATAGGAGCAGGAGTAGGCCATCTGGCCCTTCGAGCCTGCCCCGCCATTCAATAAGATCATGGCTGATCTGTCGTGGCTCAGTTCCACTTTCCCGCCCTCTCCCCATAACCCTTAATCCCCTCTCTTATCAAAAACCCATCAACCCGCTTCTTAAAAATATTTAGCGAGGCAGCCTCCACCACTTCAACGGGCAGAGAATTCCAGAGATTCACCACCCTTTGAGTGAAGAAGTTCCTCCTCAACTCCGTTCTGAACCGCCCCCCCTTTATCTTGAGGCTGTGCCCCCTAGTCCTACTGTCTTTTTTGAGCGGGAAGAGTCTTTCCACCTCTATCCTATCCATCCCATTCATCATCTTATACGTCTCAATGAGATCTCCCCTCATTCTTCTAAACTCTAACGAGTACAAGCCTAGTTTATTCAGCCTCTCCTCAGAGCTCAACCCCCTCAACTCCGGTATCAGCCTAGTAAACCTCCTCTGCACTCCCTCCAGGGCCAAAATATCCTTGCGCTGATCCGCGTGGGAAAGATCTGGTGTAGAGTCCACAAACAAACTGAAGTAGCCTGCTTTTCTCAAATCATCCAAAACTGATTCTCTTACTGAATTACCCATAAGCTGAATAAGTTCATCACATATTGTCTTAGACAAATATGAAGGAGACCCAGATCTTCTGTTTCTATATTGTTTTGTGGTTGGATCAAGCTGAGCAACTAATTCTAACAGGCCAAGGTTGTTGCCATTATTTGGTGATCCAAAAGTTTCATTGTCTCCCCTAAAAGCTAGCCCACATTTTGCTAATGCGCATATCACTGCAACAACATGCTCAAGCACATGTCACCACTACTGTTGTTCAGTTTTTATTTGTTCTATTAGTTCTGGAGTCTCAGGTTGAACACGCTTTCTTGACAAGTATGGCAGCAAAGCTGTTCTATACTCTTCAGAGTTTTCATAAAATTTAATTGCAATGGGATTTCGCCAGCCAGAAAACCCACCAGAAGCTAGTACTGCAGTTGATGTTGAAAAGAGCTTGCAGACAAAGCGGTAAACACGGCCAAGTTGTTGGAAGGTACACTAGCCATTCCCAATGGTATATTTCACCATTAATTTTTCTGGATTGAAAAAGACCTTTTGAACAATATCTATCTTGATTTTTGAATGACTGCTTTGAGTTTTCAAATGGGCCGTTCCAGTGTTGACACTCTGAAGGACTCTAAAGGACCCAGCCTAAGAGTTCATCCTTGGCTAAGACACCCCATTGACCTACATCATTGAGTTTTGTGAATTTTGTTGTTTCAACTGTGGATGTGGGCTCTACAACGCTCACATTTGCATCACTTCCAGTGTTTTCCTCAGCTGAGATTCCAGACTCTGTTGTATCAGTAACAGAGGCACTAGGGGCTGTGTTTGTTTTGGACTTTGCTGATCACCTTGGGTTTGTAGATCCTTATCTGTTTTTGGATTAAACTTTTGGTAATTTTGAGTTGCTCTTCAAGCTGGTGCTTTCTTTTTCTTTTCTGGTATCCACTCTTAAATGTTCTCTTCATTGCAAACCTTCTGAAATTTTGTGAAGCCCTAAGCTGTAGCTTGTTTAGCTTATGCCTAAATCCGGCACTGCGTCTTACGCACCTGGAGTGTCGATCCACTCCCTAACACCCTGCGACCTTCTAGCACCCTGCTCCCTAGAGCCTGCCTCCAATGCCTCTGCCATCCCCCCCCATCACAACCCCTGCCTGCTAAGGCACAGTCCCGGCATTCGCCACTCGATTGCCCCATCTGCGACACCTTGTGCCCTTTCAGTCATCAGGCTTTCAGCCCCCCTTCTGTCCCCACAGGAGAAGGTGGCCCATTACTGCTGAGATCGGGAGAAAGCAGGAGGTGGGGTCCCTGAGCTGCAAATTCTCACTCCCTTTTAGGAGAGAGCTCTTGATCTGGCAAGGGTTGAAGGAGGAGGCCAGGACTGTAAGCCATAGCCAGGTCAGAGTGCGACATGGAATTTGAATATCTGCCAATCTTTCATTCATACGACACACCTTAAGTAAGTGGTTTGCTGCCCAGATACTTGTCACTCCCTTCCATTGAACCTTGTGACCTTTTTTCAGGATATGATCTGATGTACCCAGTTGTTCCCACTGAGACATCCCATGACAGTTTGGAGCTCCAGGAATCCTCCAAGCCCAGCACCAGCCAATCAATACAAGCTTCCACTACACAATTCACCAGCACAGATACTCTCACCACAGTGGGATGAGTTAGTGCTGGGGTTTCTGGGTCACTCTCTGGTGTGCACGACACAGCCGTTGATGTACATTGGGTGGAGGCAGGAATCAGACATGTATCAGATACGTGGGGTCTGCTGGAGGTTTGAATTCAGCTGACCCCAAGCCAGAATCCAGGCCTCTGCGTTTTGTTCTCCTTAAGCTGCTGGAGATGCAGCAGCAGAGCTGCAGCTGTCAGCAATATCGCAGCATCTACGAAGCTATTAGGAGGAAGCCCCACAGACTGCAAGTACAGGAATATGGCCGGCATTGTGATGTACCCAGACCAACACAGCAAGGATGGTATCTGCAGTGGAAAGCCTGGATCCAGAAATGATCACCTTGGGTGGCAAAGTCCAAGGCATGGCTGAGTCACAGTGTGTTATGGCTGCAGGGCTTGGGAAGCATTCTTGTGACACGGTGAGTCATGGCTGCAGGCTTCAAGAGCATGGCCCACTCTCAGGACCCTCTAGGGGACACCTGCCGAGGACATCACAGGCCACAGATGAACACAGCTGACCATCTCCACCTCTCATGTACATCCTGGGGGAACACCTTAACGTAACAGTAGGCCCCAAAAGATTAAGAAGTTGTAGGGTCATCAAAAGGACATGGTGAAGAACTGCACGAGTTAAGTTTAGGAAAATAGGCATTGTTTAGAATCACACACTTTTTATTACAGTGTTCAATATCACCACTAAATATTATTGCACCCCACAGCTATGATTAATCTGCCTGTGATTTACCTCCCACAGGGGCAACCACATCCAGACGGGCTTAGGGTGTTATTCTGCATGGGAGAGGCCCTCTAACCCACCAATTATGTAATCCCCATTTCCCAACATCTGTGTCAGACCCCTGACTGGAATGGGACTCTAAGCACTCATCCCAAGCAGTCTCAGCAATGGGTCCCTGTAGGCTCACTGTGGCATGGCATCTCCAGCACCCACCAGAATCTGGTTGAATCTCTGACCCTCCCTTAGATGTGGGCCCGAGCATCAGTGTGGGGCCATAGAACAGGTAGGAGTCAACCTATGTGGTACTGGGACTGTATCACAGCTTGCCTCACAGCGAGTCGCCATCACCCTCCTTCCTGCCTGGATGTGTAACTCGCTAATATGGCCAATCCAGGCCCCTCACCCTGTGTGCTGGTCAATGGGATCCGTGGCAGGGAGTTTAGACAAGGATTGGTGGGAGAGGTTGCAAGCTCCAAGGGGTGAGGGTAGGAGGCGGTGGATCGCACACCCCTTAATTTTGTGGCGAAAAGGGCCTTCTTCACCATTCCTACCAGCCCCTTGCTGCTGCATGTCCTCCATCTTCCTGCTTCTCCTTGGCCTTTTCCTTCTCAATATTCTCATGGGCCTCTTACTCTTTAGGTGCATCCACCTGGTTGGCCCCCTCCTCTTCCAGGAAGTCTCCCTGCTGTTGTGTCAGGTTGTGGAGCAAGCAGTAGACCATGATGATGCAGGAGAACCTCAGAGACTGTACTGAGGGGCCCACCACAGCAGTTCAGACAACGGAACCTGCTGGACAATGCACCAGGTGGCCGTGTGGGCCCCATTATAATGTATCTCCTTATTGGTCTCAGGCCTCTGCACTTCAGAGGTAGATCTTGTCCCCCACGAGCCATCCTGGCAGCCTGGGCTGGTGTTTAAAGCTCTGCAAATGAAGCTACTGTGCACATTCCCTGAATGATGTGCATGACATTCATATAAAAGCAAAATACTGCAGATGTTGGAATCTGAAACAAAAACAGAAAATGTTGGAAAATCTCAGCAGACCTGACGGCATCTATGGATAAAAAATAGTCATGATATGGAGATGCCTGCGTTGGACAGGGGTGAACACAGTAAGAAGTCTCTCAACACTAGGCTAAAGCCCAAAAAGTTTATTTGATAGCAAAAGCCACTAGCTTTTGGAGCGTTGCTCCTTCATCAGGTAAGTTTACCTGAGAAAGGTGCAGTGCACTGAAAGCTAGTGGCTTTTGCTACCAAATAAACCGGTTGGGCTTTAACCTGGTATTGTGAGACTTTTTATGATAAAAAGTAGACCAATGTTTTGAGTCTGGAAACACTTTCATCAGAGCTGAAGACAAGGAAAATCATAGAAATCCCACAGTGCAGAAGGAGGACATTCAGCCCATCAAGACCACACAGACAACAATCCCACCCAGGCCCAATCCCCATCTTCTGTAACACATTTATCCTGCTAATCCCCCTGACACTAAGGGACAATTTACCATGGTCAATCAACCTGACCCGCATATCTTTGGACTGTGGGAGGAAACTGGAGCACCTGAAGGATACCCATGCAGACACGGGGAGAATATGCAAACTCACATAGGCAATCACATAAGACCGAAAATAGAACCTGGATCCCTGGAACTGTGAGGCAGCGGTCCTAACTACTGTGCCAAGTTTTCAAATTTTCGATTTTCAAGTTTGCAGATGACACCACTATCATGGGTCGGATCTCAAACAAGACAGAGTACGTGTATGAGGTAGAGAATCTGGTGGACTAGTGTAGCAGCAGTAATCTCCCCTTCAATGTCAACAAAATAAAGGAAATTGTCATCGACTTCAGGAAGTGTAAAGGAGAATGTGCCCGTCTACATAAATAGGGATGAAGTAGAAAGGGTTGAGAACTTCATGTTTTTAGGTGTCCAGATCACCGACAGCCTATCCTGGTTCCCCCTTTGCCAACACCATAGTTAAGAAAGCCCACCAACGTCTCTACTTGCTTGGAAGATGAGGAAATTTGGCATGTCAGCCACAACTCTCACCAGCTTTTACAGATGCACCACAGAAAGCATTCTTTCTAGTGTATCACAGTTTGGTATGGCTCCAGCTCTGCCCAAGACCGCAAGGAACTACAAAAGATCATGAATGTAGCCCAGTCCATCAAGCAAACCAGTCTCCCATCCATTGACTCTGTCTACACTTCCTGCTGTCTCAGCAAAGCAGCCATCATAATTAAGGACCTCACACATCCCAGACATTCTCTCTTCCATCTTCTTCCTTTGGGAAAAAGATACTAAAGTCTGAGGTCACGTACCAACCGACTCAAGAACAGCTTTTTCACTGCTGGTGTCAGACTTTTGAATGGAGTTACTTTGCGTTGAGTTGATGTTTCTCTACACCCTAGCTATAACTGTAACATTACATTCTGCACTCTGTTGTTTCCTTCTCTATGAACATAGAACATAGAAAAAACTACAGCAAAACAGGCCCTTCAGTCCACAAGTTGCACCAATCATATTCCTACCTACTCGGCTTACCTATAACCCTCAATCCTATTAAGTCCCACGTACTCATCCAGAAGTCTCTTAAAAGACCCTATCGAATTTGCAGTGGTTGAGACCCCGCCACTGTGCCCCAGAGGTTGTTGCTCGGTGATACTCCTTGATCGCTTTCATCACTACTGCACCTGAAACTCACATATTTGAATGAACGGTATGTTTTGTCTGCGTAGCATGCAAGAAACAATACTTTTCACTATGTTAATACCTGTAACAATAATAAATCAAATCAAATCAAACTGTAAGTCAAACAAGATTTATACTGAACAGCACCTCATCTTCCGATTGGGCACTTTGTAGCCTTCTGGACCAAATGTTGAGTTCAACAACTTCAACTGGGCAGCACGGTGGCACAGTGGTTAGCACTGCTGCCTCACAGCACCAGGGACCCTCACAGCGTGCAACACAAGCCCCAAGCCAACACCGATTGCTGACCATTGGAACCTCAGGCCAGCATGACCACCCCTCAGTCTGGCACGACCACACCCGCCCCCCTCTGTAATCACTGTACAAGCTCCCCACCCCACCCTACATCATGGCTGTGGTTGAGATCTCCCCACTGTGCCCCAGAGGTTGTTGTTTGGTGATACTCCTTGATCGCCTTCATCAGTACTGCACCTGAAACTCACTTACTCAGAGCAGCTGTAATTCTCACCAGTGTGATGTGTGACCGATGAGATAGCTAGCGTAACTAAGGGAGGAATGATTACGTGCCACACTTGCTAATTATATTGAAGTACATTCAAATGCATGCAAGTTGATGTTCATGCCTGGAGAAAGTGACTGGTAAGATGGAAACCCACTTGACACTAGGCGCGTTTCTGAAATATTGCTTCATACACAATCTTATGACCTCACCTCGCTGAATGGCAGGCAGGATGAGGCCATAAGATCAATCCCACTGCCTACTGCCGGCTGTCATGCAACGTTGAAATGAACAACAGCTAAATAGCACCTTTAACGTAAAAAGGTGCTTCATTGGAGTTTTATCAGACAAAGCTTGTCAGTGGAGATGTTCAGACAGATAAGCAAAAGCTTCCCAAAGGGGGAAATTTAAGAAGAGACATAGCAAGAGAATTTGGAACATACATAGCTCAAGGCATAGCCACTAAAAGAGGGGCAAAGGAAATAGGGGATATGCCAGAGACCAGAATGGGAGAAAAATAATGTTCTCTGAGGGTAGCAGACCTGGACAAGATTACAGGAATGGAAAGACCATGGAGGATTTCAAAGGCAAGGATGAAAATTTTAAATTTGGAACATTTCTGGAATCGAACCAATGTAGAAAAGTGACCCAAAGGAGACATCTGTCCAGTGGATATGGTCATCCTCACTTGTCTCACTATTACTCCCACCCCACTACCCTCACAACCTATTAAACACAGTCCCCACATTTGCTAGAACGATCCTGACCTGCCCCAGCAAAGAACTTATTATCCCAATTTTTCTGTAGTTCCTCATTTTGCCTGATTGCAGGCCCACCAGTGGTTAGCCTCACCCCACTGGCCCAGCCCCCATTGTGGAGGCAGGCTCTGACTTTCAATCCGTTGAGAGGTCCACCACCACCATGAACATAGATGTAGTCATCATGGTATATTAGTGCAGTTTTAGATGAGTTGAAGTTTACAGAGACTGAAAGATGGCAGATTGGTGAGGGGAACATTGGAATAGTTGTGCTTCAGAGTTGAGGCGGGGTAGATAAGATGAATCTGAGTACCCTTGCTGACAGAAGTGATATGGAGTCAGTAGCTCAGCACACGGTCAAATAAAACATCAAGGATTGGAGTTTCCAGGGGTGAGGGTTGGTGGACGGGAGCATGTACTTACTCATTTTTAAAAAAGGATACCTCACAGCAAAGCAATCTGCCCCTCAATGCAAGCTATCCCATGATGAAATGAGCAATGAATGGATCCTCAAGTATCCAGACTCAGGTGATTCTTGCATTTTTGGCTAGGGAGGGATCGAGCACCCTATGGTGGGGAGGGTTAAGAGGGTGGATCTGGCCTTTGGAGGCCAGGTGGGAAGGCACAAAGTGGGGCGTATTATCTATAGAGACGTGTCCCGGTGCACACAGTGCATCCCCCAAAAGACATACTCATTTTTCCCCTTTCTGCTTTTACACCTAGACAGTGAAATAAACAAACTCCCCGCTCTTGCTCACCTGCCAATGCCAACCCTATTATGGCTTGCACAGCATAATATGCAAGCCAGTTGGCTTGTTAACAAGCTCAGTTACCCATCTTTTTAATGGTGGATGGGCTGCTCATTGCAGTACCCAGCCAGCTGCAATATTATGGGAAACTGACGTAATTATGCCAAGTTTTACAAATGCACAGCAGCAAATGTATAGAATCCTTACAGTGTAGATGGAGGCTGTTTGACCCATCAAACTTGCACCAACAATAACCCCACTCAGGCTTTATCCCCACCTACCTGTTAATCCCCTGACACTAAGGGGCAATTTAGCATGGCAATCAACCTGACCCACACATCTTTTGGACTTTGGGAGAAAGCTGGGGCACTCAAAGGATACCACACAGACATGGGGAGAACATGCAAACTCCACACAGACAATGACCCAAGGCTGGAATTGAACCCATGTCCCTAGCACTGTTAGGCAGCAGTGCTAACCACTGTGCTACCATTAGCACCATAAGAAAGATGTGGAAGCATTGGAAAGGGTGCAGAGGAGGTTTACCAGGATGTTGCCTGATATGGTGGAAAGGTCTTATGAGGTCTTATGAGGTTATTTTCGTTAGAAGAAGGTTAAGAGGTGACCTAATTGAGGTATACAGGGTGATCAGAGGGTTAGATAGGGTGGACAGTGAGATCCTTTTTCCTCGGATGGTGATGGCTAACACAAGGGGACATAGCTTTAAATTAAGGGGTGGTAATTATAGGACGGATGTCAGAGGTAGGTTCTTTACTCAGAGGGCAGTAAGGGCGTGGAATGCCCTGCTTGCAGCAGTTGTGGACTCGCCAACTTTAAGGGCGTTCAAATGGTCAGTGGATAGGCATATGGATAACATTGGAATAGTTTAGGTTAGAGGGTCATTAGATTGGTTCCACTGGTCGGTGCAACATCGAGGGCCGAAGGGCCTGTACTGCACTGTAATGTTCTATGTTCTACCATGCCTCCTTAGGTAATATTCCAACCTAATTTATAACTGCCTGATAGATAGATACAGCTCAGACATTGGTGAGGGAGAGAGAAAGAATCGGTGCAGAGGGAACAGAGTTTGTGGCCAACACTCAAAGGTCCTTCCAGAATTTAATTGAGGGAAAGTTCTGCTCATCCAATACTAGATGTCAGTCAGTTTCTTAGACAAAGCTGATTCATACATTGGCAACACACATTGGCTTAGATTAGACGAATTGAAGTATTAATATATTACTTGTCTCCAATGCAAACTTGTGATTTGAAAGGTAATTACTTTCTTAGAAATGTTTTTGCATCTAAAAGTTTACTGAAGATATAAGGATACCCTAACATATGCTTTCTTTTCACCAATCATCTTTTTCTGAGGTAAAAATTATATTTTTAAAATTTAGACTAATTTAAGCCACATTGTTATAAAAATTAATGCGATATATCCACAATTATGAAGTCACATTCCTGTATGCCAGCATATGATTGAATTTAAGATCTATTTGTGTTTAAATATATAAGCTACTTATATATTGAAATGACTGAAAAACATTTTACGGAAATAGCAAATGTGCAGTGTTGGAGTGCATTATACACAGTTGAAATGTGAATATCCTATTTACAATAATAAAAACAGAGTGGTCCATATTTTCAGAATAATAGCTTAATGGCAGTTGCCATTTTTTTATGCACAGGTAGTATAGCAACTTCACATTAGAAGAAAATGTGGCATTAAATATGGATATTTTAAATATGGATATTTGATGGTTGCTGTCCAAGTTAGTACACTCAACCACTAGCTTCACAAAAATGCTTATTGTTGTCTGGTTTGATATTTGAAATATATTGATTATTGTGAAGTTGCTACATTTTCACAGTATACATGAATTAAACTCACCACAGAATGTCTAGTCTTGTCCATTCCAAGTCAAGTAACCTTTTAATGATGTGATAATTGTTAATTACTACCATTCAATCTCTGGCACTGAACATTAACCACAACAAATGTGCAGTCTCATTCCTTCAGCTTTTGATTGTTGTTAACAATTACAAAAATGTTAGTATGAATGTCAGGAAGAAAAGGAAGGTGTACAAGAGGTTCAGGGAATTAGGAGATGTTAAAGATCTTGAGGAGTATAAGGACTGTAGGAGGGAACTTAAAAGGGAAATTAGGAGAGCCAGAAGGGGTCATGAGAAGACCTTGGCGAGTAAGATTAAGGAGAATCCCAAGGCCTTCTATAAATATGTGAAAGGTAAAAGGATAAGAAGAGAAGGGATAGGACCGATAAAAGGTGAGGGGGGAAAGGTTTGTGTGGAACCAGAAGAAATGGCGGAGGTGCTTAACGAGTACTTCGCCTCAGTATTCACGGTGGAAGCCGATCTGGGAGATTTTGTTATGGATTTGCAGCAGATGGAAAGGATTGAGTACGTGAATATTAAGGAGGAGGATGTGTTGGAACTTTTGAATTCTATCAAGGTAGATAAGTCGCCGGGACCAGATGGGATGTACCCCAGGATACTGTGGGAGGCGAGGGAAGAGATTGCAGAGCCCCTGGCGATGATCTTTGCGTCGTCAATGGAGACGGGAGAGGTTCCAGAGGATTGGAGGATTGCGGATGTAGTTCCTATTTTTAAGAAAGGGAACAGAGATAGCCCGGGAAATTACCGACCGGTGAGTCTGACCTCAGTGGTTGGTAAGCTGATGGAGAGGCTTCTGAGGGACAAGATTTACGAACATTTGGAGAGGTTTGACATGATCAGGAATAGTCAGCATGGATTTGTCAAGGGCAGGTCGTGCCTTACAAGCCTAGTTGAGTTCTTCGATAATGTGACTGAACACATTGACGAAGGAAGTGCCGTGGACGTAGTGTACATGGACTTCAGCAAGGCGTTTGATAAGGTCCCCCATGCAAGACTTCTTGAGAAGGTGAGAGGGCATGGGATCCAAGGGCCTTTGGCCTTGTGGATCCAGAACTGGCTTGCCTGCAGAAGGCAGAGAGTGGTTGTGGATGGGGCTTTTTCTGAATGGAGGTCAGTCACCAGCGGAGTGCCTCAAGGATCTGTTCTGGGACCCTTGTTGTTTGTCATTTTCATAAATGACCTGGATGAGGAAGTGGAGGGATGGGTAAGTAAGTTCGCTGATGACACGAAGGTCGGTGGTGTTGTGGATGATCTGGAAGGATGGCAAAAGTTGCAGCAGGACATAGATAGGATGCAGGACTGGGCGGAGAAGTGGCAGATGGACTTCAACGCGGATAAATGTGTTGTCGTCCATTTTGGCAGAACCAACGGGATGAACGAGTACACTATTAAGGGCAGAAGTCTGAGTAGTGTTGAGGAGCAGAAGGATCTTGGGGTCCGGGTCCACAGGACTCTTAAATCGGCCTCGCAGGTGGAGGAGGTGGTCAAGAAGGCGTATGGTGTACTGGCCTTCATTAATCGAGGGATTGAGTTTAGGAGTCGGGAGGTAATGCTGGAACTTTATAAGACCCTTGTCAGGCCTCATTTGGAGTATTGTGCGCAGTTCTGGTCGCCTCACTATAGGAAAGATGTAGAAGCTATTGAAAGGGTGCAGAGGAGATTTACAAGGATGTTGCCTGGACTGGGAGGCATGCCTTATGAAGTTAGGTTGAGGGAGCTGGGACTCTTTTCCCTGGAGAGACGAAGGTTGAGAGGCGACCTGATAGAAGTTTACAAAATGTTGAGAGGAATAGATAGGGTGGACTCTCAGAGGCTATTTCCCCGGTTTGAAATGGTCGCTACGAGAGGACACAGATTTAAGGTGCGGGGAGGGAGGTTCAGAAGTGATGTTAGGGGTAAGTTTTTCACTCAGAGGGTGGTGAGTGAATGGAATCGGCTGCCGTCAGTGGTGGTGGAGGCGAACTCGCTGGGGTCTTTTAAAAGACTTCTGGATGAGTATATGGGGTTTAATGAGATTGAGGGTTATAGATAGGTCTGTAGGTTGGTAGGTGATGTGGTCGGCGCAACTTGTGGGCCGAAGGGCCTGTTTGTGCTGTAGTGTTCTATGTTCTATGTTCTATGTTTGCAGATTACTTTTCTTTTCCCTTTTTTGACACTTCTTTACTCAATCTTTCCCTTTTTCATCTTCTGCCTCTTACTTGATATTGAAATTACCCTTTTTAATTTGCAGTTCCTCCTCTATTGTTATGCTAGACTGTGGTAAATCTTGACTTGGGTGTTTATCATTCTCCGTGTTTAGAACTTCAAGACTGCCTCTGTTCATATATTTCTCCAACTTCAATATTCAGTCTCTGATATGCAGGCACACATTAACAATTTAGACAATTTAAAATATTCTTGTTACAACATTATCAGTACATACTTTCATAATATTGCCATGTAAAAATGTTTAAAACCTTGCAAGAGTTGCAACATATGCTATTAGATGCCCTGTTTGCAATAAAATTTAATTTAAGAGTCTGACTGCGTCTGTTTTTAATTGTGACAGTAATGTTTAACAGTTAACGTCAGGCAGGATCATCACCTGGTACTGCCAGTATTTAACTTGACTATGTAAAAATTTATTTATTATACAGAGAAATATGAAGGATGTCACATTTGTTCCATCACTTCAGTTTTTTTCAGAACTCAACTTACATTTTGATGACACTACTTGATTGATGTATTCTTCACTTTATTTGAAGTGTAAATGTTAACTTGTGTTAACTTGTGAAATCTTCAGCTTTTGCTTTAAAATATTCAGCCATTGAAAATTTCAGATTAATTTTGCAGATGTTATTAATAACATAAGAACATAAGAAATAGGAGCAGGAGTAGGCCATCTAGCCCTTCGAGCCTGCCCCGCCATTCAATAAGATCATGGCTGATCTGTCATGGCTCAGTTCCACATTCCCGCCCTCTCCCCATAACCTTTAATCCCCTCTCTTATCAAAAACCCATCAACCCGCGTCTTAAAAATATTTAGCGAGGTAGCCTCCACCACTTCAACGGGCAGAGAATTCCAGAGATTCACCACCCTTTGAGTGAAGAAGTTCCTCCTCAACTCCGTTCTAAACCGCCCCCCCTTTATCTTGAGGCTGTGCCCCCTAGTCCTGCTATCCTTTCTGAGCGGGAAGAATCTCTCCACCTCTATCCTATCCATCCCATTCATCATCTTATATGTCTCAATGAGATCTCCCCTCATTCTTCTAAACTCTAACGAGTACAAGCCTAGTTTATTCAGCCTGTCCTCATAGCTCAACCCCCTCAACTCCGGTACCAGCCTAGTAAACCTCCTCTGCACTCCCTCCAAGGCCAAAATATCCTTGCGTAAGTACGGCACCCAAAACTGCACACAGTACTCCAGCTGCGGCCTCACCAATGCCCTATACAGCCGCAGCAAGACCTCCCTACTTTTATATTCAATCCCCCTCACTATGAAGGCCAGCATCCCATTCGCCTTCCTGACCACCTGCTGCACATGCAAGCTGGGTTTTTGCGACTCATGCACAAGGACCCCGAGGTCCCTCTGCACCGTCGCTTGCTGCAGTTTTTCGCCACGTAAGTAATAGTCCTTCCTACCATTATTCCTACCACAGTGGACCACCTCGCACTTGCCAACATTAAATTCCATTTGCCATTTCCTGGCCCATTCGCCCAGCCTATCTAGATCCTTCTGTAGACTCTCCACACCCTCCGCACAATTTGCCGTTTCACCAATCTTGGTGTCATCAGCAAATTTCGACATCCTACACTCGGTTCCCTCCTCCAGATCATCTATATAAATGGTAAATAGCTGAGGCCCCAGCACCGACCCCTGGGGCACTCCACTAGTCACCATCCGCCAATCCGAATAGCACCCATTGACCCCGACTCTCTGCCTCCTATTTGACAACCAATCCTCTATCCACGCTAACACCCTACCCCCAACTCCATGTCCCCTGACCTTCTGCAATAACCTCTTGTGAGGTACCTTGTCAAACGCCTTCTGAAAATCAAGAAAGACCACATCCACCGGCTCTCCTCTATCCACCACCCTAGACACATCCTCATAGAACTCCAGTAAATTTGTCAGACACGACTTCCCTTTAATGAAACCGTGCTGCGTCTGCTCTATCAAGCAATTCCTCTCAAGGTGCCTCGCTATTTCCTCCTTGATGACGGATTCTAACATTTTACCTACAACAGACGTTAAACTAACCGGCGTATAATTCCCTGCCTTTTGCCTGGCACCCTTCTTAAACAACGGCGTAACATTAGCCGTTTTCCAATCTTCCGGCACTTCCCCGGAATCCAGCAACGTCTGGAAAATAACCACCAAGGCATCCACTATCACCTCCGCCATTTCTTTCAGAACCCTCGGATACATTCCATCCGGTCCTGGGGACTTGTCCACAATCAGCCCCTCCAGTCTGTCGAGCACCGCCTCTCTCGTAACAGTAATGTCATTAAGACCCTCCAGTCCTACCACCTTTCCATCTCTAACACCCGGCAAATTATTCACGTCCTCCTCCGTGAAGACAGAAACAAAAAAGTTATTCAGGACCTCAGCCATAACCCCATCCCCTACCACTAAGTCCCCCTTCTCATCCTCTAAGGGTCCAACGTTCACCCTAGCCAGCCTCTTCCTTTTTATATATTTATAAAAACTCTTGCTATCCTTTTTTATATTAAGTGCTAGCTCAGCTTCATAGTTTCTCCTGCCCTTCTTTATCAACTTCTTTGTCAATCTTTGTTGACATTTAAACCTCTCCCAATCCTCTTCTCGCCCACTACTCTTAGCTACTCTAAACGCCTCTGCTTTTAATTTAACACTTTCCTTCACCTCCTTCGTTATCCACGGCTTATTACCTCTCTTCCTACGGTCCTTTTTGACCATCGGAATAAATTTCCGCTGAGCACCAAGAAAGATCTCCTTAAAGATCCTCCACTGCTCCTCAGCAGACCTACCTTCCAACGCGCTCCCCCAGTCCACATTCGCTAATTCTTCTCTCATCCTACCGTACTCCCCTCTGTTCAAACAAAGGACATGCGTCCAGGAACCCACTTTCTCCTCCTCCATCTGCACCAGAAACTCCACCATACAGTGATCACTCTCCCCCAGAGGATCCTTCACCGCAAGGTCCCTAATTCTACCCGCCTCATTACATAACACCAGTACTGCAATGAGTTGGTGGTATTCAGCAATACACTAAGCTAGTCTATGTTTCCATATGTGACATTGTTGAATGTTATTTTGTAATAAAATATTTTTCAGTAATAGTCATTTTCCTTTTTTACTGATCAATACATTTAAAGGGGGGAAAGGGACTGTGCAGTTTCAGGAGTTTTGCAAGGATTGGTATCGTGAGAAATGCTAAATTGAAGAGTTGGTGTGGCACAGTGCCATAGTAGCTAGCACTGCTGCCTCACGACTCCAGGGTCCTGGGTTTGATTCCTAGCTTGGGTCATTGTCTGTGTGGAGTCTGCAGGTTCTCCTCGTATCTGTGTGGGTTTCCTTCCAAAATCCATTGTGGATTGGCCATGCTAAATTGCTCCTTAGTATACTGGGATGCGTAGGTTGGAGGGATTAGCAAGCTCAATATGTAGATAGGGATAGGGCCTGGGTGGGATTGTTATTGGTGCAGACTTGATGGGCCAAATGGCCTCCTTCTGCACTGTAGTGTTTCTATGAGTATCTTTAAAAATACCAAGAGTACTGAATATTGTGAAAGTGGAATGAATGGGTCTGTCAGTCAAAAGGATGGATTTGGGAATACAAATTTATCTTTCAAACTTCTCTCTCATCAAGAACCAATGAAAAATTGTGTATGACAGTAAGCAATAAATGCTGGACTTGATAGGAACACACACACCCTGAGAATTCATGAAGAATATAAAATGTATTGAGTATAAAATGTTACTCAATCAATTGAAAAAGATGGTAAGAGGGAAACCAAAGAATTATAATCCAGTTTGCTCATATCCATTGTCAGGAAACTACTTGAGTGAGCATCTTTACATCTTCAGCTCATCAGAGAGCCAGCATGGACTTAGCTGTGGCTCAGTTGCCAGTGACTCAGAGTCACTGGCAATTCAAGACTAAAAATTAAGGCTGATGTGCCATTACAACACTGAGTGAGTTATAGATGCAGTCCTTCTGATGAGGCAGTGGTCCTGTCTTGCACTCTTATATTAATATGGAAGATACCAAGACATTGCTTCAAATAGCAGGGGAGTTATCTGTTCTCCCCTGAACAATGTATGTCCTTGATCAATGTCACAAAAAGCAGATTATCTGGTCATTACAACATTGCTGCTGGTGAAAGCTTGATGTGTTTTCTGTGGAACAACAGTGACTACAGGCAGTATTTAATGCAGCAAACAGAGATCTCATCTCAGCTAGAGAGAGCCCTGCACCATGCCATTTTGGGATGGCTCACCACATTAACTACTAGTCAGGCATTTAAGTGACCAGTGGCAGACTTTCCCTAGTGATCAAAAACTAGGGTGAACCCCGCGGAGAACTGCTGGCCAATCACCATCTGCCAGTTCTCTGTTTTAGGCATGCCAGTGAAACAAGCAGTAGTTGTTGACAATGGACCCACCAGAGGCTCAAGATCAGCAAGCGGTCACACATGGGTGAAAGCTGAATGGAATGGGCATGGGCAGAAGTGTGGGGGGAGACAACGTAAAAGCTACATGCTTGACCACACAATGTTGGCCAATCTCCTCAGTGCCCCATTCAGCACAATGCACTCAGTACTCACCCATGTTGAGCCTGTAGGTTATTGAATCTTTTGCAGCACTGGATCCAGGTTCTCCAGACAAGGTCATGGCCACCTCATGGTCTGCTGCCATCTCAGTCTATCTATGCCTTCTTGGGGAGGTGGGGTGACCTCATCATCACATCCTACAGCATCAGCACATCCCTCATCACTGTTACTACTTCCACCGGGGCTTGGAGGCAGTCATCCAGGAAACTGGATGCTTGCTGGCTACCCAAACTCCTCTCCAGTTTACTATGGCTTCCTGCTGCTGCCATTGCTTAGACAAGACTTCTTCTGCGATCTGTGGAGGCCACAGAGTCACCGATCAGGAATCTCCCCTTGGAAACAGCAGGGAAATTGTCAGGTTGTAGTTGGAACTTGATGTAAAAAAACGTCTTACCTGATGGTAGAATTCCAGCAGCATGTGATGTGGCCTTTAACTAGCTCTTAATTGGCTGACCTTTCCTGCCACTGACTTAAGTTGGGAGGGAGCCATGAATGTGACAGGATCTCCACCATGTGCTTTGCTGCCCGAGTTAACTTTCAAAGGGGGAGGTACTAAATTCTCCCCTTTACCTAACTTCAGACTCAAAGGGATAAACTATATATGAGAAATAGAGGGTAACCGATGGGCTAATGTGAATAAAGAATTGAAAGTGCCATTGGTTCTCACTCTATTCAAGGATGATAGCTACTCAGGGTCTTTGGTTTCTGCAATGGTTCTTCCAGATTGATCAGGCTGATTTTTGACCAGCATATCTTTAAGAATGTGGGACAAGAAATCCCACGGGATAGATTCTTCTTCATCATTAAGACATTGTGACTCAGAACATGATTTAGTGTGAAAAAAAACTTGTCATTCTGAGCAATTGGTAGTAAATTCCTCCCAAATTGAATGTCAACACTGCTAAACTTCAAAGAGAGCACCAGAGTCTCAATGAAGCATTTTCTTTGTCCTTTGCTGGGATGTTGACCATTTGAGGATAGATAAAACAACACCTCATAGGCAGAGATGGTTTTCAACTTTCCAGGCATAATGTGCAGTTCATCAAAGTTGATTTTGCAGGAATTCTTCCTGAAAACTTGTGGAGCTGGCTTCACAAAAGGCGTGTTTGTTCTATAATCTTCCCTTTGAATCCGCAGAGGGCGGCAGAGACATTGATGATGAAATTTCACTATTGCTCCAATGTGTTGCTGATAACACAGTCCAGCTCTCACAGGAGTGTAGTGATGACAAGGGCTCTGTATACCAGGATAACTGTTGACTTTCTGGGGCAGCTGATCCAGTGTTGGATCTTCTAATCTATGGCTTTCTGACAGAGGTGGCTGACAAGTTGTGGAAAGTGTTCAACATTTTCCAGAGTCTTTCTTTGAACACACATTGGAGGTGAAATATTTGATTGAACCGATATAAGTTGTTATTGGAGTATTGTTTTTCAACATTCAAGGGCAGGCCTGCTTCTTGTATGCCGAATCTAAGAGATCGAGAGCAACTTACACATATGGTGTGGAATGGACAATGACACTGCAGTCATCCATAAACTACAGGTCATATATGGTGGTCAGATTAGCTTTGGCATGAACATGATGGTAAAAGAGTTTTCCATTTAGGTGGTATTTAGTACTCACCAGAGGGCAGTTGACCGTTGATGAGGTGAGTAGCCACTGTTAGGTCGATTTTAACTATCACACAGCCTTGCTTGTGATTTGATTTATTATTGTCACATGTATTAGTATACAGTAAAAAGTATTGTATTTTGCGCACTAAATGGACAAAGCACACTGTTCATAGAGAAGGAAAGGAGAGAGTGCTGAATGTAATATTACAGTCTTAGCTAGGATGTAGAGAAAGATAAACTTAATGTGAGGTAGGTCCATTCAAAAGCCTGACAGCAGCAGGGAAGATGCTGTTCTTGAGTCGGTTGGTATGTGTCCTCAGACTTTTGTATCTTTTTCCTGCCAGACAGACTTGAAGCTGGGCGAGTTTCAAATCTGTCTTTTGGGTGTGTTTTTAGGCAGTCCATATGCAGTCTGGCTGTAAAATTTTGAGTGAGTCTGCAGAAGCCTGTGGACCGGGCTTAACATGGCCAAAACCCTACAACTCCAATTAGAGCTTCCAACTGCGCATGCACAGGAAAAATACAAAATAATGCTGAACCCCTTATCCCCTCCCCAACCCCCACCACCAAGACTGATCATGGTCCCCTCCTCAGTGATCACAGGCAGAGTGGCAGCACCCCTCCCAGGCCCCCAGAACCAAAGACCCCAATCTCCCCTCCAGTAACACAGCCCCCCCATACACCCAGTAACACGCAGAACTCATGCAATAGTGACCTAAGTAGTGAAAAGTCCTGAGGATGCAGCACTAGCATTTCAAAGGGCTTTCAGCACATCCCCATCTGGAGCAGTGCTGTATGCACTAGGATCCAGCGGCATCCCCGGGACCCAATGTCAGTACTGAGACTCGGGTCCATGCTGCAAATCGGACATCGGATACTGTGACCAGCAACAGCCCCCCAAACCTCCACATACCCACAGACCCTCCCGACATAGAATACAACTTGGCCACCATGAAATGTCCCCCTGTGAGCTGCACGGAGCCATTCAATGCTAAGTACTTACCTCCTCATTAACCCTTAATAATGGAGCACCAGGATCTGACTTTTAAAGAGGAAGTATTTTCCAAACATAGAACATAGAACATTACAGCGCAGAACAGGCCCTTCGGCCCACGATGTTGCGCCGACCAGTTAAAAAAGCAATGACCTTCTAACCTAAACCAATCCCTTTCCATCCATAAACCTATCCACAGATCTCTTAAACACCCCCAAACTAAGCGCATCTACAACTGCAGCAGGCAGGGCATTCCAATCCCTCACCACCCTCTGGGTAAAGAACCTACCTCTGACATCCGTCCTATAACTACCACCCCTTAATTTAAAGCTATGCCCCCTCGTGCTAGCTTTCTCCATCTGAGGAAAAAGGCTATCACTGTCCATCCTATCAAAACCTCTAATCATCTAATCAAACTGATCTGGATTGGGTGAATGCGGTGGTAAAGGCAGGCATGCTGGTAAATTGGGGCACGCAACTCGCTAATTGCATTGAGATGCATGCAAAAATATTTAATTTGACGTTGTGCCCATTTTGAGCAGGTTTGTGCTGATTTTTTGACCTTGGTACAGTGGGAATTGGTGCAAAAATGGGCGCAGAGAGCACTAATTGCCTCACGCCGACTTTACCACTTTTTCGCACCTGAAAATGGTACAACGCAATGGTAACATTCAGGCATATGTCCAGGGTGGGGTCCTTAATTATGCTGGCTGCTTTTCTGAGGCAGTAAGAAGTGAAGACAGTGTCAATGGATGGGAGGCTGGATTGGGTAATGGACTGGGCTTCACTCACAATGATTTGTAGTTTCTTGCGGTCTTGAACAGAGCAGGAACCATACCAAGCTGTTATACAACTGGGAAGAATGCATTCTATGGTGCATTTGGACACCAGTCCAGATTTTGAAGAGATATGAGATTTTGCTTTTCTGTGCATGCAATCTGAGTTGCTGGCTGCCTGATAAGTTAAGCCCCACCCACTGCCTCTTGTGACCAGAATGGTCTAGCCCAAAATTTCAAAGACAGAGTGCACAAGATTGAACGTGAAAACTCAACTGAAAAACGGCATTGGTGGTGATCTTTCAGCAATCACTGGAGACAGGGAGAGTTCCGGACAACTGGAAAGTAGCTAATGTTTCAGATCTCCTACTCATGACAATCGTATCATCATGAAACAGTTGCTGGATTGTTATGAAGTTTCTTCCGTAAAGCCTTGTAATTTACTCTTCTGCAGTGAAGGGTTCCTGAGGTTGTCCTTGATATTTTTTCTTGAATTTCTTTGGCAACAAGGACCATATCAGAAATTTCTCTGGAAGATCTAAAGCCACACTATGAGCGAAATTTTATGAGTTTTTTTAAGTGTCCAGCTAGCGTGAAAATAGGAGAATTCCAGATCCATAAGACATAGAAGCAGAATTAGGTACTTGGCCCATTGAGTCTGCTCCACCATTCAATCATGGCTGATATTTTTCTCATCCCCATTGTCCAGTCTTTTCCCCTTAACACTTGATCTCCTAAATCAAGAACCTATCTCTGTCTTAAAGACACCCTATGATCTCCCCTCCGCAGCCTTCTGCGGCAAAGTGTTCCACAGATTCACCACTTTCTGGCTGAAGAAATTCCTCCTTATCTCTGTTTTAAAGGATCATTCCTTCAGCCTGAATTGATTCTTCTGGTTCTAGTTTTTCCTACTCGTGGAATCATCCTCCCCAGGTTGACTCTATCCAGGCCTCATAATATCCTTTAAAGTTCAATAAAAACCCCCTCATCCTTCTAAACTCCAGTGAGTATAAACCCAGAGTCCTCAACCATTCATAGAATCATAGAATCCCTACAATGCAGAAGGCCATTCAGCCCATCGAGCCTGCACTGACTGCAATCCCATCCAGCCCCTGCAACCACACATATTTATCCTACGAACCTCCCCTGAGACTAGGATCAATTTAGAATGGCCAATCAACCTTATCCACACATTTTTGGACTGTGGGAGGAAACCGGAGCACCAGAGGAAACCCACGCAGACAGGGAGAGAACATGCAGACTCTACACAGACAGTGACCCAAACCTGGAATCAAACCTAGGTCCCTGGCACTGTGAGGCAGCAGAACTAGCCCCTGTGCCACCTTTCCACCCTTATACGACAAACTCTTTATTCGAGGGATCATTCTTGTGAACTTCTTGTGAACTTCCTGTGGACAATTTCCAAGATGGGGAGGTGCCTGAATTGGACTGGGGTAAAGTGGAAGGGAGCACTGTCCCTTTGTCAGGTGAGTGGAAGTTCTATTCGCAAACAGGGCATATAAAGACACAAACTCAATTTACAAAATAATGATTGGAATGCGAGTCTTTACAGGTAATCAAATCTTAAAGGTTCAGACATTGTGAGTGGAGACAGCGTTAAGCACAGGTTAAAGAGATGTGTATTGTCTCCAGACAGGGCAGTTAGTGAGATTTCACAAATCCAGGCAAGTTGTGCATTTGACTTCTGCTACCAAATAAACCAGTTGGAATTTAACCTGGTATTGTGAGAGCCCTTTCCAAGGCCAGAACATCCTTCCTTAGATAGGGGTCCAAAACTGCTCACAATACTGCAAATGAGGACTGCCCAGAGCCTTATACAGCCTCAGAAGTACATCCCTGCTCTTGTATTCTAGCCCCCTTGACATGAATGTTAACATTGCATTTGCCTTCCTAACTGCTGGCTGAACCTGCATGTTAATCTTAAGAGAATCTTGAACAAGGACTCCCAAGTCCCTTTGTGTTTCTGATTTTCTAAGCATTTCACCATTTAGAAAATAGTCTGTCCCTCCATTTCTCCTTCCAAAGTGTGTAACCTCACACTTTTCCATATTGTATTCCATCTGCCGCTTCTTTGCCCACTCTATTCAAATCCTTCTGCAACCCCCCTGCTTCCTCAGCACTACCTGCCCCTCTACATATCTTTGTATCATATGCAAACTTACAACAGTGCCTTCAGTCCCTTCTTCTAAGTCGTTAATGTATATTAGGAAAAGTTGTCATCCCAGCACCTGTGACATGACTAGTCACCGGCTGCCATCCTGAAAAAGACCCCTTTATGTCCACTCTCTGTCTTCTGCCAGTCAGCCAATCCGTTATACATGCCAGGATTTTACCATTAACACCATGGGGTTTTAACTTATTTAACAGTATCCAATGTGGCATTTCGTCAAGATCCTGCTTCCATACTCATGTCTGTCCTTGTCCTGCTGCAATGTTCCAGTGAAGCTCAACATAAATTAGAGGAACAGCATCTCATTGTCCAGCTAGGCACTTTACAGCCTCTGGTCTCAATATCAAATTCAACAATTACAGATGATTTGCTCTACCCCACCTCAACACCTTTGTTTTCGTTTTATTTACTTTTTTACTGTTCCCTACCTTTTATCTATTATCTTTCTTTATTTTTCTCCCCCCTACTCTTTCTCCCTACTTTATCCTCCATCTTCCCCCCTTTTTCAAAATTTTACCTCTCTCCCACCTATTCCCCCCCTCCCCCACATCTTCATCTGTCACAGCTTACCCTCTGATTTCAGCTTCTCTGCTGTTTGGCCTTTATTCTCTCTATGGGCTGCCATTAGTAGCCTTTTCCCCTGGTTTCTGTAGCTATGATTCATCTTTCATTCCCTCACCCTGCAGTATAAATATTTCCCACTTTCTAATGCTTTTTAGCTTTGACAAAGCATCATCTGGACTCGAAATGTCAGCTTTTTTCTCTCCTTACAGTCATTGCCAGACCTGCTGAGATTTTCCAGCATTTTCTCTTTTGGTTTATAAATGAGTTAGCCTCATGCTGTTTAGAAGGACATTTGCATTCAGGAGCAAGATACAAGACTGTCTGCCTGCTCAGCATCTTAGCTGAATGAGGAAATGGGATGGGATCAACTTGTATACATCCTGAAAGTAGATTGTCAAACAACAGAAATGACATTCACCTTATTGAGATCCATGAAGATTGAGAAACAGATGTTTTTCTTAGCAAGGAGGCATATTTCTCCTTTCTGTCTGTATATTACTACTTCATCCATTCCAGATCCCTCAATCAATGCAACACTTTCTTTGCTTCTACCATGTTTTGTGCTCTGGATGTGATGCTTGTTGCAATGCAGCTAGAGGCATGAAATAACAAAGCGTTATTAAGAGATTAAGTGAATAGATAAAATGGTTGAGCAGGTTGTGTGTCTGGACTACAGAATGTGGGAGTTTGTGGATGATGAAATGGTCCGGAGTGCTGTACATTGCGTAAGATATTGAGTAAGAGTAACACATGCTCACCTGCAGGCAGACATTATTTAACAATTTCATTTATACCTCCCCAAAAGAGATGGCAGCAGAGGGGCAATATAACAAAATGCTCAGCTCTTTCAATATACTACACTTCTTCCCCAGTTTGAAAAACATTTTATACATTAAAATATAGGCTGGAATTCTCTGTAGGAGGGATTCTCTGACCTCGCCTGTGAATGGGATTCTCCAATCTAACTGAGTTGAATCGAGTTTTGGCTGAGTGCAAAGTTTTTAGCTCACGCTGGCAATGGTGGTGGAGTGCACAACATCAGAGAATTCTGGCCATCAAAAATATGTACACGCACATATTTTCCCTAAATAGAATGTGACTTATGAAATGGTGGTATGGTGGCACAACGGTGAGCACTGCTGCGCCAGACCGCCAGGGACCCGGGTTTGAGTCCTGGTTTGGGTCATTGCCTGTGTGGAGTTTGCGTGGGTTTCCTCTGGGTGCTCCGGTTTCCTCCCACAGTCCAAAGATGTGCGGGTTAGGTGGATTGGTCATGCTAAATCGCCCCTTAGTGTCAGTGAGATTAGTGGGGATAGGGCCTGGGTAGGATTGTGGTCGGTGCAGACTCGATGGGCCAAATGGCCTCTTCCTGCATTTAGGATTCTATGATTAAACCAACATGAACATGACCTCAAATTCAACAAATATTTAACAGAATATTTGTTTCTACTGTAAACACAATTAAAACCAGTATGGCTGTACTTCTGGTGTAATTAATATCTTAAACGAACACATTGAGAACTGCCCTCCCCTACTCCCTGTGCACAGTTGCCCTCTGTCTATATTCCATCTTCCTGCCATGCTCCAACCCCAAAGACTATAGATACCTGAACGGGAATATTCTGCTAAAAGTCTTTCAAACTTCACTCCAGACAAATGTTCAGCACCATTCCCTCTGACTTCAATAACTTGTGGGATCTCCTCCAGTTACACTGCCACAATACTTCCAGCAACTCAGCATTACTAAACTGTCAAAAGCACATCACCTGAAAGTCCTATGCAGATGTTAGCAGGGCTAATGTTCCTCATGTATCTGACTATATCCTTGATCCTTCCTAAAATTGTAATGTGCCGTACTGGTAGGGGTCAGAAGTGGGACTGCTGCCACTTTCTATTCCTCTAGGCCCCTGTAGCACTGAAAACAGTGATGCTAAGGGGCCTAATTTTGTGGTCAAGGGCTTCCTCTTCCTCTGACATCAGCAGTAGAGAAACTATTGGAGAAAATTCAGAAGGAGAGAATTAATCTCCACTTGGAAGGACATGGGTTAATTAGGGATAGTCAGTGTGACTTTGTCAGAGGAAGGTCATGCTGAACAAATTTGATTCAATTTTTCAAATAAGTGATCAAGCATGTGGATGGGGGAAATTAATGTAGTTTATATGGATTTTAGAGAAACCTTTGACAAGGTCTCACCAGGGAGACTGACTGAGAAGGTTGATGCATGTTGAATTCAGAGAAACTTGGTCAGATGGATCTGAAATTGTCTCAGTAATTGGACACAAAGGGTTGTGGCAGAAGATTGTGTGACTGGAGGCCGCTGCCTAGTGGAGAATCAGAAGGTTCAGTGCTGGGACCTTTGTTGTTTGTTATATAAATGATTGAGATAATAACGTGGCGGGGGAGGGGGGGTGGTGGGGGGTGCATCATAAGTTTACAGATGACACAAAGATTGGTAGGATGGTTAATAGTGAAGAAGATGGTTGTAGTTTACAGGAGGATATAGATGGGTTGGTCAGATGGGCAGAACAGTGGCAGATAATATTTAACCTTGTTAATTGTGAGGTAATGCACTTTGGAAGAAGTAACAAGACAAGGAAGTATTTAATGAATGGTAAGACATTAGGAAGCTCAGAGGAACGGAGGCATTTTGAGGTACTTATTCACAGATCCTTGAAGGTGGCAGAGTAGGTAAATTGGATAATTAAGAAGGCATATGGGACATTGCTTTTATTAGTTGTGGCATAGAGTATAAGAGCAAGGATGTAATGTTGGAGCTGTACAGAACAGTGGTTAGGCCACAGCAGGAGTACAGTGTGAAGTTCTGGTCACCTCATGACCAGAACGATGTGATTACACTGGAGGGGGTACAGAGGAGATTCACCAGGATGTTGCCTGGGATGTTACATTTGAGCTAGAAGGAGAAACTGGCTGTGCTTGGATTGTTTCCTTTAGAGTAGAGAAGGCTGACGGAGGGATCTGATTGAGGGGTATGGATATGGTGAATAGGAAGTAGCTGTTCCCCTTGTTGAGGGGTCAATCATGAGGGGTATACTTTTATTGTAAGGGGTAGGAGATTCAGAGGGAATTTGAGAAAAAAACATGTTTTTCACTCAGACAGTAGTGAGAATTTGGAATGCACTGCTTGGGAAAGTAGTGGAGTCTGGAAACCTTAGCCTTTAAAAAGTATTTGGATGAGCACTTGAACCATCATAACAAGTGCTGGAAAATGGGATTAGCACGACTTTAGTGGTAGTTATTGTTGGTGCAGACTCGATAGGCCAAAGGACCATTTCTGCACCGTACAGATCTATGACTCTTCAGTAGATACCCTCCTTCTATATTTAAGTAATGGAAGTGTAGATAAGATTTGATTGCAAACATGTGTTGCATACAAAGTTTTAGTTTGATTTGTCGTATAACCCTCTTAGTGATATGGAATGGTTTGATAAGAACATAAGAACATAAGGACTAGGAGCAGGAGTAGGCCAGCTGGCTTCTCGAGCCTACTCCGCCATTCAATAAGATCATGGCTGATTTTTTTTGTGGATTCAGCTCCGCCTGCTTAATTCCTTTACTGTTCAAAAATTTATCTATCCTTGCCTTAAAAACATTCAATGAGATAGCTTCAACTGCTTCACTGGGCAGGGAATTCCACAGATTCACAACCCTTTGTATGAAGAAGTTCCTCCTCAATTCAGTCCTAAGTCTGCTTCCCGTTACTTTGGGGCCATGTCCCCTAGTTCTAGTTTCACTGCCAGTGGAAACAACTTCCCTGCTTCTATCTTATCTATTCCCTTCATAATCTTATATGTTTCTATAAGATCTCCCCTCATTCTCCTGAATTCCAATGAGTACAGCCCCAGTCAACTCAGTCTCTCCTCATAAGCCAACCCTCTCAACTCTGAATCAACCCAGTGAGTCTCCTTTGCACCCCCTCCAGTGCCAGTATATCCTTTCTCAAGTAAGGAGACCAAAACTGTGCACAGAACTCCAGGTATGGCCTCAAAAGCACCTTATGCAGCTGCAATATAACTTTGCTGTTTTTAAACTCCATCCTTCTCACAAAGAAGGACAAAATTCCATTTGCCTTCTTAATTATCTGCTGCACCTGCAAACCAACTCCTTGAGATTCCTGCACAAGGACACCCAGATCCCTCTGCACAGCAGCATGCTGCAATTTTTTTACTATTTAAATAATAGTCCATTTTGCTGTTATTCTTACCAAAATGGATGACCTCACATTTACCAATATTATACTCCATCTGCCAGACCCTCGCCCAGTCACTTAGACTATCTATACCCCTTTGCAGACTTTCAATGTCCTCTGCACACTTTGCTCTGCCACTCATCTTCGTGTCATCTGCAAATTTTGACGCACTGCACTTGGTCCCCAACGCCAAATCATCGATATAAATCATAAAAAATTGCAATCCCAACACTGATCCCTGAGGCACAACACTAGTCACTGATCGCCAACCAGAAAAACACCCATTTACCACCACTCTTTGCTTTCTGTTGGTTAACCATTCCTCCATCCATGGTAATATGTTACCAGTAACACTGTACACCATTATCTTATGTAGCAATCTTTGGTGTGGCACCTTGTCAAATGCCTCCTGGAAATTCAGGTACATCACATCCACAGGTTCCCCATTGTCCACTGCACATGTTCTCGAAGAATTCCACCAAATTAGCCAAATATGACCTGCCCTTCATGAACCCATGCTGTGTATTACCAATGAGATAATTTATATCCAGATTTCTCGCTGTTTCTTCCTTGATGATAGATTTGAGCATTTTCCCTACTACAGAAGTTAAGCTAACTGGCCTATAGTTACCCGCCTTTTGTTTACCTCCCTTTTTAAACAGTGGGGTCACATTTGCTGTTTTCCAATCTGCAGGAACCACCCCAGAGTCCAGTGAATTTTGGTAAATTACCACTCGTGAATTTGCTATTTCTCCCGCCATCTCTATTAGTACCCTGGGATGCATTATATCAGGACCAGGAGATTTGTCTATGTTTAGCCCCATTAACTTGCCCAACACTACCTCTTTTGTGATAACGATAGTTTCTAGGTTCTCACCTGCCATAGCCTTCCTGTCATCAATTTTTGGCATGTTACTTGTGTCTTCTGCTGTGAAGACCGACACAAAATTCCTGTTCAATACCTCAGCATTTTCTCATTTCCAGTTATTACATCACCCTTCTTGCCCTCTAAAGGACCAATGTTTACTTTAGCCACTGTTTTGCATTTTATATATTTATAGAAACATTTGCTATCTGTTTTTATATTCTGAGCTAGTTTATTCTCATAATCTATTTCTTTATAGTTTTTTTGTGGCTTTTTGCTGATCTTTAAAGATTTCCCAATCCTTTAGGTTCCCACTAATCTTTGCTACTTTGTATGCATTTTCTTTCAATTTGATACCCTCCTTTATTTCCCTAGATATTCCATGGCTGATTGTCTCTTTCTTATCACTGATATGTACTCTTGCTGAGCACTGTAACAGATTGCTTTGAAAGTCCTCCACTGTTTCTCAATTGTCCCATCATAAAGTTTTTGCTCCCAGTCTACCTTAGTCAACTCCTCCCTCATGTCTTTGTCATCTCCTTGATAATTGTATTAAATTGAGAAATGATTTAAAAAGGCTGATTCTGTTTACTCGAGTAGTGTCTTGACAAAACACCCTTCACAGTGCCAGAGCAACTACTTGTAGATTTTCCATTGTATATTAACTAATCGCCTACATGAAGTCAGATGTTGGAATGGGGTCTGATTAAACATTACAGAACCACTACAGAATTTTGTATGTCCTTAAAAATGGCAAATAATCTATAAAACAAGCCTCTCAGGTTAGAGGGAAAAAAATCAATATGCCATTAAGCTGCCACATTCAATTTAATTTGTTTTGATGCGCTTCACTATTCCTAATATGTTTGCTTATTTGACAGCATTTGTGGAGAGAGAATAGAGTCAATGTTTCGAGCCTAGATTACCCTTGGTCACGGGAAGGTCATCTAGACTCGAAACATTAGCTCTATTCTCCCTCCACAGATGCTGTCAGACCTGCTGAGATTTTCCAGCATTTTCTGTTTTTTTTTCAGATTACAGCATCTGCAGTATTTTGCCTTTATGTTTTCTTGTTTAATTGGATGTCTGCTCATATATGGTGTTGGTTGCTTTCTTCATAAAATCAGTGGCATATCATTTTGAAATCAGATATTAATTCCTAAAAATAAGTGATAAAATATTTATCACAATATTATGCATTTTTACTAACAATGACAAGTTTCCTTCCTGTGAATGATCTGATTTAATAGAACATTACAGCGCAGTACAGGCCCTTCGGCCCTCGATGTTGCACTGACCAGTGGAACCAATCTAATGACCCTGTAACCTAAACTATTCCAATGTTATCCATATGCCTATCCACTGACCGTTTGAATGCCCTTAAAGTTGGCGAGTCCACAACTGCTGCAGGCAGGGCATTCCACACCCTTACTACCCTCTGAGTAAAGAACCTACTTCATCCATCCTATAATTACCGCCCCTCAATTTAAAGCTACGTCCCCTCGTGTTAGCCATCACCATCCGAGGAAAAAGGCCCTCACTATCCACCCTATCTAACCCTCTGATCATCTTGTATGCCTCAATTAGGTCACCTCTTAACCTTCTCTCTAACAAAAATAGTCTCAAGTCCCTCAACCTTTCCTCATAAGACCTTCCCATCACACCAGGCAACATCCTGGTAAACCTCCTCTGCACCCTTTCCAGTGCTTCCACATCTTTCTTATAATGCGGCGACCAGAACTATACACAATACTCCAAGTGCGGCCGCACCAGAGTTTTGTACAGTTGCAATATGATCTCATGGCTCTGAAATTCAATCCCTCTACCAATAAAAGCTAACACACCATGTGCCTTCTTAACAACCTTATCAACTTGGGTGCCAACTTTCAGGGATCTATGCACATGCACACCGCAATGTCTCTGCTCGTCGCCAAGAGTCCTTCCATTAGCCTTATATTCTGTACTCCTGTTACTCTTACCATAGTGAATCACCTCACACTTTTCCGCATTAAACTCCATTTGCCACCTCTCAGCCCAGCTCTGCAGCTTATCTATGGCCTTCTGCAAACTGTAACATCCATCTCCACTGTCTACAACTCCTCCGACTTTGGTGTCATCAGCAAATTTACTAATCCATCCTTCTACACCCTCATTGAGGTCATTTATAAAAATGACAAACAGCAGTGGCCCCAAAACAGGTCCTTGAGGTACACCACTTGTAACTGAACTCCAGGTTGAATATTTCCCACCAACCACCACCCTCTGCCTTCTATCAGCTAGCCAATTCCTGATCCAAACTGCTAAATTACCCTCAATCCCATGCATCTGCATTTTCTGCAATAGCTTACCGTGGGGAACCTTATCAAACGCTTTGCTAAAATCCATATACACCACGTCAACTGCCTTACCCTTATCCACCTCTTTGGTCACCTTTTCAAAGAACTCAATAAGGTTTGTGAGGCATGACCTACCCTTCACAAAACCGTGTTGACTATCCCTAATCAATTTATTTCTCTCCAGATGATATTAAATCCTATCTCTTATAATTCTTTCCAAAACTTTGCCCACAACAGAAGTAAGACTCACTGGTCTATAATTCCCAGGATGGTCTCTATTCCCCTTCTTGAACAAGGGGACAACATTTGCTATCCTCCAGTCTTCCAGCACTGTACCTGATATATCTGAAAATAACATAAAAAGACTACCCTAAAATCCTTCAATGGTGTACACGTGTTCGTTTCTGAGTAAATTAATTTTTGATACAAAAACCTTTTCAAATGTACTTACTAATGCCTGTGCACTAATTAGTGGCATTTGAAGACGCTGGTAATTGTTAATAGCCAATTTTATGTCTAGGCTATAATTCAGAAAAACTGAATTTGAATACAAAAATGGTAGAGATGCTGGTGTTGGACTGGGGTAGGCACGGTAGACTGGAGTAGGAAGTCTCACAACAGCAAATTAAAGTCCAACAGGTTTATTTGGAATCACGAGCTTTTGGCGCACTGTTCCTTCATCAAGTTGTAATCTGTAGTCCTTTTGGGATCTGGCCTGCTTCCTTTGTGGAAGTTTGAAACACAAAAGACTGCATGATTCACTGACAAAGTGATCAAGTGGGAATTCCACCTCTTTTTTTTATTCTAGAGAATCCTTTGTCTATGATTGCTTTAACTGGATTGCCACTTTGAATGAGTTTTGCCAGTTGCAACAGGTGTATTCCAAGCTAATAAATTTATAGATTAGATTATTTTAAATTCACAAGCAAAGTGATTCAGTTTTGTCAACCCCCCCCGCCTCACACCGTTCCCCCCCACCACCCCCCGTGCCTCACCGGCCAGCCTCATGCCTTGACCTCCCCGGCCTTGCGCTGTGTTCTCCCCCCAGCTTCATGCTGTGCCCCCAGCCTTCTGCTGTGCCTCCTCCACCTTCTGCTGTGCCCCCGCCTTCCGCCGTTCCCCCCGGCTTCCTTCGTGGCCCACCCACCTTCACCAATCTTCCCTGCCCTCTGCCGAGCCTACCCTTCGTATACCATGCCTCCCTGCTTGCCCACCTCGCCTCCCTGCTTGCCTGCCTCGCCCCCCCCCGCCTCGCCTCCCCACCTACCCGCCGTGTCTCCCTGCCTTCCAGTGAGCCTCTGTGCCTTACAGCGAGATTCCCTGCCTTCCTGTGGGTCCCTTCATCCCACCGAGCCCCTGGCCTTCCACCTTCGGAGGGCCGTAGGGTCTGCTTCCTGTGCTGTATTGTTCTTTGTTCTTTGTGTCCCCCCCCGCTTCCAGTGAGCCTCCCCGCCTCCCCACCGAGCCTCCCCGCCTCCCCGCCGTGCCTCCCCGCCTCCCCGCCGTGCCTCCCCGATTCCCCATCGAGCCTCCCGGCCATGCCGCCCCACCTTCCAGCTGACCAGCTGACTCAATATAAATAAGGAAATATGTAGAATTTTGGGGAGCTTGGAATGGCCCAGGGCGAAGCCCCATGTTTGGAGTAATGATGTTTCTTTATTTATCCCTTTCTTTGATTTATAAATTGGAGTAAGTTTTGTTGTATTTTCATTAACTGCATTTTGAAGAATTCTTTCTGAAGAAACAGTGTACCTGTGCACCCAGATCCCTCTGCCTATCAATACTCTTCAACCAATCTATATCTTGCTGTATCCTCTGACGGTCCTCATTGCTATCCACAAATCCACCAACCTTTGACTTACTGATCAAACCAGTTACATTTTCCTCCACATCATTTATATATGTTACAAACAGCAAAGGTCCCAGCGCTGATCCCTGAGGAACGCCACTTGTCACAGCCCTCCATTCAGAAATGCACCCTTCCACTGCCACCCTCTGTCTTCTTTGACCAAGCCAGTTTTGTATCCACCTTGCCAGCTCATCTCTGATTCCATGTGACTTCACCTTCTGCATCAGTTTGCCATGAGAGACCTTGTCAAAGGCCTTACTGAAGTCCATGTAGACAACATACACTGCCCTACCCTCATCAATCATTTTCATCACTTCTTCAAAAAACTTGATTAAGTTTGTTAGACATGACCTACTTTTCACAAAACCATGTTGCCTCTCGCTAATATGTCCACTTATTTCCAAATGGGAGTACATTGAAGAATCCTCTCCAATAATTTCCCTACCACTGACGTAAGGCTTACCAGCCTGTAATTACCTGGATTATTCTTGCTACCCTTCTTAAACAAAGGAACAATATTGGCTATTCTCCAATTCACTGGGACGTCCCCATAGTCAGTGAGGATACAAAGATTTCTCTCAAGGTCCCAGCAATTTACTCCCTTGCCTCTCTCAGTATTCTGGGGGATATCCCATCAGGCCCTCCATTCAGAAACACTCCCTTCTGTCTACCTTAATGTTTCTTAAGAACCCCAAAACCACCCCCTTTTTGAACTCAACATGGCTGAAACAATCTACACATCCTTCCCAGACTCATCATCCACCAAATTCTTCTCTTTGGTGAATACTCATTTAATACCTCGCCTATTTTATCTGGCCCCACACATAGATTACATAGATTCCTGCCCATCCTTAAGTGGGCCTACTCTCTCCCTGGCAATCTTCTTGCTCTTTATATATGTGTAAAAAGCCTTGGGATTTTCCTTAATCAAGCTGGCCAATGTTTTCTTATCACCCCTTTTAGCCTTCCTTGCTTAAGTTTCTTTCTACTTTCCTCGTATTCCACACTTGCTTTGTGTGTTCCCAGCCTCCTAACCTTGACAAGTGCTTCCTTCTTCTCGTTGACTAGTCTCACAAGATCTCTTGTTATCCAAGGTTCCCAAAACTTGTCATACTTATCCTTCATCCTTACAGGAATGTGCTGGTCCTGAATCCCAATCAACTTGCACTTGAAAGCCTCCCACATGCCAGATGTCGATTTGTCCTCAAACATTTGCCTCCAATCTACATTCCTCAGTTCTTGCCTATTAATATTGTAATTTGCCTTCCCCCAGTTTAGCACCTGAACTCGAGGACTACACTTATCTTTATCCATCAGTACCTTAAAGCTTACTGAAATGAGATGACTGTTCCCGAACTGCTCCTCTGCTGAAACGTTGACCACCTCACCCTGCTCATTCCCTAATACCAGGTCCTGTATGGCCCCTTTCCTAGTTGGACAATCTATATACCATTTCAGGAAGCCCTCCTGGATTCTCCTTACAAACTCTGCCCCATCCATGACCCTAGCACTAAGTGAGCCCCAGTCAATACAGGGGAAGTTAAAATTTCCCACCACAGCAACCCTGTTACTTTTACACCTTGCCAAAATCTGCCTATATATCTGTTCCTCTATCTCCCGCTGGCAGTTGGGTGGCCTATAGTAAACCCCCAACATTGTGACTACACCCTTCCTATTCCTGAGCTCTACCCATATTGCCTCGCTGTATAAACCCTTCGAAGTGTCCTATCGCAGTACAGCTGTGATATTCCCCTTAACCATTAACACAACTCCCCCACCTCTTTTAATTCCCCTCTAGTCCACCTGAAACATCTGTATCCTGGAATGTTAAACTGCCAATCCTGTTCTTCCCTTAACCAAGTCTCTGTAATAGGAACAACATCATAGTTCCATGTACTAATCCAAGCTCCAAGTTCATCTGCCTTACCTGTTACACTTCTCGCATTGAAATAAATGCACTTCAGTCCACCAGAAACTCTTTGATTAGCAATCCCATCTTGCCTGCTCTTTCTCTGAGTGTTACTGGCCCCACTGCCTTGTTCCCCTTCAATTAATTCCCCTTTGCTTTGGTTCCTACCCCGCTTCTGTGTGACACCAGCAACCTCCCGGCCAAAATATTTATTTCATTGAGCTTCCCTGCCTTCCACCACACCCCTGCCTTCCACTGGGTGGCTCCCCCTCACCCACCCTCCCCCCCCCCTTCGCCTTCCACCAGGCGCTCCCCTTCGCCTTCTGCCAGGTGCTCCCCTTCATCTTCCTCCGGGTGCCCCTTTCCACTGGGCTTTCCCCCCTGCCTTCCGAAGGGAGGTCAAGAAGGTAAGTGCAATGCCCATGTGCCCCTCATGCCTCTCCTACGGGATGGGGGTCTCATGACTAGACTGCACCATCTAGCCCTGGGAAACCTGACCATCACCCTTGGCATGGTGATTTCAGGCATCTCACTGATCAATGTCTTCATTCCAATTAGTGGACTGTAAAGAAATTGAAGCGGCCTCCCCTTGGATGCCTGAAAGTTTTCTAAATCACAGCAATACTCCATTCACTATTTAAAGAGCTGCAGGTGTCAAAAGTCTTCTGTTCTATAGGAGAAGTCACATTCACTGGGGGATGGAGGGTGCAGGCGGTGTGGGGGACCCTTCCCTGCTGCTGCTCACTCAGATACATTCTTGCAATACTTCATTTTCTTCACCTCTCTGAGCCTTCCTAGAAAGATCAAATCTATTGCCAGTGTTTGAAATCCATTATAGACCTCAGAAAACCTTTGTTCTTATTCAGGGTCCCGTTCTGACACTCTTCAGGCCCGCCCCTAGGCAGTGCCCCTGACTCCTGTCCAACAGTGTCCCTGGCAACACAGGGGCTCCAAAAGCCTCATGTACCTAGTATGGTCATAACGTCTATCCAGATAATTAAATGGTGGCTGTGAGAAGATAATTGAAGACCTGAATTGTGCCAGCATCTTCAGCTGCAGAATACAATATCTGATATCAGCATGCTGTTCCAGGATAAAAGACCCACTATGGAAAGCAGTCAGACAGAGTGCTTGGACTCTTTGAGAACATCTTCTGAGCAAAGAGAAACAATGGTTTAGGGCGGGGGCTTCTCCAGCCCCCTTTGCTGCTGCCAGAAATCCCAATCACCTGTTAAATAGGGTGTTATGCCTAAAATAGAATTCCCATTGGGCATGAATGCCTTTGGGATTTACCTGACTGACTGATAATTATGGAAAACCACAGTAATGGGCTGGATGGCCCGTTCAGCAGCTTTGCATATTCACCCGCCTCCCCAGTGGGAACTGCACCGAACAGGCTTTGGTGTATGTCATCACCAATGTGGACCTGGTGTGTTGGACCTCGAAAAGGGTCAGGGAGGTAAGTCTAGTGCCTATGTGCCCATCTGTTACTGCCAGGCTACAGATGTCCACCAAGGGTCCTATGGATTTGGTGGGCTCAGGCTGGGGACAAGGGGTTAACCTCACCCCTGTCCCTCAGGATGGGGGCCTCTTGGCTGGCCTGCTTCTTCTACCCTCAAAGGTTGTTCAGTTTCAGGATGGTGCATTCAGACACTATCCTGGGGTAAAAGACTCATTATTTTCTCCGTCATCCAAAACCATTGAAGTTCCCTGGTCACTTAAATTTCAATGCTTGTCCATAGCTTATTGAAAGTGAAGTTACAGATGGACAGAGTGGTGAAGAAGGCATTCAGCATGCTTGGGTTCATTATTCAGAACATTGAATACAGGAGTTGGGACGCCTTGTTGAAGTGGTGCAAGACAATGGTAAGGCTGCACATGAAATATTGTGTACAGTTCTGGTCACCCTGTTACAGAAAGGATATTATTTTAAGAATGCAGATAAAGTTTACTAGGATACTACCAAGACTTGGATTGAGTTAAAAGGAGAGGCTGGATAGACTGGGACTTTTTTCTCTGGAGCATAGGAGGCTGAGGGGTGATCTTATAGAGATCTATAAGATAATGAGGGCACATAGTTCAGCTAGATAGTCAATATCTTTTCCCAAAGATAGGGGAGTCTAAAACTAGAGGGCATAGCTTTAAGGTGAGGGGGAGAGATACAAAAGTATCCAGAGGGGCAATTTTTTTCAGTGTTTTGGAACAAGCTGCCACAGGTAGTAGTAGAGGCGGATATAATTTTGTCTTTTAAAAAGCATTTAGATAGTTACATGGGTAAGATTGGTATAGAGACATATGAGCCAAATGTGGGCAATTGGGACTAGCTTAGGGGTTTAAAATAAAAGGGCAGCATAGACAAGTTTGGCTGAAGGGCCTGTTTCCATGCTGTAAACCTCTCTGACTCTATGACTATGACTCTATGATGGGAAAAAAATGTCTCAATGTCCTAATCATAAATTGGGGCTCGATTTTCAATATATTTATTTAGATTCCATCAATTGTCAGTGAAATTACTGGTAAGTTAAGACAAGGCTACTCAAAAATTGTAGCATTTGCTTCAACCTCTACTCATAGCAGAGAGAAAAAAGACTCAGTGCTGTATGTTCCTCTTGCTATAGCTATTCCTTTATTTAAAAATGGTCACACTACAAGATCAGCAAGTTTGGCTAGTCCTCTGTTTATTTTATGTACTTTTGAGAAAATATGGAATGTGATTAAATTTTCTCATGTGGAGCACATAAGCTTCTTTACAGTTCATACTTAAACATCTCTTCTATTTTAACAGTAAGATGTTTCATTTTTAACACAAATGAAAAAGATTATGAATAAAGCTAAAAAAAGCCATGAATATCATAGGACATAATTGCTAAAATTTTAAATTTTGCAGGTGACACCAAATTGAGGAAGATGTGAAGGATAGTCAGTACTGAAGAGGATTGCAATAGATTACAAGTTGATAAAAAATTTGAAATATGTGTATAAAACTGCTAAGCTATTTTAATATAGATAAATGTGAAATACTACATTTTGACAAGAAAAATAAGGAGTATTAGAAAATAAGAATTTACACTGAGAGGAGAAAAATGTTCTGAGAATACAAATACACAAATTATTAAATATTGAGATGCAGGCTAACACAACCATGGGCTGAACTTCACACCCTGACCTGGTATTATACATCAGGGATTACTCCAGAGCCAGCTAATGACTGTTGGGCCATTAATCAGCTTGAAGTAAGACCTCCGTGCCCATCGGAGAGGAAATCCCAGTTCCCAGAGCCATTCAAATAGCTGCCTGTTCTCTGGTCACAACAGCGCCCTCAGGAGCTGTGGCCACTGGTGGGACAGCAACAGTTCCTGAAGGAAACATGCAGCAGTGGAGTCAAACATGAAGGTAAATCTTGGGTCTGTTTGGCAGGCCTCAATGAAGTGGATGTTTGATGTGACAGAATTCCTACAATGAAGAAAGAGGCCATTTGATCCACTGGTTTGCTGACTCTGTCTCTCCCTGACCCTATCCCCGGAACCCCACATATGGCCAATCCACCTAACCCACACACATTTGGACTGTGGGAGGAAACCAGAGCACTTGACATAAACCCAGGCAGATACAGGAAGAACCTGAAAACTGCACACAGATAGTAACCAAGAGAAGATCGAGGAATGATCAAATTGGTGTCTTTAAAATTCTGGAAAGTTTTGATAAAATTAACAGAGGCCGGAATTTTCTGACTGGCCATGCTGGTAATATCTTCTGTTCCTGCCGATGGTGCACACCCACCCTAGGTTTCCTAGCAGCGAGGGGTGCACTCAATAGGAAACCCCATTGACAACAGCAGGACCAGGAAGTTCCATCAGCAGCCAATGGCAAGTGTCTCTGCGAAACACGCAGTGGGTTGCGCAGAAAATCCCACTCAGGGTGTTTTTACTTGTGTGGAAGAGTAAAAGTAAGGATTAACAATATAGGCCTGTCACCAAGAAATGAAATATTCAGCAGAGTCCTACAAAGAACAAAGAACAACCCGGCATGGGAAACAGGCCCTTCGGCCCAACGAGCCCACGCCGCCATTTTAAAGCATTTTCCTCCACCTACCTTGCCCTGTGTGTATGCGAATGGTACCCCTACTGTAGCCAGATTCAGGGGAGAATAGTGTAGGGTCAATTTGGTACACCAATCAGCCTAAGAGCACATCTTTGGGGTGTGGGAGGAAACGGGAGCGCCCGGAGGAAACCCACGCAATCACAGGGAGAATGCGCAAACTCCCACAGACACTGGCCCAAATCCATGTATCTGCACAGCTAGCAGTGATAGTCACTGAGCTGTTGTGGTGCCTGTCTGCTGGTCCAGGTTTAAGCACACACATCGACACGAAGTACTAGGCTACTCTCGAAACATCCAAGAGCAGCCCACACACAACCCACCGTGTGCATGCCCCTCGTTTGACAACAAGGTGGACCGACACCTGTGGATTAAAGAGACATAACGTTAACATGTAGTATTACATTTTCAGTATCGACCCGAGGCTCTGTCCCTATTTAAAACCGTCTTATATAACCCTGAGTTAACCCAGAGAGTGGTTAGAATGTGGAACACACTACAACAGGAAATGGTTGAAATAAATAGCGCAGATGCACTTAATTCAAGGAAAGATAAACATATGAAGTAGCAGAGAATGGAAAATTATGCTAATAGAAGTTTGATGAGGAAATTTGGAAGGAGACACAATGGTTAGCACTGCTGCCTCACAGCACTAGGGACCGGGTTTCAATTCCGGCCTTGGGTGACTGTGTGGATTTGCACATTCTCACTGTGGCTAGGTGGGTTTCCTCTGGTTTCCTCCCACAGTTCAAAGATGTGCAGGTTGGGTGGACTGGCCCCTTAGTGTCTAAAGTTGTATAGGTTATGTGTAAGGCCTGAGTGGGTTGCTCTTTTGGAGAGTTGGTATAGAATCAGTTGGCAGAATAGCGTCTTTCTGCACTGTAGGGATTCTATGGTTTAAGGCTCAACTAACCATCAAAGCTGGCATGGACTGGTTGGCTGGAATAGTTGTTTCTGTGCAGAATCTCCTATGTAATAAAGTAAGTATGTGCGCACAGCAATTGCTCGGTTGATCCGTAAATGTACATTGAGACTACAAATTGAAAAATCTTTCTACCAAATCTTGACAATTCAGATTCATGGTAGCATTACTCCAGATGGTGAAATAAACATTCTCCATTATGCTATCTATCTGGGAGGTAACTGCTTTTTTTCTTTTGCAGGAGCATTTTGAATGTCATTATTTGACATTTTTGGTGGTTTTAATAACCAAACTATACACATCCAATAGAACTTGGTGAGAAGGTATTCCAGGATTTCAATGACAGTGATCAAGCTTCCACCACAGAATAGACCAAGTTGACCTCCAATGTCACCTGTGAAAAATAGAAATAATGTAAGCATTAGCAATAAACTATGTATAACTAGTAAATCAGTTTAATTTTTTTCAGCCTATGAACTAAGGCATTTCTGTATTATTTAACAGTTATTGCAAGATTTTGTTAATTGAACATTCTTCCATTTTACACACAATTTTTGTCCAAAAGATTAAATTGAGTAATCCAGCCAAAGGCCTCAAATTTCAAATTATCCTATTAATTCAATTCTCCACTATTGATTATTTGAATACAGATGTAACCCAAATTTTGAGGTAGAAAAATAGTGAGGCTATCAGCTTCACTGTTATTAGAGCTTAAATCAGGCAGCAACTTCTGACATCCACATATGTGCAGTTAATTGTGGTAGTCAATTCTGTTCCTACAGGAGCTTTACACTAATAATATCCCTCCCAGAGACTCAGCATCCCTGCACATTCAACAATGTGAAGTACTTACCTATTAAGTATCCATTAAACTTTCAAAAAGCTTGCTCCTTTATAATCTTAATAACATGCTAAATTTTGCTGAAAAAAGACACATATTGTCAAAGCTTTTTGTCTTGTATTGATCAGGAAAATTCATAAAAATACCAAATATAAAGGAACCACAATTTATATATGTCATGATAAGAGATCTGCAAGACATACCAAGCTACAAGATGAAGGCATGCAGAATCGCTGGCACCAATGCACCACTTCCTGAAAGTCAACCCACAGAAAGTGACTGGCCCAGATGGGGTGCCCAGACGAGCACGCAGCTCCTGCACGGACCAGCTGGCGGGGGTATTTGTAGACATTTTCAACCTCTCTTAACACCAATCTGCTATCCTTGCCGCTTTAAGAAGATGACCGTCATCCCTGTACCAAAGAAAAGCTAGGCAGCGTGTCTTAATGACAATTGTCTGGTGGCTCTTGCCTCCATCATTATGAAGTGCTTAGGAAGGTTAGTCATGGAACAAATCAATTCTAACCTCCCAGATTGCCTGGATCCATTACAGTTCATCTATCACTGCAACAGTTCCACAGCAGACACCATCTCTCTGGTCCTACAATCAACCCTGGAATACCTGGACAACAAAGACACTTATGCAAGACTCCTATTTATTGACTACAGCTCAGCTTTCAACAGCGTTCTTCCTTCAAAACATATCTCCAAACTCCATGGCCTGGGGCTTGCCTCTTCCTCTGTGACTGGATCCTAGACTTCCTAACCCACAGACCTCAATCAGTAAGGATAGGCAACAACTCCTCCTCTATGATCATCCTCAACACGAGGCTATGTGCTCATCTCCTTACTACTTATTCACCTGTGACTGTGTCGCCAAATTCCTGTCCAACTCAATTTTCAACTTTGTTGATGACATCACTGTAGTGGATCTGATCTTAGATTATGAGATGGAAACAGGATAGAGATAGAGAATCTGGTGAACTAGTGTGACAACAATAATCTATCCCTCAATATCAGCAAAATGAAGAAGCTAGTCATTGACTTCAGGAAGTGTAGTGAAGGGCATGTCTGTGTCAACACCAACAGGGATGAAGTCGAAATGCTTCAGAGCTTCATGTTTTGAGGTGTTCGCATCATCAACAATCTGTCTGGTCCCTCCATGGAGGGACCAGATAATTAAGAAAGGCCTCCACTTTCTCAGGAGGCTAAGGAAATTTGGCATGGCCTCAATGACTCCCACCAACTTTTACAGATGCATCGTAAAAAGCATTCTTTCTGGTTGTATCACAGCTTGGTGTGGCCTCTGCTCTGTCCAAGACTGCAAGAAACTACAAAGGATTGTAAATGAAGCCCAGTCCAGCCTCCCATCCATTGACACTGTCTACACTTTCTGCTGCCCCGGAATAGCAGCAAGCATAATCAAGGACCCCATGCACCATAGACATAGTCTCTTCCACCTTGTTACGTCGGAAAAAGGTACAAAAATCTGAGGTCACATACCAACTGACTCAAGAACAGCTTCTTCCCTGCCACCATCAGATTTCTAAATGGACCTACCACGCACTAATTTGGCCTTTATCTTTGTCCTGGCTACGACTGTAAGATTACATTCTGCACCCTCTCACCTTCTCTAGGTACATTGTGCTTTGTCTATAGTGTGCAAGAAACAATACTTTTCACTGTATACTAATATATGTAAAAATAATAAAGGATTGGGAGCAGTTTAGAATTCAGCAAAGGAAGACCAAAGCACTGATTAAGAAGGGGAAAATAGAGTGTGAAAATATGCTTGCAGGGAACATAAAAACTGACAGCAAAGTTTCTATAGGTATGTGAGGAGAAAAAGATTGGTGAAGACAAATGTCAGAAACAGGGAATTGGGGGAACAAGGGAAAATGGCTGACCAACTGAATTCATACTTCGGCTCCGTCTTCACAAAGGAGGACACAAATAAGATGTCAGAAATGTTGGGGAACACAAGGTTTAGTGAGAGGGAGGAACTAAAGAAGATCAGTATTAGTAGAAAAATATTGGTGGAGAAATTGAAGGGAGTGAAGGCCAATAAATCCCCAGAGCTTGTTGATTTATACCCCAGAGTACTTAAGGAAGTGGCCTGAGAAATAGTGGAATGCATTGGTGGTCATCTTCTAAGGTTCTATAGATTCCAGAACAGTTCCAGATCAGAGGGTAGCTAATATAAACCCACTATTTAAAAAGGGAGGCAGAGAGAAGACAGGGAACTATAAACCAATAAGCCTGATGCTGGTGGTGGGAAAATTCTAGAATCCATTATCAAAGATTTTATAATAAAACACTTAAAAAACAGTGACTGGATTGGGCAGCATGGATTTTTAAAAATCATTCCTCGGAAATAGGCGTTGCTTGCTGGCCAGCATTTATTGCCCATCCCTAGTTACCCTTGAGAAGGTGGTGGTGAGCTGCCTTCTTGAATCACTGCACTAATTCACTAATGTCCTTTAGGGAAGTTATCCTTACCTGGTCTGCCTTACATGTGACTCCAGAACCACAACAATGTGATTGACTGTCAACTACCCTCTGAAATAGCCAAGCAAGTCATTCAGTTGTATCAATCACAACAAATTCTCAACAAAGAAATGAAACTGGACGGACCTCTTGACATCGACCTAGGCACTGGAAAAATCAATGGCAAAACAAACAGCCCTGTTGACCCTGCAAAGTTCTCCTTACTAACATCTGGGGGCTAGTGCCAAAATTGGGAGAGCTGTCTCACAGACTAGTCAGGCAATAGCCTGACATAGTCATTCTCATGGAATCATACCTTACAGATAACACCCCAGACACCACCATTACCATCTCTGGGTATGTCCTGTCCCACCAGCAGGACAGACCCAGCAGAGGTGGCAGCACAGTGGTATAAGTTGGGATGGAGTTTCCCTGGGAGTTCTTAACGCTGGACCCCATGAAGCCTCATGACTTCAGGTTAGACATGGGCAAGGAAACCTCTTACTGGTCACCACATACTGTCCTCCTTCAGCTGATGAATCAGTACTCCTCCATGTTGAACAACATTTGAAGCAAGCACTGAGGATGGCAAGGGCGCAAAATGTACTCTGGGTGGGGGATTTCAATATCTACCACCAACAATGGCTCAGCAGCAGCATCAGCAATCGAGCTGGCCTAAAGGATATAACTGCTAGACTTCGTCTGCAGCAGGTGGCGAAGGAACCAACAAGAGGAAATAACATAATTGACCTCATCCTTACCAATGTGCTGGCTGCAGATGCATCTGTCCATGACAGTATCGGTAAGAGTGACCACCGCACAGTCCTTGTGGAGACAAAGTCCTGGCTTCACATTGAGAATCACCTCCATCCTGTTGTTGGGCACTATCACCATGCTTAATTGGATAGACTGTGAACCAATCTAGCAACTCAAGACTGGGCAGCTGTGAGTTGCTGTGGGCCATCAGCAGCAATGGAACTGTACTCCAGCGCAATCTGCAATCTCATGGCCCAACATATCCCCCACTCAACCATCAAGCTAGTGAATCGGCCCTGGTTCAATGGACACTGCAGGAGGGCATGCCAGGAGTCGCACCAGGCATACCTAAAAATGAGGTGTCAACATGGTGAGGCTACCAAGCAGGACTACTTGCATGCCAAATGACAAAAACAGCAAGTGATAGACAGAGCTAAGCAATCCTACAACCAACGGATCACTTCTAAGCTCTGTAGTCCTTCCAGTCCATTGGTGGTGGACAATTAGACAATTCACTGGAGAAGAAGGGTCCACAAATATCCCCATCCCCAATGATGGAGGAGCCCAGCATATCAGTGCAAAAGATAAGGCTGAAGTATTCGCACAACCTTCGGCCAGAAATTCCAAGTGCATGATCCATCTCGGCCTCCTCCAATGGTTCCCAGCATCTCAGATGCCAGTCTCTAGCCAATTCGATTCACTCCATGTGACATCTAGAAATGGTTGGAGGCACTGGATACTGCAAAGGCAATGAGCCCTCATAACATTCTGGCAATAGTACTGAAGACTTGTGCTCCGGAATTTGTCACTCCCCTAGCTAAACTCTTCCACTACAGTGAAAACACTGGCATCTGCAATGTTGAAAATTGCCCAGGTATGCCCTGCAGGACAAATCCAACCTGGCCAATTATCGCCCAATCAGTCTACTCTCGATCATCAGTAAAGTGATGGAAGGGGTCATCAACAGTGTTATCAAGCTCAGGAATAACCTGCTCAGTGACACCCAGTTTGGGCTTCACCAGGTTCACTCAGCTCCTAACCTCATTACAGCCTTAGTTCAAATACGTACAAAAGAGCTGAATTCCAGAGGTGAGGTGAGAATAACAGTCCTTGACATCAAGGCCGCATTCAATCGAATGTGGCATCAAGGAGCCTTAGTGAAACTGGAATCAATAGGTATCAGAGGACAAGCTCTCCACTGGTTGGAGTCATACTTGGTTCATAGGAAGATGGTTGTGGTTCTGGAGGGTCAGTCATCTCAGCTCCAGGACATCTCTGCAGGAGTCCCTCAGGGTAATGTCCTAGCTCAACAATTTTCATCTGCTTCATCAATGACCTTTCCTCTGTCATAAGGTCAGAAGTGGAGATGTTCACGGTGATTGCACAATGTTCAGCACCATTTGTGTCTCCTCAGATACGGAAGCAGTACATGTTCAAATGTAACAAGATCAAGACAATATCCAGGCGTGGGCTGTCAAGTGGCAAGCAACATTCGTACCACACAAATGCCAGGCAATGACCATCACCAATGACAGACACTCTAACCACCATTCTTTGACATTCAGTGGTGTAACCATCAATAAATCTGCCATTGTTAACATTCCTGGGGTTACCATTGACCAGAAACTCAACTGGACTCACCACATAAACACAGTGGCTACAAGAGCAGGTTGGAGGCTAGGAATACTGCAGTGAGTAACTCACTTCCTGACTCCCAAAAGCATATCCACCATCGACATGGCACAAGTCAGGAATGTGATGGAATACTCCCCAGTTGCGTGGATAGTTTAACTCCAACAACACTGAAAAAGCTTGACACCATCCTGGACAAAGCAGTCTGTGTGATTGGCACCACATCTACAAACATCCACTCCCTCCACCACCAATGCTCAGTACGAGCAATGTGGACTATCTACAAGATGCATTGCAACAAATCAGCACAGATCCTTAGATAACACCTTCCAAACCCATGACCTCTTCCATCTAGAATGACAAGAGCAGTAAGACACACTGGAACACCACCACCTGCAAGTTCCCCTCCAAGTGACTTACCATTCTGACTTGGAAATATATCGCCATTCCTTCGCAGTCACTGGGTCAAAATCCTGGAATTCTCTCCCAAACAGTATTGTGAGTCCTTTCAGGTCCCGATCAAATCTCCCACCCCGCCAGGAGTACTTCATTCCAGCAGAGTTCAGGCTAACTCCCCACGTTCGGGGAGCTAATAGGAGACTCCGCCGGAATGAAGGGGGGAAATTGGGGCAGCCCAAGGAGTCAGGCGGTGGGGGGGAGTGGTTTCTCGGCACGGGCACCTGGCAGTGCCAGCCTGTGACCCCAGGAACTGCCCAAACGGCAAAATGCCGATGCCCAGGGGCACTTTGGCACTGCCCACAGGCATCTGGCAGTGCCAAAGGGGTGAGGCCTATTTTGGGCAGGGCCTAAGGGTGATCAGTGGGAGTAGGGGGGTGGTCCCGCTACCACTCTGCATTGGGATTGGTTTGGGATGGACGGAGGGCAGTGATTGGGGCTGTCTGGGGGGGTCTATGCGGTGAGGGGGTGGGGCCAGGGGGGATTACCACTGCTGGGGGATGGTGCCTGGGCATTGGGGTGCTCTGGGACAGGGAGGCAGGGCGCTGGGCTGGCACAGGAATTGTTCTGGGATTCGCGATCAGGCTGTGGAGGGGACTGGATGGACAGCATTGTGGGGATCCTGGGCTGGCCAGCGATACGGCTGGCCAACAAATGGGAGTTTGACAGTTCGGGGCCACTGCGCATGTGCAAAACTCCAAAACTGTCAAACTCTGGCGTGAATAGACCCTGCCTCCCCAGAGTTTTTAATGAGATTCATGACTGGGACCTCTTCAGTACACGGAATGCGGAGATTCAGATAAGAAGCTGAACTGTCAGAACAGGTGCGATCTAGAACAGTTTTCCCACTAATTCAGCACTTTTGGGAGAATTGCCCCACTGTGTGTAGTTTTGTCTCCTTATTTGAGAAAGGATGTTTTTGCTCTCGAGGAAGTGCAGAGAAGGTTTACCATACTGATTCTTAGGATGGTGGGACGGAGGAGAGATTGAATACATTAGGATAGTATTTGAGGAGTTCAGAAGAATGGGGGGGGCGGAATCTTATAGAAACTTATAAAATTCTAACAGGAGCGGATAAGCTAAATGCAAGAAGGACGTTCCTGATGGTGGTAGTGTCTAGAACAAGGGTCACAGTCTGAGGATAGAGAGTAGATGGTTTAGGACAGAGATGAGGAGAAATTTATTTTGCCAGAGAGTGGTCAGCCTATGGAAATTGCTACCACAGAAAGTAGTTGAGGCCAAAACATTGAATGTTTTCAAGAAGCAGATAGGTATAGCAATTGAAGTAAAGGGGATTAAAGGATATTGGGGAAGGCAGGATCAGGTGATTGAGTTGGATGGTCAGCCTTGATCATAATGAATGACAGAGTAGACTCAAAGGGCTGAATGATCCCACCCCCCTCTCCATTCCTATTTTCTATGTTTCTATTAGACTTTTAATTCCAGATTTTTATTTAGTTCAAATTTCACCATCTGTAGTGGCGGGATTTGAACTTGGGTCCCCTGAGCATTGCCTGGGCCACTGGGTGCTGGCCATAATTTTCCAGTCTCCTCCAGATTCAGGGGAGGTGCCAGAGGACTGGAGAATTGCAAATGTTATGCCTTTGTTTTGGAAAGATTGTCAGAATCGCCCCAATAATTACAGACCAGTCAGTTTAACGTCAGTGATGGGCAAGCTTCCCGAAACAATTATTTGGGATAGAATTAGTAGTCACATGGAAAAATGTGGTTGATTAGGAAAAGCCAGCATGGATTTCTAAAGGGAAAATTGTTTTTAAGAAATTTGCAAGAGTTATTTGAACAGAAAGGGTTGATGAGGGTAATGCTGTTTATATGGTGTTCATGCACTTTCAAAAGGCATTTGATACAGTACGACACAATAGACTTGTGAGAAAAGAATAGAAGGGACAGTAGCAACATGGTTACAAAATTGGTTGAATAATAGGAATCAGAGAGTAATAGTTAATGATTATTTTTGGGCAGGATGAAGGTTTGTAGTAGTGTTCCCCAGAGGTCAGTATTTGGGACCTTCGCTTTTCCTGATATATGTTAATGATCTAGGTCTCCATGTGCAGAGAACAATTTCAAAGTTTGTGGATGTCACAGATCTTTGTAAGTACTGTAAATTTTGAAGAGAAACATGTCCTTCAAAAGGACATAAGTTTGTGGAGTAAGTATATGAAGTTCCGATGGAGTTCAATGTGGTGAAGTGTGAAGTGATTTGTTCTGGTAGGATGGTCATGGGGAGACAAGGTAAAATAAGGTAAATTCTTAAGGGGGTGCAGAGGAACGTGGGTGCACATGTGCATAGATCATTGAAGGTGACAGGACAGGTTGAGAGAGACGTTAATAAAACATACAGTATTCTAGGCTTTAATAGGGCATAGAGTACCAGAGCGACAGGTTTATGCTGGACAGTAATTAGACCTCAGCTGAAGCATTGTCTACAGTTCTGGGTGCTGCACTATAGGAAGGATATGAATATATTGGAGAATGCAGAAGAGGTTTACAAGAATGGTTCCAGGAATGAAAATCTTCAGTAATTAGGATAAATTGGAGAGACTTGGACAGTTCTCCTTGGAGCAAAGAACATAAGAAGAGATTTTATAGAGAAGTTCAAAATCATGAGTGCAGGTGAATAAAATAGATAGAATAGATAGGGAGAAAATTGTGAAATTCTTACTGTAAAAGAATCAAGAGCAAGAGGGCACAGATTTCAAGTGATTTGCAAAAGAAGCAATTATGATGTGAGAAAAAATATTTTCACATAGTAAGTGGTTCAAGTCTGGAATGCATTGCCTGAAGAATTCTTTATTGAAACCATCTACCCTGGTGGGATATGAACCAGTAATCCCAAAGCATTACCCTAGCTTCATGGTTTACCAGTTCAGTAATCTATAATAGCCATAGGAGGAAGCCAATGCATTATCTGGAAGCGTAGTGGAGGCAAGTTCATCGAGGCATTCAAGAGGGCAGTAGATGAATGTGCAGGGTCATGGGCAAAAGGCAGGCACTAAGTCATGATATTCGTTTGGAAAGCTGATGCAGACATGATGGGATAAATGGTCCCCTGTGCCTTAGCAAGTCTTAAGTTTATTTATCAGTATCACAAGTAAGACTTACATTAACACTGCAATGAAGTTACCATGAAAATCTCCTAGTCGCCACACTCCAGCGCCTGTTATCACAAGTAAGACTTACATTAACACTGCAATGAAGTTACCATGAAAATCTCCTAGTCGCCACACTCCAGCGCCTGTTCGGATACACTGAGGCAGAATTTAGCATGGCCAATGCACCCGAACCAGCACGAGTTTCTGACTGTGGGAGGAAACTGGAGCACCTCGAGGAAACCCACGCAGACACAGGAAGAACGTGCAAACCCTACACAGTGACAGTGACCCACACTGGGAATCGAACCCAGGTCCCTGGAGCTGAGAGGCAGCAGTGCTAACCACTGTGTCACCATGCCACCCTCAATTCCATAATTGGTGGAGTTAAGATACTAATCAATCTGGTTGAATGGCAGAATTGATTCAAGTGATTATATGGTGTGTTCCTGCTCCTGTTCCAATGTTCGCATGCAAGATTCATTTATATTGTTACATGTTCATCTGATTACTTATGTGCAGCACAGCTTTTGAATCTATCGTTCACATATATTCTGACATGGAAAATAGGAGCATTGTTATTATTTGGTATTTTAGTTTAATCATTGTGTAGTAAGAATGGAAAAATGTTTGGGAGAAGAGTGCAACTCACCAATAAGCTCAGTAACTGGTAGTGCCTTCTGCTGCTGAGTCATTTCATAATTGAGGTCCTTGTAAGCTATGTCAATGTAAACAAAGTTTTCCCTAGGGGTGAAATAAAGAATATTTTATTTACAACCATGTCCAACAATTTCCAAACATATTGATAATTTTGATGAGCTGATTGAGACAGCTCTCATTTCATTAACTAATTGGAACCACTTGCAATGGTTCCTCTTCGCATTCCCACCTTATTGTCTCCCAACGATTTTTCCTCAGTCCATCTTATTTCTCATCAACAAGCTTGGTAACATCATTTGATAGCACAGAATTCATTTTCACATAGATGCTGAGAACTCAGCTGTACAATACCACAAACCCTCTCACTCCCCCACTACAGTTAAATTGTCACATTGCTTATCTGACATCCAGAAAATCAACAGAAATTTCCTCCAACTATAAATCAGCACAGTGGCATTGTGGTTAGTACTCCTGCCTCACAGCTCCAGGGACCCGGATTCAAATAGAGGCATGTGTCACTGTCTGTGTGGAGTTTGCACATTCTCCCTTTGTCTGCGTGGGTTTCCTCCAGTTGCTCCGGTTACCTCCCATAATCCAAAGATGTGAGGCTCAGGTGGATTGACTATGCTAAATTGCCCCTACACAACATATGTAGATTAGATGTTTTGGCCATGGTAAACACGTGCGGTAGGGCAAGAGAGAGGGCCCTGGTAAGATGATCTTTCGGAATGTCGGTGTATACTCGAAGGGCTGAATGACCTCTTCTGCACAGTAAGAATTCTTTGATTCTCTGACAAATATTGGGAAAATCTCAGTCATTCTTTCTGCACTCGCCACAACCTCTATTTCTCAGCCACTGGCTCCATTCTGCTTACTAGCAGATTCCCAGGCGAAACTTGAACACTTAAAATCTTGGTGTCACATTTGACTTTGAGGTTGTTCTGACCACAGAACAAATCATAGCATCATAGTTACATTTGGCCCATCTTCCCCTCCCACCATGGGTTCCGTTGCGGGATGAGAAAGCTGAAGTAATTCACACTACAGAATATTTTTTCATGACTGATCATGGAATTCCCACCTCATTAATTATAGGTGCGTGCATTGCGTATCGAGTCTCATAATGAGGCAGGCAGAAAGTTTAATGTTCCGCCATCATGTCCAAGTGCCATATTTAACAGAAGCTGGACAGGTTTTCACTAAAGGAAGAACGAAAGGATGAATAGAAGGCAGCAAGCCATGGCTCCTGCTTCAGTGGCAGACCCCCGGAGCATTTATTGAAAGCTGTTCAGGAAAGTGGAATGTCCTCTATCCTAGGGATGGCTACATGAGGCTATCCAAGGTGATCACTGTGGGATGGAACAGGTAGGCTGAGTTGTCAATGTTCTTGTGGTACAAAGGAGGACCAGCCTGCAGTACAGAAAAAGGGCCAATGATTTAATTTGTGTCATTATGATAAATGAACCTTCTTGCTCAATGTTCATTAACTGGTTGCATCTATCAGTCCCAAGGCTGATTGAATAATGGAGCTAGCACTCAATGTTACTGATTTGATGGTAGTGATCTGATGAGAAGGACTTCGAGAGGAGGCCTGGCCTAAGGTCCATGGTCCAGGGGCACCCCAGCAACACCCAGAGGGTGAAGAGGTTAGACCCATGGAGGCAACTCACATAATCAAGAGTCCACCAAAGAAAACTACCCTATCTACACAGTAGCAACAAACAATGCCATTCAGTTCTGTGCTTGCCCAGAGATGTGGCGACATGGTGGCACAGTGGTTAGTGCTGCTGCCTCACAACACAAGGGACCGAGGTTTGATTATGGCCTTAGGTGACTGTGTGGACTTTGCACATTCTTCCCATGCCTGTGTGGGTTTCCTCTGGTTGCTCTGGTTTCCTCTCATACTCCAAAGATGTACAGGTTTGATGAATTGGCCATGATAAAATTGCTCCTTGGTATCATAAGACATGTGGTTTAGATGGATTTACCATGGTAAATGCGTGGGGTTATAGGGGAGAGAGCCTGGGTGAGATACTCTGTCAGGGAATCTGTGCAGACTTGATGGTCTGAATGGCCTCCTTTTGCACTGTAGGGATTCTATGATTCTGTGGATGAATTGACCTCACTATGGCTGGGAGGAAATCCCATCCCAGTGGCACTCTGCAGCACTCTCCATGGAAAGTATGCCATCAAGGTCTGCTACATCCAACCTGGTGCTTCAAAATCCCTTGTCAGAGGGAGACATGGAGGAGGCTGAGATCTCCTTGGATGATGAAGAGCAGGAAGGGTCAAAGCCTGAAAAGGGATGTGAGAGTTTGCTTCCACTTGAGGGAGATGTGCATGTGCCACACAATTCCAGGAGAAGTAAGGTGCAGGCAATGGGACATGGCAAGATTCCTTCTGTCCCTTAATGTCATACCACAATAGACTGAAAGACCTTTACAACAGTGACATTGAGAGCAAGTTCAGCATTTGGTCTTGCACCTTTAGCCCTCATGATTCACTAGGCCCTGTTCATTAGAATGGTCAGTGCTGAACCCTCCATTGATGCACTCTGGGAAGTGATAGTTGCCACAACAGTGCAGACATTGCATCAAAAAATTTAATGCAGTTATTGGCCACTTTAATGATGCATGATTGAAGCAACCATCAATCCAAAGGTGTGCAGGTTTGGTTGATTGGCTACACAGATCAGACTAATTATATCTTTCTTTCTTAGCTTGTACTAAATATGAACATACAAACATGTGAAATAGGAGCATAAACAGGCTATTAGGCTCCTAGAGCCTGTTCATGGCTAATCTATTTGTGTTTTGAATTCCACATTTGCATCAACCTTTGATAATCTTTGATACCCTTGCCCAATAAGAATCTATTGATAAAAGCAAAAGAGTGCGGATTCTGGAATCTGAAACAAAAACAGAAAATGCTGGAAAATCTCAGCAGATCTTATAGCATCCGTGGGGAGAGAATAGAGTCAATGTTTCAAATCTTGAGGATCCTTCATCAGAATCTATCTAACTCTGCCTTAAGAATACTCAATGACCCATGCCTCCACTGCCTTCTGATGCAGGCAATTCCAAAGGCAACCCTCTGAGAGAAAATACATTCTCTTCTCCTGTTCTAAAAGGGTGACCCCTAATTTAAAAAAAAAGTGGCCCTTAGCTCTGGTCTCATCCAGAAAATGACACGTTCTTTCCACATGAACTTTGACAAGGATTTTATATACTTCAAATATGTCAATAGTACAAGTCCCATCTGTCAACAATTTTCTCTTAAGACAACCCATTCATTCCTGGTAATCCTCCATTGAACCGCTTTCCTTCCTTAAATAAGGAGACCAAAACTGCACACAATGGTTGAGATGTACTCGCACAAATGCCCTGTATAACTGAAGCACAACATCTTCATTTTTATGTTCAGTTTCTCCTGGAATAAAGGATAGCATTTGTTAGCCTTCTTAAGTTCTTGGTGTTCCCGCATATTAACATGTTGTGACATATGCACCACAACATCTAGATCCCCCTGCACCTCAGAATTCTGCAGTTGTTCTCCATTTAAGTAATACTCTGTCTTTTTATTCTTCCTACAAAAGTAAACAATTTTCCAGTATTATATTCCAGCTACCAGATTTTTTTGCTCAATCACTCAACCTGAAACCGTCATATGTCCTCTTCACAACATGTTTTCCCACCTATCGTTTTGTCATCTGTAATTTTAGCTAACGTGCTATCACTCCCTTCTTCTAACTCATTGATACAAATTGTCAAAAGTTGAGGTTCTGGCACAAGCTGCTGTGGGTCTCCACTTGTCACATCCCATGGTCGTGTAGTTTTTGGTGTTGTCAAGAGACTTCAGACTTTGTTAGGATCAAAAAGTATCAAAAGGAATTTTCAGCAATAAGCTGTCCTGGAGTATCAACTCAGATGCTCCAGCCCACGTGTGCTCACTCCATGACTTCCAGATATATTCTGACAGAGATATGTATCCACCCTCTGGAGTGATCATTCAGTCTCAGCTCCCATTGCTTCCTCAAGCCAGGTGACCTTCTTGTTGTAAAGAGACAGACACTTCGGGCAGAATCCTCCCAAAAAATTCTAAGTGTTGAATTCACAGGAAATTTGGAGTAATTTGGTGAATGGAATCGGCTGCCGTCAGTGGTGGTGGAGGCGAACTCGCTGGGGTCTTTTAAAAGACTTCTGGATGAGTATATGGGGTTTAATGAGATTGAGGGTTATAGATAGGTCTGTAGGTTGGTAGGTGATGTGGTCGGCGCAACTTGTGGGCCGAAGGGCCTGTTTGTGCTGTAGTGTTCTATGTTCTATGTTCTATGTTAATTCATGTTTTTTTTCAGTGGGAGTTCACACTAGAATCTCCCATAATCTGTGCACTGCAGAGGCCACTAGCATGAATATTATTAAATTTCAGGGGGCAAAGCCAAGCCAGCGGGCATCTGTACATGCGGAGTGGTCCTGAATTGTCAGCCTCCTCAATCGCTGGTCAGCCTGGGACCCCCCTAGTGCTGCCCCCAACACCCCCACAGCCCAATGGTCGCTCCCCCGACAATTCCCGGCACTCATGATGTCCCGGACCGCCCGGATCTCCAGCAGCAACCCCCTCCATCCCCACCTCCTGCAGTGCCAATCCTTTCCACCTCCCTGCATGCAGGCACCCCTGCAGGCAGATCACCTGTGCCCCTGGCAGACATCTCTGGCAGAAACCCCCTGCCAGCAAACAATCCCCAGCCCACCCGATTGCTGGCCTCCCTCCTGCCCCTATTGATCCCAATGCAGAATGGCAGTGGGACCTCCCACCCCCACTGATCATATCCTATGTCCTGCCTCCATCAGGCCCAGCCAGAGCATCGCAGCCTTTGTCATCTTATAGCCAAGATTCCAAAATGTCTATAAGATCAGATTTATTTACTTTGATGTGTGCTATCAATTCACTTGCCTGCTTGTCCCTTTAGCTGCCTCACTTACTATCATATCCTCTTAGAATCATAGAAACCCTACAGCACAGAAAGAGGCCATCTAGCCCATTGAGTCTACACCGACCACAATCCCAGCCAGGCCCTATCCTCATATCCTTCCACATTTATTTGCTAATCTCTCTAACCTATGCACCTCAGGACACTAAGGGGCAATTTTAGCATGGCCAACCCACCTAAAGTCATCTTTGGACTGTAGGAGAAAACTGGAGCACCCAGAGAAAACCCACGCAGACACAAGGAAAATGTGCAAATGCCACAACAGACAGTGACACAACCAGGAATCGAACCCAGGTCCCTGGATCTGTGAAGCAGCAGTGCTGACCACTGTGCTACTGTGCCACCTTACTCTTGACCTTGCTGATAACCAAAGCAGACAGTAGTGGAGGAGTCTCACCCATTACCAATCTTCGGTAACCGAGAAAGTGCCTTTTTTACCTCATCAATTTAAATTTGCTAATATTTAGTTCTCAGCAGTTTTATAAATAATTGGGCATTGTTTGTATTACTGCAACAGGTAAACATTTGTGCAAGCCAGGTTAAAGCAATAATCTGATTGGTGATAGGTGAAAAGGACTGAGCAGTAGAATTTTGCACAATCTCAATTTTATCAGGGTAAAATGTGAGAGGCTTTTGAAACAGTTAAGTTTATAGGTAACAGTGATATGACTGCAAATTTCAGCCACAGATGAGCCGAGGCAGAGTAAAGAATGATAATTTTGCAAAAGTGGAAATAGATGCTCTTAGTCATGAACAGGATCGTATAAATCTTTTACTAAAGATTTCCATGGAGAGGAACACTCAGAGTTTTAACATGGCAGTGTAAAAGAGAGGTAATGTTCCAGCAGGTCAAAGATCAGCAAGGGACATGACAGGAGGCAGGTAACTACACCACAGTGAAATCTAGAAGCTGAACTGCAAACACTATGCAACATAAGAGGGAAGGCGAAATACCTGGACATTTTTTCCAGAGGACTATTATACTTTGCGGACTTTGCTTTCATCCACACAGGTTGTGAGCACTTATATCCTGTTTGACAGTTGCAATATTGCCATCCCTTCTCCTCTCCTGTGTTTCCTGTTCATTTTTTTTAAAGACCCCCACCAAAAGCAGGGCAATAAAAAATTAGTTAAAACTCTGAGTGTTCTTCTCCACAGAAATCTTTAGTAAAAGATTTATACGATCCTGTTCATGACTAAGAGCATCTATTTCCACTTTTGCAAAATTATCATTCTTTACTCTGCCTTGTCTCAACTGTGGCTGAAATTTGCAGTCATATCACTGTTACCTATAAACTTAACTGTTTCAAAAGCCTCTCACATTTTACCCTGATAAAATTGAGATTGTGCAAAATTCTACTGCTCAGTCCTTTTCACCTATCACCAATCAGATTATTGCTTTAACCTGGCTTGCACAAATGTTTACCTGTTGCAGTAATACAAACAATGCCCAATTATTTATAAAACTGCTGAGATCTAAACATTAGCAAATTTAAATTGATGAGGTGAAAAAGGCACTTTCTTGGTTACCGAAGATTGGTAATGGGTGTTTACTGCCCTGTAGAGATAGTACTTTAGCAGAATAAAAATGTAGCCAGCCATAATGTTTGCTTAGTCTTGATGAGTAGCAGTGGACAACCTCTGAGAGATCAAGGCTATGCAAATAATTGTTAAGTACACGGGAAATATACCTTGGTTACAAAATATCAAACATTTCAGAGTATTTGCAATGGACCATAAAATGTTTAATCTGAAGAGCTGTTAAATGGCTTCAGTACTGTCGTCATTGATAACAAACTGATTCTTCCAATTTCTAGAGCAGCATATATTTTCAACTGACAGGTTTATTATATTCCATATTCGCCCAGTTCTGATCTGGTCACTTTACATTTCAAATTCATCCTTTACACTGTAAATATGTGAGTGTTACAGATATTGCCATTCCACCTGTGGACTTTACCCAAGGCCTATCGAGGCCATTAATATCACAAATGTATTGCTGGGTCCTAAAGATGAACTATAAATAATTGGTCTAATCAGATGTTCTGCTTATGAAAGCTATTTATATTTTCCAGCAATGCTGTTATACTCCTGGCTGGTTTAGTTCAGTTTGCTGGACAGTTTGGTGGCACGGTGGCACAGTGGTTAACACTGCTGCCTCACAGCTCCAAGGAACCAACTTCAATTCCGGCCTCTGGTGACTCTGTATGGAGTTTGCACATTCTCCTTATGTCTGCATGGCTTTCCTCAGAGTGCTCCAGTTTCCTCCCACACTCCAAAGATATGCAGATTAGGCAGATTGGCTCAGCTAAATTGATCCTTGGGGTTACAGGAATAGTGCCTGGGTGGGATTGTGGTCAGTGCAGATTCGATGGGCAAATGGCCTCCTTCTGCTCTGTAGGGATTCTATGACCTATGATTAAGCTGGTTAGTGATGCAGAGCAACAGTAACAGCATGATTATAATTCCTATACTGGCTGAGCTTATTCATGAAGGTTCACCTTCTCAACTTTACCCCTTACCTGAGGTGTGGTGATCCTCAAGTTATATCACCACTATTAGCTTTCCCCTCATTGGGGACTGCAGTCTATGGTCATCTGTGATTATGGTGAGTTTATACTCCAGGTGAAAATAGATGAAACCATCATTACCATGCTTTGTATCAGTGCTTATTTAGGTAGGACAAAATGCCAGATACTCAGGTGCTCACTTGAGCTGACATGTCAAGCATCTACAACATAGCTAAAATGCCTAACACTTACTAATCAAAGTGAATATAGAGAGCTTGAGTCTGGATTGCACTATCATGGCAATCGAAGGAGGCACAATAAGAACACACTGAAGGCTTCATATAAGCGTACTGATATTGACTTTCGGTCCCGGGAGAGGCTCAACTAAGTTTGCTTCATCTGACATAACCAAATAAAAAGAAGTGTAGTCTCCTTTGAAAGTAATCCTATAGAGGCAGAGAGAAAACCCAAGAGGAAATCTGGACCAGCAACTTGTCTAAAGCTCAATCATTTGTGATACCCTCTCCTGTTTGCACAGTACATCCAGATTCATTGAGGACCTCACAGCAGAAGCCATGAACCCCAAAATTTAGCTGTGACTCCCTGGTGGCTCTCTTCAACATTGTTTGCAAACACTGTGATGCCAACTTTGAGGGATGGAACAAGGATGTCCTCTAGCCTCACTAGCCTGGGAGCGGTTTGTGGGGTGGTTTGTGCTGCTGTGATTCAAAAAAAGGAAGGTACTGAAGTGCAGGAAGAGAATGATTAAGCTGCAATATCAGAGTAAGTCAGCCATTTGCTCAGTCCAAACTCACAGTCTCATAATGGCATCTGGTACACAAAGAATTAAACTCCTTAGGGATCTCCCACATCTTCGTGGAAGAGATCAGTATCGAATCCACCATGCTGCACAAACAGCATCTTCAGTGTACACAGTCAGCAGGCGTGTTTCCCAAGCCCATAACAGGAGGAATGACAGACATCCAGGAACTCTTCCCTAGAGTTGGACGCAGCTGAGTCGGCAAGAAAGGACAGGCATCGCTTCTGTGCTAAAAGTGACATTGCTTCCCTCATTAAGTTAGTACAGAACAGGGAGATGATGGCTTAGTGGTATTATCACTAGCCTATTCATCCAGAAACCCAGCTAAGGTTCTGGGGATTTGGGTTCAAATCCTGCCACAGCAGATGGTGGAATTTGGATTCAATAAAAAATTTCTGGAATTAAGAACCTACTGATGACCATGAAATGATTATTGAATTTTAGAAAACCCCATCTGGTACACTATTGTCTTTAGGGAAGGAAATCTGCTGTCCTTATCTTGTCTGGACTACATGTAACTTCAGAGTCACAGCAACTGCTCTTGGGCAACTAGGGAATGGCTATAACTGCTGACCAGCTACCATCACTCATGTCCCATGAATAAATAAAAAAACAGTTGATCACATCCTGACATTCACTGTGAGTGACATGCAGTGATACATTTTGCCTGCTCATGAACTAAATCTATCGTCTCTCTCTTACAGACACCAGCCAAACAATCATCCCTAGCCCACATCAGATGAGGATCGATTTGGTGAATTTGATGAAGACCTGTGTTCACCACTGTGTTCACCTGTGCCCTTCACCTGTACAAAGACACACTTCAGTGGATTAGATTTAGCTGAGGCCTGGAGTCACTGCAGCAGTCAGAGGCAGTAACAGCCCAGGTCTCTGACACTTGGAGGACTTGCTGAGACCAGATATTTGCTGAGTTGGAGTCAGGTGATGAGCCTCTGCACCAACCATGGCACACATGCTGGAGATACAAAGACAGGTGGTGGAACATTGGCCAGAGTTGTGAGAGGCCGGCAACAGATTGACATGAAAGATGAAGGGGTCTGTCTGTGTATGTCTGATGTGGCTCTGACATGCAAGTACCTTGTAGTGCTGGGAAAGATGGCAACTGCCTTGGAGATCTTGGTCAACAGGTTCTGCAGGATTTGCACTTACACCTGCATTCCATCATTCTGGACGTAAATGGGACCCATCAGTGGCTAGGCAAGAGAGGAATGGAACTTTCTGACAATTCTCCAGTTGCTTTTCTCCTCAAAAGGTCAGGAAGGGCTCCTCAAGCAACTAAAAGGCCAGTTATCTAGGAGAATCTGAGACTGTCCAACCAACCCCAATTCCTATCATCTTGAGCTCCACAGCTGGAAACACAAAGCAGGCAACACCTTGCCCCTCCACACCTTGACCCTCAGAAGTCATCAAGGCTATCACAGATAACAGGGCATAGCATGCTGCCTCCACCTCTGCTGTGAATGTTTTTTCGAATTATAAGATCCTTGTCAGACCCCACTTGGAGTACTGTGTGCAGTTCTGGTCGCCTCACTACAGGAAGGATGTGGAAGCTATTGAAAGGGTGCAGAGGAGATTTACAAGGATGTTGCCTGGATTGGGAGACATGCCTTATGAAGATAGGTTGAGGGAGCTGGGACTCTTCTCCCTGGAGAGACGAAGGTTGAGAAGTGACCTGATAGAGGTTTATAAAACGTTGAGAGGAATAGATAGGGTGGGTTCTCGGAGGCTATTTCCCAGGGCTGAAATTGTTGCTATGAGAGGACACAGGTTTAAGGTGCTGGGGAGCAAGTACAGAGGAGATGTTAGGGGTAAATTTTTCACTCAGAGGGTGGTGAGTGAGTGGAATCGGCTGCCGTCGGTGGTAGTAGAGGCGAACTCGCTGGGGTCTTTTAAAAGACTTTTGGATGAGTACATGGGATTTAATGGGATTGGGAGTTACAGATAGTTCTATAGCTTGGTATGTATAGATATGATCAGCGCAACTTGTGGGCTGAAGGGCCTGTTTGTGCTGTTCTATGCTCTAGTGCTCTATGCTCTATGCTTCTAGTGTTCTATGTTCTATGCTATGTTTTGGTACTTTGTTTCTAATCAAAAAACCCAATTCAAATCAAGTCCAATCATGAACCCCCCCCCCATCTGAGGGACAAAGAAGATCCAAACTCACAGGACAAGATTTTGCATTCCATCTTGGGCTTGATCAAACAAGATGCAAACTGACAGAATGAGGCATTCCACCACCACCACCAACCGCTACCCCACTACCCCCCTTGCCCCCCACCCCAGCACGAGGGTTTGATCTAATGCTTCATCCTAGCCAAAAGGCCGATATGGCGTTGAAAATTTACATCAGGTGAAACCTCAGTTTAACTTCATTGTTTATCCTGGTTCTTTACTCTACCCTACTGCGATCAAAAGTGTCAGCACACCCCAAGTGCAGAAGGCTAGCCTCGTCCCCTGCTTGAATTTTTTTTGGAAACATCAGCTGACCATCAACTCTTACTTAGTTGGATTTCCCTATTTTGCTCATTCCCTCACTGGATATGCAGATCCTTTTTGTTCTAGTGTACTGGCAGTTCAGGATTTGTACTTGGAATATTCAGCTCTGAAACATGAAAGCAAAATATTGCAAATGTGAAAAGCTGAAATAAAAACAGAGATAATAATCAACAGGTCACATACCATTTGTGGAGAGAAACCTAGTTATTGGCAGGAATTCCCTCCTCCTGGTAGAATCTTCCTGACCTGTCAGAGTGAATGGATCTTTAAACGGCTTGCCAGATTTTCCAGCACTACTCCTTCTGCGACAGAGCCAGAAAATTCCACCCGTAATGTTCATTCACCTGAAAAGTTAGCACTGCTTTTCCCCACAGGTGGAGCCTGACCTACCAAATATTTCCAGCATTTTCAGTTTTTATTACCTTTAATTCTGCATTGGCAAGGTGAAACACTGGGAGTACTTTCATTCATTGGAATCTTAAATTTCCATGACTATATCCTGTCAACTATTAACATGTTAAATTCTGAATCACAATTATGACGGTATCAGGGATGTGAAATTGCAGAGATGAAAAACCCTCTGCACTGTTCTTTGAGCAATAGAGGTGTTCAATATCATAAAGGATCTTAATTAGATAAATAAGACAAAATTGTTTCTGGTGGCAAAAGGGTGACAAACTAGAGGATACAGACTTAAGGTAATTTGCATAAGATCCAGAGTGTAGCCAATTTGAGCATCCAGCCAAAACTCAGTCTACAATTATGCTGGTGGGTGAGATTGAAATATCGAGGCATAAATGCTATTATCTACAGTATGTCCCAAGATTTTTATGACTCACAGCGCCAGGGACATGGGTTTGATTCCCAGCTTGGGTCACTGTCTTTGTGGAGCTTGCACATTCTCGCTGTGACCACATGGGTTTCCTCCATGTGCTCCAGTTTCTTCCCACAGTCCAAAGATGTGTAGTTTAGGCAAATTAGCCATGCTAAGTTGTCCCTTAATGCCTAAAGATGTGCAGTTTAGGTGGATTAGCCATGATAAATGCATGGGGTCACGGGTTTAGGGTAGGGCAGGGCAATGGAAGGATGGCAGGAATATGATACCTTGGTAAGATGTTCTTTATGGGAGATGGTGCAGACTTGATGGACCGAAAGGGCTCTTTCTAAACTGTTGGGATTCTACAGTTCTATGAAGGTCTCCACATGTAGCTTTGACTTAACATTTTAAGATGGACATCTCAGTGATTTATCAAAATTAGAGTTGACAAAAGCATCTTCTATTTCTGACAGAAGTGCACCTTTAGTTTAGGTCTTTATGGGCATATAATGAAAGTAATAGAAAGTGAAGAGTATGTGATTGTAGGTTGGATTTAGCATTTTGATTGAAAATTATATACGAACAGACAAAATAGGAGCAGAAGTAGACAATATGGCCCATCAAGCCTTTTAATAAGATCTTGGCAGATTTGTTTGTGTTGAGTTCCACGTTCCCTCTCGATCTCAATAACTTTGATTCCTTTGCCTAACAAGAATCCATCTACCTCTGACTTAAAAATATTCTGTGACCTTACTTCCACTGCCTTCTGAGGCGGAGTTCCAAAATCACACAACCTCAGAGAAAAAAAATCTCTTCATCTCTATCCTAAAAGCTTAACCTTCCATTTTACAATAGTGTCCCCCTAGTTATGGAGTCACTCACAGGAGTAGGCATTCTTTGATCGCCCACCTTGTCATTATCGTTCAGGATCTTACATACTTCAATCAAGTCACCCATCACTCTTCTAAATTCTAGAGGAAACAACACAGCCTTTCCAACCTATCTTCAGAAGACAACATTTCCGGGTATCATTCCAATAAACCTGAACTGCCTCCAATTCATTTACATCCTTCCTTAAACAAGGAGACCAACACAGTATTCTAGATGTGACCATGCACAACTGAAGCACACCATCCTTTCTTTTATGCTGAATTCCTTAGGAACACATTCCCGAACAATGAGGAATAGATTACAGATGTACAAGGTTTATTTAAAATATACTGTGAGTTTGTTAGATCCCAGCTATAGAAATAAGAGATAGGATTCAGATCACTCAACTCCCTGGTCTAAGGTGCCACTTGGTTTCGCCACATTTTTTTCCTCTTTCCTTTACTGCTTTTCCCTTACTGGTTCTTACAATTCTTTAGGCTGGATTTTCATGCCCTGAATCAGAGCTGACCCATATCAGGCAACCTGAAAAATAGCAGATATATCTCTATTCCAGGATTCTTGCTCTCATTCCTGTCACTGGCGATTTTCATCAGTGTAGAATAAAGAGATCTGGAACCTGCACGCTGATGCCCCCACATGCCAACTCAATTGTGGAATTGTTTTGAAAACGTGTGACCATTAATGTGAACAGAACTGTGAAAGTTGGTAAGTCTCAGATGCATTGGAGCACATTATCAACTGGATAAAGTGCTTTTCTGCATTGTATATAATCAAAATTCAGATTTCACTCTGTCAGGTCTTTGCATCGAGTCTGACTTTGCATAAATGACTTTGAATTTCAATGAACCTGGTTCAAAGCTTCAACAGTGGCTGAGCACTTTGGAATTCATCTGTTTGGCTACTTCAAAGTTTTGACAGATGGTTGACTTTCTGGTTGGCTTCAAAGGCTTTGATATATTTAGCTCTGGAAGTTTTCTTAACACAGTTTTTGGACAGATTCATATTATAAATCCATGGCTAAGCTCCAAACCCACTAATGATCCAGCTCAGAAGGAAAATTGGTATAGCCATCAAAGGGAATGTGAGCTTGTCTGATATTGTCAGATATATGAGCAGCTAACACGATTTTGGATTTGAATTATTCTTTGTTTATTTTCAAAAGATGTATGAACTTCTTAAGGACTGTTATGATAAAGTTTATCAATTCTAACCATAACAGATCCTGGGTAGATCAGTATAAGGCATGAGGGGGTAAGGGGCTGAAGTAATATGAGAGTGATTGGAATATGTTGTGTCAGAGGGTGAAGTGGTATGAGAGTTGAGGAGGTTCAGGAAGGGATGAAGCAGAGTTGGGGTGAAGGCTAGGAGATTTCCCACCTCAAAAAGAGGTTGCCCATTAACCCAGCCATCTTGGCATCTACCTACCTCCATCTCCACATAGGACTTGCTGTGTGAGCTGCCTATCCAATCTTCAGGCCTTCCCTTCCATCTAGCCATATTGATAACATGGGCAGGTACTGTAGATCAGGAGCTGGGATCACAGTGTCAGGAAATGACCAGACTCCCAATTCCTACCTCCAAGAGGAGAATTTGGCTCCATTTGTACATCATAATAAAGCATCATTTACTTTCATGGAAATCTGATATAAAAACAGAAAATTCTGGAAGTACTCAGCCAATCAGCTAGCGTGAATAGAGAGTGAAAAAAGTCACATGATATCATTGTAAAGTTGGATTATTATTTTCATTGCTCACATATGACAAAGAAGTAAGTTTGGTTTTGTCACTGTATGTAATGCATTATTCTGATAGTATAATTATTATAATATAAGTTTTATGTTTATTTGTACCAAAAATGATCACTATTAAAATAGTACCCTGGCTAAGAGTTGATGGCTGCTTCCCATTACCATTTCCATACCCATATGTGGTCCTTTAGGCCACCAGGAAAAAACTTCGCCCTGATACACATCTTTAATCTCATTACAAATAGATAACATTACTCACCTGATGTACTGTTTGGTTTTCCCAAATTTTTCAGACAGAAACTGCAATCCCCTATTACTTGGAAAAGTTGAGTATGACACGATAGTAGAGTACTTGATCTCTTCACATGGAACTGGACAGTTGAAGTTATGTGCACCTGCTTTGCAAAGTCCCTCTTTTTCTAAGTTACCTGGAATATAAAGCAGACAATGCAAACTGTTTATTTTTAATGAGCAATTGGTATTCATAACATAATATCCATGTTGCTTATCTTAGTTCATGTAATTTAATAAGTTGTACTTACCATTTCCTAAATAAGACCATAAGAAATAAGAATAGGTGTAGGCTGTTCAAGTCCTTGACCTGCTCCACCATTTCCGAAGTCCACTTTCCTGTCCTTTCCCTGAAACCTTCGATTCCGATACTGGTCAAAAATCTATCTATCTCAGCCTTGAATATACACATTGGTTCAGTGCTGGGACCCTTATTGTGTGTTATATACATAAATTATATCAATGAAAATGGGGGGGGGAATGATAAGCAAGTTTGCAGATTATACAAAGATTAGTAGGGTGGTTAGTGAAGAAGAAGGTCATAGATTAAAGAAAATTCATATGGGTTGGTCAGATGGGCAGAGCAGTGGCAGCTGGTGTTTAACCCTGATAGGTGTGAGACAAGGGAACATTTAGTGAATGGAAGGACACTAGGAAGCTCAGAGGAACAGATGGATTTTGGGTACTTAATCACAGATCCCTGAAGATGGCAGAGCAGGTGAATAGGATAGTTAAGAGGACATATGGGGCATTTGGGTGGAGTTATAAAAGATGGGGGGGGGCTGCAAAAGGGTGGCTATACAATTTGGGTATGCAAGGGGACTATGCAAGAGGGGGACATTGCAAGGAGGAAGAATGCAAGGAAGGGCTATGCAGGTTGGGACATAATGTAAGGGAGTGCTATGCAAGCTGGGGGCTATGCAAGGGGAGCTCTCCCCCAATGTCGGTGATCCATACTGATGTGTGGGAAAACATGCCACTGATGACTGGAGGGAGTCCAATGTCCATGGGGAGGGGAAGGGGGCATATGGAAGGAGGTCTCTCAGTTCACTGCAAGATCAGGGCACCCTGCACAATGGCAAATCTCCCTGCTGTGAGAAAAACTGATGAATGTGGAAAGATTGCAGTGCCAAACCCACTCAAAAAAGAGATGCAGAACACATCCGTTTTCAGACTTTTATGACACTTAGGATTTCTTGAGGGAAAATCATCCCCAAAAAATGCATTGTTGTAGCTACCCTTTCTAACTAAATTAACTCAATCAACATGAAGATTAAAGTCACTTTAATTATTGCTGTATTTTTACATGCTCCTATTATTTGCTGATTTATATCCTTTCCTGCAGTGTGGCTACTGTTTGGGGGTCTATGAACTACTCCTACCAATGTCTTCTTTCTCTTGCTATTTTTTACCTTCACCCAAATGGACCCGACATCATCTGAGCCTACACCATCTCTCACAACTGACCTAATTTCATCACTTATTAACAATGCTAGCCTACCACCTTTCCCTCCTTCTTATCTTTCCAAAAAATAAAATATCTGTGGATATTAGGTTCCCAGTTTTGATCTCCTTTTAACCATATCTCTGAAACAGCTATGAGGTTAAATCCATATGTTGTACTTAATGTTTCCTAACTACAATGGACCGGATTTCCTGTCTGCCCTGCGGCAAAGAACAAAGAAAACTACAACACAGGAACAGGCCCTTCTGCCCTCCAAGCCTGCGCTGATCATGATGCCTGCCCTAACTAAAACCATACACACTTATAGAATTCATATCCTTCCATTCCCATCCTACTCATGTATTTGTCTAATTGTCCTTTAAATGCCGCTCCCACAACTTCTCCAAGCAACGCGTTCCAGACACTTACCACTCTCCACATAAAAAACTTGCCTTACATATTTCTAACCTTTTCCCCTCGTAACTTAAACCTATATTCCGTAGTATTTGACTTTTCCACTTCAGGAAAGATCACCGGACTATCCATTCTGTCCATGCAACTCATAATCTTGTAAATCTCTATCAAGTCATCACTTAACCTCTGTCGTTCCATTGAGAACAAATCGAGTTTATCCAACCTTGCCCCATAGCTAATATCCTCCAGATCAGGCAACATCCTAGTAAACATCTTCTGTACCCTCTCCAAAGCTTCCACATCCTCCTGGTAGTATGTCAACCAGAATTGTACACAATATTCTAAATGAGACCTAACTAAGGTTCTGTATAGCTGTAGCAGGAGCTGCCAAGTTTTATACTCAATTCCCCAACTGATGAAGGCAAGCATGCTGTATGTTTTCTTGGCTACCTTATCCACCTGCATTGCCACTTTCAGTGATCAGTGGACACGTACGCCCAGAACTCTCTGCCTGTCAATGCTTCTAAATGTTCTACCATTTACCGAGTAATTCCTGGGGGAATTGTACCTTCCAAAATACTTTATGTTACACTTGTCTAGATTAAGCTCCATCTGCCATTTCTCTGCCCAAGTCTCCAAACGGTGTATATCTTGCTGTATCCTCTGACAGTCCCCTTCACTATCTGTAACTCCACCAATTTTTGTGTCACCTGCGACTTTGCTAATCAGACCAACTACATTTTCCTCCAAATCAATTATATATACTACAAGCAATAAAGGTCCCATAACTGATCCCTCTGGAACACTCCTAGTCACAGTCTTCCATTCAGAAAAGCACTCCTCTGCTGCTACCCTTTGTCTTCTATGGCCAAGCCAGTTCCGTATCCAATTTGCCAGCGCTCCTCTGATCCCATGTGACTTCACATTTTGTACCAGTCTACTATGAGGTACCTTGTCAGAGGCTTTACTGAAGTCCATGTATACCACATCCACAGACTTTCCCTCATCTATCACCTTCATCATTTCTTCAAAAAACCCAGTCAAGTTAGTGAGGCACGACCTCCCCTTCACAAAACCATGTTGTCTATCACAAATAAGTCCATTTGTTTCCAAATGTGAGTAAATCCTGTTCCGAAGAAACTTTTCCAATAATTTTCCTACCTCTGACGTAAGGCTTACTGGCCAATAATTTCCTGGATTATCACTGCTGCCCTTCTTAAAGAATGGAACAACATTGGCTGTCCTCCAGTACTCTGGAACTTCATCAATAGCCAATGAGGATACAAAGATTTCTGTCAAGGGCCCGGCCCTTGGTCACCATTACTGAAACTACCTTTTTATTAATTATGTTATTAATTAAATTTAAAGTCCACTTGGTGTCAGCCCGGAATTTTAGCCTGGGCCTTTGGATTATTAGTCCAGTGACATTATAGTTAGGCTACCACCTTCCCAACAAACATTTGTCTTTGCTGTGTGGGTAACAATCTGGCAGTGCATTTTCTGACTTGTTATCAAGTCCACTCAGGCTGCATCTCATTTGAGTCATTGAAATAAAATTGGTACCAGTTATACAATGGATGGGTAATCTGCTCTGTCAGGTGAAGATGGAAATTTTATGACTGGGCATCAGAGGAGGAAAGGTTTAACAAAACTATGAAGATTCTCATGATAGAATATGCACTCTCAACTCTTCTGCCCAAAGACTGATTGGTTGATATATAGAAAGTTGATTTTGTACTTGGATCACAAGCATAAAGCTTGGTTTTTTAGTGCAGGTGAAAAGTAAAGACCAGACTGAAAGTTACAGGACAGTTACAGGACAGATTTTAGACATCACCACGTATATGTGTCATATGCACTGGTCTTTCCCTTCAAGGTCTTTAGCTAATGGAATGCAAAGGATGGAAATTCTATGGCTACCTTTGAGTAGGTACATGTGCAATTGGGCAGGACTACCCTACCCACAGCTCATGCCCGCCCCCTGACCTCCAGCTTCTTCCAAGAACCCCCCAGTGTTTTTTTCCATAACCCCTGGCTCCATCGCAACCCAACGCACCCCTACTTCATCCCATTTCTTCTACAGGACTCCGCAGCACCTGAAAATTCTCAGGAAGGGATCCAGGTTCCAGAGATTGGGACTTAAAGGGCCCAATTTTCCCATTTTGATGCTAAGTACTGAGTCTGGGCATGATTCAGATCCAACTTGTGAAACCTGTTCTCAAGTGCCCCCATATGCACTCAACTTAAAATAAAAGTTGTGAATCTGAATCTTGCTGTGGGAAGGGCTTATCGTGCCCGAAATGCCGCTACTCCAATCGGAGTCTTCAAGTGCACATGCGCAGTAAAAAAAATTTGGAAAACCCACCCATGCCACATTGTGCCTGGGCCACAAAAAATGGCCCTAGTGCGATGGCCCCCTCAGACATTGCCCCACCCCCACAACATAACTGACCCCCTTATCCACCTATTCCCACCTCTATCAGACCAATCGCGGCACCACTTCCCCCCCACCAATCACCCGCAGAGTGACAGTGGACCCCCCCCGTCCCGCCCCTGCCACCCCCCTCCACCAGAGAGCCATCTGGCCTCCCTCCTCCTCTCTCCCCACCAGAGATACATCTGACCCATTTCCTTCACCCCCCCTCCCCCCACCCCACCAGAGAATGATCTGGCCCTCTTTCTCCTCCCCATCCCCCACCAACCAGAGAATGATCTGACCTCCCTCTTACCCCCTCCTGCCCCCACCAGAGATACATCTGGCCTCCCTCCCTCTCCCCCCCACTGATCTGAATTACAGAACCACTGGAAACTCTGAACTTACCTCTTCAGAACCTGGAACGCCCAAAACAGACTGTTGTCGAGCATCTCTGTTTCACGCTGTATCTGGACAGGCAAACACAATGGTAAAGGCGGAAGTGCCAGCAAGTTTGGGCGTACAGCCCATTAAGTCAATATAAATGCATGCAAATGCATTTAAATTGACGTCGCGCCTGTTTTGGGCACAGTCCCGATCATGTCATTTGCTGGCCTTGGTAGAGGTGGAAACGGCATGGAATTGGGCACAGATCGCGTTATTTACCTCATGTCCGACTTTACCAAGTTTTCACACTTGAAATCGGACCCAAGGCCACAATTTCCAGAAATGCAACCATAACTTTAAGTGAGGACTTTGTACATTTTTAATTGATTTATTTAGGGGATATGGTCATCACTGGCATGACCAACATTTATTGCCTATACCTTGTTGCTCTTGAGAAGCAGTTGTAAGCTGGCTTCTGAAACCACTGAGGTTTGCATTGTGAAGGTAATGACATAATGCTTTTAGTTAGGATATTTCATGATTTAGAACCAAAGACAATGTAAGAACTATGGTATCATGATCTGTGATATCATCCAAGTCAGGATGCGATGTGATTTTAAGTTAGACAGAGTGGTTGGAGAAAGGGTCATGGAATGTGGATGCTGCAGCACTTGGAGTTGGGCTACTCCCATGTGCCTGCTGTCCTTCTTATTCCAGATAGTGCAGTCTGGGAGTTGCTGTTGAAGAAGGTTTGATGAGTTGCTGCAGAGCATTTTCTAGATGTACATTGTAGCCATGTTGTGGTATTGAGTGAAGGGAGTGAGTATTTAAAATTGTGAATGAGGTGTCAATCTGGTGAACTATTTTGTTCTAATTGATGTCAAGCTTCTCATATATTGGAGCTGCACTCACCTAGGTAAGTGAAGAGTATTCCACGTTCCTGACTTGGGCCTTGCAGGTGGAGAAAGGCGATGGCATGTCAGCTGGTGAGTAATTCACTACAATATATGCAGCCTCTGATCTGCTCCTATATTTGTGCAGCTGGTTCAGGTTAGTTTCCAATCAATGGTGATTCCCAGCTATTAATGGATTTGAGTTTGACAGTAGTAAGGCCATTGTATGACTGGTACTTGTATTGGCATGAAATTTACTTCATCAGCTCAAGCCTATATATTCTTCAGATCTCGTTGCACTATTGTTAATGACTCTCACTACCTGAAAGGCTATGAATGGAACGTACGCCATGCAATCATCAGCAAACCTCTCCAGTTCTGATGTTATGGCCAAGGAATGCAGCCGAACTCCTGTTGCAATGTCCCAATACTGAAATGCATGGCCTCCACCAACTGCAGTCATCATTCTTTGTGCTAGATATGACCCTAGCCAGTGGACACTTTTCCCCTAATTCTCACTGACTTCAATTTTGCTAGCATTCTTTGCTGCTATACTTGGTCAAATGCTGCCTTGATATCAAAAGAAAATTCCACTGAGAAGAGAAAAAAATTGCAGGCCACGGAAAAGATCAATGGACCAACTCAGACACAGACATGATGGATCAAATTGCCTCCTTTCTTGCTGGAACCTTTCTATGATTCTGTGTCTTGTGATTCTGTGATTTTGTTTTCTTTTATGCCAGATGTGGTTCCAGCCAGTGCTGCATTTCCACAGATTCCCATTAACTTCAATTTTACTAGAACTCCATTGTTTTTACTGTATCCCATGCACCCAGAACATAAGAAAGGAATAGACCACATGATGTGTTGTGCCTACTCTGCTATTTAATACCATCATGGCTGATCTTGTGGTTCGACCCCACTTTCATTTAGAATTGGCTGAAGATTGGTTTCAGTCATGGTGGGGACTTTAATTCTATTCTTAGCATGCTTTTTCTGCTGTTTCATAGACTTAAAGTTTCACCAGGTTGGCAACTCATTTTTAAAAGTTTATTTATTATTATCACAAGTAGGCTTACATTAACACTGCAATGAAGTTACTGTGAAAACCTCCTAGTTGCCACACTTGGTGGCTGTTTGGGTACACTGAGGGAGAATTTAGCATGGCCAATGCACCTAACCAGCACAACTTTTGAACTGTGGGAGGAAACCGGAGAACCAGGATGTTGCCTGGTTTACCAGGATGTTGCCTGGTATGGAGGGGAGGTCCTATGAGGAGAGACTGAGGGATTTGGGGTTGTTTTCGCTAGAAAGAAGGCGGCTAAGAGGGGATCTTATTGAAACATATAAGATGATTAGAGGTTTAGATAGGGTGGATAGTGATAGCCTTTTTCCTTGGATGGAGAAAGCTAGCACGAGGGGGCACGGCTTTAAATTAAGGGGGGGTAGTTATAGGACTGATGTCAGGGGTAGGTTCTTTACCCAGAGGGTGGTGAGGGATTGGAATGCCCTGCCTGCTGCAGTTGTAAATGCGCCTAATTTGGGGGCGTTTAAGAGACCCGTGGATAGGTTTATGGACGAAAAGGGATTGGTTTAGATTAGTGGGTCATTGTTTTTTTTTAACTGGTCGGCGCAACGTTGTGGGCCAAAGGGCCTGTTCTGCGCTGTAATGTTCTATGTTCTATGTTCTAACCTGGAGAAAATCCATGCAGACATGGGGAGAATGTGTTGACTCTGCACAGACAGTGATCCAAGCGGGGAATTGAACCTAGGTCCCTGGCGCTGTGAGGCAGTAGTGTTAGCTGTTCACTAAAACCAATTTGCAATTAAGTGCACTTAGTGCTGATTCTGACATGCTATCTTCAAAGTATTTATTGAACATGGGTCAGTCCATCAGTTTAATGGCAATGATGATGCTGGATCACATGTTTACAGATTGTAGAGGAATACAAACCTGCTGTTGTTTGTATCCTATAGAATGTTAAAGATATCAAACTTTGAACAGCTGAATCTGTTCTGAATTTATCCTATTTAGTACGGTGGAAGGTGTCCTTAGTAAAAAGTACCACAACGCCACAAGACCTGTGCAGTGGTCATTCCTGCTGATACAGCATATGCATTTGCAACAGGTAGATTGGTAAGAATCATTACTTTTTCCTGATGTTAGTTGGCAGATATGTCCCAAGATTTGATTAGCTGTGGCACTCTCAAACCACTCTTCATGATGGATATTCCCAGAGTGCATCATGCCCTTGCTACCCTCAGTGCAACTTTTGAGTGAATTTCAACTTGGAAGACGAGTACGGATTCATCAGCAGAGAGAGTGTGTACTTAGTAATCAGCAGGGGGTTTCCTTGCTCATGTTTAACCTGATGCCATGAGATTTTATGGGATATGAAGCCCATGTTGAGGGCTCCCATAGCCAATTGCTCCTGACTGCAGAGAGAAGGTGGAGTCTGAGATGTTGGCAAATATGTCAGTATGATCATTGCAGGTTTAACTAACGTGTCCCAATTTAGAACCTGCAATTTAGTGGAACAGATGGTGGTGGCCAACTGATGCCTGGTTAATCTCTTGGTTTGATTTTTAATGCTTTAAATAATTGTTTTGATCATCTTTAAATAAATCAGCTTGTACTGTTTCTGCTTACTTTACCATTTATGTTAAAGTGATGCTTCCAAGGCATGATACTTACGTAAAATGGGATATGCACAGTTGTAATACTTTTCTGGTTCACATTCAGGCCCCTTTCCTTGAAAAAAAAATGCATGTAACAATGTTAAAACTGCTGCAAGTAATTTCCTCACTGACCAAATGTTTGTTTGCCAAAGGGTAGATTTGGACTTAAGGATACATTCTAATAAGGTTACCAATAAATTATATTAATAATATGGCCCAAGTGTTATTGTATTTGATCTTATAAAAATATGCACAATATGTTAGTCGCTCTATTAGCAGCTACACAGGGGTTTTTGGTGCACAGCTGGCCAAAAATGAGGACACCATTAATATTAAATGGCCCATTTCTGAACCATTAACATTGTATATTTATTACAGTTGATGGTACTGGAGAATCATCTGTGATGGTTACATGTAACAAAAGCATCATCTCTATCTCTAATCCCTGCGTTGGTACTACACCTTCAGTGGTACTATCTTCAATATTAATCTATGAGGTGCCAATGCTACAATCACTCTGGCATATTTCTTAAAACTCAAAAATGCTTTTTTTTACTTTGAAGTCACATGAGGAAGTGCAGGAATTTGCGATGATCTTCTTGATGTTTTTAATATTAAACCACGTGTTTCAGAAATTGATGGCCATTACACTGATTTGTCGCATCCTTCCCAGCGCTCAATCTTAATTTTTCAATGTTGATGTAAAAATATACCACAAGATAAATGGAGCTCATAGAATCACGCAGTACAGGCCTTTTGGCCCATCAAGTCTACACTGGCACATTAGAAACACCTCACTTTCTACCTAATCCCACTTACCAGCACTTGGTCCATAGCCCTGAGTGTTATGACATGGCAAGTGGATATCTAGGTACTTTTAAAGGATGTGAGAAAACTCACATCTATTATTCTAGACTCTCACCACCCTCTGGATAAAAAAAGTTTTTCTTCTTATCCCTGCTAAATCTCCTGCCCCTCACCTTGTACCTATGACCCCTCATGACTGACCTTTCAACTAAGGGGAACAACTGCCCCTTATCCACTCTGTCCATGCCTCTCATAATCTTGTACACCTCGATCAGGTCGCACCCCATCTCCCCTCACCAAATATCTGTACAACTCCAACATGATTTCCCTGCTTTTGTAATCTATTCCTCAATTGATAAAGGGAAGTGTCCCATGTGCTTTTTTTCACCACCTCACTAACATTCTATAATGTAAAATGAGGCCATTTGGCCAATTAAGCCTCCACCACCAACAATCCCACTTAGGCCCTATCCCCATAACCCCACAAAATTTATCGTGTTAATCCCCCTGTCACTAATGGTCAATTTAGATGCTCAATCAAAATAATCCACACATCTTAAAAGTTTAAATTTAAAATTTACATTAGATATGATCAGCACATCAGATGAACAAGTTTCAAGTATCATTTCAAACATTATACAAGTTCAAAGGTATCCCAATACAGTCTTTTCTTATACAATGTATTTATAAGCACTTATCACAGTAGATGACTTAATCCACTGTTTTTGTTGTGGTGGGAAACAGGAGCACCCAAAAGGAACCCACACAGACATAGCAAGAACATGCAAACTCCACACAGCAACCCTTGGCCAGAATTGAACCCAGGTCCTTGGCACTGTGATGCAGCAGTACTAACTATTGTACCACCATGCTTCCTCTAACATGACCTTCAGTCTTCAAAGATATATGGATAAATATGCCAAGGTCCCTTTGTTCCACAGAAAATTCTATGTCATGCCATCCATTGAATGTTTCCTTATCAAATTACCCTTTCCAAAGTTCATGACTTCATACTTTTCAAGGTTAAATTCCATTTGCCACTTATCTGCCTAGCTGACAATCCCATCCATATTTTCCTATAGTCCAAGACACTCAACCACCCAGCCAATCATTGTGTCATCCGCAAACTTACTAATTTACTAATCTTATCTCCCACATATTTTGTTTTCATAAATTATGAAAAATAGGAGACCCAGCACAGAACCATGTGATTTGCCACTGGACACTAGCTTTCAGTCACTAAAGCAGCCTTCTGGCATCACCCTCTGTCTCCTACAACTGAGCCAATTTTAAATCTATTTCATCACACTATCCTGTATCCCATGTGCATTTGCCTTCTTTCTAAACCTCCCATGTGGGACCTTGTAAAGGCTTTACTGAAATCCATATAAACTACATCAACTGCACTATCCTCATCTACACACCCGGTCACCTCCTCAAAAAATTCAAATGAGGCATCATACCCCCGTAACAAAGCCATGCTGACAATCCCTAATCAAGCCTTACCTTTCCAAGTGGAGATAGATGCTCTCCTTCAGAACCTTCTCCAGTAATTTCCTCACCACTGATGTGAGACTCACTGGTCGGTAGTTCCCTGGTTTATCTCTACAACGCTTCTTAAATAGCTAAACCTCTTAAGCTGTTCTCCAGTCCTCTGGCACCTGTCCTGTTGCCAAAGAGGAATTAAAAATTTGGGTCACAGCCCCTGCAATCAACTCCCTCACAGCCTGGTACGCAATTCATCTGGATCTGGATATTTGTCCACTTCTAAGCCTGCTAATACCTTCAATACCTTGTCCTTCGCTATGTCAATTTGCTCAAGAACCTTGTACTGTCTCTCCCTGAATTCCATACCTTCATCCTCATTTGCTTGGGTGAAAATAGATGTGAAATACTTATTCAACACTCTACCAATGTCCTCTGGTTCCCAGCACAGATTGCCTCCTTGTCCCTAATGAGCTCAACTGTTTTGCTGGTTATCCAATTCCCATTAGCATACTTATCGAATTGCAATACTGAATTGCTTCCTTAAAACAATCCAGTTCGTGTGTTGTTGGAACACCCACATCCTTTTCAGGAAAGGAGTTCTTGGATTTTGACCCAATGATGCTGAAGGAACAACAAAAATGATAGGGAATGGGATAGCTTGATCTTGGGTTTGGAATAGCTCGGCACAACATCAAGGGCCGAAGGGCCTGTACTGTGCTGTACTGTTCTATGATCTATGTTCTATGTTTGTTCTATGTTCTATGTTAAAAACAATTTAACGTTCCTCTTCTTCCTTTATTCATCTACTCTGTCCAGTAAGAAAATATATACATGATAACGTTAAAGCCAAAGAGGAAGCATGTAAATTGGCCAGAAAAAGCAGCCAACCTGAGGACTGGGAGAAATTTAAAATCCAGCAAAGAAGGACAAAGGGTTTAATTTGGAAGAGGAAATAGAATGCGAGTGCAGGTTTGGAGAAAACAAAAACTGACTGCAAAAGCTTCTATAGAAATGTGAAGAGAAAAAGACTTATGAAGACAAACGTAGATTCCGTACAGATAGAATCAGGTAAATAATGGGCAATAAAGAGATGGCAGATCAGCTGAGCAAATACTTTGGATTCATCTTCACGAAGATGGGGTGGGGGGGGGGGCGGCACGGTAGCACAGTGGTTAGCATGGCTGCAGGGTCCTGGGTTTGATTCGCGGCTCGGGTCACTGTCTGTGTGGAGTTTGCACATTCTCCTTATGTCTGCGTGGGTTTCCTCCAGGTACTCCAGTTTCCTCCCACAGTCCAAAGATGTGTAGGTTAGGTTGATTGGCCATGCTAAGAAATTGCCCCTTAGTGTCCAGGGATGCGTAAGTTAGAGGGATTAGTGGGTATAATATATGGGGTAGGGCCTGTGTGGGATTGTGTTCAGTGCAGCCTCGATGGGCCGAAGGGCCTCTTTCTGCACTGTAGGGTTCTATGATGATTCTATGATGATGATGAAGAGGACACAAATAACCTTCCAGAAATATTAGGGGACAGAGGGTCTAGCATGAAGGAGGAATTAAAAGGTATCCTTATTAGTCAGGAAACTATAATAGGGAAATTGTTGAGATTAAAACCTGACAAGTCCCCAAGGCCTGATGCTCTGTATCTCAGGGTACTAGAAAGAAGGATTATCTGAATGGTGACAGTTTAGGAAAAGAAAAAGTGCAATACAGTCCTAGAAATAGTGGATGCATTGGTGAGCAAGGTAGCTAAGGTAACCCCACTTTTTAAAAAAGGAGGGACAGAGAAAACCGAAATTACAGACCGGTTAGCCTGACATCAGTGGAGGAGAAAGTGCTGGAGTCAATTATTAAGAATGCAATACCTGAGCATTTGGAAAGCAGTGACAGGTTCGACCCAAGCCAGCATGGATTCATTAAAGGGAAATCGTGCTTGACAAATCTTCTGGAATTTTTTGAGGATGTGACCAGTAGAGTGGACAAAGCTGAACCAGTGGTTGTCGTGCATCTGGACTTTCAATAGGCTTTTGCCAAGGTCCCACACGAGAAATTAGTGAGCAAAATTAAAGCTCATGGTATTGGGGGTAATGTAGTGTCATGGATAGAGAACAGGTTGGCAGACAGGAAGAAGAGACTGGGAATAAACAGCTCCTTTTCAGAGTGGCAGGCAGTGATTAGTGGGGTACTGCAAGGTTCAGTGCTAGGATCCCAGCTATTCACAATACACATTAATGATTTGGATGAAGAATTGAATGCAATATCTCCAAATTTGCAGACTACACGAAACTGGGTGGCAGTGTGTGCTATTCGGAGGATGTTAAGAAGTTGCAAGGTGACTTGGACATGCTGGCTGAGTGGGCAAATACAATATAATATGGATAAATGTGAGGTTATCCACTTTGGTGACACTTTGGATTATCTGAATGATAGCAGTTTAGGAAAAGGGGAAGTGCAATGAGACCTGGGGGTGTCATGGTGGAACAATCACTGAAGATTGCATGCAGATACAGCTGGCAGTGAGGAAAGCTCGGGCATACTGGCTGTCATGGCAAGAGGATTGGAGTAAAGATGTCTTGCTGCAGTTATACAGCACTTTGGTGAGGCCACATCTTGAGTATTATATGCAGTTTTGGTCTCCTAGTCTGAGGAAGGAGATCTCAGCTATTGAGGGAATTCAGTGACGGTTCACCAGACTGAATCCTGGAATGGCAGGATTGACATATGAAGGGAGACTGGATCAACTGGCCTTGTACTCACAGGAATAGAACATAGAACATAGAACATTACAGCGCAGAACAGGCCCTTCGGCCCACGATGTTGCGCCGACCAGCTTTTAAAAAAAAAACAACACTAACCCACTAATCTAAACCAATCCCATTTCGTCCATAAACCTATCCACAGATCTCTTAAACGCCCCCAAACTAGGCGCATTTACAACTGCAGCTGGCATGGCATTCCAGTCCCTCACCACCCTCTGGGTAAAGAACCTACCCCTGACATCAGTCCTATAACTACCCCCCCTTAATTTAAAGCCGTGCCCCCTCGTGCTAGCTTTCTCCATCCTAGGAAAAAGGCTATCACTATCCACCCTGTCTAAACCTCTAATCATCTTATATGTTTCAATATGGTCCCCTCTTAGCCGCCTTCTTTCCAGCGAAAACAACCCCAAATCTCTCAGTCTCTCCTCATAGGATCTCCCCTCCATACCAGGCAACATCCTGGTAAACCTCCTCTGCACCCTCTCCAAAGCCTCTACATCCTTCCTGTAATGCGGGGACCAGAACTGCACACAATACTCCAAGTGCGGCCGCACCAGAGTTGTGTACAGTTGCAACATGACACTGCGACTCCTAAATTCAATCCCCCTACCAATAAACGCCAAGACACCGTATGCCTTCTTAACAACCTTATCTACTTGATTCCCAACTTTCAGGGATCTATGTACACATACACCTAGATCCCTCTGCTCCTCCACACTATTCAAAGTCCTCCCGTTAGCCCTATACTCAACACATCTGTTATTCCTACCGAAATGAATTACCTCACACTTCTCCACATTAAACTCCATCCGCCACCTCGCGGCCCAGCTCTGCAACCTTTCTAAGTCACCCTGCAAACTATGACACCCTTCCTCACAATCTACCACACCTCCGACTTTGGTGTCATCAGCAAACTTACTAATCCACCCAACTATACCCTCATCCAGATCATTAATAAAGATTACGAACAGCAGCGGCCCCAAAACAGATCCCTGAGGCACACCACTCCATGACGAATATTTACCATCAACCACCACCCTCTGTCTCCTATCTGCTAGCCAATTCCTGATCCAATTACCTAGATCACCCCCAATCCCATACATCTGCATTTTCTGCAGAAGCCTACCATGGTGAACCTTATCAAACGCCTTACTAAAATCCATATATACCACGTCAACTGCCTTACCCCTATCCACCTCTTTGGTCGCTTTCTCAAAGAACTCGATAAGGTTAGTAAGGCACGACCTACTCGCTACAAAACCATGCTGACTGTCTCTAATCAATTCATTACTCTCCAAATAACTATAAATCCTGTCTCTAATAATCCTTTCCAAAACCTTACCCACCACAGAAGTAAGACTCACTGGTCTATAATTCCCAGGGAAGTCTCTGCTCCCCTTCTTAAACAATGGGACAACATTTGCTGTCCTCCAATCTTCCGGTACTATACCAGAGACCAACGACGACCTGAAGATCAGAGCCAGAGGCTCCGCAATCACCTCTTGCCTTCCAGAGAATCCTAGGGTAAATCCCATCCGGACCAGGGGACTTATCTATTTTCAAACCCTCTAGAATATCCAGCACATCCCCCGTATCAACTGCAATACTATCTATTTTACACCCCTGCACCCCAGTGTCCTCCTCAGCTACATTCATGTCCCCTTGCGTGAACACCGAAGAGAAATATTGGTTCAACGCCTCTCCAATCTCCTCCGGTTCCACACACAACTTCCCTCTACTGTCTGTAACTGGCCCTAATCTTGCCCTAACCAACCTTCTGTTCTTGACATACCTGTAAAACGCCTTAGGGTTCTCCTTAATCCTATCAGCCAGAGTCATCTCATGTCCTCTTTTAGCCCTTCTTAACTCCCTCTTCAACTCCCTCCTAGCCAATCTAAAACTTTCTAATGCACTACCTGAGCCCTCAAGCCTCATCCGAACATAAGCCTCCTTTTTCTTCCTAACCAACGAATCAACTTTTTTAGTGCACCACGGTTCCCTGGGCCTACCAAATCCTCCTTGCCTGACAGGGATATACCTATCACAGACCCGCAGTAGCTGCTCCTTGAAAAATCTCCACATCTCGGACGTTCCCAGTCCCTGTAATCTCCTAGTCCAACCAATGCTTCCTAATTCTCTCCTAATAGCCTCATAATTACCCTTCCCCCAGCTGAAACTACTGACCCGAGGTTCATGCCTATCCCTTTCCATCACTAAGGTGAACGTAATCGAATTGTGGTCACTATCCCCAAAATGCACACCAACTTCCAAGTCTAGCACCTGGTCTGGCTCATTACCCAGCACCAAATCCAATATAGCCTCACCTCTAGTCGGCCTATCTACATACTGAGTCAAAAAACCTTCCTGCACACTTTGAACAAAAACTGACCCCTCTAACGAGCTAGAGCTATAGCAATTCCAATCAACATGAGTAAAGTTAAAGTCCCCCATAACAATTACCCTATTACTTTCACTCCTAACAAGGATCGTCTCCGCAATCCTTTCCTCAACCTCTCTAGAACTTTTTGGAGGTCTATAAAAGACTCCCAACAGGGTGACCTCTCCTCTCCTATTTCTAATCTCCGCCCATACTACCTCAACAGACAAGTCCTCATCAAAGTTCCTCTCTGACACTGTGATACAGAGTCCTCATCAAAGTTCCTCTCTGAATATAGAAGAATGAGAGGGGATCTCATAGAGACATATAAAATCCTGATGGGACTGGACAGATTAGATGCAAGTAGAATGTTCCTGATGTTGGGGAAGTGTAAAAGTAGGTGTCACAGTCTTAGAATAAGAGAAAAGCCATTAGGATTGAGATGAGGAAGAACCTCTTCACCCAGAGAGTTGTAAACTTGTGGAATCCACAGAAAGCTATTGGGGCTACTTTGTTAACTCTGTTCAAGAGGGAGCTGGACTTGGCTCTTGTGACAAAAGGGATCAAGGGTTATGGAGAGAAAGTGGGTGTTTGATACTAAAAGTGCATGATCAGCCATGATCGTATTGATATGATATGGTGGCACAGTGGTTAGCACTGCTGCTTCACAGCTCTAAGGACTTTGGTTTGATTCCTGGCATGGGTCATTGCTTGATCTTACCTCATAGATGATGTTGACAGAGCTCAATTTAGGCATTTTATAATTGACATTAATAGAAATCTAATTGATCAATTAAGAAAATCATTAAATCACATGGAAAATTCCACGTATTCAGGAAAGCCATCGCTGATTTAGATGAGAGAACATTAGGGTTGAAATGCAATTTTCTAACAAATAGGCTACATTGTCCTGAGTTATACATCTGTATAATATTCCTTTCCACTAACTTTATGCTAAAAGAAACAGGATGGAGAGTAGGATGGTCAGCAATAACTCACCCCGCTGAAATGGAATTTCACCCTGCGACATATTTGTCAGGTGCAAGTTTGGGTCATCTGCAAGATGTAGAATGCCAACTGGCCACCTAAGTGTTGCAGCAGACAGTGAGTGGAAATCATGTACCTCAGGGTGACCAGCTCACTCTGACCAGCCGCTGTAGTGACCTGGTCCAGACCAGTCAGTTGCCAGGACAAGAGTATATATGTTTGTGGAGGACTGATGGCACAATTTCAGGACTGGGGTAGACCCAGACTTAAAGTGGCCCTATCTGGTTTTGTTGAGCTCATAGGGAAACTCCAGTTCCTCCCAGTATCTTTAGATTCTTCTTCAGCAGGACTGCCAGGTAACTTTGCGTAGAATGTATAGTGCATTCTACACCTAATCATGTTGTAAAATGATCAAGGAGATCCCATGTATGTCATGTAGCAGCAATAACATATTGGGCAGAACCCATCCAGTCTCATGGGACAGGCTGCAAGGCAAGACCAGGAGGAGGAAAAAAATCGGAGAAGTACACATTGTGTCAGTGGTCCATATTCCTGTCTCTGGGTGATTTTGAGGAGCTAGGCTGGCAGATTCCTGGAGGCAGCTTGCAAATAGTTAGCCTGGGGGAGACCAGTCACCACCACTGTCCCTCGAGAGCCACAACTAGTAAGTGTGCTGGCGTCCTTGCGACTGGAGCCTCATCAGAGGACACCTGATGATGGCTTCCTCATGTTTCCCCCCCAGACAATGGCAACACTCACCTCACCTCACCTTCCAAGATAGTAAGGTTAGAGTCTCAGCAGAACAGAGATTTCATCAGCCCCAACAATGGAAGGATGGAGCGGTATGGCATCACTACCATTTTTAGATCAGAGTCACCCATTTCCACTGAGTAAAAGACCTCAAAAAGTCCATCCATATCTTTAGGATATAAATTGTGTTTCAATAAGTGTAAAGTCAATTGTGTGGTAGAGGCAGTTTGAATTATCTCATTCAAAAGGAAATTGGATCATCATCTGAAAAGAAAATAATTGCAGGGCTATGGGGAAAAGAGTAGGGAGTGACATTCGGTGGATTGTTCCTTTAGAGGACCAGTGCATACACATTGGTTACAACATGTAAAGAGGCTAATAAACCCATTCTATGATCCAATTAAACTGAAGGGATTGTTTGACTACCTCCTGGTCCACTTTAAATGCCCTTTTTAACTATTTACCAACCTGGCAGCAGAAAGGGTACGCAGCCACAGTGTTCTTTTATATATTTTGATTTACATTCTTGTAAACAGCCGTAAGTTGTATAAGTGTCATGATATTCCAGCTGAATGTTGGGATTACATTCTCCCCATGGATACTCCTGGTTTATAGTCTGCAAAAAACATGAAGACTGAATGTTTTTTCTCAATCATCAAGATGTTGGGGAGGCAGTAGCCCAGCAGTATCATTACTAGACTATTAATCGAGAAACTCAGCTAATATTTTGGGGACCTGGGTTCGAATCCCGCCATGATAGATGGTTGAAATTGAATTCAATTGAAAATATCTGGAATTAAAAATCTACTGATGACTATGAAACTATCCTTGATTGTCAGAAAAACCCATCTGGTTCACTAATGCTCTTTAGGGAAAGAAATCTGCTGTCCTTACCTGGTGTGGCCTAAATGTGACTCCAGAGCCACAGCAATATGGTTGACCCTTAACTGCAAATATGGGTGGCAATAAATGCTGGTCAGCCAGCATCGCCCATGTCCCATGAATAAATTTAAAAAAATACACATATTCAATTACAGTCCGATGCCACAGTGCACAATGGAAAAATTGTTATTAGTGAAAATAAGTATTTGACACATTTTTTTTATTCATTCAGGGGATGTGAGTGTCAATGGCTAGGCCTGCATTTATTGCCCATCCCTGATTGTCCTTGAACTGAGAAGCTTGCAAGGCCAATTAAGAGGGTATTTAAGAGTCAACTGCATTGGTGTGGAGTCACATGTAGGCCAGACCAGGTAAAGATGGCAGATTGCCTTCCCTGAAGGACATTAGTAACATAGATGGATCTTTACAACAATCAACATTGGGTGCATGGTCATCATTAGATGTTTAATTCCAGGTTTTTATTCAATTCAAATTTCAACATCTGCCATAGTGAGATTCAAACCCGGGTCTTTACCCTGAACTCTGAAATACCAGCCGAGTGACAATATCATTGCGCCATCACCTCGCCTAAATTTGTTAACACCATGTTATAAATAGTTTAAAATAATTATATCTTTCAGATAAACAAATTCAAAATATTTAAGCCACTCAAGTAAAAAAACTAACCAGACCTCAGCAGTAGCAGTTTTGTGTAACACAAGATAGGTTCTTCAGGCAGTAAAAGGCACCAGATGTTCAAGCAGTACAAGGAGGAGAAGGGGGACCAGAGAAACCTTGAGCACCATGTAAATACACATACCACACCAATCTGGAGAGAGTGTCAGAGCAGGAAAGAGTGCAATTCACTCAAATCGTTTCTAAGTGCTGATGCTAGTGGAAAACGCAGAGTGTTTCTTGATGGCATTAGCAGTGAATCAGATGGGATTCACTGATCTTAACGATGCAAATTTGATGCAAGAGACACAGTGCCAGATGTGTCCCCTCAGAAGCCCCTTAAGACCCCCCACTGCCAATCTTCCACTGCCCCCGGCACCCTGATAGTGACACCCTGACTTGGCACCTTGTAACCCAAGAGGTGGACAAGTAGGAATGTTATGTTATTAGGTGCTATGTCTCAGTGCCCGCCTCTCCCCCCCGTGGCATTGGAGGCAGGTTGCTTTTCTCATTGACCTGTTGACCCATGGGCGGCATGGTAGCACAGTGGTTAGCACTGCTGTTTCACAGCTCCAGGGACCTGGGTTTGATTCCCTGCCTGTATGGAGTTTGCACATCCTCCTTGTATCTGCGTGGGTTTCCTCCGGGTGCTCTGATTTCCTCCCACAGTCCAAAGATGTGCGGGTTAGGTTGATTGGCCATGCTAGAAAAAATGCTTCTTAGAGTCCTGAGACGCGTAGGTTAGAGGGATTAGAGGGGTAAATATGTAGGGATATGGGGGTAGGGCCCGGCTGGGATTGTGGCCGGTGCAGACTCGATGGGCCAATGGTCTCTTTCTGCACTGTAGGGTTTCAATGATTCTATGATGACACCAATGACCTTGTGATCATCCTCTAGTTGGTGGGACCTGAGCAGTTTTCGCTTGGGAGGGTTCACTCAACAACATTTTTTAGGCAAACCTCAGTTGCCGCAGACTTCTGAGATGGAACAGAGGCTGGCAGGGAGACAGAGGAACTGGTGCCCTTGTCCAGTGCTTCATAAGAGGAGAATACAGAAATGGCAGCCAGCTCATCTGCCAGTCTGAGATGAGTCCTCATCTCCCTGTTCAGCAATGAAGGATGGGCAACCATTGGTGACAGTGGTTGGCATCTTCTCTCGCTCAGGTATTGACCTCCTGAGGTCAATGCTTGTGTGAGGGTTTGCAGGTCCAAGCAGAACTCCTATAATGCATCACTGTGTTCCTGAAACTGCTTCTCCCTGAGCATTGTTACACTCTCAACAGATGAGGCTGTGCACTTGTAGCTCAGAGTCAACACAATGGCCATGCTCCTCAAGGACTCCTCCATGACAGAAAAATTGGCAGACAGACCCTCAGGAATCTCTGCCAGATCTCGCCATGCATCCAGCTTCTGCCACTTGATTAATCACTCCACAGACTCATCGTCTCCCACAGACGCAGCATGGTCCTGGTCTCCAGCAGCCCTCTTCCAAGTGCTGGCGGTCTGGGCATTCCCTACCTCACCCCTGTGAGTTTGATGTGCCCTCACAACTCTCCCAACCAGTCATGGCCCCCAGTGTGCATGCAACTGCACTGGTACTGGGTGCTGGGAAATGGTGTGCTGTATGTGCATCCCATTGATGTCTCAGGCGTCATGGTGAGGGGTTGAGGGGGTGGGCGTCAATCTGCCTGCTGGCAGACTGTGGTGGACAGCTCACCTGAGGGGTGAAAATAAGGAGTAAAAATGATTAGTCATGTCACACATATTGACATTTCAGTACATGCTGACCATCACGATAGTTGTAGTTGCATTGAGGTTTCTCAGTGGGGGTACAGAAATGAAGTTGTTCTGATGGAGAAGAGCTGCCATCATCACCTTAATGTATCGTGTTTCAGCCCAATGGACTCTTAGCTTCCTCAGAGGTGTCAGCACCTCTGCAGCCTGACAATCTTCCTTGCACCCTCTTCAGCTCCTGAACTCCCTGTTCATGGCTGGTGAGGTTTTCCAGGTTACATAGTTACCACCAGTGCAGATTGCTCCCAATTGTTGTGACTTTGTTTCTTCTGAAGGTCAATGTAGAGCTCCAATGTGTGCAGAGAACTTCACCTAGAATGTCATACTATGCAAACCCCTGACTCAAAACATTTCCCTGAGAGGTTTGAGAATATTACCACCCCTTTGGACACCAGAATCTTTGGACCAGAGGCTTTATCTCTCCAGCTTTGTGATGTACTAGCACGTCTGTGCTCAGAGACTACACAGAATTCACACACTAGACAACAACCATAGATGGCCACCCTCCTCAGTACCCCATTCAGCATAATGCCCACTCAGTACTGCAGGTGGCACAGATGAGAAGGTAACTGAACCTTTTCGAGCACTGGATCCAGGTTCCCTAGAAGCTCATGGCCACTGACTTCCGCTATCACCTCAGTCCATGTCTTCTTGGGGAGATGGGGTGACCTCATCACATCCCTCAGCATCAGCACATTCCTCCCCACTGTTACTGCTCTCACTAGGGCTTGGAGGCAGTCATCCAGAAAACTGGGTGTTTGCTGGCTGCCCAAACTCCCTCTCGATCTGCTGTGGTCTCCTACTGCTGCCATTGCTCAGACACAGATTCTTTGATGGACTGTGGAGGCCACTTTTCAAGTTTGTGGTAAGCTGTCATTGGATACAATACTGCCACACACCCACCTCTGCCGGCCCCACTCAATGTAATTCGGCACTTTGACTTAGTGGCAGCCAGCATTTATGGTGAGTTTCAATTGGATTCAAGACTTGTGGCCAGTTCCAGTTCTGCCCATTGCGCTGGTCAAGAATGAAATTCTACCATTGGTGATCGTGAGACATAGCGCAGTGCCGATACAGTGACAACTACCTCCAAACAAGGACACACATTCAGGAGACCAGAGACCTGCTAAAGATGAGAATCAGATGTCTTAAAAACTCTGTAATGTTCTTCAATTGTCTCCTGTCAAGGTTTCCCAGATGAAAGAGAGGTGTTACATACTGTACAACCTAGTGCAGTAGAGGTGTGTGCTTGAGATGGAAGAGGCGGAGGAATGCCCCCTTTTTTAGGACGAGGAGAAAGAGGCAGAGGCTGGAGAAATGGCTCTGGGGAGACTGAGGCTGAAATGCTGAGCTACTGAATTGAGGATGGTGACTTGTTGTAGTATGAGCCCAGAGATGTGCTGAGGAGTCCATGAATGCTGCTTTAGTAGTAAAAAACCTTCTCATTCAACAGTGCTTCACCTGAGGGATGCCTCACATGGCATGTGCCTAGAATTAACCAAGGGCCATATCTTTACAGAAAAAGCAGACAAGCCGACACCTTTTCCAATACAATAGACACATTTAGAAGGTCTACTGGCCAGTCTTCATGGATTTAGATGGGAAATTGATGACCTGCCTGAATGTAGTAGTCAACGGTTTTTGTAAATAATGCAAATAATGTAGTCCAACAATGTGGAGGTTAGGTGGTTTGGTCGTGGTAAATGCGCAGGGTTGTGGAAATGGGGAGGAGGGAGTGTGGGGCTGAGCAGAATAGTCTTGATGTGGATCTGCTGGGCCAAATGGCCTCCTCCTGCACTGTGGGATTTCTATGATTCTATGAAATAAAATGTAGATCTTTGCATAAAACACTTTGTTTTGATGTACAAATGATTTTGACAGTTTTCTATGCAACTTATATGTTTTAAAGAACACAGTGATCTAACTGATGAGGTATCCGCCACACTCAGACACTCTGATGCACTCCCTTTGTTGCAGGCAGCCCATGTCTTCTGATTGTGATGACCATGGTGCTTGGCTTTAATTTGCAGGAACCTGTTGTGGCCCTTCCTGTGACTGCATTGGCTGTATCTTTGTTGGAGAAGCTGAGGATGGTGAGATTCACTCATAGTGCAGGGAATCCTGACCTCTCTCTGTAGATTCTTAGCCCTTGGTGTGGTCTCCTGCTGGTTTGAAGGTGTTTGCTGCTGGTACAAAGCTGGCATGGTTTCCAGCCAGTATATGATACCTGTGAAATTGGCCTGTTCAGGTCTCTTAACCCTGTGCTGGCTCCAGCTATTGAATTGCATGTGGCTCACCAAGCGGTTGGTCATATTCTCACTCATGGGTAGCTCTCCTGTTTGAGGGCTCGAGACATGGTTGAACTGCGCACCACTCAAAACTCCTCTTTTCACAGGGCTTGAGTTTGCATTGCCTCAACAAACCCTGCCAGATTCCTGCAAATACTGAGCACTAAAACGAGAGTCCTGAGGATCCATCTCATTGCCTTATGGCACAGCACTCATCTCTTCAAGGAACTTCTCCAAAGATGCCTCCGTCTGGTGCCTGATGATGTCAACTGGTATGACAATGCTCCTTTCAGGGTGTTCAACACTATGTTCTTCTCCTGGGGATGGCCTACATCACTGGGATCAGTGAAATGAACAAAAGAGACTCTTCAGATGAATCCATGGAGAGTCTTTTCAATCCTCAATGACTGCTTCCCACATTGTTCGCAGCGTCCAGCCTTCTGCGAGTCTCGATTTTCCTGGCATCATTCAGTGGCATCCTTCCATTCTCCAAACCCTCATCCACACCCCACTAATGCTATTGCCCAAGATACTCCACCAAGCCAACATCGCCTGTGCATTTGGAAGGGGACATTTTTCTTCATCCACACTCAATGGCATCCTGGCTATCACAGGTCAAATGTCTCAAAACACAGGTTCCATTTTTCAGGCTTTTATTATTCACTCACAGGATGTGGATAATGCTGTCTAGGAATTGGAGAAGAAGATAAGTTTAATGAGGTGGTTCTGTTCTGCATGGAGATGGAAGTCCCCTTTATGATGGGCGTTGGTTTTTTATTAGTTTATGGAACATAGGCTGGCTGGGCCAGCATTTATTGCCCGTCCCTGAGGTCATTAACGGACATAACATTATTACGGATCTGGAATCACATATAGGTAAACACAACAGATTTTCTTTCCTAAAGGACATTAGCAAATCAGATGGGATTTTATGACAACCGACAATAGTTTCATTAGATTTTAACTGTAGATTTTTATTGAATTCAAATTTCACCATCTGCCATGGTAGGATTTGAACCTGAGTCCCTAGAGCATTACCCTAGGTCTCTGGATTATAGACTAGTGACAATACCACTATACCACTGCCTCCCCCCCAGGGGTCATTATGTCTGAAGAAAGTCTGTGTATTCTTCCATAGGTTAACTGTAAGCCTCAATGAACTAGAACATTTATAATAAAGGGTACAAGCTGAGAAGTGCCTCTATGCTTAGATATATGTCTCTGACCAAGGTCTGGCTCATGTGCCTTTTTATATCACTGTATAGGCAGCATTTTACTTAGTCCCACATTAACCCTATATGTGTCACACCTTAAGCTACAACTTTCACTTAGTCTGTAACAACATCTCCTCTTTGACATCCTTAGACATTAGCAGCAGTTGCTGCATCAATAACTTGGGCACACAATCTACCAAGGTTGAGATGTAACCTGTGACCTATGTACACTAGATATTTGGCTTGTTGCATATTGTAAGAGTCAAGGGGGCACCCCTAATAGACCAGTGTCACTTAACTTGCCGGACTGCAAGTCACTGAAGTGTTTCTGGCACTCAATCCAACTTTAGCAATGTTTGCCCATGGTGCTCACCACCTTGGTGAGCACCATGGGTTCTGCTGCTATGCCCTCTTTGTGAAGGCAAGGGAACGATTGTAGCCTGATGGGAAGTGGACATTCCTCCTGATGTACACATTATTCTGATTTTAGAAACTTATCATAGGGCTGTCCCTGATCCCTTGGTTGCAAGTGCAGTATTCATGCATGCCTGTGTATGCATGAGTGTGCTGCCAATATGAATATTGTCTATAAAAAGCATGGATTGGGACAGGCTGTTCTCTGGCAAGGATGTGATTGGTAAGTGGGAGGCCTTCAAAGGAGAAATTTTGAGAATGCAGAGCTTGTATGTTCCTGTCAGGATTAAAGGCAAAGTGAATAAGAATAAGTAATCTCGGTTCTCAAAGGATATTGGAACTCTGATAAAGAAGAAGAAAGAGTTGTGACACGTATAGGCAACAGGGAATAAATAAGATGCTTGAGGAGTATAAAAAGTGCAAGAAACTACTTAAGAAAGAAATCAGGAGGGCTAAAAGAAGACATGAGGTTGCTTTGGTAGTCAAGGTGAAGGATAAACTTAAGAGCTTCTACAGGTATATTAAGAGCAAAAGGATAGTAAGGGATAAAATTGGTCCTCTTGAAGATGAGAATGGTCGGGTATGTATGGAACCAAAAGAAATGGGGGAGATATTAAATGGGTTTTTTTCATCTGTATTTACTAAGGAAACTGGCATCGAGTCTATGGAAATAAGGCAAACAAGTAGGGAGTCATGGAATCTATACAGGTTAAAGGGGAAGAGGTGCTTGCTGTCTTGAGGCAAATCAGAGCAGATAATTCCCCAGGACCAGGCAGGGTCCTCAGACTTTGAAGGAGACAGTGTTGAAATTGCAGGGGCCCTGGCAGATATATTTAAAATGTCGGTATCCACAGGTGAGGTGCTGGATGATTGGTGGATAGCTCATATTGTTCCGTTGTTTAAAAAGGCTCAAAAAGTAATCCGGGAGATTATAGGCTGGTAAATTTCATGTCAGTAGTAGGTAAATTATTAGAAGGAGTACTCAGAGATAGGATCTACAAATGCTTGGATAGACAGGGAGTTTTTAGGTAGTCAACATGGTTTTGTGCGTGGTAGGTCATGTTTAACCAATCTATTAGAATTTTTCGAGGAGGTTACCAGGAAAGTGGATGAAGGGAAGGCAGTGGATGTTGTCTATATGGACTTCAGTAAGGCCTTTGACAAGGTCCTGCATGGGAAGTTAGTTAGAAACGTTCAGTCGCTAGGTATACATGGAGAGGTAGTAAATTGGATTTAACATTGGCTCAGTGGAAGAAGCCAGAGAGTGGTAGTGGAGGATTGCTTCTCTGAGTGGAGGCCTGTGACTAGTGGTGTGCCACAGGGATCAGTGCTAGGTCTATTGTTGTTTGTCATCTATATCAATGATCTGGATGATCATGTGGTAAATTGGATCAGCAAATTTGCTGATGATACAAAGACTGTAGTTGACAAAGGTGTAGTTGACAGTGAGAAAGATTTTCAAATCTTACAGAGGGATTTGAACCAGCTAGAAAAATGGGCTGAAAAATGGCAGATGGAGTTTAATGCAGACAAGTGTGAGGTATTGCACTTTGGAAGGACAAGCCAAGGTAGAACATACAAGGTAAATGGCAGAACACTGAAGAGTGTAGTAGAACAGAGGGATCTGGGAATGCAGATACATAATTCCCTAAAAGTGGCTTCATAGGTAGATAGGGTTGTAAAGAGTGCTTTTGGTACATTGGCCTTTATAAATCAAAGTATTGAGTATAAGAGTTGGAATGTTATGGTGAGGTCGAATTTAGAGGATTGTGTGCAGTTTTGGTCACCTAATTACAGGAAGGATATTAATAATGTTGAAAGAGTACAGAGAAGGTTTACAAGGATGTTGCCAGAACTTGAGAAGCTGAGTTACAGAGAAAGGTTATATAGGTTAGGACTTCATTCCCTGGAGCGTAGAAGAACGAGAGGAGATTTGATAGAGGTGTATAAAATTAGATAGAGTGAATGCAAGCAGGCTTTTTCCACTGAGGCTAGAGGAGAAAAAAATCTAGAGGACATGGGTTAAGGGTGAAGGGGGAAAAGTTAAAAGGGAATATTAGAGCGGGGGGCTTCTTCACACAGAGAGTGGTGGGAGTATGAAATGAGCTGCCAGATGAAGTGGTGAAAACGGGCTTACTTTTAACATTTAAGAAAAGCTTGGACAGGTACATGGATGAGAGGGGTGTGAAGGGATATGGTCCAGGTGCAGGTCAGTGGGTCTAGGCAGAAAAATGGTTCGGCACAACGAAGAAGGGCTAAAAGGCCTGTTTCTGTGCTGTAATGTTTTGTGGTTCTATATGTGCATGTATGTGCACGTGTGTGCACATGTGTGCACTATCCATGCGTCTGCATGTCCATGAGCTGTCCAAGTGTGTCTATGTGTGCTCTCTGTGCAGGTGTGTGTCTTTATGCTGTCCATGTATGTGCCTGTGCGTTGTCTGAGTGTATGTCTATGTGCTGTGCATGTATGGATACATCCATGTGCCAGTTTGTCTGCTGTCTTTGTGTGTGCCCGTGTGCACACCCGTGTGCTGTCCATGCATTGTGTCCATGTGCTGCCCATGTGTGTGTCTACATGCTGTCCATGTGTGTCTGTATACTGCCCCTGTGTGTCGGTGTGCAGTCCCTCTATGCTCAGTGTATGAATCCACTATAGTTTGCCTATTGCCGCAACAGGCCCACAGCAAATGCCATTTCCCTGGCCCTGCATTCAACCCTGGAACATCTTGATAACAAGGACACTTATGTTAGACTCCTATTTATTGACTACAGCTCAGCTTTCAACACTACTAAATTCACAAAACTCACCTCCAAACTCCCTGGTCTAGGCCTCAGCACCTCTCTGTGCAACTGGATCCTGAACTTCCTAACTCACAGACCACAATCACTGAGGATAATCAACAACACCTCCTCCATGATCATCCTCAAAACTGGTGCCCTACAAAACTGTGTTCTCAGCCCCCTACCATAGTCCTTATACTTCTACAACTGTCAAATAGCGGGCAAATTCCCCACCAATTCAATTTTCAAGTTTACTGACGACACCACCGTAGTGGGTTGGATCTCAAACAATGACGAGACAGAGTACAGGAATGAGATAGAGAATCTGGTGAACTGGTGCAAAAACAATAATCTCTCCTTCAATGTCAACAAATCGGCTTCAGGAAGTATAAAGGAGAACATGCCCCTGTCTACATCAATGGGATGAAGCAGAAAGGGTCGAGAGCTTCAAGTACAACCTGTTCTGGTCCCCCAGGACGACACTATAGTTAAGAAAGCTCACCAATGCCTCTACTTCCTCAGAAGACTAAAGAAATTTGGCATGTCAGCTACAACTCTCACCAACTTTTACAGATGCACCATAGAAAGCATTCTTTCTGGTTGTATCACAGTTTGGTATGGCTCCTGCTCTGCCCAAGACCACAAGGAACTACAAAAGGTCGTGAATGTAGCCCAATCCATCATGCAAACCAGCCTCCCATCCACTGACTCTGTATACACTTCCCACCGCCTCAGCAAAGCAGCCAACATAATTAAAGACCCTACGCACCCCGGACATTCTCTCTTCCACCTTCTTCCTTCAGGAGAAAGACACAGAAGTCTGAGGCCATGTACCAACTGACTCAAGAACAGCTTCTTCCCTGCTGCTGTCAGAATTTTGAATGGACTTACCTTGCATTAAGTTGATCTTTCTCTCCACCCTAGCTATGACTAAACACTACATTCTGCACTCTCTCATTTCCTTCTCTATGAACAGTATGTTTTGTCTGTATAGTGCGTAAGAAACATTATTTTTCATTGTATGTTAATACCTGTGACAATAATAAATCAAATCAAATACTCAATTACTTTTATGAATAATAACAACAAAACTCGTCTGTTCAATTTTAATCATTTATCAAATAAAACACAAAGTTTTTTGAATTAACATTTTCAGAATATTGTGAGAAGTTTTAAAATTTACCTTCATTTGTCGTATTGCAGCATGAGCATGCATTCCAACACCTGTGGACAAGCCCATTGTTTCAACTTGTGGTGGTTCATTAGGTGAGTGGATAACAAAGGAAATTCCAGCATCAAGAAACCCAAGAGAAGGATTATCTTTCATTTCTGGCTACAAATGAATAAACAAAATGAACAGCAATAACAACAGGCAATGCAACTTTGCAAAAATAATTTTTCCTAATATTTCCCAATGAAAATGACATTTCAAGAAATTCTGAACCCCATTATTTAAGAAAGGAGGGAGAGAGAAAACAGGAAACTACAGACCTGTTAGCCTAACATCAGTCATAGGAAAATGCAGAATCTCTCACAGAGTAATGCGATAACAAGACGCTTTGAAATAATGGTAGGATTAGATAGAGTCAACATGAATCTAGGGAAGGAAACAATTTTTAAGAAACATTTTGGAGTTTTATGATAAACTTGTAGACTAGATAAAGGGGAACTGCTGAATTAGAGGGTTATGGTGTGTGGGGGGGCATGAAACTGGTATTTAGAATTTCAATAACACAATAGGTTAGTAAACATAATTAGAGAACGCAGGATTGAGGGCAATATACTGGCATGGATTGAGAACTGATTAGCAGAGTACAGAGAGTAGGAATGAATGGTTCATTATCTGGTTAGCGGGTGGTGATTTGTTGGATGCTGCAAGGATCAGTACTTGGTTCCCACCTATTCACAATCTAAATCAATGATTTGGATGTGGGGCGGCACGGTAGCACAGTGGTTAGCACTGCTGCTTCATAGCTTCAGGGACCTGGGTTCAATTCCCGGCTTGGGTCACTGTCTGTGTGGAGTTTGCACATTCTCCTCGTGTCTGCGTGGGTTTCCTCTGGGTGCTCTGGTTTCCTCCCACAGTCCAAAGATGTGTGGGTTAGGTTGATTGGCCAGGTTAAATTGACCGTAGATGCATAGGTTAGAGGATTAGTGGCTAAAATATGTGTGGATACGGGGGTAGGGCTTGGGTGGGATTGTGGTTGGTGCAGACTTGATGGGCTGAATGGCCTCTTTCTGTACTGTAGGGTTTCTATGATTTCTATGATTAAATGTAATATTTCCAAGTTTTCAGATGACACAAAACTCAGCAGAAGTGTGAGTTGTAAGGAGGATGCAAAGCTGTCTCAAGGGGCTGAGAAGTATTGAAATTTAAATGGATATGGGTGGCCCTGTCCATGAGTTACTGAAAGCTGGCATGTAGGTAAAACAAGCAATTAAGAAGGAAAATGGTATGTTGACTTTTATTACACGAGTATTTGAGTATCGGAATAAGGATGTCTTACTGCATTTATATAGCGCTTTGGTGAGACCACATCTGGAATGCGCAGTTTTGGTCTCCATATCTAAGGAAATATATATTCGCCATAGAGGGAGTGCAAAAAAGGTTCATTAAATTCATCTCTGGGATGAAAGGATCGTCTATGAAGAAAGATTAAATTGACTGGGCCTTTCTTGGCCAGTATTTAGAAGAATGAACATAGAACATAGAACACTACAGCACAAACAGGCCCTTCGGCCCACAAGTTGCGCCGGTCATATCCCTACCTACCAGGCCTATCTGTAACCTTCAATCCCGTTAAATCCCATGTACTCATCCAGAAGTCTCTTAAAAGAGACTTTGCCGCCACCACCACCGACGGCAGCCGATTCCACTCACTCACCACCCTCTGAGTGAAAAACTTACCCTCTGACATCTCCTCTGCACCTACTCCCCAGCACCTTAAACCTGTGTCCTCTCGTAGCGACCATTTCAGCCCTGGGAAATAGCCTCTGAGAATCCACCTTATCTATATCTGTCAATGTCTTATAAACCTCTATCAGGTAATGAAAGGTGATCTCATTCAAACATACAAAATTCTTACAGCACTCGACAGCGTGAACATAAAAAGATAAGAGCTAGGAGCAGGGGTAGGCCATTTGGCCCCTCAGGCCTGTTTGCCATTCAATAAGATCATGGCTGATCTTTTCGTGGGCTCAGCTCCACTTACCCGCCCATTTACCATAACCCTTGATTCGTTTACCGTTCAAAAATTTATTTACACTTGCCTTAAAAACATTCAATGAGGTAGCCTCAACTGCTTCACTGGGCAGGGAATTCCACAGATTCACAACCCTTTGTGTGAAGAAAGCCCCCCTCAACTCAGTCCTAAATCTGCTTCCCCTTATTTTGAGGTCAGTTCTAGTTTCACCTGCCAATGTAAACAACCTCCTTGCTTCTACCTTATCTACTCCCTTCATAATCTTATGTGTTACTATAAGATCTTCCCCTCATTCTTTTGAATTTCAATGAGTATAGTCCCAGTTTACTCAATCTCTCCTCATAAGCCAACCTTCTCAACTCCAGAATCAACCTAGTGAATCTCCTCTGCACCCTCTCCAGTGCCAGTATATCCTTTCTCAAGTAAGGAGACCAAAACTGTGCACAGAACTCCAGGAGTGGCCTCACCAGCACCTTATACAGCTGCAACATAATCTCGCTGTTTTTAAACTTCATCCCTCTCACAAAGAAGGACAAAATTCCATTTGCCTTCTTAATTACCTGCTGCACCTGCAATAAACGTTTTGTGATTCCTGCACAAGGACACCCAAGTCCCTCTGCATAGCAGCATGCTGCAATTTTCATCATTTAAATAATAGTCCATTTTGCTGTTATTCCTACCAAAATGAATGACCTCACATTTACCAACATTGTACTCCGTTTGCCAGATTCTTGCCCATTCACTTAGACTATCTGAATCCCTTTGCAGATTTTCAGTGTCCTTTGTACACTTTGCTGTACCACTCATCTTAGTGTCATCTGCGAATCTTGACACACTACACTTGAGCCCAACTCCAAATCATCTATGCAATTGTAAACAATTGCAGTCCCCACACTGACCGTAGATGCATAGTTAGAGGATTAATGCACACCACTCGTCACTGATCACCAACCAGAAAAACACACATTTACTCTCACTCTTTGCTTTTTATTAATTAACCAATCCTCTATTCATTACTCGTAACACTATGCACCTTTATCTTCTGCAGCAGCCTTTGGTGCAGCGCCTTGTCAAATATCTTCTGGAAATCCAGATACACCACATCCACAGGTTCCCCATTGTCCACCATGCACATAATGTCCTCGAAGAATTAATCAAACATGACCTGCCCTTCATGAACCCATACTGCATTTTCCCAGTAGGACAATTTATATCCAGATGTGTCACTATTTCTTCCTTGATGATAGGTTCAAGTATTTTCCCTACTACAGAAGTTAAGTTAATCGTCCTACAGTTACCCACCTTTTGTCTACCTCCATTTTTAAACAGTGGCATCACATTTGCTGTATTGCAATCTGCAGGAACCACCCCAGAGTCCAGTGAATTTTGGTAAATTACTAATAGTGCATTTGTTATTCCCCCTGCCATCTCTTTTAGTACCATAGGATGCATTCCATCAGGACCAGGAGAATTGTCTACCCTATTAGGTTGTCCAATACTACTTCTTTAATGAAAATGATAATTTCTCGGTCCTCACCTGCCAAAGCCTTCTAATGATCAATTTTTGATAGGTTATTTGTATCTTCCACTGTGAAAACTGACACAAAATACCTGTTATTCCTTGAAGGAGCAGAACTCCGAAAGCTTGTGATACCAAATAAACCTGTTCAATTTTAACCTAGTATTGTGAGACTTCTTACTTGACTGACCTGGTTGGGCCAATCAACAGCCTATTCAGAATTGGATTAAATGAAGGAAACCCGTCTTTTGCATGGAAAGGACGAGCGATGTTTACATTAGAGGTATTCGCTGCAATGCACAGGAGTTCCATATAAACACGGACTGAAGTTACTTGTGACTGAATTTCTCTCTGAAGATCAGCATTGTGCCTTTTTCAATGTGTCTGGAGGAGATTCCAGACCACAATTTCACAGGTGCCAAGTACTATTTATGAGTTAGCCATTGTTCATTGTGAACCTTGACAAAATATCTCTTCTTGTGCATGACAGAAGTGTCAGACCAAGAATTGTCCTTAGTGGATGTCCACAAGTACATATGGGTCTTGTTGGGGTCACTGATTAGCAATTGGCAGGGGGAAATCTGGGTTGCTGAGTTTGGGTCTGGGCAGCATTTTGGCATTAGTTGCCAATGGGAAGATCAACATAAATTTTGTCACAATATGCCAGGTAAGCTATTTGATGAAATTCTGAACAAATACAATAGAGTCATATAAACTTACATTGAGGAAGGAAACTATTGAGCCCACCATTACTATGTTAGCTTTTTGAACGAGCTGTCCTGCTTAGGCCCTCATCTCATCTTTTGTCTGTAAGCCTAAAGATTTCCCATCCTCCATTACTTGTCCAAATCCCTTTTGAAATTATTTCTGGAATCAGCTTCCACCATCTTTTCAGATAGATTGACTTCAAATCCCAACGACAATCTGAATGAAAACACTTTTCCTCATCTACCTTGAAAATTGTTTGTCAATGAATTTGAATCTGTGAGCTCTAATTATTAACCTTGTAAGTTCCAGAAGGCATGTTCGTGAAGGGCCAGATGGATTGTTTCTGAGATTGCTGAAGGATGCTCTGAGGATGATTTTCCAATCCTCACTAGAAAGAGGGAAGGTGCCAGGGGACTGGAAGGTGTGAGCAAATTTCGGCGGGCGGTTGTTTCAATGAGCATTCATTCATGTGATATAAATGAATGCAAATGACATTCATGCTCAACCTCAGCTGGTGAAACATTTCCTGTTCTAGGCACTACACTATAGGAAAGATGTAGATGCATTGGAGAAAGTACAAAAAAGATTCACAAGAATAGTTTCAGTGATGAGGAACTTCAGTTACATAGAAAGATTGAAGAAACGGGGACTGTTTTTCATGAAGAGATTTGATGTAAAATCATGAAGAAATTGGACTGAGTAGATCAGGAAAAATTATTCCCACTGGAAGGATTGAGAACTAGAGGGCGCAGATTTAAGGTAGGCAACAAATGAAGCAATGGAGACGTGTGATTTTCATAGATCTGGAATGCACTGAAGGTATGATGGAAACAAGGTCAACTGGGGCTTTCAAAAGGGAATCCAAATATTATATGAAAATAAAAATGTGCAGGCCTATGGGGAAAAGGCAGGGGGGGGGTAACAGTTGATGAATTGTTCCATCTGAACGCCATCACATAATCGATGGGCTAAATGGCCTTCTGTACTGTAACCAATTTATGATTTTTTAAAAATGTAGAACATAAGTATTGGTATAGAGTGGTTTGTTTGCTGTGAATTGTAAATAATATGACTTCCAACGCAGCACACCAAGTTTTTTGAATGATATCCTTACCACTCTGATTTTAAAATCATAAGACCCCACACATGCCTTCGAACACATTCTATTTCAATGAATTTATCACAATGACTTAAATCTTACATTACTAATTACTTGTTCTCTTTAACCGCAAATATTGAAATTTCCCACAATTATCCGCACCAAATGGCTTATTCTATTGCTTAGTATCATTAAAGTTAACCTGTTTAATATCAAGCATCACGTTTAGTCCTCTTCCTGAAATGTTTGCTCTCTTTTTAGCGTTATCATCATAGTTGAAAGTGTAACAACTGCCATATTCAGTAAAAACATGTCGAAAATCCTAGAAGGCAAATACAAAAGTTAGCCCAATGATATTTGCTTTTTTCCCTCTCTTTATAGGATATTTCAAGATACAAAAACACAAAAGCAAAATTTAAAAACATTTGGCAGACAGTGAGCACTATCAGATCAGAATAGTTGGAGGAAAATGCAACTTATAAAGGTTATCTTGAACGCTGAAAAGGTATGCTCAGTTTCTTTCCTCCTTGACTCCAACTTATGATTTCAATTATTTTTATATATTTTCTAAATATGATACTCAATAACAGTAAACATCTGGGTCTATTTATTCATTGGTCAGATAATAAAAGTTTAACCAACTAATAGATTTATTTAACATGATAGCAAAAAAACATGCACCATAAAGGGATTCGCATAATAAGCAGTAATTACACTTTATATAGGAACATCGGAATTATTAGACCAAGGTTCATCGTCTTCACCATTTACCATCCTACTTGTTTTATAATATGACTTATCATAGCAATCAATAACTTTCTGTTCATCCAATACGGAGCCAAACATGAGGTGAGGAAAGCTTCTGAGTGATGAAAAACTTCGAGAACCATAAAAAGAGAGTAACCTGAAACTTCATTCCACAGATGCTATCAGACCTGAAGAGTATTTTTTATTATTTTCTGCTTTTAGTTTGAAGTCACCTTTATCTTCCAAGAATGTTACAGGTATCGATTTAATATTTTAAGTAACTCATCTATTGTGTGGCTTTTACTGTGGATTGTATCATTTATCACAAAATTATTTTTGCAATAAATTTCCATTGTCTAGGAATTGAGATTTATTTCAGGCAATTGAAGAGTAGTTCTAGCAGGGAGAATCATAGAATAGAATACTGCTTAGAAGGAGGCCATTCAGTCTATTGAGCCTACACCGACAAACAATCCCACTCAGGCCCCAACCCTGTAGCCCCATGTATTTACCCTGCTAACCCCTTAACAGTAAGAGGCAATTTTGCATGGCCAGTACACCTAACCAGCATGTCCTTTGGACTGTGGGAGGAAACCGGAGCGCCTGGTGGAAACCCACACCGACACAGTTACCCAAGGCCGGAATTGAACCCAGGTCCCTGGTATTGAGGCAATAGTGCCAACCACTATGCCACCCAAAGAAGAAAGCAGAGTGTAACCTATATCCATGAGATTGATATCTTCTAAAGTGTGCTGGAAATAGATCTTGGGCAGAAAAAACAGCACTGAAATCGCCAATAGCAATGGTGGCTTTCTCGATTATATGGCGCAGAAATTTGAAAGAGAAGCTTAAAATCATGAGTCCCACAACTTGTTGCTGGTGGGGCAGCCTTTGATTCACCATCCCACCAGCAATTCAGACACTTGCTGTTCGAGAGTGCCATTTTTAAAGGCTGCCCAGTGCTCTGCGAGCAAACCAGGTCGCCCAAGTGCAATCCTCCTTTCCACCAGGATTCCCCCCCAGCCTTAACTGGCACTACCCTGGCTGTCTCATACACTACCCAGGCATAGCTCTTGCACTACACTGGCATCAAGTTGGCACTATCCAGGCACAACCCTGGAATTAAGCTGACACTATCTTATCCACCCACCCCCAAGCACAACACTTAGTTGAGCTCTGCTGGGAGTAATGCTTGGCAGCAGCATGACGTCTGAGACAAGTTATGCTACCTCCTTCCTGCCATCATGTCGCCGTGGATGGATTTTTTGACATGGAGGCATTTTTCTGGCACAGAGAGGCTTCCAGCATTGAATGTCAGGAAATGTAACCTGTCACTGACAGGGGGAAAGGAAAACTGCATCATGCTTTCACATTGTTGTGAAACATGGCTTCAAACTTCTCATGATATTTTTTGCTTCTGTCGCTGGACCTGCCCAGCGCAAATAGAAGTGGAAAATTTCAGCCATAGAAACATAGAAAATAGGAACAGTAGGGCATTTGGCACTTAAAGCTGGTTCTATTAATCAGTAAGAGCCTTGATGCCTAATCCTGTATCCTCCTGCTCTCTCCTCATACTCCTGCATGCCTTTAGAGCCTAGCGATCTTTTTTTCCAGAATCATAGAACCCCTACTGTGCAGAAGCCCAGTGAGTCTGCACCGACTCTTCAAATGAGCATCTCATGCAGCCTTTTGATGTAGAGAATTCCAGTTTCACCATGCTCAAGACAGAAAATTGTTCTACGTGCAAGTCCTACATTGTCTACCCTGTATCCCAAGAGTTTGAGACCAGCCCCCCACCCCACACCCAGCCCTTATCTCCCCCAGCCAGAGGAAATAACATCACTGCACCCAATCTGTCCAGCCCCTGTCAGAATTTTAAATGTTTTGATGAGCTCCCCTCTCATTCTTCTGTACTCCAGTTAATGCAAGCCCAGTTGACCCAATCTCTCGTTATATGAAACTCTAGCCATCCCAGAAATCAGTCTGGTAAAACTTTGTTGAACTCCCTGTCTGGCAAGTATATATTTCTTCGAAAGGAGATCAAAACTGCATAATATTACAAGTATCACCTCACATAGATCCTGTACAGCTGTAGTAAAGTATTTTTGCCCCTGTAATCAAATGCTCGTGCAATGAAGGGCAACATTTCATTTATCTACCTAATGGCTTGCTGCACCTTCATCAACAATTTTGTATGTAGGGCGTAAGGGACAGAACGAGCTCTAAAAAATGTTGGTTTTGACTCAAGGTTCATATAAATTTTTACCTTAACTCCTGGTATGCATCCCAATGCTCTCTGAAAAACTTTTTGATATGCCTACAAGATCTTCTTGAAAATCCCAGCTGTGATATTGAATATTTCCAGCCAATTCAACTTGAGTTGCTTCAGCTAATCTTATCTTATTAGGCTAGGCCTTTGTCTTTTCACTACCATAGGAGTAGCTAAGCAGACTAGTGCAAGACATCAAAGTTGACGACACGCTAATATTTTCAGTACCTCTCCTGTTGTGTAGGTTGCCAACTTTGCCAAGGCACTATTGAGCCTCATAAGTTGCAGATTTCCCTGCAAATACTTTGTTCATCTATTACCATGGTGAAATTGTCTGTATTGACCTCCTTAGCTAATGGATGTCCGTTAGCTATAAAGGTGATTTTAATGGGCGGTTGTTTTATTTAACTTTACAATGTTGAGCTTATAAGGCGTGATTTACCCATTCAGCTGCAATTTTTTTTAGCGCAGCAGGCCAGGCGATACAAGCAGTGCCCAATGCAGGGATCTGCACTGGGCATCCTGCCTTGAAAGCATTTCCCAGTGTTAGATCCCAACTAGAAATAAGTGAGAAGCCACATAAATTATTCAAATAGCAATTTAAATATAATTTAAAGGGAAAAAGTGTGCCCAGGACTGAAATCTCCAGACTCTTGCTAGCAGCTCCCTTCTCTCTGTCAGGAGTATTTCATTCCAGCAGGATTTACAGTAGCTCTCCACATTCAGGGGGCTAGCAGCCTGATCACACTGGAGTGGAAAGGGCAGCACTCAGGGGCTACCCCAGAGGGTCAGGTGCCAGTGGGGTGCAACCTGGGCATTGACACTTTGATAGTGCCAGCCTGTGCCCCTGGCACTGCCAAAGGGGCAAAGTACAATGGTTCATCGGGCATGGGGTAGTGCCAAGGAGGTGGAGCCTAGTAGGGAGCAGAGCCTAATGGGGGATCAGTGGGGGTGGGGGTTCCTGCTGCTACTCTGAACTTTGGGTTCAAGCAGAGGGAGAGAGGCCAGCGACTGAGGCTGCCAGGGGGTGGAAGAATGGTGGAGCTCCAGGGAGGAAGAAGTTGGTGTTGCCGGGGGGGGAGGTGGGGGGAAAGAAGAGGGGAGCAAGCTTTAGGCAGGCTGGGAGTGGGGAGGGTGGGGGGAGGGGGGGGTAGCGGCACGAGGTTGAAGCCTGGGCATGCTCGGGATGAGCCAGCGATTGGGTCATGGGGGAGCAGAAGCAATGTGGGGATTGTGGGGCTGGCCAGCGATTGAACTGGCCAGCAATTGGGAGGCCAGCAGGCAGAGGCCATTGCGCATGTGCTGATCTTGGCAATGGCAGATCGGCGCATGTATAGTGGCCCACTCAGTGCTATGCTGTTAGTCTCTACGGTGGGAATAGCCTCCGCCCATAGATTTTTCATGTGATTTACTCTAGCGCATTCCGCAGCACACAGAATGTGGGAGATTCATTTTGAAACTTCCACGGAAAAAAACAGTAGGATTTACTCCAGCTTTCACGCAAATTTGATAACTGGAATTTTTTTGGGGAGAATCCCAGGCATTAACTTTGTACTTCTCTTCCAAATATTCCCCAACCTTGTTCATTGGAGTCCTTGTTTTATTTTCTGGCAACCAGGTGTCATCTGTTTGACTTGGCATCTGGCTTGTATGTGGCCCTATCAATTACATCTGAAACAAAATAACAATTACATTTGCATCTGTCTTGGGGACGGTGTCCTCCCACAATGATAACACTCATCAGCCCCTTATGGCTGATGATTTCCCTTCCTTCTCACCACTCCCTCGCTACTGGTATTTCGAGCAGCCGCCATTATCTGACAAACTTTGTTCATCTTGCCCTTCAATGCCTTGCAGTTCAAAAGTTCTCTGTTCCGCCCTTTCAGTTACTCAAGCCAATTCAACCACTTTATCCAGAGATACTTTCATTCCTGCCAGCATCTTCTTTTGAAAGTTCGAACTATTAATATCACATACGAAACAATCATGTAACATAATAGACATGTCAAACTGTTTGGTTGTTTGGCAACAAAAGCAGAAACTGTCCCCCTGTGTTCCTAACAGCTGAATGGAATTTATATTGCTGCATATTAATAGAACATAGAACATAGATCACTACAGTACAAACAGGCCCTTCGGCCCACAAGTTGCGCCGATCACATCCTGACCTACCAGGCCTACCTATAACCCTCAATCCCATTAAATCCCATTAAATCCCATGTAATAATGGAGGGTCGGAAATTGTAGTGGTCCCTACAACCTCCCCAACCACATCCCTGCCACAACCACATCCCCCACTGCCACCACCAGCAACCCCGCTCCCTCTGCTACCTTCTCCCTGCTGCCAGGAACCTGCTGCAGGGGGTCACCTTCGATGGGACTGGAAGATCCTCCAGTGGGAAGGGCTGGAAAATCCCAACCCATTTCTCGCTCCATATATCATGTCTGGCCTGCTGAATATTCCCTCCAGTTTCTGTTTTTAATTCCATGTTCAGTATTTGTAACATATTGTCTCATGTTGGGATCTGCCTACTCAACATGCTTCTGGTGCCATGTTAATATGCTCACTAAGGTGATCTGGTATGGGTGGTGCCGTGGTGCAGACACCATTTTGGCACCAAAACAGCAACATGAAAGGTAAAAACACAACAAACTGAGAGTGTTGCAGTGTATTGACTGTGGAAGGAACCAGTTATACAGTCTGAATTTATATTGCACCATTCACAATAAGGAGAGACTGTACACGCGTTGCGAGTATGTACCAAGCTTTAACTGTTAATACCACATACACGAAGATCATGAAACATATCATAAAGGTAACAGAGTGCAACTTTGCAGTCAAAGAATCAAAGAGCGCAGAAGGCCATTTGGTTCATCATGCCAGTGCTGGCTGTTTCTCAGAGCTTCTAAGTAATCCCACTTCTCTGCTCTTCCCCAAAGCTTCTCTTTTTAACTTTTTAACAATACCTCCAGTTTCTTTGAGAGAATTACTTTTGAATCTGCCTCCAAACATTTTTAGACAATGCATTAAATCATTAAAAACAAATCAATATCTCATCCTGGTTATTTATCAATTATATGTGGATGTGGACACTTTGGAGAGGGTACAGAAGAGGTTTACAAGGATGTTGCCTGGTCTGGAGGGTATTAGCTATGAGGAGAGGTTGGATCAACTCGATTTATTCTCACTGGAACGAAGGAGGTTTAGAAGATTACAAGTGGCATGGACAGAGTTTTTGTCAGATGCTCTTTCTTAGGGTAGAAAAGTCACATACTAGGGTACATAGGTTTAAGGTGCATGGGGAAAGGTTTAGAGGAGATGGGCAAAGCAAGTTTTTTACACGGAGGATGGTGAATGTCTGGGATGTGCTGCCCAAGGAGGTGGTGGGAGTAGGTATGATAGTGGCATTTAAGGGGCAACTAGACGAATACATGAATAGAATGGGAATGAAAGGAATTGGACTCCGTAAGTGCATACGGTTTTAATTTAGGCAGGCATCGTGATCAGGGCAGGGTTAGCGTCATAGAGTCATAGAGGTTTACAGCATGGAAATAGGCCCTTCGGCCCAACTTGTCCTTGCTGCCCTTTTACTTTTAAAACCTTAAGCTAATCCCAATTGCCCGCATTTGGCCCATAAGACAAATTGTACCCGTCTCTACTACGACCTCTGGCAGCTTTTTTCAGACACTCACCATCCTCTGTGTGAAAAAATTGCCCCTCTGGACACTTTTGTATCTCTTCCCTCTCACCTTAGACCTATGCCCTCTAGTTTTAGACTCCCCGACCTTTGAGAAAAGATATTGACTATCTAGCTGATCTGTGCCCCTCATTGGAGGGCCAAAGGGCCCATTCCTGTGTGTACTGTTCTTTGTTGTTTCTTTGTATGATTTTAATGTCAGGATCAGATTATCATTTCCTATCTCCACTTCCTCACCAGGTTGAAAGGCTGGTGGATTACTCAATGGGTAATCCTTCAACATCAAGCCACTGTGAGGGAGCAGAGAAATGGGACTGTGTGATTGGAAAGGTGATGGGTGAAGAAGATCAGTGGCTCAAATAAAATTAGAAACCAGAGGGAGATCAGCATGCAGATGAGTGGCAACATTGGAGAACAAAGAGAAAATTGGAGGCTAGACTTGGGGTGATTGAAGGTCAGAGGAAACGTTGGAGGCTGATCAGATGGGATTCAAGATTGGAAAGGTCAGGCCAGATCTAAATGGTTGGGGAAATGTCTGATCACAGGAGAATGGTTGAAGCAGGTAAGCTGAATTCAATAGGCAAAAGGAAAGACCTCATGGATTCAGCTGTCCTCACCTCTCTTTAGCCATTGGGTTTCAGAGGATCACTTAGCACACCAAGGTTATATTTAAAATTAGATTTAAATGACTCACAAATGGCCAAACATTATCGTATTCCAATAATAAAACTGCCTCCCAAGACCATGTTAATTGTTGCTCTTCTATCCAACCTTTGTTAAAACTGGAAAAGGGCTGGTTGAAGATAGGTTGGTGTCAGAATTTAAGACTTAGTTTCATCAATATCTTCAATTGTCTTTTACATTGTTTCTCCAAGGTTTCTACCAACCATCAATTGAATTGACACTAAGAGACATAAAGAACCCTGTGGAAATTCACCCCGAAGAACTTTGATTTCAAGATAAAATAAATAGTTTAATTTACCTTTGCAGAGCAGGGCTCCCCAAAGAATTCACATTTTAGGAGAGTGGAGTCATCAAGTTGGTAACCATATTTTTTGGTGAAATTCTTGATGCTGAAAGATGGATTTTGTTGAAGAAAGTCTAGGATTTCTTGAGAGGTGCTGCTATTTCCATCACTTTGACCAATTCTTAGAACAACACACACAATAGACCACAACATATATATGATGTTCATGTTGGCTACTGCTTGGGCTTGGTATCTATAGGGCACAAAACAAAATTACTTTTTCATGCTAACACCAAAGTGTGAAAACCATTATATGAAATTCACCTTTGAAAGTACAGCTGACATTGTGAAAATATTGAGTCAAGTGATAAATTGAAAATTTAGTCAATGGATGGGAGGCAAGTTTGCATGATGGATGGGCTACATTCACAACTCTTGTAGTTTCTTGCAGTCTTGTTTAGAGCAGGAGCCAGACCTAGCTTGTGTTACCAGAAAGTGCAGAGATGGCTTTCTATCCCATTATTTAAGTTCATAACAAATGCAAATTGTTGAGGCCCCAAGGTAGATACTTGCAGGACACCACTTGTATTCTGCAGTACGTCCCCATCATTCCTGCTCTCTGTCTCCTGTAATGTGGCCAATTTCTTAACCAGGTCAATTCCATAAGATTCAACATTAGTTAGCAGTTCTCTCATGAGAAATGTTGGATGTTGTCTGGATGTTCATATGAATAACATCCAAGGCATTTTCCTGTCCACAACTTTAGTCACCTCTTCAAAAATTTTAATCCAATTTTCCAGGCATGATCTATTCTTTCCAAATCAATGTCAACTTTCTCTGCTTAGCTGAAAATATTACAGGTTCAGTCATTTTATCCTCAATTTCTCCTGTCCTTAGCAGACTGAGCAGGGGGGCAAAATGTAGGTTGTCTGGAACTTCGGGTTGGGGGGAGCAGTGGAAACTTCTGGCAGAAAAGGGACCTGTAAAGGAGGCACATCCTTCCCTATTATCTGTGCAAAGCCCAAGTTATCTGCTGGGTTTTGACCCATTGTACTCTCCACCTACTGCATGTAAAGATTTGACAAGCACAAGGGAGGGGTATGGTTGATAAGTGACAGGAGCGTTGCCTACTGGCATTAAACCAAATATTATATTACCCCCGCCCATCTTCCAACCTCCCCAGGGAGTGCAAATTCTGGCCAGATGTTGCACTAACTGTTCAATAATTCCCTGGTTTTCCTCTCTGACCTTCCTTGACACAGTAAGAAATCTCACATTATCATGTTAACGTCCCATAGGTTTATTTGGTATCACTGTTAAACCCTTTGTATATATAGTTCTTATTAATAAACCCTTTAGTTAGTTATTTGCTTTAGCGAGTCACCTTGACACTGGCGGTCAGGATAAATTGGATCAGTCATTGAAAGCTTGCAGCGTAGTGATGGCAAAGGGCGGGGGTTGGGGGTGGTAGTGGAGTGATCACTTTAAGTTCAAAGTGATACCAAATAAATCTGTTGGACTTTAACGTGGTGTTGTAAGACTTCTTACTGTTTCCACCCCAATCCAACGCCGGCATATCCACATCATGCCTTCCTTGACATGTATTCAAAAGAACTTTGGAAGATTATTGTTCGGGTTCAACAATGTTCTCACTTGTATTTTTTAAAACCTTAAAATGGAAACTATCTGAACTTGGGAATTTTGTTACTACTCGTGGCATTATTTTCTTCATTAATGTTATTTTGCTTCCGTTAATTTTGAGGAGTCTCTCTCTCTGATTTGTCCTCCTTGTTGTCTGGCGAGGGACGTACACGCGGTGGATCGTGCGTGGGCTGCTCTTGGATGTTTCGGGGGTGGCCTGGTGCTTTGCGTCGTTTGTGTGCGCTTGGGGCTGGACTGGCGGATGGGCACCATGGTGGCCTGGTGGCTGTCGCTGTTTGCTGTGCGGATACGTGGATTTGGGCCAGTGTCTGTCGGAGTTTACGCATTCTCCCTGTGGTTGCGTGGGTTTCCTCCGGGTGCTCCGGTTTCCTCCAGTGCCCTGGGGATGTGCTCTTGGGCTGATTGGTGTAGCAACTTGTCCCTAGATTATTCTCCCCTTAATCTGGTTTCCAATGGGGGTACCATAAGCATGGACATGGGTCAGGGGTGGAGGAGGAAAAACACATTGTTGGGATGGCGGCGCTGGCTCGTTGGGCCGAGGGGCCTGTTTCCCGTACTGTGTTGTTCTTTGTTCTTTAGTTTCTTTAGGATGCCTGATATACTGACCTCTTCCTTATATACTAAATAGGGAGGCAAAGTAATTATTCAGTAGGTCCACTACTTCCTTATTTCATTGACATTAGGTAAAGTGCTACGGTCCCTGTAGTAGCATGGCTCCTATAAAAGGCGCGCCTTCATGGACCATGTGACTGATCCAGTGCCAATAGATCTCAATGGGTGAAACTGGGCTAATTGGGAGTGAGGGAGAGCATTCCTGCAGCTGAAGCCAGGACGTCGTTAGGAATAATCCTGCGTTAGTTGTGATGTTAAATCCTTTGTTATATACAGTTCTTATTAGTAGTTATTTGCTGTATCGAGTCACCTTGTGTTATTACACTGGCAGTCAGGCTAAATCGGATTAATCATTGAAAGCTTGAAGTGTAGTGTTGGAGGGGAAGGAGAGTGATCACTTTAAGTTCAAAGTGCAAAAAGATAAAGACCCCATTATTTGGGAAGATAGAACTATTTAACCCCGAGATTGAGAGTTGGAGCTGTAAACTGAGAGGCTCGATATTTTCTTGCGGCAAACAAAACAACAGCCAAGAGGAATCTGTACTTGGTGAGGAGCTTGACGTCACCTGAAGTTACGAATCACAATAACCTTTGATCACTTAGTCAATCTAGTTAAGGGTCATTATAACCCTCGACCTTCCATAACCATACAAAGGTAAATAATCCACTCTACTGTTAGAGAGCCAGGACAGACTGTGGGGCGCACCGGTGGCACAGTGGTTAGCACTGCTGCCTCACAGCGCCAGGGTCCCAGGCCTCTGTCTGTAAGGAGTTTGCTCAAACAGTAAGGAGTTTGCTCCTTACTGTCTGTGTGGAGTTTACACATTCTCCCTGTGTCTGTGTGGGTTTCCTCCAACTGCTCCAGTTTCCTCCCACAGTCCAAAGATATGCAGGTTAGGTTGACTGGCCATGCTAAATTGTCTGTTAGTGTCAGGGGGATTAGCAGGGTAAAATGTGTGAGGTTGCAGAAATAGGGCCTGAGTGGGACTGTGGTTGATGCAGACTTGATGGGGCGAATGGCTTCCTTTTGCACTGTAGGGATTCTTAAAAAAGTATGATCTTTGTCTTTTTGGCTGGCTCAGCACTGCAAGTTCAGGCATTTGTTAGGAGACATGTTGAGAGACCATTTAATATGTGGGATCAACAATCTCAATGTCAAAACAAACTGCTGAAATCATAATTTCACTTAAAAGCAGTAGAGACTATTCAATCGACAGAGTGCACTGAGTAAGGCATGTGTGAGCTGCAAGCCATGCAGAATAAAGTGAACAGTTGTGGAGAGAATTGACCATTGCTATGAATAGCCTGAGTGACAGTGCAGTGGAGTCTAAGAGCTGTTCAGCACCATGTTTTCAGTGTGGGGGAGATCACTCCCACTCCTAGTGTAAGAATTTCTGTTTCAGATGTAAAAAGAAGGGTCACCCACAAGCTATGTGCAGGTTGCACAGAATACTCCAGGAAAAAGGGAAACAATTAATACGCTCCCTGTAAATAACTCCTGGCAGAGGAACAAAAGGAGGAATCCAAGGTTCACCAGTTAATCAAATCCAACTCAGGAAAGTACCACCTATAGAGATTATCTTAATTGTAAACAGCCACCCTCTGAAAATGGAAGTTAACTCGGGCCCAGCAGCCACTGTCATCAGGGAAAAGACATTCCAGAAGGGACTACAGCCCTTAAACCTTACCCATTCTGAGGCTAACTTGGTGATGCATACTGGGGTAACATTAAGAATTGTGGGGACAACCTCTGCCAGTATTGTACAGGAGTCAGTCTGCTCAACTGCCCATCATGGTGATTGAAGGACAGAGGCCCAGTCTCATGGGAGGGGACTGGTTAAAACAAATAAAACTAGACAGGCTGGAACTATTTAAGTTCCGGGACAGAGATTCTGAGAACTCCTGTGGGTGGCATGGTGGCACAGTTGGCACTGCTGCGTCACAGCAGTGAAGCTGATCTTCTTGTGGATTCAGCTCCACTTACTGCCCGCTCACCATAACGCTTATTCCTTTCCTGTTCAAAAATGTATCTATCCTTACCTTAAAAACATTCAGTGAGGTAGCCTCAACTGCTTCACTGGGCAGGGAGTTCCACAGATTCACAACCCTTTGTGTGAAGTTGTTCCTCCTCAACTCAGTCCTAAATCTGCTTCCCCTTATTTTGAGGCTATGTCCCCCTAGTTTTAGTTTCACCTGCCAGTGGAAACAACTTCCCTGCTTCTATCTTATCTATTCCCTTCAAAATCTTATATGTTTCTATAAGGTCTCCCCTCATTCTTCTGAATCCAAATGAGTTTAGCCCCAGCCTGCTCAGCCTCTCTTGATAAGCCAACTGTCTCAACTCCGGAATCAACCTAGTGAATCTCCTCTGCACCCCCTCCGGTGCCAGTATATCCTTTCTCAAGTAAGAGGACCAAAACTGTACACAGTACTCTAGGTGTGGCCTCATCAGCACCTTATACAACTGCAACATAACCTCACTGTTTTTAAATTCCATTCCTTTAGCAATAAAGGACAAAATTCCATATGCCTTCTTAATTACCTGCAGCACTGTAAACGAGTTACTTGAGATTCCTGAACAAGGATACCCAGGTCCCTCTGCACAGCAGCTGGCTGCAATTTTTCACTCTTTAAATAATTGTCCATTTTGATGTCATTCCTACCAAAATGGATGACCTCACATTTACCAACAGTGTACTCCATTTGCCAGACCCTCGCCCACTCACTTAGACTATTCGTATCCCTTTGCAGACTTTCAGCATCCTCTGCATACTCTGCTCTGCCACTCACCTTAGTGTCATCTGCGAATTTTGACACATTACACCTGGTCCCCAAATCCAAATCATCTATGTAAATCATAAACAATTGCAGTTCTAACACTGATCCCTGAGGCACACCACAGTCACTGATCGCCAACCAGAAAAACATCCACTTACCCCCACTCTTTGCTTTCTGTTAGTTAACCAATCCTCTATCCATGCCCATGACACTGTATACCTTTATCTAATGTAGCAGTTATTGGTGCGGCACCTTGTCAAATGCCCTCTGGAAATCCAGATACACAACATCCACAGGTTCACCATTGTCCACTGCACATGCAATGTTCTCAAAGACTTCCACAAAATTAGTCAAACATGACCTTCCCTTCATGAACCCATGCTGCGTCTTACAAATGGGACAATTTATATCCAAATATCTCGCTGTTTCTTCCTTGAAGATAGATTCAAGCATTTTTCCGACAACAGAAGTTAAGCTAACCGGCCTTTTGTCTACCTCCTTTTTTAAACACTGGCAGCACATTTGCTGTTTTCCAATCTTCAAGAACCACACCAGAGTCCAGCAAATTTTGGAAAATTACCACTAGTACATTTGCTATTTCTCCCGCCATCTCTTTTAGTACCCTGGGATGCATTCCATCAGGACCAGGAGACTTGTCTACTTTTAGCCCCATTAACTTGCCCAACTCTACCTCTTTCATGATAATGATAGTTTCTAGGTCCTCACCTGCCATAGCCTTCCTGTCATCAGTTTTTGGCATGTTATTTGTGCCTTGCACAAATAAATATTTAGGTATTTATTTTACCTAAATAAATTAGGTATTAAGACACAAAATACCTAATCAATGCCTCAGCCATTTTCTCATTTCCAGTTATTACACACCCCTTCTCATCGTCTAAAGCAGCGATCTCCAAACTCTGATCCAGATCCAGTCTGCTGTTGGCTGGATGTGGCCTTCGGGCAGTAGTTTGGACACCCCTGCTCTAAAGGACCAATATTTACTTTAGCCACTCTTTTTCGTTTTATGTATTTGTAGAAACTTTTGCTATTTGTTTTTATATTCTGAGCTAGTTTACTCTCATAATCCATCTCACTTTTCTTTATAACTTTTTTATGGCTTTCTGTTGGCCTTTAAAAAATTCCCAATCTGCTTGGTTCCACTAATCTTTGCCACTTTGTATGCATTTTCTTTCAATTTGATACACTCCTTTATTTCCTTAGATATTCATGGCTGATTGTCTCTTTTTCTACAGACCTTCCTTATCACTGTACACTGTAGTTTTCTATGATTCTATGACACTGGTATATACTTTTGCTGAGCGCTGTGACAGATCACTTTGAAAGTTCTCCACTGTTCCTCAATTGTCCCAACATGAAGTTTTTTGCTCCCAGTCTACCTTAGCCAACGTCTCCCTCATCCCTTTGTAGTCTCCTTTGTTTAAGTACAAGACACAGGTATTGTATTTTACCTTCTCACGCTCCATCTGTATTTTAAATTCAACCATACTGTGATCACTTCTCCCAAGAGGATCCCTAACTGTAAGATCATTAATTATTCCCACCTCATTACACAGGATCATATCTAGGATAGCTTGCTCCCTTGTAGGTTCCATTACATACTGCTTGAGGAAGCTATCATGGATACATTCTATGAACTCCTCCTCAAGGCTGCCTTAACCGACCTGGTTTGACCAATTAATATGTAGATTAAAATCCCCCATGATAATTGCTGTATCATTTTTACATGCATCGTTGTTTACTTCTTGCCCCACCATGATGTCATTATTTGGTGGCCTATAAATCCCATCAGTGACTTTTTCTCCTTACTATTTCTAGTTCCCACCCAAATGGATTCAATCTCTTCTCCATAGAATCTATATCATCTCTCACCAGTGCCCTGATGTCATCCTTAAATATCAGAGCTACACCTTACCTTCCTGTTGGTTCCTCTGAACATAGAATAGTTGAATAATAATTGAACAGTTCAATACTCCTGATATTTAACTCCCAGTCGTGACCATCCTGCAATCATATCTCTGTAATGGCTCCCAAATCACACTCATTCGCAATGATTTGTGCCATCAACTCATTTACCTTATTTTGAAAGCTACGAGCATTCAGATAAAGTGCCCTTATGCTAGTTCTCGTACCTTGTTATTGAATTCTAACACTTCCAATAATAACATCTCCCGAGTTCTCCTTCCTTTTAACTTGTTTCCTGATTTTTGATGTAGTTGGAACCTTCTCTCCAATTTTGTCCTTGCACCGTCCTTCTCTAACTTCTTACATAGGTTCCAATCCCCCTAACAGATGAGTTTAAACCCTTCCCAACCACTCTAGCAAACACTCCACCTAGAACATCAGTCCCAGTCCTGCCCAGGTATAATCCATCCAATCTGTACAGGTCCCATCTCCCCCAGAACTGGTCCCAATGCTCCAGGAAGCTGAAACCCTCCCCCGACACCATCTCTTCAGCCACGTATTTATCTGATATATCCTGTCATTTCTCCTCTGACTAGCACGTGGCACTGGCAATAATCCTAAGACCTTTGAGGTCTGATTTCTTAACTTTCTTCCGAGCTCCCTGTATTCTGCTCTTAGGACCTAATCCCTCTTTTTACCTCTGTCGTTTGTACCAACGTGTACAATGACCACTGACTGCTCATCCTCCCCCTTCAGAATGTCCTGCAGCTGCTCCGAGGCATTCTTGACCCTAGAATCAGGAAGGCAACATACCACCCTGGAATCTCGTTTGTGGGCACAGAAACACCGGTCTATTCCCCTTACAGTTGAATCCCCTATAACTATTGCACTGGCACACTTTTTACCCCTCCTCTCTGCAGCCCATAACAACCCATCCTCACATGTTATCTCCATTTTACACTGCTTGTAAGGTATAACTCACTCTGACTTATTTTAGCACTATTATTGCATCACCATTCCCTTAATGTTTGATAGCAATGGGTTCCTTTCGGTCCAAGTTTTTATATGAGTAGCTGAGACCTGACATAGTTCTTTTCAGGTGCAGTTCCAACACTATTTGTTGTGATGGTGAAGGTAATTTCTGCAGCAAAGGTAAGTGGCTGAGTGCATCTGCATTCAATATTTGCATCCCTGGATGACATTAGAAAGAGTAGCTGTACGCAGCTAGCAATAAAGCCCACCTCTTTGCAGATGCAATTGGTAGCATCGTTTCAGGATAAACCCAACAACGGCTTGTGGTCTGACACTGTGGTGAAATGCCTGCCATACAAATGTTCACAGAACCCCTACAGTGCTGAAGAAGGCCATTCACTGTAGGGGTTCTATGAACATTTATATGGCAGGCATTTCACCACAGTGTCAGACCACAAGCCGTTGTTGGGTTTATTCAGCCTATCAAGTCTGCACCAAGTCTTACCCATGTTTACCCATAACCCCACATATTTACCCCGCTAATCCTCCTAACCTGTATATCCTGGGACACGAAGGGTCAATTTAGCATGGTTAGTCCATCTAACTTGCATATCTTTGGACTGTGGGAGAAAACTGGTGGACCAGGAGGAAACCCACACAGGCATGGGGAGAATGTGCAAACCCCACACAGATAGTCACCCAAGTATGGAATTGAACCCCGGTCCCTGGTGTTGTGAGGTAACAGTGCTAACTACTGTGCTGCCCTCTCCAATGTATAAATTACTGCCAAACTTTTTTTGTCAATCTGAGAATACTTTTTCTCAACATCTGATAACTTTCTTGATGTAAATATAATTGATTTCTCTAGAAACTGCTCCTATTCCATATGGTGAAGCATCATAGGTAACTGCTAATGATTTGATTGGATCAAAGTTTACAAGTAGTGCCAATTTTTAGGCCGTGGTACTTCCTTCATGATTTTAACTTGATTCTCCAAATAATGTGGGCCATAAGCTTCTACCCTGAACACTAGGTATATAACTTAATCCACCTGAAAAATGCATTTCTCTTGTTACAGAACTTCCTCTATGTTTACTCTGTATTCCTCAACTGAAGTTCCTGTAATTAGGATGTCATCCAGATATACCACTATGTTGGGAATGCCTTGAAATGTACTTTCCTTCTTATGCTGGCAAATAGCACAGACCAAAGAGACTCCAAACTCAGTACTGGTATAAGGTCATGTGCATGTTGATGACAACTAACTGGAAATCTTCATCCTACTCCAGTTGCTGGTAGGCACGACTGAGGTCTAACTTGGTGTACTTCAGGCTGTCTAATAATTTGGAGTAGAGGTCCTCAACTCTCAGAATGGAGTATCTAAACTCCTTGATTTACAGTTAATTTATAACCTACATAGGTTCTTACAGTGTAAACTGCTTTTAGAATAGAGGCTATGGGTACAGACCATTTAGAGAACTGTGCAGGTTTTATTTTCCCAGATCCTTGTGGAAAACTTCAGTACTTGCACAATAACTCTTAAACTTCCATCCCGAATATTTAATATTTCCAACTGATCTAATTTTATCTGTTTCAACCAATCTTCATTCATGAAACAAAGTTTGTAACCCTCAATCACTCGGACAAGCAATTGTGCTGTTTGATTTCTGTAGGATATGGTACCGTAGCTGATACTACTTTCTTCAATGTCTCTGTGTAAGTACATAAAATGGCTCCTGAATTATTTAATTTCAAAGAAATACATAGCCTTTCAATATATTGTCCCCAGTTTTCCAGTTCTGGGTCAGACAACTCAACCTTTCCAAATAAAGGCATTTTTACATAGCATATGGACCTAACACTCATTCTCTCCTTCCTCTAGCTGCACACTATGATCCCCAGTGACTAACAAAATTTTTTCTCATCACCAGTGTAATATCTTTGAAGGCAATTCATTGTGGCTTCAAGTTACAACTGATTTATTAACAATAATATTATATATGTACAAACATGGGTCAGACAGAACTGAAATACGTGTCTACTCTCTTCTCCCTGGCTCCTACTGAGGTTCCCCCCCGACCCAAGACTTTGCTCCCAATTGGCTTGGATTCCTGTGCTCTCACTTCATAGGATCCAGTCCAATCATGTTGGCTCAGGGATCGCCCTTTTAAGGGACCACATTACCACAAATATAGAACACAATTTCTGGCTGTTACTCTATTTGTTCTTTTTGTACAATGTTTGCCACACGAGCTATGAGGGTTTTCTGATTGAGTTATCTTTAGAAATGTTTCATCCAGATTTCTTAAGACAAATACCTCTAGTTGCAGGTATTGAAGACGTATATTACATTTGCAGCTTAGAATGTCATAGTCTATGCAAAGTGGTCTAACGAATGTTTATTGCCTCATGCATTAGTTGTAAATGGTTGTACATATTGAACAATTTGTCATCTTATTTCAGGCAGCCAATTAACATTCACACTCACTATGATAAGAATAATTCATGTTGGCACACCCTAAGATATGTACCTGTAGGGTTCCATCTGACATTGTGCCAAAAGGAAATCTCAGAATACTAGCATAAAACTGTTGCATAGTACACAAAATCTCTGTGTGACTTAGCTTTACAGGGGCTTTAAGATTTGAGCATAGATATTGAGTTAATCAGATATTGCATGCATCTGCATCTGGAAGTGAACAGTCTTTGCTTGTGCTGGTTCCCTTCTCTGTTTCATGCCTTCACACAATTGATTGGATACTTTCCATCAGAGTTGATGTAAATTGTTTCATGTTCATCTGTATGGAGCATCACATGTTGTCAGAGCTAATTTTTGTTTGTCAACAAGATCTTTTCGTGTTTTCCACTTCTCTTATATGAACGTTAATTTTAAAAGTCACAGGGAAACATGCAAAAGTTTATTAAAATATAACATGCCATACCTATTTAAGTTGCAGAGAGTAACAGCAGGAAATTCAATTTGCTCAACATACTTTATCGTGACAGATGTAGATGTTGGCCAGCTGAAGTAGCGAATGAAACACTGGATGATCTGAGAAAAAACCACAATAACACAGCCAAAGACTACAAGCATCCAGAAAGCCCTACGAATTCTAGGTTTGCTTTGTAGTGCATTTCGTAAACCATGGAAAGAAGTTGATGCTGCAAACTCATGGTCAAAGTGTTGGATATTCTTGATGGACTGCAACATTTTTCCAAATAAAAAAGACCAAATCTTTTTTAATGTGCCTAAAAAATGCAAACAAAAGATAACAGTCATTGATTTCCTGAAGGGAAGGTTATCAACTGTATACCAATTATGCAATTTTCATTTAGCATACATTTTGTTGTGCTGCTTTTTTAATTCATTCATGGGATGTGGGCATTGATTGCTAGGCCTGCATCTATTGTCCATCTCTAATTGCCCTTATTTAGAGTCTGAGAGTCAACCACATTGTTGTGGGTCTGGACTCATATGTAGGTCAGATTGGGTAAGGGTGGCAGGGTCCCTTTCCTATAGGACATTAGTGAACCAGATGGGTTTTTATAACAATAGTTAGACTTAATTCCAAATAATTACTTAATTCAAGTTTCACCAAATGCCATAGTGGGATTCGAACACAGATCTCTAGAACAATTCCCTGAATCTCTTGATTGCAAATCCATTTAATAATGTAAATGCAAACATATAGAATGTTTTCTTAAGCAAACTTCTCAGGCCCAATTCTTCCATCACGATGCACTAATTTTTTGGTGCATCGGGTTGGGAGATGCAATTGTCGGCCATTTCATGGGATTTGCGCATGCGTTCCCAATGCATCCGCATCCCCTAGCACCAGAGAGCAGGTGCAGTCGAGATCATGCTGAGAACTGGTGGGAAGACCAGGTAAGTAATTTTAATCTACTCTTAATGTAATTTAAATATGATTATCAGTCCCAGGACCGAATTCTCCAGGCCCGATAAGATGTCCCACCCCACCAGGAGTATTTCACTTCAGCGGGATTAGCTCCCCACATTCAGGGTATTTCATTTTAGCGGAGTAGCTCCCCACTTTTGGGGAACTATTGGGAGGCCCCGCTGGAGTGAAGGAGGGGCAATCGAGACACTCCAGGGATCAGGCGGTGGGGGTGGTGCCCACTGGGCATGGGAACCCAGTCAGTGCCAGCTTGTGGCCCCGGCACTGTCCAAGGGGCAAAGTGCCCATGCCCGGGGGCAGCTTGGCATTGCCCATTGGGCAGTGCCTATTGTGGGTGAGACTTAGGCTGATCAGTAGGGGTGGTGGGTGGGGGGGGAGCCTGCTGTCACTTTGCATGAGAGATCAGTTGAGGCTAGAGGGAGGCCAGCGATTGGGGTGGGCTGGGGGAAATGGTCTGCAAGGGGGGTCTGCATCTGATGAGGTGAGGGGATAGGCATCATCACTGCTTTGGGGGTGGGGGGGGGTGCAGGGCTGGAGATCAGATGCTGACTCTGGGATGGGGAGGGAGGGGTTGGGGCAGCTCTGCGAGGATCCCAGGCTGGCCAGTGATTGAGCTGGCCAGCAGATGGGAGGCTGAGAGATTGGGGTCACTACACATGCACAGAGGCCCAAAACTGTCAGACTCTGGCATGAATCGGCCCTGCCCCCTGATCTTTTAATGATATTCACAATTGTGACCACTGCTTTGTACAGTGTGGGAGATTCAAATCTGAACTCCTGCTGAAAAAAAATCATGAATTACACCAGTTTTCCCGCGAATTCAGCACTTATAATTTTGGGGGGAGAATCAGGCCCAGCTCATCTCTGGGCTCAAACTTGGTCCAGACTGAAGCAATGGAAAGTTTGTTGACAAAATGTATCCCTATAAAATTAACTTTGTTTGTCTCAGTTTGTTATTATTCCAGATTTCCAGCATCCATTGTATTTTTCTCCTGTGTTATCAATGTAAAGGGAGCATTTCTTTTTAAAGCTATTATACTCAATGCTGAATGGAAAAAAATGTTCCATTCCTTAGGATTGACATATTTCACTTTGGCTATACATAGGTTACCAAATAAAAGTATTACAGTTTGTGCACATCATTCATTCATTTTACAAAACATGATATATTTGCATATTTTGTTTCCCCCTCCAAGACACAAAATGATCTTTTTCCTTAAAATCAATCCTGCCTGTGGAGCATCACATGTTGATCCACTTCTGATCATTGTTTCATAAGCGCTACCAAGATTTTCAATTTGACTCCAGTCAAAAGTTATGTGAAAATTATTTAAGGAACAATCACTAAGTGATGATTATGATATCATATTTTTGCTACCTGTCTTTATGTTCAAAATATCACAGGGAGAATGTGCAAACTCCACACAGACAGTGACCCAAGGCTGGAGTTGAACCTGGGTCGATGGCACTGTAAGGCAGCAGTGCCATAATGTTGCCCACATTAGAGAATCCCCCTACATGTTGAGCGTTATGAAAAACCTACTTGGTTCACTAATGTCCTTTAGGGAAGGAAATCTACCTTCTTTACCTAGTCTGGCCAACATGTGATTACAGAGCCACAGCAATGTGTTTAACTTTTAACTGTCCCTTGAAGTGGCCTAGCAAGCCACTCATTTGTATTAAAACAGTTACAAACTCTAAAAGGAATGAAACAAGATGGACAACCTGACATCAATATACACACCATGTTGTCTACATGGACTTTAGCAAGGCCTTTGACAAGGTACCGCATGGTAGGTTGTTGCATAAAGTTAAATCTCACGGGATCCAGGGTAAGGTATCTGAATGGATATAAAATTGGCTTCTTGACAGAAGCTGTGGTTGTAGAGAGTTGTTTTTCAAACTGGAGGCCTGTGACCAGCGGTGTACCTCAGGGATCAGTGCTGGGCCCACTGTTATTTGTCATTTACATTAATGATTTGGATGAGAATATAGGGGGCATGGTTAGTAAGTTTGCAGATGACACCAAAATTGTTGGGTTGGTGGACAGTGAGGAAGGTTATTTCCAATTGCAGCAGGGTCTTGATCAATTGGACCAGTGGGCTGACGAATGGCAAGTCGAGTTTAATTTAGACAATTGCAAGGTGATGCATTTTGGTAGATTGACCCAGGGCAGGACTTTTTCAATTAATGGTAGGGCACTGGGGAGAGTTACAGAACAAAGAGAGTCTCACTTCTGTTGTGGGCAAGGTTTTAGAAAAAATTATTAGGGATAGGATTTATAGTTATTTGGAGAGTAATGAATTGATTGGAGATAGTCAGCATGGTTTTGTAGCGGGTAGGTCGTGCCTTACTAACCTTATTGAGTTTTTTGAGAAAGTGACCAAAGAGGTGGATGAGGGTAAGGCAGTTGACATGGTATATATAGATTTTAGTAAGGCGTTTGATAAGATTCACCATGGTAGGCTTCTGCAGAAAATGCAGATGTATGGGATTGAGGGTAATCTAGGAAATTGGATCAGGAATTGGCTAGCAGATAGGAGACAGAGGGTGGTGGTTGATGGTAAATATTCATCATGGAGTTCGGTTACGAGTGGTGTGCCTCAGGGATCTGTTTTGGGGCCACTGCTGTTCGTAATTTTTATTAATGATCTGGATGAAGGTATAGTTGGGTGGATTAGTAAATTTGCTGATGACACCAAAGTCGGAGGTGTGGTAGATTGTGAGGAAGGGTGTCATAGTTTGCAGGAAGACTTGGACAGGTTGCAGTGCTGGGCCGAGAGGTGGCGGATGGAGTTTAATGCGGAGAAGTGTGAGGTAATTCACTTTGGTAGGAATAACAGATGTGTTGAGTATAGGGCTAACGGGAGGACTTTGAATAGTGTGGATGAACAGAGGGATCTAGGTGTATGTGTACATAGATCCCTGAAAGTTGGGAATCAAGTAGATAGGGTTGTTAAGAAGGCATACGGTGTCTTGGCGTTCATTGGTAGGGGGATTGAATTTAGGAGTCGCAGCGTCATGTTGCAACTGTACACAACTCTGGCGCGGCCGCACTTGGAGTACTGTGTGCAGTTCTGGTCCCCACATTACAGGAAGGATGTGGAGGCTTTGGAGAGGGTGCAGAGGAGGTTTACCAGGATGTTGCCTGGTATGGAGGGGAGGTCCTATGAACATAGAACATAGAACATAGAACATAACAGCGCAGAACAGGCCCTTCGGCCCACGATGTTGCGACCAGAAAGCTAGCACGAGGGGGCATGGCTTTAAATTAAGGGGGGGTAGTTATAGGACGGATGTCAGGGGTAGGTTCTTTACCCAGAGGGTGGTGAGGGTTTGGAATGCCCTGCCTGCTGAGGTTGTAAATGCGCCTAGTTTGGGGGCGTTTAAGAGATCCGTGGATAGGTTTATGGACGAAAAGGGATTGGTTTAGGTTAGTGGGTCATTGTTTTTTAACTGGTTGGCGCAACATCGTGGGCCGAAGGGCCTGTTCTACGCTGTAATGTTCTATGTTCTATGTTCTATGGTACATGTTCATAGCTCCTTGAAAGTTGAGTCACATGTGGACGGAGTGGTGAAGAAGGCATTTGGCGTGCTTGGTTTCATCGGTCAGGAGTTGGGACATCTTGTTGAAGTTGTACAAGACATTGGTAAGGCCGCACTTGGAATGCTGTGTGCAATTCTGGTCATCCTATTATAGAAAGGATATTATTAAACTAAAAAGAGTGCATAAAAGATTTACTAGTATGCTACCGGGACTTGATGGATTGAGTTATATGGAGAGGCTGATAGACTGGGACTTTTCCTCTCTGGAGCGTAGGAGGCTGAGGGGTGACCTTATAGAGGTCTATAGAATAATGAGAGGCATAGACAAGGTAGATAGTCAATATCTTTTTCCCAAGAAAAGGGGAGTCTAAAACTAGAGGGCATAGGTTTAAGGTGAGAGGGGAGAGATACGAAAGTGTCCAGAGGGTCAATTCTTTCATACAGAGGGTGGTGAGTGTCTGGAATAATCTGCTAGAGGGAGTAGTCGAGGCAGGTACAATTTTATCTTTTAAAAAACATTTAGATAATTACATGGATATGATGAGTATAGAGGGATATGGGCCAAATGCAGGCAATTGGGATTATTTTAGGCGTCTTAAAAAAAAGGGTGGCATGGACAAGTTGGGCCGAAGGGCCTGTTTCCATTCCTTAAACCTCTACGACTCTATGACACCAGAAATAACAACGGAAACCCAACCTTATCGACCCTGAAAGGTCTTCCTTTTCAACATCTGAACACTTGTGCCAAAATTGGGATAGCAGTCCCAACAGCTTGACCTAAGGTGGGATTTTTTGGCTGCGCTGACCCCAAGGCCGGAAATTCCTATCTAAGGTCAATGGTCCATGTCCTGCCTGCTATGATTCCCATGATAGTGGAACAGGAAAAATCAGATCAAAGTCTTACTCATGGAACCTAATCTTACAGATAATATCCCAGAAACCATCCCTGAGAATTGTCCTGTCTCACCGTCAGGACAGACCCAGTACAACTGGCAATATAGTTGTATACAATCAGGATGGACTACTTCTAGGAGAACTCAACATTGACTTTGGGCGCCAGGAAGTCTTTTGGCCTCAGGTCACACATACTTACTATTTGAACATCAAGTGAAAGTAACACAGGGTGACAAGAGCATGGAATGTATTCCCCAGAAGGGTAGGGGTATTAGTTCAGACTGGTAGAATGGTCAGTGCAGGCTTGGAGGGCTGAAAGTCTGTTCCTGTGCTGTAATTTTCTTTGTTCAAATGCAACTCCTCCATATTCCTTTACTGAGATTGGTTGGCCTTGGTAAATTGTCCCTTGGTGCAGGGGGATTAGTAAGGTAAATACGTGGGGTTACAGGGATAGGGCATGGCTGGAATTATAGTCAGCACAGACTCAATGGGCTGAATGGTCTCCTTCTGCACTGTAGAGTTTCTATGATTCTAAAAACTGCATCTGCCACTTATCTGCCCATTTTACCAACTTGTCTATGTCCTTGTGAATTTCTACACTGTCCTCCTCACAGGTCACAATAGAACATAGAACATTACAGCGCAGAACAGGCCCTTCGGCCCACAATGTTGCGCCGACCAATTAAGAGAAAAGCAATGACCCTCTAACCTAAACCAATCCTTTTCCACCCATAAACCTATCCACGGACCTCTTAAACGCCCCCAAACTAGGCGCATCTACAACTGCAGCAGGCAGGGCATTCCATTCCCCCACCACCCTCTGGGTAAAGAACCTACCTCTGACATCCATCCTATAACTACCACCCCTTAATTTAAAGCTATGTCCCCTCGTGCTAGCTTTCTCCATCCGAGGAAAAAGGCTATCACTGTTCACCCTATCTAAACCTCTAATCATCTTGTATGTTTCAATAAGGTCTCCTCTTAGCCGCCTTCTTTCCAATGAAAACAACCCCAAATTCCTCAGTCTCTCCTCATAGGACCTTCCCTCCATACCAGGCAACATCCTGGCAAACCTCCTCTGCACCCTCTCCAATGCCTCCACATCCTTCCTATAATGTGGGGATCAGAACTGAACACAATACTCCAAGTGCGGCCGCACCAGAGTTTTGTACAGTTGCAACATGACATTGCGGCTCCTAAATTCAATCCCCCTACCAATAAACGCCAAGACACCGTATGCGTTCCTAACAACCTTATCGACTTGATTTCCAACTTTCAGGGATCTATACTTTTAAGTTTTCTGTCATCTTAAAACTTTGAAATGTTCCCCCACCCACCAAGATCTAAATCATTAATAAATATCAGGACAAGCAAGGTACCCTGGGGAACAGCACTACAAACCTTCCTCCAGCCCAGAAATATCCATTGTCCATCTCTCTCTACTTCCTATTATGCAGCCAATTTTGTATCCATGTCGCTCCTTTCCCTTTTATTCCATAAGTTGTAACTTTTCTCACAGGTCTATTGTGTCGCACTGTATCAAGTGCCTTTTGAAAGTCCATGTAGACCAGATAAACAACATTAGCCTCTTCAACCCTTTCTATTACCTCTTCAAAAAACTCCAGTAAGTTAGTTAAGCATGCTTTCACCTTGAGAAATGTATACTGGCTCACCCTAATCAACCCATGTTTTTTCATGCGATTACTAATTCTACCCTGAATAATTGTTTCTAGAAACTTGCCTACCGCTGATATTCAATTGAGTAGTTACATGGGTAAGATTAGTATAGAGAGATATAGGCTAAATGGGCAATTGGGACTAGTTTAATGGTAAAAACTGGGCAGCATGGACAAGTTGGGCCAAAGGGCCTGTTTCTATGCTGAAAACTCTATGACTCTAATAACTAAACACACTGTTTTATTTGAAATTATTTCTTGTTCCCAAAATATCCACATGTTCCCTCAAATCACTGAGACACCCCTTTTTCCAAACAACATTCACTTTAGTAAATCTCTAATTCAAATCCAGCTCATAGTTACCACACAGTACAGCTTAGATGACCAAGTCTTGGAAAACATCTTTTCTTGCTACAGCGAATGCTTGGAACTGCGTCTTTTAGAGGAGAATATCTGCCATGGCTCCAGATGTTAGATGGAACCAGCCTCTGTCTGACTGAATGGAAAACTAGCCGCCTTCCCCAGTGAAGGTGCTATCAGTATTATTCAATTTCTTTGATATTCCACTCTGGATGGGGCTATCTACATATCTCACTCCTTTGTCTTTGGACACTATCATTTGTATAGCCCCACTTATCTCTGGTAGACAGTTTTTCTGACATGACAATTCACACCTCAATTTCTCTGGACATCTGCTAATCTTGTTGCTTGTTTGTTATTTTGTTTCCATCTCAAATTCAACTACAAACCTCATTAACCTATCAAACTCCTAACACTTCAGTATACATGATATAAAACACTGTGGCATGCAGTACTTGCACCCCAGGACAATGTGCATATAATTACTGAACCGGCGTATGCTGTGTTTTGTAGCAGTGGTGTTTGCCATAACATTCCATAACATTCCATGTCTGTGGATATATCTCTTAGAATTTTCAGGGTTATCACATTCCCTGTGTCAATGTTGGCCAATAACAAGTACTTACCAACTTCTTAGGGCAGATAATTTGAATCTTACAAACATTTCAGACACTGTGACAGTGTCTACGTCTTCCATGAGATTGATGATGTGAAACATGTTCTCACTGCTCTTCATCATCATTATCTGGTTTGTCAATCACCTCATGTATTTGTTTCTGATGAGATACCAGATGATCATTTTTATTGCTTGAAAGTAGTGTTTTGTAAAGTCTATTTGGGTCAGTGCATAGTCCTTTGTAGCTGCATCAGCCTTTGCTCTAATGCACTGTTGCTTTCAATAGCTTTTTCTGCCACATGTTTTGCAGCATTGCTGGAAAGCTAAGTATTATTATTGCTGTTAGGGACCAGATCAGTAACGCAAATGTATATTATGAAGTTAGTCTAGGTTTTGTTTTTGCTTGTTAATAGTGACAGAGAGAGTGACAGCAAGACACCCGTCTTCTGACAGCTCCAAAGCAGCAGCATCCAGAGAGAGAGAGAATGACACTTCATGCATCTTGTAGACCCAAGCAGAAAATGCTTTTATCTGTAAGATTAGGCCACTAATTCATGAGACATGAATCTGTCTTCTGCCAAACAACATAATCAAACCCTACTCTGGCATTAGCTAAGATTAAAACAAACATCCCATTATCCCAAAGGAATAATGGGAGGAAGAGGAGGAATCAGGATATTGAATTCGATGATCAGCCATGATCAAGATGAATGGCAGAGCAGGCTTGAAGGGCCAAAAGGCCTACTCCTGATTCTAATTTCTATGTTTCTATGAATTATTCTCCTGCATACTCAGCATATGTGCTGACCAGTCTAGACAGATCGGCATTGTATAAACAAAAATGATTGCAAACAGGCTCCTCACAAGAAAGATATAAATACATTACAGAAAGGCACAATATCATCACATTGCATGTAGAGGCCACATCTTCCACACCTCTTGATAGGTTCAGGTGTTGTAGTTAGAACATCAACAATTGTTGAACTGATAAACTTCAACAAACTCTGAGGATCACTTCATACTTACATCCATCCTGCAGCAGTTCTTTGATGCTATAAATTCCTCCACTCCCTCTACACTGCCATCTCAAAACCCTCCAATATATTGGCTCACATAGAGTCTGACCTGAATGTTGAGGATCCTCTCGTGTCATGTAGCATGATCTATGACCAATTTGTATGTGTTCTTAATTTTGCTGGCAGGTGGAGCACCATATCATTTAGAAGAAACTGTTACTGTACCCCATACTGGGGGCAATTCTCCCACCCTGTTGCACTAGGGCTGCGTGGTGGGAGAATCTTGCGGCCAGACATGCATGGGATTTGCACAAATGTTCCCACCGTAAGAACATCTCCCAGCACCAAATTTCTGGTATCAGATCTGCACTGGAAACCAGTGGGAAGACCCGTTAAGTAATTTTAATATAATTTAAACCTGTTTTTAATGTAATTATTGAGCCTGGGATTGAATCCTCCAGGTCCGCTATCTTCTCCCACCCCGCCAGAGTATTTCACTTTAGTGGAGATTACAGTAGGTCCCCACTTTCAATGAACTATTGGGATAATCCTCCTGGAGTGAAAGAGGGCAATCAGGGCCCCCCTGGGGATAGGGCAGTGAGGGGATGGTGCTCCCTAGGCATGGGCACCCTGGCATTGCCAGCCTGTGCTCCTGGCACTGTCCAAGGGTCAAAGTGCTCATGCCCAGGGGAACCTTGCCACTGCCACTCTGCATGGGGATCTATGAGGGCAACAGGGAGACCAGTAATCGGGGGAAGTCTGCCGGTATTCTTCTTGGTGTGATTGAGCCACGGGGGAGGCGGGGGCGGTTGTTGGCGGGGCAGCACTGCGGGGGTCCCAGGCTAGCCAGTGATTAAGCTGGCCAGCAAAGAAGGAGACTGACATTGCGGGGCCACTGTGCATGCACAGAGGCCCACTGGTTTCAGTCTCCTGGGTGGAGATGGGCCCTGCTCCTTGAAATTTAATGGTATTCACGCTGGTGGCCTCTGCATTACATGAAGTGTAGGAAATTCTAGTCTGAACTCCCACTGAAAAAAACAATGTGAATCACTCCTCTTTTCCCACAAATTCTTTGTTAGAATTCTGGGCATTGGGTTTGTATAATGATGAGAAGGCATCGATCATGCATAAGGGATTGTGCTAACACATTGTGGGTTCATTTATTGTGACTAGGCACAAAGGAACGTCTATATAAGTACTGAAACTTGAATGCAGTAGAGCCGCGTGTTCCCTGCTGAAAGCAAATGTAAAAGCAAATAACAAAACATGGCACACTTCCTTCATAGTAATGCCAAGCCTGTAATCCTGTCCCAAGGTGATAAAATTCCTGTTCCCACTCTATTACTGTCAATGCTTTTGCTTTTGTCTCACCAGACAACCCAGACTGTGTTAGTCTTACTGTTTTAATCTTACACCAAACATTCTATGACTGAAAGCTGCTTAATATCACTTTCCAAGTTTATCTGTTGTCTCCTCAACTCTAGCTCACCTTTAAACCACCTGCACTGGAGCCATTGGGGAAACACCTTGAAGATTCAAAGAGTGCATAGGGGAACTCCAACAATGTTTATTCCTGTCTGGTGGAAAGGTAGAACGGGAAAGATGGCCAAACTGTGGCTTACAAGATCTGAGAATTGGGAGCAGTTTAGAATTCAGCATAGGAGGATTGATGAGGGAACATTAAAACTGACTGTAAAAGGAATGTTGAAGAGAAAAAGGTTGGTGAAGAGGGTGCATCTATGGAATGAGCTGACAGAGAAAATGCTTGAGGCAGATTCAATAGCAACATTTATATAGCATTTGGATAAGTGCATGGATGGCAAAGGGCTAGAAGGATATGGGCCAAAAGTGGGCAATTGGGACTAGCTAGGAGGGTACCATAGTTGGCATGGACCAGTTGGTCCAAAGGGCCTGGTTCCATGCTGTATTGCTCTCTGACTCTAAGACATATGTCAGAATGCCCTTACACTGATAAACTGGTGAATTTATAGTGAGGAGCAAAGACACAACTGACTCCTAAATGCATACTTTTGTCTTCACAAAGAAGGACACAAATAATATATCAGAAATGCTGGGGAACAGAGGGAGAAGGAGGAACTGAAGGAGATCAGTATTAGTAGAGAAATTATGTTAGGGAAACTGATGGGATTGACAGCTGATAAATCCCCAGGACCTGATAATTGACATCCCAGAGTACATAAGGAAATGGTCCCAGAAATAGTGGATGCATTGGTGCTCCTCTTCCAAGGTTTATAGATTCTGGAACAATTGGTACAGATTGAAGGGTAGCTAATGTAAACCCACTATTTAAAAAAAGGTGGTAGAGAGAAAACATGGAATTATAGACAGTAAGCCTGATGTTGGTAGCAGGAAATATCTAGAATCCATTATCTAAGATTTCATAGCAAAACACTTGGATTGGACAAAGTGTGGATTTATGAAAGGGAAATCGTGCTTGACAAATCTATTGGAATTCTTCACAGATGTAGCTAATAGAGTTGATAAGGGGAAGCCAGTGGATGTGGCTTATTTGGACTTTCAGAAGGCTCTCGACAAAGTCCCACATAAGAAATTAACATATAAAACTAAATCGCACGGGATTTGGGTAGTGTACTGAGATGGATAGAAAATTGGTTAGCAGACAGGAAACAATGATAAGGAATAAATGGATTATTTTCTGAATGGCAGACAGTGACTAGTGGGGTAAAACAGGGATTAGTGCTAAGACCCCAGCTATTCAAAATATACATTAATGATTTAGATGAGGGAACTAAATGCAATATTTCCAGATTTGCAGATGACACAAAGCTGGGTGGGAGGGTGACTGTGATGAGAATGCAGAGGTCCTTCAATGTGATTTTGATAATTTGAATGAGTGGGCAAGTGAATGGGAGATTCAGTATAATTTGGATAGACATGAACTTATCCTGTTCAGTAGCAAAAACAGCAAGACAGATGATTATTCTCTGAATGGCTATAAATTAAGAGAGGGGAATGTGTAAGAAGACCTATGTGTCCTTATACACCAGTCGCTGAAGGTAAGCATGCAGGTCCAGCAGGCAGTAAAGAAGACAAATGGTATGTTGGCCGTCATATCGAGATGATTCAAGTACAAGAGCAGGGATGTCTTGCTTCAATTATTAGAGTGAGCGCAGAGAAGATTTACCAAACTGATTCCTGGGATGGCGTGACTGACATGTGAGGAGAGATTGTGTCGATTAGGATTATATTCATTGGACTTTCGAAGAATGAGAGGGGATCTCAAAGCAACCTATAACATTCTAACAGGGTGGATGCAGGAAGGATGTTTGTGATGGTGGGAGTCATAATCTAAGCATATGGGGTTGACCTGTTAGGACAGAGATGAGGAGGAATTTGAAGCAATAGAAACCATAGAATCCTTACAGTGAAGAATGAGGCCATTCTGTCCATTGAGTCTGCACCAGCTGTCCGAAATAACATCTTACCCAGCACCCTCCTCCTCCCCCACCTGCCCTATCCCCAGAACCTTGCACATTTACAATGGCAAATCCACCTAACATACACATCTTTGGACTGTGGGAGGAAATCAGAGCACCAAGAAAAATCCCATGCAGACATGGGAGAACATGCAAACTCCACACGGACAATTACCCAAGGCCAGAACCCGAGTCCTGGTAAGGCAGCAGTGCCACCCAAAAAGTGGTAAGCCTGTTCTTCATCCAGAAAATAGTTAGTCTGTGGAATTTGCTACCATAGAAAGTGGTTGATGCCAGAACATTGTATAGAACATCGAACAACACACACAGTGCAGGCCCTTCAACCCATGATGTTGTACCGAACTATGTCCGAACCCAAGATCAAGCTATCCCACTCCCTGTCATTCTGGTGTGTTCCATGTGCCTATCCAATAACCGCTTGGAAGTTCCTAAACTGTCTGATTCCACTATCACAGCAGGCAGTGCATTCCACACCCCAACCACTCTCTGAGTAAAGAACCCACCTTGGACATCCCTGCTGCATCTCCCACCATGAACCTTTTAGTTATGCCCCCTAGTAACAGCTACATCCACCCAAGGAAATAGTCTCTGAACGTCTACCCTATCTATCCACCTCATCATCTTATAAACTTCTATTAAGTCGCCACTCATCCTCCACTGCTCTAAAGAGAAAGCTCCAGCTCCCTCAACCTTTCCTCATAAGACCTACCCTACAAACCAGGCAGCACCCTGGTAAATCTCTTCTGCACTTTCTCCAATGCTTCCACATCCTTCTTATAGTGAGGTGACCAGAACTGCACACAATGTTCCAAATGTTGTCTCACCAAGGTCCTGTATAATTGTAACATAACCCCAACTCTTAAACTCAAATATCCTGTGCACTCTCCTGATGAAGGAGCAACACTCCAAAAGCTCGTTCTACCAAATAAACCTGTTGGACTTTAATTCAGTGTTGTGAGACTCTTTACTGTGCCTACCCCAGTCCAATACTGGTGACTCCACACCTATGTAAGGTATACAAGCTGGACAGTCTACACCAGAACAGGCGTGAGATGATTATTCCCATACGGAGATTTGCTACTGTTGTTGGCTGGGGGTAGAGGGTGTTAGTTTGATTGGCAGGGGGATGGAAAGCTCATGGGAAGTTCAGAGCAGGGAACAGGAGGTGGAGAATTAGTGAGTGACTCTGAAAGACAGAAGCAGGTTTAAAAGTAAACAGTACAAGAAATTGACAATGTTAAAAGGTATATATGTAAATATAAGAAAAATCGTAAATAAAGCTGATGATTTGAAGGCACAGACAGACACATTGCAGCATGATATCACCGCTATAACTAAGGAGGGGCAAAAATGTCAGCTCAACATGGCTGGATATAGAGTTTTCAGGTAGGATAGGACTAAATGTTAGCATTACTGGCTAAAGAATCAATAACAACTGTGAGGAGGGATGATACACAAAATGAAGCATCAAATAAGGCCACTTAGGATGAGCTAATAAATAAAAAAGGGCAGCCACACTTCTAGAAGTATACTATAGACCCCCAAATAGTGGAAGGGAGTTAAAGGAGCAAATATGTAGACAGATTTCTGAGTGCGGAAACAACAGGGCAGTACTCGTTGGGGACTTCAGCTGCCCTAATATCTATTGTGACATGAAGCGCGTGAAGGCCACAGAGCGCACAAAATTCTTTAACCACATGAGCAGTCAAAAGAAATAATCTAGCAACATTTCTGCAAATAATTAATGACCTTAATTTTACATCAGATTATCAGCTTTATTTACTGTGTTTCTTACATTATATATATACCTTTTAACACTGTCAATTTATTGTGCTATGCACTTATAAACCTGTGCTGCGTCTGTCTTTCAGAGTCACTCGTTAATTCTCTACCTCCTGTTTAAGTGTAAGCAATTACAACAGAGCACATGCTTGAGTCCATTTCAAATAGGATAGCACCAGTATCAAATCAGTAATTGCACATCATAATCTGCCTGCCCTGCACATTTTGACAGTCATCAGGTGTGTACACACAAAATCTTTTACCAAGGTGCATCTGACATACTTCCCATTCAATAGTGAACATCTAAGTCTCACAGATCATTTTTTCCAAATATATTTCTGCCATATAATATTACTACTATTTGCCACAGTGCTATAACATTGGTTCAATAAACAATCTCATGTCATCCACAACAGTCTGACTGAAAATATCTGCAAATCTGGAATATATTACAACAAAATTAATTCTACATTTTACCTGAAGTATAGCCATTTAATAAGATGCCAGATATTTAAAAATAAATATTTATTTGCTTGTTGCAGCAATTTGAACAATAATAGAAAAAAAACTTATGTCAATAAGATTACCAGTTGCCTCAATTTGTGGCAAAGGATCCATGGTGAGGATCAATGAATCTTGATTGAGGATCAAATAAAGATCTTGCATCAAGCTGTTATACTGGGTATAGTGGTAAAAGTATTACTAGAACTGAATCACTCTTTGGAAGAAGAGGAAGGTACTTTATGAATACAGGTGGATTACAACAAACTGGGAGGAGTTTTATACTGGTACATAGTTCAAGCTCTATGCAGTGATTTCCTGTTCAATCCTTTCTCCTGGGAACAGCAATATAATTTCACGTTCCATTCACCATTTGTTCAATATTTGTTCAAATATTCATAGTAAATACTTTCCCAACTTAGAAACTTTATAACAATGTCTCCTGGAATCATACTTATTTTTATTGATTCATGGAGTGTGAGCGTTGCTGGCTGGACCAGAACTCATCACCTGTGAACTGAATGCCCATTTCAGAGGGCATTTAAGAGTCAACTGCATCGCTGTGGGTCTGGATTCACATGGAGGCCAGACCAGGTAAGAACAGCAGATTTCCTTCCCTAATGGACAATAGTGAACTAGGTGGGTTTTTAGAGTAATCGTGGTCATCATCAGACTTATCAATCCATATTTTTATTGAATTGAAGGTTCACCATCTGCCATAATATAAAAACAAAACACTGCAGATGCTGGAATCTGAATCAAAAATAGAAAATGTGGGAAAATCTCAGCAGGTCTGACAGCATCATCTGACGAAGGGTCATCCAGATTCAAAATCATAAAACCCTACAGCGCAGAAAGAGGCCGTCAAGTCTGCACCAACCACAATCTCACCTAGGACCTACCTAGGGCGACAAGGTAGCACAGTGGTTAGCACTGCTGCTTCACAGCTCCAGGGACCTGGGTTCGATTCCTGGCTCGGGTCACTGTCTGTGTGGAGTTTGCACATTCTCCTCGTGTCTGCATGGGTTTCGTCCGGGTGTGCCGGTTTCCTCCCACAGTCCAAATTTGTGCGGTTAGGTTGATTGGCCATGCTAAAAATTGCCCCTTAGTGTCCTGAGATGCTTAGGTTAGAGGGATTAGTGGGTAAAATGTGTAGGGATATGGAGGTAGGGCCTGGGTGGGATTGTGGTCGGTGCAGACTCGATGGGCCCAAGGGCCTCTTTCTGCACTGTAAAGTTCTATGATTCTATACTCCTACATATTTACCGAGTAATTCCTCTAACCTGCACATCTCAGAATACTAAGGGGCAATTTTTAGCATGGCCAATCAAACTAACCCACACATCTTTGGACTGCGGGAGGAAACCAGAGCACCTGGAGGAAACCCACGCAGACACGAGGAGAATGTGCAAACTCCACACAGACAGTGACCCGAGCCGGGAATCGAAACCAGTCCCTGGGGCTGTGAAGCAGCAGTGCTACCCACTGTGCTACTGTGCTGCCCACTTGTTGGCTCTATTAGATAGATACTCTATAGATACTCTACCTGCTGCAGTTGTAAATGCGCCTAGTTTGGGGGCGTTTAAGAGATCCGTGGATAGGTTTATGGATGAAAAGGGATTGGTTTAGGTTAGAGGGTCATTGTTTTTTAACTGGTCGGCGCAACATCGTGGGCCGAAGGGCCTGTTCTGCGCTGTAATGTTCTATGTTCTATTCTCTCTCCACAGATGCTGTCAGACCTGCTGAGATTTCCTAGCATTTTCTGTTTTTGCACCATTTGCCATAATGGGAATCAAAGCTAGATCAAGAGTCAGGAGCATTACTCTGGGTCTCTAGAGTACAAGTCCAGTGACAATACCACCGCAACTTCCCTAATGAGGGAACTTCCCTAGAGTTAGACCAAGAACATTTTAAATAATCTTACATAAATGGGAAAACAACAACAAACAAAACACAAAGTCAGTCATATCTGCAAAAGTCATGCATACAAAGGTTTTGCTTACACTGCCAATGTCATAGGAGTAAAACTTGTTGTCCATCATAGATGACCACGATTTTCTAATGGCAAGAATGCTGAACATTCAGACCTTTTTCATTGTTACACATTGGATACTGGAGCTGGACAAAACTGCTGGGGCCCTTCCAAAAATATCTCCAGCCATGACCTTAGTGTCAGAGAGTTTGGCTTGATATCCTTTGCATACCTAAATATTTACCCCCCATTCTCATCCCACTGGTGATCAGATAGAGTTCAGAGAGGGGTGGATTTCTTGAAATGTATCGAGGGGATATATGGAAGGCCCAACAAGGGATTGCACAGTGATAGACTGGTTCTGGAGAAAAAGCCGAACAAGTGTTCAATGTGCCAGTTGGGGAGTTTTTTAGCAATAGCGACCACAACACGGTATGGTTCAAAATTGTTATGGACAAGGAGAAATGTAGCCTGCAAAAGATGGCTTTGGATTGGGGGAAGGCAAATTTTATTAAAATAAAGCAGAATCTGGCCAAATTGACAGCTCCTTGCGCGTAAGTCTGAAGGTGGCAAGAACGCAAAATGTACTCTGGGTGGAGGATTGCAAAATCCACCACCAAGAGTGGCTTGGCAGCAGCACTGCTGATTGAGTATTCACAACTCGTCAGATACTGAAGCAGTCCACGTTCAAATGCAACAAGGTTTGGACAATATTCAGGCTTGGGTTAACAAGTGGCAAGCAACATTCGCACCACACAAATGCCAGGTAATGACCATCACCAGTAAGAGACACTCTAACCACCACTTCTTGACATTCAGTGATATTACCATCACTGAATCCCTCACCGTCAGCATCCTTGGGGTTGCCATTGGCCAGAAACTCAACTGATTCAGCACATGAACACAGTGGCTACAAGTGCAGGTCAGAGGCTAGGAATGTTGTGGCGAGTAACTCATCTCCTGACTCCCCAAAGCCTATGCACTATCTACAATGCACAAGTCAGGAGTGTGATCGAATACTCCCCATTGCCTGGATGGGTGCAGCTCTAACAACACTCAAGAAGATTGACATCATCCAGGCCAAAGCAGCCTGCTTGATTGGCACTACATCCACAAACATCCACTCCTTCTACTACCGACGCTCAGTAGCAACATAGTGCACTATCTACAAGATGCATTGCAGCAATTCACCAAAGATCCTTAGACAGCACCTTGCAAACTCATAACCACTTCCATCTAGAAGGACAAGGGCAGCAGATACATGGGAACACCACCTGCAAGTTCACCTCCAAGTCACTCATCATCCTGACTTGGAAATATATCACCGTTCCTTCACAGTCGCTGGGAAAAATCCTGGAATTCCCCCCCCCGCCCCGCCAATGACATTGTGGGTCAACCACAGAACATGGGCTGCAGTGATTCAAGAAGGTAGCTCACCATCTCCTCCTCAAAGGAAGCTAGGGATTATAGAACATAGAACATAGAACATAGAACATTACAGCGCAGAACAGGCCCTTCGGCCCACGATGTTGCGCCGACCAGTTAAAAAAAAACAATGACCCACTAATCTAAACCAATCCCTTTTCGTCCATAAACCTATCCAAACTAGGCGCATTTACAATTGGACAATAAATGCTGGCCAGCCAACTAGTGATGCCCATGTTCCACAAATGAATAAGAAAAAGCCTACAGTGGACCAATGGGGGGGCATTCAAAAAGCAGCTTGGGACAGTATATGTCCAACATGTACCCCTTAGGGGTAAAAGTAAGAGCAATAAGATCAGGGAATTCTAAGGAATGTGGAGGAACAGAGCCATCTTGGAGTTCATATCCACAGATTTCTGAAGGTTGCCATTCAAGTGGATAGAGCAGTGAAGAAGGCTTATAGTGTATTAACGTTTATTAACAGGGGGTTTGCGTTTAAGAGCCATGGAGTTATGCTGCAACTGTACCAGACATAGGTGAGACCACATTTGGAATATTGTGTTCAGTTCTGGTCACCTCACTATAAGAAGGATGTGGAAGCATTGGAGAGAGTACAGAGGAGATTTACCAGGATGCTGCCTGGTTTGGAGGGTAGGTCTTATGAGGAAAGGTTGAGGGAGCTGGGGCTTTTCACTTTAGAGCGGAGGAGGATGAGTGGCGACTTAAGAGAGGTTTAAAAGATGATAAGGGGGATAGATAGAGTGGACGTGCAGAGACTATTTCCTCGGGTGGATGTAGCTATTACTAGGGGGCATAACTATTAGGTTCATGGTGGGAGATATAGAAGGGATGTCCAAGGTAGGTTCTTTACTCACAGAGTGGTTGGGGTGTGGAATACTCTGCCTGCTGTGATAGTGGAATCGGACACTTTAGGAACTTTCAAGTGATTATTGGATAGGCACATGGAGCACACCAGAATTATAGGGAGAGGATAGCTTGAACTTGGGATTGGACATAGCTTGGCACAACCTTGAGGGCTGAAGGGCCTGTACTGTGCTGTATTGTTCTATGCTCTATGTAACCCTGGATGTCTAAAACAATTCAGGACTGAATGAGGAAGAAGAGAAAGGCTTTTAGCCAAAGGGAGCAATACAGTTGTAGCACTAGAGGAATATAGGAAGTACAAGAGCGAAATTAAGAAAACAATTAGAAGAGCAATAAGGATACATGAAAAAGAACTTGTGAATAGGATTAGGGAGAATCCTAAGGTATTTTATCAATACTTTAAAGAAAAGAAGCTAACTAAGGAAAGAGTATGACCCATTAGAGATTAAGGGGTCATGTGTGTGCTTGAAGCCACAGAACATTGGAAGGGTGTTAAACGATTACTTCTCTTTGGCCTTCACTCAGGAAAAGGAGAACATAGGTACTGAATTCAGGAAGAGGGACTATAAGGAACTTGCACAATTCGATATTGGAAATAGGTTGGGTTAAGGTTAAAGGCTCTGACAGGCTTAAAAATGGACAAATTCCCTGACCCAGATGAATTGCATCCCAGCCTGCTGTGGGAGGCGAGGCCGGAAATTTCAGGGCTCTGACAAATTTCTAATTCCTCTCTGGAAACAGGGGACGTGGCAGAGGGCTGGAGGACGGCTAATGTGGTTTCACTTTTCAAGAAGGGTAGTAGAGATGAACCAAGAAATTATAAACCAGGGAAGCTCATGTCAGTCGGGAAACTATTGAAGAAAATTTTGAAGGAGTGAATAAATATCCATTTGGGAAGGCATAGGTTATTTAGGGATAGTCAGTATAATTTTGTCAGAGGGAGGTCATGCCTAACAAACTTATTAGCATTTTTTGAAAATATGACCAAGTGTAGAAGCTTAGTTGACGTAGTTGATATGAATTTTAGCAAAGCTTTTGACAAGGTTCCACATGGGAGACTGACTGAGAAGGTTAAAGCACACAGAATTCAGGGAAGCTTAGTGAGATGGATAGAAACTGATGGGTAGAAACTAGAAAGCTCAGAGTAATAGGTCAGTTTCTGTCCAAATGCAGTAGAAGGCTTTTCAAGTGACAGGAGGCCAGTATCCACGTGGTGTCCTACAAGGTTCAATACTGGGACACTTAATGCTTACTATGTACATAAATAGCATAGATGAAAATGTATGTGAGTGGGAGGGGGTGTGGATATTAAGTAAGTTTGCAAATAATACCAAGATTGGCCAGGTGGTTAATATTGAAGAAGATAGTGGCAGGTTACAGGAAGATACAGATGGGTTGGTCAGATGGGCAGAGCATGCAGATGGCATTTAACCCTAATAAGTGTGTGGTAATGCACTTTGGAAGAAGAAACAAGTTGAGGGAGTATTAAATGAATGGCAGGACTCTGGAAAGCTCAGAGGAACAGATGGATCTTACAGTACTTATTCATAGATCCTTGAAGTCAGCAGAGCAGATGAATTGGGTAGGCATATAGGACACATGCTTTCATCAGTCATGGAATGGAGTATAAGATAAAGGGCAGTATGTTGGAGATGTACAGGTTACAGAGTTGGTTAGGCCACAGCTGAGTACTGGATGAGCACTTGAAATATAACGTTCAAGGATATGGGACAAGTGCAGCAAAATGGGATTAGGGCGCCTTTACTTACTGTTGGTGCAGACTGTTCTGTGTAACTTTTTAATATGTAATTACATATAGACACAATTCTTATCTCTAAACCATGTTAATGTAGATATATGTGCTTCCCATTTCTCCTTATCTTTTAGTAATGTATTTACTCTATCTTAACTCAACAAAACCTGGTTGAATTGGCTCTCTCAACATAACGACTGGGCCTGGAAAAGGAATCCAAGAGTAAGGGAGCCTTGTTAGATTAAACCTTTGTTGCTACCAGCGGAGAATGAGTTGAATAAAAACCTGGAGTCGGTCATCCCTGTTCACGTGGGTTTGTAACAATAAGTGAATGTCCCAGCGAAACAGAGACAAATCAAGGACTCTTGCCCTGGATCAATAATATTTGGGACACCCCAACTGGAGATTTATCAGCCTTCAATTCCATCACTTTCCCCAACACCATTTCTCAACTAATACTAATCTCTTTTACTTCCTCCCTCTCACTAAACCATGTGTTCCCCAACATTTCTGGTATTTTTTGATGTTCTTTGTGAAGACAGAACCAAAGTATGTATTCAGTTGGTCAACCATTTCCTTGTTCCCCATTATAAATTCCCTTGTTTCTGACTGTAAGATCAGGTCTGTTGTTTATCTTGGTCATATTATATGCCTTTCCCTTGCATATAATACTATCTCTAATTTCCCTTGTAAACCATGGTTTGGCCACCTTTCCCATTTCATTTTTGCACCAGACAGAATAAAGAATTATTGCAGTTCACCCATGCGCTCTTTGAATTTTTGCCATTGTCTATCCATCATTATTCCTTTATGTTACGTTTCCCAATCTATAAAAGCCAACTCGTATCTCATATCATTGTATTTCCTTTATTATGTTTCAGGACCCTCTTTTCAGAATCAACTACATCACTCTCCATCTTAGAACATAGAACACTACAGCACAAACAGGCCCTTCGGCCCACGAGTTGCGCCGATCACATCAACACCTACCAACCTACAGACCTATCTATAACCCTCAATCTCATTAAACCCCATATACTCATCCAGAAGTCTTTTAAAAGACCCCAGCGAGTTCGCCTCCACCACCACTGACGGCAGCCGATTCCATTCACTCACCACCCTCTGAGTGAAAAACTTACCCCTAACATCACTTCTGTACTTTCCTCCCCGCACCTTAAATCTGTGTCCTCTCGTAGCGACCATTTCAACCCGGGGAAATAGCCTCTGAGAGTCCACCCTATCTATTCCTCTCAACATTTTGTAAACTTCTATCAGGTCGCCTGTCAACCTTCGTCTCTCCAGGGAAAAGAGTCCCAGCTTCCTCAACCTAACTTCATAAGGCATGCCTCCCAGTCCAGTCTTGATGAAAAATTCTATCACGTTATTGTTGCCCAAGCCCAAGGGTCTCATACAACTATATTGCCAATTATTCCTTTCTCATTACACGGTACCCAGTCAAGTATGGCCTACTCTCTTGTTGGTTCCTCAACGTATTGGTCCAGAAAACCATCCTGTATACACTCCAGGAATTCCTCATCTATGGTGTTGTGACTAATTTGATTTGCCCAATTTATCAGTAAATTAAAATCACCCATAATTACAGATGTTCCTTTATCTCGGGCATCTCTAATTTCCTGTTTAATGTCACTCCCAATATTATCACTATGGTTTGGGGGTCTATTTACAACCCTTACAAATGTAGTTTGCCGCTTGATGTTTCTTAGCTTTACTCATATAGATTTCAATTTGTCGGTGCTAATATTCTTCCTCAGTATAGCGTTACTTTCCTCTTTAACCAGCAGTGCAACTCCACTGTCTTTATCTTTTTGTCTGTTCTCCCTAAATATGGATTACTGCTGGATGTTCAGTTCCCATCCCTGGTCACCATGCAGCCATGTCTCTGTAATCCTGACTCTATCACACTCGGTTACACCTATTTTCAAAGTTAATTCATCCAGTTTATTGCGAATGCTCCACACATTAAGCTACAAAGCCTTAAGGCTCGTACTTTTAATGTTACTGCTCCCATTCACATTATTTTTCACTGAGGCTCTGTTTGAATCTGGCCCCTGTTTTCTCAGCCTATCATTTTTCTTATTCTCCTTTCTGTCTTTGATTTCCTCTTCTCTCGCACCTTGCATTGGTTTCCAACTCTCTGCCTTTTTAGTTTAAATCCTCCCCAACCTCCCTAGCAAATATTCCCTCCAGGACATCAGTCCCAGTCCTGCTCAAGTGTAATCCATCCAGTTTGAACTGGTCCCACCTCACCCAAAACCAGTCCGAGTGCTCCAGGAATCTGGAACCTTCTCTCCTCACACCAGCAGAGTGGCAACGTGGATTGGCTGTTGCATGTAAGATTTGCATAGGTGCAGTCACAGCTATCAGGAGGTAGTTTGTCGAGGAGCAGTTAAAGGGACAGTTAAACCCCAAACATTACTTCAGTGTTTCCCTCCTTACCTCCTTCTCTAACCAAAAAAGATCATTGGGAAGACCACAAGCAGAGTAAAGATGAGTTGAGATTCTTTTATCTTTTTGCCTGTATAAGGGCAGTATGGCAGCTAGGGCAGTGGTATGCTCCTCCTGCCAGATGTGGGAAATTAGGGAGCAATCTCATCTCCCTGACAACTTTACCTGCAGGAAGTGTCCTCAGTGTAGCTCCTCAAAGACCGCATTGTTCAGTTGGAGCAGCAGCTGGATGCACTGTGGAGCATACAGGGGACAGAGAGTGTGATAGAAACTAGTTACAAGGGGGTTATCACACCACAGGTTCAGTCAGGTAGACGGGCGACCGCCAGGAGAGGCAGGCAGTTAGTGTAGGAGTCTTCTGTGGCTATTATGTTCTTATTCTCCTTTCAAACAATTATACCATTTTGGATACGGTTGAGGGGATAGCCTGTCAGGGGAAGATACCAACAGCAGCCAGGCTTGTTCCACCACATCTGGTTCTGCTGTGGAGCAGGATCAGGCAAAGAGCAACCGAGCAGTAGTAATAGGGGACTCGCTAGTTGGAGGCACAGACAAGTATTTCTGCGGCTGCAATCAAAACTCTAGGATGGTGTGTTGCCTCCTTGTTGTCAGGGTCAAGGTCATCTCTGAGCAGTTGCAGGACATTCTTAAGGGGGAGGGTGAGCAGCCAGAAGTCATACATATTAGTACCAATGACATAGGTGGAAAAAGGGATGATGTCCTGAAGTAGGAATATAGAGAGTTAGACAGAAGGCTAAAGTGCAGGACCTCGAAGGTAGTTACTTCTGGACTATTATTGGTGCCACGTGCTAGTGAGGGTAGGAATAGGAAGATCAGGCTTGAGAGATGGTGCAGGGGTGGAGCGATTTATATTTTTGGATCATTGGAATCTTTTCGGGGGAAGGGCTAACCTGTTCGAGAGGGACAGATTATACCTGAACTGGAGGGGGATTAGTATCCTGGCGGGGAGATTTGCCAGAGCCACTTGGGAGGGTTTACCCTAGTTTGACAAGGGGTGGGACGCAAAGCAGTAGGGAGACAGAAGAGAAAGTTGAGGACAGCACAAAAGTTAAAAAGAGCACATTAAACTATAAAGGCACTGTCAATAATCCTAGTACTAGACAGATCAGGCAAAAGCAAGACAGAGAGCAAGGGAAGTCCAGATTAAACTGAATTTATTTCAATGCAAGAGGCCTGATGGGCCAGGCAGATGAACTCAGAGCATGGATGGGTACGTGGGATTGGGATATTATAGCAATTACTGAAACATGACTAAGGAAAGGACAGGACTGGCAGCTCAATGTTCCAGGGTACAGATGCTATTGGAAAGATAGAACAGGAGGTAAAAGAGGAGAGTGAGTTGCACTTTTGATTGAGGAAAATATCATGGTAGTACAGAGAGGGGATATATCCAAGGGTTTGCCCACTGTGTCTATATGGGTAGAACTGAGAAATAAGAAGGGAGAAATCATTTTGATAGGGTAGTACTATAGGCCTCCAAATAGTCAATGAGAAATTGAGGAGCAAATGTGTGAGGAGATTACAGATAGTTTCAAGAAAAATAGGGCGATAATAGTAGGGGATTTTAACTTTCCAAACTTTGACTAGAACAGCCACAGTATTAGAGGCTTGGATGGAGAGAAATTTGTTGAGTGTATTCAGGAGGAATTTCTCATTCAGTATGTGGATGGCCTGAATAGAGAGGAGGCAAAACTTGAACTCCTCTTGGGAAATAAGGAAGGGCAGGTGACAGAAATGTTAGTGAGTGATCACTTTGGGACCAGTGACCATAATTCCATTAGTTTTAAGATAGCTATGGAGAATGATAGGTCTGGCTCAAAAGTTAAAATTACAAATTGGGGCAAGGCCAATTTTGATGGTATCAGGCAGGAACTTTCAAAAGTTAATTGGGGGAGTCTGTGGGAAGGCAAAACGACATCTGGTAAGTGGGAGGATTTCAAAAGTGTGTTAACCAGGGTTCAGGGTAAGCACATTCCTCTTAAAGTAAACGGCAAGGCTGGTAGAAGTAGTGAACCCTGGATGACCTGGAATATAAAGGCCTTGGTCAAGAAGATGAAGGAGCCATATGACATGCATAGACAGTTGGGATCAAGTGGATACCTTGAAAAGTATAGAGGGTGTAGGAGTAAAGTTATGAGAGAAATCAGGAGGGCAAAAAGGAGATACAAGACTATTTTGGCAGATAAGGCAAAGGAGAATCCAAAGATTTTCTACAAATACATAAAAGGCAAAAGAGTAACTAGGAAGAGAGTAGGACCCCTTAAGGATCAACAGTGTCATCTATGTGCAGATCCACAAGACACTGGCGGGATCCTAAATGAATATTTCTCATTTCTATTCATTGTTGAGAAAAGCATGGCTGTTAAGGAACTTGGGGAAATAAATAGTGATGTTTTGAGGAGCGTACATATAAGAGAGAAGGAGGTGCTGGAAGTCTTAAGGGACTTTGATGTTGTGGCCATTTCAGAGACATAGATAGAGCAGGGTCAGGAATGGTTGTTGCAGGTTCCGGGGTTCAAATGCTTCAGTAGGAGTAGAGAGGGAGGTAGAAGGGGGGGAGAGGTAGCATTATTAGTCAAGGATTGTATCACGGTGTCAGAGAGGAAGTTTGATGAGGACTTGTCTGTTGAGGTAGTATGGGCTGAGGTTAGAAATAGGAGAGGAGAGGGCACCCTGTTGGGAGTCTTTTATAGACCTCCTAAAAGTTCTAGAGAGGTTGAGGAAAGGATTGCGGAGACGATCCTGGATAGGAGTGAAAGTAATAGGGTAATTGTTATGGGGGACTTTAACTTTACTAATATTGATTGGAATAGCTATAGCTCAAGCTCATTAGAGGGGTCAGTTTTTGTACAAAGCGTGCAGGAGGGTTTCTTGACTCAGTATGTTGACAGGCCAACTAGAGGTGAGGCTATATTGGATTTGGTGCTGGGAAATGAGCCAGACCAGGTGCTAGACTTGGAAGTTGGGGTGCATTTTGGTGATAGTGACCACAATTCGGTTATGTTCACCTTAGTGATGGAAAGGGATAGGCAGGAACCTCGAGTCAGTAGTTTTAGCTGGGGGAAGGGTAATTATAGAACATAGAACATAGAACATAGAACATTACAGCGCAGAACAGGCCCTTCGGCCCACGATGTTGCGCCTACCAGTTAAAAAAAAACAACAACAATGACCCACTAAAGGCAAATTGTGCGGAGGGTGTGGAGAGTCTGCAGAAGGATCTGGATAGGCTGGGCGAATGGGCCAGGAAATGGCAAATGGAATTTAATGTTGGCAAGTGTGAGGTGGTCCACTTTGGTAGGAAGAATGGTAGGAAGGACTATTACTTACGTGGTGAAAAACTGCAGCAGGCGACGGTGCAGAGGGACCTCGGGGTCCTTGTGCATGAGTCGCAAAAACCCAGCCTGCAGGTGCAGCAGGTGGTCAGGAAGGCGAATGGGATGCTGGCCTTCATAGCGAGGGGGATTGAATATAAAAGTAGGGAGGTCTTGCTGCAGCTGTATAGGGCATTGGTGAGGCCGCAGCTGGAGTACTGTGTGCAGTTTTGGGCGCCGCACCTGCGCAAGGATATTTTGGCCTTGGAGGGAGTGCAGAGGAGGTTTACTAGGCTGATACTGGAGTTGAGGGGGTTGAGCTATGAGGAGAGGCTGAATAAACTAGGCTTGTACTCGTTAGAGTTTAGAAGAATGAGGGGAGATCTCATTGAGATGTATAAGATGATGAATGGGATGGATAGGATAGAGGTGGAGAGACTCTTCCCGCTCAAAAAAGACAGTAGGACTAGGGGGCACAGCCTCAAGATAAAGGGGGGGCGGTTTAGAACGGAGTTGAGGAGGAACTTCTTCACTCAAAGGGTGGTGAATCTCTGGAATTCTCTGCCTGTTGAAGTGGTGGAGGCTGCCTCGCTAAATATTTTTAAGAAGCGGGTTGATGGGTTTTTGATAAGAGAGGGGATTAAGGGTTATGGGGAGAGGGCGGGAAAGTGGAACTGAGCCACGACAGATCAGCCATGATCTTATTGAATGGCGGGGCAGGCTCGAAGGGCCAGATGGCCTACTCCTGCTCCTATTTCTTATGTTCTTATGTTCTTATGTAAACCAATCCCTTTTCGTCCATAAACCTGTCCACAGACCTCTTAAACGCCCCCAAACTAGGTGCATTTACAACTGCAGCAGGCAGGGCATTCCAATCCCTCACCACCCTCTGGGTAAAGAACCTACCCCTGACATCTGTCCTATAACTACCCCCCCTTAGTTTAAAGCCATGCCCCCTCGTGCTAGATTTTTCCATCAGAGGAAAAAGGCTATCACTATCCACCCTATCTAAACCTCTAATCATCTTATATGTTTCAATAAGATCCCCTCTTAGCCGCCTTCTTTCCAGCGAAAACATCCCCAAATCCCTCAGCCTCTCCTCATAGGATCTCCCCTCCATACCAGGCAACATCCTGGTAAACCTCCTCTGCACCCTCTCCAAAGCCTCCACTTTTTTTTTTCCTCACTATCTACCACACCTCCGACTTTGGTGTCATCAGCAAATTTACTGATCCACCCAACTATACCCTCATCCAGATCATTAATAAAAATCACAAACAGCAGTGGCCCCAACACAGATCCATGAGGCACACCACTTGTAACCGTCAATAAGGCTATTAGGAGAGAATTAGGAAGCATAGGTTGGACTAGGAGACTACAGGGTCTGGGAACATCCAAAATGTGGAGTTTTTTCAAGGAACATCTACTGCGATTCCTTGATATGTATGTCACTGTCAGGCAAGGAGGAATTGGTTGAGCTAGGGAACCGTGGTGCACTAGGAAAGTTGATTCGCTGGTTAAAAAGAAAAAGGAGGCTTATGTCCGGATGAGACTTGAGGGCTCAGGTAGTGCACTAGAGAGCTTTAGATTGGCTAGGAGGGAGTTAAAGAGAGAGTTAAGAAGGGCTAAAAGAGGACATGAAAAGACTTTGGCTGATAGGATTAAGGAGAATCCTAAGGCGTTCTATAGATATGTTAAGAACAAAAGGTTGGTTAGGGCAAGATTAGGGCCAGTTAGAGACAGCAGTGGGAATTTATGTGTGGAACCGGAAGAGATTGGAGAGGCATTGAACCAATATTTCTCTTCGGTGTTCACGCAGGGGGACATGAATGTAGCTGTGGAGAACACTGGGTTACAGGGTTGTAAACTGGACAGTATTGTATTTGATAAGGAGGATGTGCTAGTTATTCTTGAGGGTTTGAAAATAGATAAGTCCCCTGGGCCGGACGGGATTTACCCTAGGATTCTCTGGGAGGCAAGGGAGGAGATTGCAGAGCCTCTGGCTCTGATCTTCAGGTTGTCGTTGGTCACCGGTATAGTGCCAGAAGATTGGAGATTAGTGAATGTTGTCCCATTGTTTAAGAAGGGGAACAGAGACTTCCCCGGGAATTATAGACCGGTGAGTCTTACTTCTGTTGTGGGCAAGGTTTTAGAAAAAATTATTAGGGATAGGATTTATAGTTATTTGGAGAGTAATGAAATGATTAGAGATAGTCAGCATGGTTTTGTGGAGGGTAGGTTGTGGCTTACTAACCTTATTGAGTTTTTTGAGGAAGTGACCAAAGAGGTGGATGGGGGTAAGGCAGTTGATGTGGTATATATAGACTTTAGTAAGGCGTTTGATAAGGTTCACCATGGAAGCCTTCTGCAGAAATTGCAGATGTATGGGATTGAGGGTGAGTTAGGAAATTGGATTAGGAATTGGCTGGCGGATAGGAGACAGAGGGTGGTGGTTGATGGTAAGTATTCGACATGGAGTTCAGTTACGAGTGGTGTGCCTCAAGGATCTGTTTTGGGGCCACTGCTGTTTGTAATTTTTATAAATGATCTGGATGAGGGTATAGCTGGGTGGATTAGTAAATTTGCTGATGACACCAAAGTCGCAGGTGTGGTTGATAGTGAGGAAGGGTGTCTTAGTCTACAGGGAGACTTGGACAAGTTGCAGAGCTGGGCCGAGAGGTGGAGGATGGAGTTTAATGCAGAAAAGTGTGAGGTAATTCACTTTGGCAGGAATAATGGATGTGTAGAGTATAGGGCTAACGGTAGGACTCTGAATAGTGTGGATGAACAGAGGGATCTAGGTGTATGTGTACATAGATCCCTGAAAGTTGGGAATTAAGTAGATAGGGTTGTTAGGAAGGCATATGGTGTCTTGGTGTTTATTGGTAGGGGGATTGAATTTAGGAGCCGCAGCATCATGTTGCAACTGTACAAAACTCTGGTGCGTCCGCACTTGGAGTATTGTGTGCAGTTCTGGTCCCCACATTATAGGAAGGATGTGAAGGCTTTAGAGAGGGTGCAGAGGAGGTTTACCAGGATGTTGCCTGGTATGGAGGGGAGGTCCTATGAGGAGAGACTGAGGGATTTGAGGTTGTTTTCGTTAGAAAGAAGGCGGCTGCGAGGGGAGCTTATTGAAACATATAAGATGATTAGAGGTTCGGATAGGGTGGACAGTGATAGCCTTTTTCCTCGGATGGAGAAAGCTAGCACGAGGGGGCATAGCTTTAAATTAAGGGGGGTTAGTTATAGGACGGATGTCAGGGGTAGGTTCTTTACCCAGAGGGTGGTAAGGGATTGGAATGCCCTGCCTGCTGCAGTTGTAAATGCGCCTAGTTTGGAGGCGTTTAAGAGATCCGTGGATAGGTTTATGGATGGAAAGGGTTTGGTTTAGGTTAGAGGGTCATTGTTTTTTAACTGGTTGGCGCAACATCGTGGGCCGAAGGGCCTGTTCTGTGCTGTAAAGTTCTATGTTCTTTGTTCTATGTCTTAAAGCACATCAAGGCAGATAAATCCCTGGGACCTGATGGAGTGTATCCCAGGACACTGTGGGAGAACATAAGAACATAAGAAATAGGAGCAGGAGTAGGCCACCTAGCCCTTCGAGCCTGCCCCGCCATTCAATAAGATCATGGCTGATCTGTCGTGGCTCAGTTCCACATTCCCGCCCTCTCCCCATAACCCTTAATCCCCTCTCTTATCAAAAACCCATCAACCCGTGTCTTAAAAATATTTAGCGAGGCAGCCTCCACCACTTCAACGGGCAGAGAATTCCAGAGATTCACCACCCTTTGAGTGAAGAAGTTCCTCCTCAACTCTGTTCTAAACCGCCCCCCCTTTATCTTGAGGCTGTGCCCCCTAGTCCTACTGTCCTTTCTGAGCGGGAAGAGTCTCTCCACTTCTATCCTGTCCATCCCATTCATCATCTTATACGTCTCAATGAGATCTCCCCTCATTCTTCTAAACTCTAACAAGTACAAGCCTAGTTTATTCAGCCTCTCCTCATAGCTCAACCCCCTCAACTCCGGTATCAGCCTAGTAAACCTCCTCTGCACTCCCTCCAAGGCCAAAATATCCTTGCGTAAGTACGGCGGCCAAAACTGCACACAGTACTCCAGCTGCGGCCTCACCAATGCCCTGTACAGCCGCAGCAAGACCTCCCTACTTTTATATTCAATCCCCCTCGCTATGAAGGGAGGTTAGGGAGGAAATTGCAGATCCCCTAGCAGAGATATTTGAATCATCGATAGTCACGAGTGAGATGGCTGAAGATTGGAGAGTGGCAAATGTTGTATGTTTGTTTAAAAAGGGCTGCAGGGAAAAGCCTGGGAACTACAGGGTGGTGAGCCTCACATTTGTAATGGGTAAGTTGTTCAAAGATGTTTGGAAAGACAGGATCTGCAGGCATTTAGGGACGCAAGGACTGATTAGGGACAGTCAGCATGGCTTTGTGAGTGAAAAATCATGTCTCACAAATTTAAATTTTTTGAAGGGATAACCAAGATGGTAAATGAGGGCAGTGCAATTGATGCTGTCTACATGGACTTTAGCAAGGTCTTTGACATGGTAGGTTGTTACATAATGTTAAATCTCACGGGATCCAGGGTGAGGTAGCCAAATGGATACAAAATTGGCTTGATGACAGAAGACAGAGGGTAGTTGTACAGGATTGTTTTTCAAACTGGAGCTCTGTGAACAGTGGTGTGCCTCAGGGATTGGTGCTGGTCCACTATTATTTGTCATTTATATTAATGATTTGGATGAGAATTTAGGAGACATAGTTAGTAAGTTTGCAGGTGACACCAGGATTGGTGGCATAGTGGACAGTGAAGAAGGTTATCTTGGATTGCAACAGGATCTTGATTAATGGGTCAGTGGGCTGACGAGTGGCAGATGGAATTTAATTTAGATAAATGCGAGATGATGCATTTTGGTAGATCGAACCAGGGCAGGACTTACTCAGTTAATGATAGGGCTTTGGGAAGGGGTATAGAACAAAGAGATTGAGGGGTGCATGTTCATAGCTCCTTAAAAGTGGAGTCACAGATGGACAGCTTGGTGAAGAAGGTATTTGGCATGCTTGGTTTCATTGGTCAGAACATTGAATACAGGAGTTGGGACATCTTGTTGAAGTTGTACAAGACATTGGTAAGGCTACACTTGGAATACTTTGTACAGTTCTGGTCATCCTATTATAGAAAGGAAACTAGAAAGAATGCAGAAAATATTTACTAGGATGCAACAGGGACTTGATGGTTTGAGTTATAAGGAGAGGCTGGATTGACTGGGACATTTTTCCTCTGGAGCATAGGAGGGGTAATCTTATAGGAGTCTATAAAATAATGAGGGGCACAGATCAGCTAGATAGTCAGCATCTTTTCCCAAAGGTAGGGGAGTCCAAAACTAGAGGGCAAAGGTTTAAGGTGAGAGGGGAGAGATTCAAAAGTGTCTGGTGGGGCAATTTTTTCCACAGACTGTGGTGAGTGTCTGGAACAAGCTGCCAGAGATAGTAGTAGAGGTGAGTACAATTTTGTCTTTTAAAAAGCATTTAGACAGTTACATGGGTAAGATGGATATAGAGGATATGGGTTAAATGCGGACAATTGGGATTAGCTTAGGGCTTTTAAAAAAAAGGGCATCATGGACAAGTTGGGCTGAAAGTCCTGTTTCCATGCTGTAAACCTTTATGACTCTGAGGGCATATTGGAGGAAACAAGATGCTGTAAAGATACTGGTCTCATTGCTTTAGACCTTATCTTTTCATCTGCCAAATTTTTTGTGGCTAAAAAAGCCTAAATAAAATGAATTAACATTACAATGAGCCACTTAAATATTAAACTCCTTGGATAATGAATGACTTCACCCATCATACCTATTGGCTATATTTCCCTAGTGTGCTTAGAGAGAGCTCCCATAACTTGTGAGATGTGGGAGACTCGTGACACTTCCAATGTCACAAGCGACTACGTCTGCAGGAAGTGTACCCAATTGCAGCGCCTTACAGAACGCACGGATAGGTTGGAGTAGCAGTGGATGCACTCAGGAGCATGAAGGAGGCAGAATTTGTGATAGATAAAAGCTTTAGAGACGTAGTCACACCAAAGGTGCAGGCAGATGACTGCCAGAAGGGGCAGGCAGTCAGTGCAGGAATCCCCTGTGGTCATCCCTCTCTCGAACAAGTATACCAGTTTGGATACTGTTGGGAGAGATGGGCTATCAGGGGATATCAGCAGCAGCAACCAAAGCAGTGATAGCATGGCTGGCTCTTTTGTTAAGCAGGGAGGGACAAAGAGGACTAGAGCTATAGTTATAGGGGACGCTATTGTTAAGGGTACAGGTACGCGTTTCTGTGGATGTGAAAGAGAATTCAGGATGGTATGTTGCCTCCCTGGTGCCAAGGTCCAGGATATCCTTGAACGGACAGAAAGCATTCTGAAGGGAGAGGGAGAATATCACAACTGTACTCCGGGAGGACATCTCAGAGGACTCATACAGCGAGGCAATATGGGTAGAGCTCAGGAATAGGAAAGGTATAGTCACAATGTTGGGGGTTTATTATAGGCCATCTAACTGCCAGCAGGAGATTGAGGAACAGATGTGTAGGCAAATTTTGGCAAGATATAAAAGTAACAGGGTTGTTGTGGTGAGAGATTTTAATTTCCCCTAATATTGACTGGGACTCATTTAATGCTTGGGGCGTGCATGGGGCAGAGTTTGTAAGGAAAATCCAGGAGGATTTCCTGGAACAGTATGTAGATAGTCCAACTCGGGAAAGGGCCATACTGGACCTGGTGTTGGAGAATGAGTCCGGCCAGGTGGTCGATGTTTCAGTAGGGAGCAGTTCAGCAAGTCACCGCATTTCAGTAAGCTTTAAGGTACTGACGGATAAAGACAAGTGTAGTCCTCAAGTTAAGGTGCTAAATTGGGGGAAGACTAATTATAACAATATTAGGCAGGAACTGAAGAACGTAGATTGGGGGCAGATGTTTGAGAGCAAATCAACATCTGGCATGTGGGAAGCTTTCAAGTGTAACTTGATAGGGATTGAGGACCAGCACATTCCTGTAAGGATGAAGGATAAGTATGGCAAGTTTTGGGAACCTTGGATAACGAGAGATATTGTGAGTCGAGTCAAAGAGAAAAAGGAAGCATTTGTCAAAGCTAGGAGGCTGGGAATTCACAAAGCCAGTATGGAATACAAGGAAAGTAGAAAGAAACTTAAGCAAGGAGTAAGAAGAGCTAAAAGGGGTCATGAAAAAGCATTGGCCAGCAGGATTAAGGAAAATCTCAAGGCTTTTTACACATATATAAAGAGCAAGAGCGTACTCAGGGAGAGGGTTGGCCCACTCAAGGACGAGGGAGGGAATCTATATGTGGAGCCAGAGAAAATGGGCGAGGTATTAATTGAGTACTTTGTGTCAGTATTCACCAAAGAGAAGGACTTGGTAGATGGTGACTCTGGGAAAGGGTGTGTAGATAGTTTGAGTCTTGTTGAGATCAAAAAGAAGGAGGTATGGGGTTCTTGAGAAACATCAAGGTAGACAAGTCTCCAGGGCCTGATGGGATATACCCCAGAATGCTGAGAGAGGCAAGAGAGGAAATTTCTGGGGCCTTGAGAGAAATCTTTGTATCCACACTGGCTTACAGGGGACGTCCCAGAGGATTGGAGAATAGTCAATGTTGTTGCTTTGTTTAAGAAGGGTAGCAAGAATAATCCAGGTAATTACAGACTGGTAAGCCTTACGCCAGTGGTAGGGAAGTTATTGGAGAGGATTCTTCAAGACAGGATTTATTCCCACTTGGAAATATGTTGACGTATTAGTGAGAGGCAACATGGTTTTGTGAAGGGGAGCTCGTGTCTCACGAACTTAATCAAGTTTTTCGAGGAAGTGATGAAGATGATTGATGAGGGTAGGGCAGTGAATGTTGTCTACATGGACTTCAGTAAGGCTTTTGACAAGGTCCCTCATGGCAGACTGGTGCAGAAGGTGAAGTTGCATGTGATCAGAGGTAAGCTGGCAAGGTGGATATGAAACTGGCTCGATCAAAGAAGACAGAGGGTGGCAGTGGAAGGGTGTGTTTCTGAATGGAGGGCTGTGACAAGTGGTGTTCCTCAGGGATCAGTGCTGGGACCTTTGCTGTTTGTAATATATATAAATGATTTGGAGGAAAATGTAACTGGATTGATTAGTAAGTTTGGGGATGACACAAAGGTTAGTGGATTTGCGGATAGTGATGAGGACCATCAGAGGATACAGCAGGATATAGATCAGTTGGAGACTTGGGCGGAGAGATGGCAGATGGAGTTTATCTGGACAAATGTGAGGTAATGCATTTTGGAAGGTCTAATACAGATAGGAAATATACAGTAAATGGCAGAAACATTAGGAGTATTGATAGGCAAACGAATCTGGGTGCACAGCTACACAGGTCACTGAAAGTGGCAATGCAGGTGGAGAAGGTAGTCAAGAAGGCATATAGCATGCTTGCTTTCATCAGCCGGGGTACTGAGTTTAAAAATTGGCAAGTCATGTTGATGCTTTATAGAACCTTAGTGAGGCCACATTTGGAACACAGTGTTCAATTTTGGTTGCCACATTACCAGAAGGATATGGAGGCTTTGGAGAGGGTATAGAAAAGATTTACCAGGATGTTGCCTGGTACGGAGGGCATTAGCAATGAGGAGAGATTGGAAAATTTGGTTTGTTCTTACTGGAGCCAAAGAGGTTGAGGGGAGACCTGATAGAAGCCTACAAGATTGAGAGGCATGGCCAGAGTGGATAGTCAGAAGCTTTTTCCCAGGGTGGAAGAGTCAATTACTAGGGGGGAGAGGTTTAAAGTGCGAGGGGCAAGTTTTGAAAGAGATGTACAAGGCAGAGTTTTTACGCAGAGAGTGGTGGGTGCTTGGAACTTGTTGCCAGGAGAGGTAGTGGAAGCGGATACGGTAGTGACTTTTAAGCGGCGTCTTGACAAGTACATGAATGAGACGAGAATAGAGGGATATGGTCCCCGGAAGCTTAGGGGTTTTGGTTAAGTTGAGCAGCATGGTCGGTGCAGGCTTGGAGGGCCAAAGGGCCTGTTCCCTTGCTGTAATTTTCTTTGTTCTTTTGTTCATAATCACATGCTCCTGTAAAGCTGCTGGTGACTACATTTGTCTACTTCAAAGCAGTTAGTGTTAATCTTAATATCAATGTTAAATCAAACTGTATCAACTACCCCACTTCAAATTTATCCAGGCAATGATCTCCTCCCAATTAGGCACTAACCACCTCCCATTGACATTCAATGTCTTTACCATTGCTGAAACCCCTATTAAATATCCCAGGATAATCACAAATGGTCCTTTTGAGCTCTGTTCAGTCACTTAACAAGATCAGAGGCTAGGAATTCTGCAGCATGTGACTCACCATCAGCCTAAAAAGTCAGGAGTTTGATAGAATACTTGTACTTAAGAACATAAGAAATAGGAGCAGGAGTAGGCCATCTAGCCCTTCGAGCCTGCCCCGCCATTCAATAAGATCATGGCTGATCTGTCGTGGCTCAGTTCCACTTGTCTGGGTTAGTACTACGTTCGTGGCCGGGTGTCCCTGGAGAGGGAGCACGCGGTGTCCGTGGGCACTGTCGAGGCCTTCCGTGCCCGTTGGGCACCGCAGGGGCTGAGGTGCGTTATAGACCCCGATAATCACATTTTGATTTGATGTGTTTTAAGTTTCCTTTGTACTTTTTGTTTCCGTTCGGGCTGTTCCCCCTCCTTCTGGGGAGCCTTTTTCTTTGTCCGAGCATAATTTAAGTTTGTTTACTTGGTTCGGCCCGCAAGAACTGTCTGGATTAGTACAACATCCAGGAAGCTTGATACCATCCACGACAAAACACCCACATTGATTAGCATTCTGTACACAACCTTAAACACTCATTCCCACATTTGCACAATGATTACAGTGTGTGCGGTCTGCAAGATAAACTGGTCTGCAAGATAAAAGGTTTCTTTCAGAGCCTCTTCCAACCCTTACCTATGGTGATCACTTATTCACCACCTCCAAATTCACAAACCACACTGATTTGTAAATATATCACTATTTCTTTACTACTGTTGGGTTAAAATGCCAGTACTCTCTTCCCAACAGCATATTGTTGCGTCTACACAGTAACAAGCAGTTCACAAGAGTAATTAGGGATGGGTATTAGCTCTTCCCCACACCAGTGATGATCACATTCAGTGAATGACTAAATAAAAGATAAATCAGGAGCCTAGAAAGTCACTCAGTTATATCAAATTTGCAGTGATTGAAGAAAAAGTTTCAACAGAAGCAAAGGGAAATTATCAACAGTGTGAAGTATTTGTAGGTATTTCTCCTCTTGACTCCACAGTCAGATACAACAAGAAAACATGCCTGTTGGTTTCTTGTATTGCCTCCAGTGAACCAATTAAAAATTGCTGTTTAATTTGAAAGGCTAATCAGAGATTTTTGTTCATTACAAATGTTATTACAGGAAGTTACCAATATTCAAAGTACAAAAATGAAAGATACATTACCAATGTCTAATGCCATCCACTTATCAATAATGTACAATTTAGGAAGGGTTCATTGTTGGTTATAGTTTTCCAGGGCATTGCCCTCTAAATACACCTCAATTTACAAATCTACAAATATTAGTTCAACATAGTAAACTAACTGTACACAATAAAAATGAACATATCTGTTGCCCTCCAGAGCACTGCCTCGTGGTTTTTCCTCTCTGCCCAGTGGGCTGGGGAGGGAGGGGGAGAACACGCCCTCTAAAGAGACTGCACAGTACAAACTCCAGTGAGTTTAAACAAATTGAGCTAATTGGTCCTAAAATGTATAGAACATAGAACATTACAGCACAGAACAAGTCCTTTGGCCCATGATGTTGCGCCGACCAATTAAGAGAAAAGCAATGACCCTCTAACCTAAACCAATCCCTTTCCATCCATAAACCTATCCACGGACCTCTTAAACGCTCCCAAACTTGGCGCATCTACAACTGCAGCAGGCAGGGCATTCCAATCCCTCACCACCCTCTGGGTAAAGAACCTACCCCTGACATCTGTCCTATAACTACCACCCCTTAATTTAAAGCTATGTCCCCTCGTGCTAGCTTTCTCCATCCGAGGAAAAAGACTATCACTGTCCACCCTATCTAAACCTCTAATCATCTTGTATGTTTCAATAAGGTCTCCTCTTAGCCGCCTTCTTTCCAACGAAAACAACCCCAAATCCCTCAGTCTCTCCTCATAGGACCTCCCCTCCATACCAGGCAACATCCTGGTAAACCTCCCCTGCACCCTCTCCAAAGCCTCCACATCCTTCCTGTAATGTGGGGACCAGAACTGTACACAATACTCCAAGTGTGGCTGCACCAGAGTTTTGTACAGTTGCAACATGACGTTGCGGCTCCTAAATTCAATCCCCCTACCAAAAAACGCCAAGACACTGTATGCCTTCCTAACAACCTTATCAACTTGATTTCCAACTTTCAGGGATCTATGCACATATACACCTAGATCCCTCTGTTCATCAACACTATCTATGTGGCTCATCTCAACATTGAAATACATTCTACATTTAAGCAGGGCTACCAAAAGAAAAGGTTGTGTCAAATTTATCTACGTGCAGATCAGGCATTGGCATTCCACTCAATTTATTATGTTTGTAAAAAAACAGCTTCAAGGAGATTGAATTTCTGCTCAGTAATGACCACGCCTAAGTTGAAAAATAGCTACCTGTCTCAGCTGCAAAATATTGATCAACCACTTAAAGGTAACAATGGGATTTTTTTATTGATGATGTGGGTTTGCCGGCGTTGGACTGGCGTAAACACAGTAAAAAGTCTGACAACACCAGGTTTTAGTCCAACCGATTTATTTGATAATAGACTCACAAGCTTTCGGGTTAGTCCCTTCGTCAGGTGAATGGAGAGTTCTCTCCTTTCACTCCATTCTCTCCATTCACCTGACGAAGGGACTAACCCGAAAGCTTGTGAGCCTATTATCAAATAAATCGGTTGGACTAAAACCTGGTGTTGTCAGACTTTTTACTATTTTTTTATTGGCCAATAGTGCCTCTTCAACATCCAGTTGAGGGTAGTGAGGGATTCAGTTTAACACCTCATCTAGAAGATGACAGCTCTGATATTGCAACACTTTCTCAGTATCACACGGTGAGTTTTCAGCCTGGATTACACACTCCATTTGCTGGAATGGCTCTTTAACTCATTATTTTTTCCTTGGAGGTAAGAGTGTTTGCCTAATGAGCTGTTGTTGAGCCCTTAGACAAAAATAATACGTAGAGAGACTGACTTGGGAGAGATTGTAGTGGGGGACTGGTGAGCAGACCTGTTGAAGGAATTTGTTCACATTGAACATAATATTTATATTCAGTTGGCCGTGAAGTTGATTGGGGTGATCAGTGATTATCACCTTGGTGATTGATGAAGCAATTTTCTGAGCAGCCTTGTTATTGATTATGAGCAGATAACAACTATGCTTTGATTGCTGTTGATTTATCTTGGTACATAACTAAAAGACATAGTTACAAAATATTGATTAACCCTGACATTGTTTGCTTTTGTTATTTATTAATTTTGTTTTCATATTTTAAAGATTGTCACAGTTAAAAGTGCAGAGCAGCAAAAGCAGGCATTGACCCAGCTGTTGTGCATTTTACACTTCATAAATCAGTTAATTCAGTGTAATTAAAAGCGCTGAAAAAGTTGAAACATAAATAAAAATATTTTAAAAATTCAGTGTTATTTCAAATGTTTTGCTCTTCAAGTGTCTCCAAAGGTGTTATTTTTCCAGCAAATGGGGTGTGTAATCCAGGCTGAAAACTCCCAGTGTGATATTGAGGAAGCGTTGCAATATCAGAGCTGTCATCTTTCAGATGAGGTGTTAAGGTGAATCTCTCATTATCCTCAATTGCATGTTAAAGATTCTATGGCACTATTAGCCAATAAAAAAAAGTGTTGCTATTTTGCTTGAGATTGTTCCACTGATTAAAATGTCAATGTTGGTTCATTACTATTTTTATTTAAAATTATCCAGCTCTCATTCTTATTAGAGTAAGAATAATACAGTTAGTATTTACACTTGTGTAGTGTCTTGAATCTAATGACCAGGGAGAAGAAGTGACGGAAGATGAGCTGAAAGAAGAAGGTTTAAGTTGAGAGTGAAGGAGGAAATCTGAGGTTTAGGATGAAGTCCAGGTACAAGTGGCATAGTACAAGTGGTACAAGTGGACTAGTACTCTAGGGACTCAGAGTAATGTGCAGGGATCTAGGTTCAATTCCTGACCGTGGCAAATGGTGAACTTTGAATTCAATAAAATAAATCTGGAATTAAAGTTTAATAATGATCATAATTGTAAAAACCTATTTGATTCACTAATGTCCTTTTACAGAAGGAGATCTGTCATTCCTACTAGGCCATAGAACTATCTGTAACTCCCAATCCCATTAAATCCCATGTACTCATCCAGAAGTCTTTTAAAAGACCTCAGCGAGTCTGCCTCTACCACCACCGATGGCAGCTGATTCCACTCACTCACCACGCTCTGAACGAAAAACTTACCCCTAACATCTCCTCTGTACTTGCTTCCCAGGACATTAAACCTGAGTCCTCTCGGCCAGTTCAGCCCTGGGAAATAGCCTCCACCCTATCTATTCCTCTCAACATTTTATAAACCTCTATCAGGTCGCCTCTCAACCTTCGTCTCTCCAGGGAGAAGAGACCTAGCTCCCTCAACCTATCTTCATAAGGCATGACACCTCAATCCACGCAACATCCTTGTAAATCTCCTCTGCACCCTCTCAATAGCTTCCACATCCTTCCTGTAGTGAGGCGACCAGAACTGTGCACAGTACTCCAAGTGGGGTCTGACAAGGGTCTTATAAAGTTGCAGCATCACCTCCCGACTCCTAAACTCAATCCCTCGATTAATGAAGGCCAGTACACCATACGCCTTCTTGACCACATCCTCCACTTTCTTTTATCAAACAAAATTTATTTAAAAACACAGATCAAAATGAAGTAGCATAACATTTACCAGTTACAATACTTAAATAAGACGAAGTGCAATACTTAATACTTGTGATCTCTATTGTTCCAATTTAGCCATATCTCCCATATACATGAATCCCTTCTTTAGAACTAACTAGGACAGAAACCAAAGAAACTTATGTAGGCACTAGGTTTCTAGCCTTCTGATATTCCTGGCGAATATTTCGAACAGACACTTGTCTTCTAATTCTCATGCAGCAATTTTCAGAGAAAGCTCCACCTCCAGACAGTAGAATCTCAGAAGAAAGGCTTATTTCTTGGCCAATTCCAGTCTCTACTTCAGACAGGGAAAATAGCCTTTCTCTAACAATTCTAAGAACAGACTGCTTTGAGTTCTCTATACCCAGTTATATGACCTTACTTGCCAATAAATGTCATCAATCTAGGGCAAAATGCAAACCAACAGAACCCAGCATTAATTTGGATCAAAACAAATATTGCAACAATTAAGATCAAATATGTTGCTACAATAACAATACAGTTGCTGGATCCAGACAAAACTACTCCGATAAAATGGAAGGGATGAGTAAACACATTCAACACTGAAACATGACTATAATACATTTCACAAAGGCACAGAGTCTGTGCGTATGGAACACCTACCCCAGTGAGATTTTGGGTGCGTGGAATCTTATCCCGGGAAATTCTCTGGTGATTTCCCTGCTGATGTTTCTCCCCCCTCTTTTTCATGCCACAGTAACTGCATGATAGTATTATAAATCTTTACAGGCATATTTGTAAAATTACAATTTTACAATTTAAATTAATAGAACTGGAACTTAAAATGGCTCTTCAAGAGTTATGAGACAGTTTTATAGTTAAACCAATTTATCTCTCAAGAGGATTATGATACCTTTTCTGAAATTGATTCACCGTTATTTTAACTAGTGAGATAAATAAAAATCTGCTGACACCTTCGTTATCAAAATGCAAATTTGCCTTGTCAACCTAAAGGCTTTGGCTTCCTGAAAAAAACATATGTGGGAGAAGATTTTGGATTGTTCACTAAATTACCACAATCCTTTGTTTGGGAGGATGATTTGACACTGGGGTGAGATAGTGAGCTTCTTGGTTCCCTGTCGAAGATAATGCAGAAAATTCATACTGATTTTTGGAGATACAAACAGAATTCTTTGCTTCAGTCTTCACAAAGAAAGATATGAATAATGTATCAGAAGTGCTGAGAGAACCATGTTTTAGTGATGAGCTGAAACCAATAGGCATTAGTAGAGAAATGGTTTTGGGGAAATTGATGGGATTGGAAGTGGATAAATCTCTAGGTCCTGACAATTTTCATCCTAGAGTACTTCAGAAAGTGGCCCTGGAAATAGTAGATCCATTGGTGAGTATTTTCCAAAATTCTTTGGACTCTGGAATAGTTCCTACAGATTGGAGGGTAGCTAATGTAAACCCACAATTCATAAAGGAACGTAGAGAGAAAATTGGGAACTTTAGATCAGCGAGCCTAATGTCGGCACTGGGGAATATGCTAGAGTTTATTGTCAAGGATTTCATAACTCTGTATTTGGAAGGCAGTGGTGTAATGAGACAAAGTCAGTATGGATTTACAAAAGGGAAATCATGCTTGACAAATCTATTGAAATTTTTTGAAGATGCAACTAGTAGAGTTGACTGAAGAGAGCCAGTGTATGTGACTCATTCAGACTTTCAGAAGGCTTTTGACAAGGTCTTACATAAAATACTATTATGTAAAGTTAAAGCACATGGGTTAGCAGATAGGAAGCAAAGAGTTGGCATAAATGGGTTTTCAGTTAGTGACTAGTGGGGTCCCACAGAGATCTGTACTAGGACCCCATCTGTTCTTTTTTAATTCATCCATGGGACATGGGCTTCACTGGCTGGAAGCATTTATTGCCCATCCCTAGTTGCCTAAGAGCAGCTGAGAATCAATCACATTGCTGTGAGTCTGGAGTCCCACATAGGCCAGACCAGATAAGGATATCAGATTCCCTTCCCTACTGACCCAGATGGATTATCCTGATAATCAACAACGGTTTCATGGTCATCAGTGCTCTTAATTCCAGATACTTTTCATTGAATTCAAATTCTGCCATCTGCCATGGTGGGATTTGAACCTAGGATCCCAGAACACTGGCTGAATTTCTGGATTAATAGTCTAGTAATAATACCACCTAAGCCATCACCTTCCCCTGATCACATTATATATTAATGATTTGGAAGAGGGAACTGAATGTATTACTTCCAAATTTGCAGATGATACAAGTTAGGTAGGAGGGTGATCTGCGAGGAGAATACAGAGATGCTCCAGCGTGATTTGGATAGGCTGAGGGCATATGCATGACAGATGCAGTATAATGTGGATAAATGCCACTTTGGTAGCAATAATAGGAAGACAGATTATTACTTTAGTTTTGGTGCTCTTATCTGAGGAAGGATATTCTTGCTCTCGAGGGAGTGCAGCGAAAGTTTATCACACTGATTCCAGGGATGGTGGGACTGATGTAAGAGGAGAGATTGACTAGATTAGGATTGTATGCACTGGAGTTCAGACGAAGGAGGGGGTATGTCATAGAGACTTATAAAATTCAAAAAAGGACTAGACAGAGTCGATGCAGGGAGGATATTTCCAGCGGTGCAGGAGTCCAGAACTAGGGGTCACAGTCTGAGGATTGGGGTAGGCCATTTTGGATGAGATGAGGAGACATTTTTTCATCCAAGGAGTGGTGAGCCTGTGGAATTCATTACCACAGGAAGTAGTTGATGCCAAAACATTGAATGTATTCAAGAGGCGGCTAAGTATAGCACTTGGGGTGAATGGGATCAAAGGTTTTGGGGAGAAAGCAGGATTAGGCTATTGAGTTGGACAATCTGCCATGATTGTAATGAATGGTGGAGAAGGCTCAAAGAGCCAAATGGCCTCCTCCTGCACCGATCTTCTATGTTTCTATGTTTAATTGAATGGGTGTAAATTGAAAAAGGTGGACAAACAGTTGGACCTTTGTCCTTGATGTATGCATTGCAGAAAATAAATGTGCAGGTGTAGCAGGCGATAAAGAAGGCAAATGGTATGTTAGTCCTCACAGCGAGAGATTTGAGTCCAGGAATAGGGACATTTTGCTGCAATTATATTGGGCGTTGGTGAGGCCAGACCTGGAGTATTGTGTGCAGTTTTGGTGCTCTTATCTGAGGAAGGATGTCCTTGTTACAGAGGAAGTACAGTGAAAATTTACCAAATTGATTGCTGCAGGTCTGTCATATAAACAGAGACTAAGTTAATTAGGATTATATTTATTGGAGTTTAGAAGCGTGAGAGAAACTTATAAAATTCTAACAGAGTTAGATTCTGAAAGAATGTTCCCAATGGTGGGAGAGTCCAGAAGTAGGGGGGTCATAATTTTAGAATCAAGGTGAGGAGAACTTCCTTCACCCAGAGGGTGGTGAATGTGTGAAATTCACTACCACAGAATGTAGTAGAGGCCAAAACGTGTGATTTCAAGAAGAAATTAGATATAGCTCTTGGGGTAAAGAGATCAAGGGATATGGGGGGGGGTGGGGGGTGGAATCAGAATATTGAATTCAATGATCAGTCATGATCAAAATGAATGGCCTACTCCTGCTTCTAATTTCAATGTAATTCCATCACGGAAAGAGGTCCTGCAAAAAAAAGGCCAATGACCACTGCAGCCAAGTAAATACAGTATCTTGTATGAAAAGCAGGGTCTCTCTCTTTTAACCTGTTATATTCTCAAGTCTATTTGCAAAGTTAATTTTCAGGCAGATCAATTCACAATCTCTCTATTTTTTGAGACCTTCACCTCAGCTAAAGCAACAACAAAACATCCAGGTCTGCACCAAATAGAGGCAGATTGAAATTCCATTTCTTTGTAATTGGTGTTTTACCTTTAACCGTATCTAGAATTCGTGTGTTGGCAAGTCATGTGAGTGAGATGTTGGACTTGATTTTTCCAGCCATTCACACCCTGTTGCCACTGCTAGCGAGGGCAGAGATTTTGGTGCCTAGAAAATCTCACCAGCGTGCCTGGCCAGAATTTCCCAACTGTCATGCTTTACTTGATTGCTTGGGCAGGTTTTTGTGAGAAATAAACTAACCATCTGTATTTTAAAAATAAAAAAGCTTACTGCTGGATTATTTAAGTTGACTCAATCATTCTCACTCAGAGGGTGGAAAAATACTAATATTCACAAGAAATAAATTTGTTCATGGAAAATAAGAGATAAGGCCTTAAAATTGTCGGTAGCATGCTATTTGGAAATCTATAGAATACCTCCAGTAGTGTGGATACACAGATTAGATGGTCTAGGCTATTATTCCCTTGAGCATAGAGTTCAATTCAGGGGTTTAAGATTTGGTAGGATAGGGAAAATAATTAATCTGGAGGGGAATAACAAAAATTAGAGCTTGGTGGTTTAAAAATGATAGAGGGAGCATTTTCTGGAACTCTCTGCCCCAAATTGTTGTTGACCTAGACCTAGCTGTGCCATAGTCTTTGATAGGCCTGTGACAAAGGGTGGTAACTGGAGTTGTAATGCATTTCAGCCATAATCTAATTGAAAGGCAGATGAGGTTCATGGGGTTGAATAGCCTACTCCTCTTATCCCATTCAGGCTTACCAAACAATGAAAAGATTCCTTGACAACTTTGTGAGCAACTGCCAGTGTTCTCTTCAGAAGCAATGAGGCAAATAGACAGACTGGTGAGGCCGCAGCTGGAGTACTGTGTGCAGTTTTGGTCGCTGCACTTGTGGAAGGATATATTGGCCTTGGAGGGAGTGCAGAGAAGGTTCACTAGGCTGATACCGGAGATGAGGGGGTTAGCCTATGAAGAGAGATTGAATAGACTGGTCTGTACTCGTTGGGGTTTAGAAGGCTGAGGGGGGATCTTATGTAAGATAATGAAAGGGATAGATAGGGTAGAGGTAGAGAGTTTCTTCCTGCTTAGAAAGGATAGCAGGACTAGAGGGCACAGCCTCAAAATAAGAGGGGGGAGGGGTGCAGTTTAGATCAGAGTGGAGGAGGAACTTCTTCACTCAAAGGGTGGTGAATCTCTGGAATTCTCTGCCTGTTGGAGGCTACCTCGTTGAATATATTTAAGTCACGGATAGATAGGTTTCTGATAGACAAGGGAATTAAGGGTTATGGGGAGAAAGCGGGAAAGTGGAACTGATCCACTTCAGTTCAGCCATGATTTTATTGAATGCAGGCTCGAAGGGCCAGATGGCCTACTCCTGCTCCTATTTCTTATGTTCTTACGTTCTTATGTTCTTGTGTATGTTTACCATCCATTTGAACTACAAAGTTGCAATAGTCGTGTTGCAAACAAGTAAAAATGACACAACTAAAAAGCTGCATCACATGAACCATAGTGAAATGATAGGAGTACCTCCCCCTTTTTTAATTATTAGCTATCCATTTTCCAGGTGGGGATTGTTTTGAAGACAGTTTAGTGAATTTATTTACTTTTGTGTGTTTATTCATGGAGTGGACTAGATTTTATTGAACAGCCTATTGCGTCTAAGGGAACACATTTGCGAGTAAATAATCACATGATAATGGGATCATATTTTATTATTGCCAGTACCAGGTTCCAATTTATATTCTTTTCATTTTCATTTTGTCTTATGTTGTTCGTAGCTTCCCACTTCACCGTGTTGAAGTTTCCATTTGCAACAAACAGTGAATATTAGCTATCCCTCCCACTTATACTGTAGGTTGATTGGTACACTAACTGAACTTTCATATTGACCTTTCAATGTTATTATGTTCACGTTATGTAAACATGAACTTAGTATCAGATTTTGTACCATTTTGTTGTCCTTATTGTCAGAAGATCAGTGGATTAGGACAAGCAGGGATCTGACAAATAATGACATTGTTATTAATTAATTTAAACCATACCAATCCTTTTTCTGAAATAGTTGTATCTGTATCAAACTGCCAGTTATCCATGCTGGAAAGATACTTTTTGGCACTTAGTGTCAAATCAGTTTCAATCAGATCTGTAATTCCTTGGGGTTGGATGCAAAAGAAATTAAACTATGCATCATTAGTTGGAAAAGAATCATCTTCAGTGGCTTGATCTTCAAATCATCGACCTGGGAACGCCCATTAGATGTCCACAATGATCTGACTTGATAATCATCATGTCAGATCATGTTCATATAATCCCCACAGAAGAAGTCATTCAGCCCATTGAGTCTGTATCGACTCTCAGATAGACTACACTAACTAGGCCCTATCCCCGTAACCCCATAAATTTCCCATGGTTTATCCATCTAACCCATGCATTTTGGGACACTAAGGGACAGTTTAGCATGGTCAAACCACCTAACCTGCACATCTTTGGACTGTGGAAGGAAACCAGAGGAAACCCATGCAGTCACAGGGAGAATGTGTAAACACCACAAAGGCAGTCACCCAAGGCTGGAATTGAATCCAGATCCCTGTAGTTGTGAGGCAGCAGTGTTAACCACTGTGCCACTGGGCCGACTTGTTATCCTGCAGAAACACTGCTCATGGTGGTGTATAGCTTTGTTTTTGGAATGGTATGAAGAATTACATGAAAGCCCAATGAGAATGACCAGTCCAGTCCAGTATAACAATTATTAAAGACTATTTATTAAATTGAAAGGCAAATACACACACAATTAAATATATGAATCACTCAACACACACAGTTTATGTAGGAATTCCCTGGTTCAAAAATATATTTACAATCCTTGAACCCCTTAAGACTTCCCTCTCCTGAACAACATCCAAATTAAATAAATTTAGAAATCAAATCTAGCTTATAGTTACAGCACAATACAAGATTGAGAAACGTCTTCTCCTGACCCAGTGCAAATATTTAAACTGCCTTTATGAAGATTTCTGCACTGCCTTCATTCTGAGTTAGACGTGGGCCTAGCCTCCTGGCTGAGGATTCTGGACTGGCCTCTCAGATGAAAACTCGCTTCTCGGCAGCCAGATGTAAATTGGCCTGCCTGCTTCTGCGTGTGCTGGCCATTTTTACTCTTTGATTCTTCTTTTTGTGCATTTGGCTGTCTGCATCTCTCAAATCCCTTGACTCTAGAAATTAGCATGTGTATATACCTCTTGTGATCTTTCAATCGACTGGATAAGCTGTTTCCTACTGATAGGCAATTTATACCTGGTCCTGTCTAGAATTATAGAATCCCTACAGTGCAGAAGGAAGCCATTCAACCCATTGAACCTGCACCAACACCAATCCCACCCACACCCTATCAAAGTAATCCTTCTGACACTAAGGACAATTTAGCATGGCCAATCCACCTAACCTGCACATTTTTGGACACGAAGGGACAATTTAGCACGGCCAATCAACCTAACCTGCACATCTTCAGGCTGTGGGAGGAAACTAGAGCACCTGAAGGAAACCCACATAGAGACAGGGAGAACATGCAAACTCCACACAGACAGTTACCTGAGGCCAGAATTGAACCTGGGTCCATAGCGCTGTGAGGCAGCAGTGCTAACCACTGTGCCGCCGTGTGGTCCCACGATGTTAATCTCATTACAGGGAAAATCACATCCTTTAGAAGCTGGCTACTGCTGTTGCTCAGCAATTTCTGCTACCTGGTGCTGGGCAGATCACATCCCATCATGCCTTGTTAAATTCTTGTTACTTCTATTCCTCAATAAACCCATGCAATAATACTAATTGGACCGATTGCCAAATATTAGGTGCATTTTGGTGTTAAAAATTCATTTGGTTGATTCCCCTTCTTAGCTCATAGTTAGGTATGTTGTCATTTCCAGTCTGAAATCTCCATGCTATAGTTACCAGTCGTTGCTTTATGTACACGCTAATGGTTGTATTAGACTATGGGGTGGTTTCAGTTAGCCCAGAATCAGTTGCATTGCAGGCATTGTCTGAACAGTGCAAAAAGCTGCTCGTGAAGTTTATCATGTGTTCATCTACACAGGATAACCAAAAATTCTTTTTTCACAGTACACTCTACATTAAACTGAAAGCATATTAATAATAATGTTCAGTATTTTACAGCTCTTTAATGTAACACCCAACCTGTCACACCAGTAAGTTTTCAGTACAGTTATAGAGATGCAAGAGCTCCCAGAGGAAGAGGAATTCTGGCAGGACCCAGAATTCTGTGAACATTAATATTGAAGCCTGGAATTGCAGGAAATCTTTTCAGTCCCAAAAAAGGGCAAAGGACACGAGAGTGGATGGAACTGAAGGAAGGGATTTCCCACAATTAGCTTTCCTTGGCTCCAGTTTCTCTACCATATTTCAACCTACTTTCAGAACAGCAAATCTTGCCATTCATTTGGCAGAATCTTATAATATATTTTCAGTGTCGTCTCCAGTGAGAAAATCAATGTGAATCTACTGGTGGCAGGAAATCATATGGAATATTAGAAAAAAATTTCTATCTGCATGAATCAAGCCACATTTGTGGCAGTCTGACACTGATGCACTGGGACAACCTGGGACACCTTCAGAAGGCTTTCAACAAGGGCCTGGGTGGAACTGTGGTTGGTGCAAATTCGATGAACTGAATGTCCTCCTTCTGCTCTGTAGGGGCTCTATGGATCTCACATAATAGACTACAATGGAAAGTTAAAATGCATGGGATTGCAGGTAATGTCTTGAGATGGATAGAAAGCTGGTTAGCAGATAGGAAGCAAAGGGTTGGCATAAATGCCAACTAATTGGCAGTAGTGACTAGTGGGGTTCAGCAATGATTTGTGCTAGGACCCAACTGTTCACACCATATATTAATGATTTGGAAGAAGGGATTGCGTATGTTATCTCCAAATTTGCAGATGATGCAAAGTTGGGTGGGAGGATGAGCAGTGAGGAGGATGCAGAGATGCTTCATCGTGATTTGGACAGCTGAGTATAGAACAAAGAAAATTACAGCAGATTACCAAGTCTGCACCGACCGCACTGCCTGACTGAACTAAAACCCCTTCCAGGGACCATATCCCTCTATTCCCATCCTATTCAAGTATTTGTCAAGATGTCCCTTAAATGTCACTATTGTATCTGCTTCCACTACCTCCCCTGGCAATGAGTTCCAGGCACCCACCACCCTCTGAGTAAAAAACACTTGCCTCGTATATCTCCTTTAAACCTAGCCCCTCACACCTTTAAACTTATGCCCCCTAGTAATTGACTCTTCCACTCTGGGGAAAAAGCTTCTGACTATCCACTCTGTCCATCCCTCTCATAATCTTGTAGACTTCCATCAGATCGCCCCTCAGCCTCTGTCGTTCCAGTGAGAACATACCAAGTTTATCCAACCTCTCCTCATAGCTAATGCCCTCCATACCAGGCAACATCCTGGTGACTCTTTTCCGCACCCTCTCCAAAGCCTCCACTTTCTTCTGGTAGTGTAGCTACCAGAATTGAACATTATATTCCAAGTGTGGCCTAAGTTAAGATTCTATAAAGCTGCAACATGACTTGCCAATTTTTAAACTCAATGCCCTGGCTGATGAAGCCAAGTATACCTTCTTGACTACCTTCTCCACCTGTGCTGATACTTTTAGTGACCTATGTACCTGTACACCCAGATCTCTCTGCCTATCAATACTCTTAAAGGCGCTGCCATTTCTGTATATTTCCCATCTGTACTAAACATTCCAAAATGCATTACCTCAGGATGCATGACATATGCAGTAAATAATGTGGATAAATATGATGTTATCCATATTGGTAGTAATAATAGAAAGGCAGGTTATAACTTGAACAGGTGTAAATTGAGAGAGGTGGATACTCACTCATAGAGACCTTGGTGTCCTCATGCAGCTGAAAGTAAGCTGCACACGTACAGCAGGCAGTAAAGGCGGCAAATGGTACAGAATTTGAATATAGGGATAGGGATGTTTTGCTACAATTGTATAAGGTGTTGATGAGGCCCCACCTGGAGTATTGCGTGCAGTTTTGGTGTTCTTATTTGAGGAAGGATGACCATGCTATAGAGGGACTACAGCGAAGGTTTACCAGGCTGATTCCTGGGATGGCAGGTCTGTCATATGTGGAGGCAGTCAGTTAGAATTATATTCACTGGAGTTTACAAGAGTGAGAGGGGCTCTCACAGAATCTTATAAAATTCTAACAGGGTTAGGTAGGATAGATTCAGAAAGCATGTTCCCAATTGTGGGAGTGTCCAGAACTGGGGGTCATATTTTGAGGATAACCTTTTAGAACTGAGGTGAGAGAAATTCATTCAGAGGTTGGTGAATGTATGGACTTCACTAGCACAGAAAATGGTTGAGGCCAAAACATTGTCTGATTTCAAGAAGAAATTAAATATAGCCCTTGGGGCTGAAGGGATCAAAGAATTTGGGGGGAAGGAGTTATCAAGATATTGAATTCAATGATCAAAATGAATGGTGGAGCACGCTTGAAGGGCCAAATGGCATACTCCTATTTCTAGTCTCTATGGCAATTTAATCTCTGCAATCAGTGGGGCGCTCCATATCAATGCCTCCCCAGCACTTGTTCCACATCGAGTCAGGGGAATAGCTGCCAGGAAGCCTGCAACAAGAAACTCCTGAATGATGTGGAGAATAAACGTGTCTTATTGCCTGCGTTCCCACAGATGACCTTCCATCATGGTCACCATCCCTGCCTGGGAGACTGTGGCAGCCTTGGTGAGAGCCACCTCATTCCAGAAGAGGAGGTGACAACTGTACTACAAAAGAATGAATGATCTTCTTTGGACAGTTAGGGTAAGCCTGCCTCTTCGTGTCTCCCACAGCAACCCCTTGATACACCCTTCACATCTCCATTGCGATGCCTCACCTAGCCACCCCACGGGTTCCAATACAATTATGTGGATCTCAGCACCCATTCCCGACCCCCATCTCCACTCCGCATGTTCTCCCCAGTAGATAATATGTTCCTCACATCCCTGCTCCCACTCAAGTCCCACACGTGCCAAACTTCATCACTATCTGAACCAGTAAGACTGCCACTTTCATTTGCCCTCTCTGTCTCATTGCAGGATAAACTTAATAAACTTGAGCATAACGATGAGATGGCACAGCCAGCCGGAGACATGTTCAAGCTCAGGTGCCTCATGTCCTTTGGGAAGTAACCCTTGAATTGGCTGGTGAAGAGCAGGAACACACCTTCGCAGAGGACGAGGTGAGGCAGCCGACAAACGTGGGAACCTCAAGGCATGCAGTCATTGTTCAATCCTCAAGTGAAACTTGTCTCCATCAGTTGTCCTCCATGATTCACGAATGCCATCACCCTTCCCTTGCAGAGCAGTTCAAGCCCTATCCTCATGCCCTCTGGAGACCAAGACAAGAGCGGCTCCAAGGGAGGTTTCTCAGAGACCAGCATAGAAAAGGTTTCTGTCACCTGTACTCTCCACCAGTGCAGATACTCACCAATACATGGACTTCTGGGTCACTCACTAGTGAGCACCTGAAAATAGAAGATCTGTAGCAGGTAGAGGCAGGGACATCCCAGGGAACTGGCACTTAGAGAGATGCTGGAGCCCAGTACTCTGCTGAGCCCTGACCGATTATGTGTTCCTCTGTCCTATCGTCCCAAAGCTGCTAGGACTGTAAAGGCAGAGTCATGAGAATCAGGAAGGGAAGGTAGCATCCCTTCTTGGAATGTAAGGCCAACTGGAGGAGTCTGCTATGATGAGGCCCACGCTGCCACTTGATCCATCAGTGTAGATGCAGTTCTGCTGCCTGGACCTATCTGGTAGGCCCTTCAGTACAGGCCCCTGAGGATTTCCTGCATTCTGGTGGTCTGCTGAGTGCTCCACAACCTGTTGCAGAAGCAAGGAAACATCAAAGAACAAAAAAAGGTAAGGCATAGGAACAGGCCCTTCAGCTTTCCAAACCTGCGTTGGTCCTGATCCCCTAACTAAGCTAAATAAAAATCTTTCTGCCCTCTACTCTGTCTGTATTCTTCTATTCCCTCCCTATTCATGTACCCATCCAATGTGCCTGCTTTCACCACCTCCCCTGGCACTACATTCCAGGAACCCACCACTCTGCACAAAAAGCTTCCCTTGCACATCTCCCTTAAACTACCCCCCCCCTCACCTTGAACGTGTACCCCCTTGTAATTGACACTTCTACCCTAGGAAAAAGCCCCTGGAGGAGGAGGACCAAGCAGATGTCCCTGGAGAACAAGGCCAATGAGGAGCCAGAGGATGGAGGAGAAGTGGCTGCAATTGTCTAACTGTCATTTGGTTCTCCCACCAGGAGGCATGGGATCAAGCAACTCCAGCCATACTCCCCCCCCCCCCCCCCCCCCCCCCCCAGTCCACAGTCTTTTGAGTCTCACATCAGTGGTGGGGCCAGTGACCTCATAATCCTAAAGGCATTTTCGACTGAGCACTTGGAGTACCACAGCTGTCAGGGGTCTGACTCTAGAGCTGGCACTGGGATTTTGCACAACTCTGGCAGTAGGTATCTTTGGTACACACCCTGTGAGCAGAATTGCCTCCCTCATGCAGAACAACACACCGATTCTCTCTGGGTACAGTCAGGGTATAGAACTCCCTGTGGGGGGTGAATCACAGAGAGATGAGTAATAGTTGGGGGTACAGTGACATTGAATATTGATTATTTATGGTGCATATTTCTCTATCCCTGACTGCAGTGCATGCTTTCACCCCTGACCATACAACTTCTTAATTTTCCATGTTCTACCGCTACATCAAGTGACACCCCAGGATTCACATGAGGTGGAGGTTGTCAGCTGGTGGTTTTGTGTCCTGTGGCCTGTGATGCCCTTAGCAGACATCCCTTAGAGAGCCTGGACATGGAGGGCCCCGTCCGATTTTTGGATTTCATGGATGTAGATATGCCGTTCAGTCCGCTGCTCATGAAGTGCACTAGTGTCAGGAAGGGGGGTTTCAGAAGGGGTTGTGTCTCCTGGGTGGAAAGCCTCGGTGTGGACTTCAGGCTCTTGAGGTGCCCATAGATCCTGGGACACTCCATGGGACAGAGGGGCAGCTGGAATGAGTGCCAAAAGCCTCTACATCACCTGGTTCTGCCAGCTTTGGAGGTCCAACATTGCCTGCGCCATAACGTGCGAGCCCTCAGTGATAGCCCCCTATGACTGGGCCAAGTGCTCAGACCCCTCTGCGTTTGTCCACTGTGACTGGGCCATGTTCTCCAAGGCCGCAGCCATGGCCTTCTGTGTCTCCAGCATGCTTCCAGGCCCTCCACTATGGTCCTCTGAGACTCAGCCATGCCTTGGACTCTACTACCCATGGTGAACATTTCCTGCCACAGGCTTTCCACTGCAGTTGCAATCCTTGCAGTATTGGCCTGGGTACCATGCAATGTCAGCACCGTCTCTGCACCTGAAGATATGGGACTCCTTCAGTTGCCGCAATATTGCTGACAGCCCCACTTGCAATCCCCAGCTCTGCTGCTGCATTTCCAGCAGCTTCTGGAGAACTGATGCCAGCGGCCTGGCAACTGGCTGGGACCTTGTCCTGGCAGACTTCCCCCTGCCCGAGCCCTGGGAAGTTTCTGCCTCCACCTGATGTGCATCTGTGCCGTGAGCACCAAGAAGTGAAGTCTCACAACTAACACCTCCCGCTGAGGTAACTGTATCTGTGCTATGGATGGTGTGTGTGGTGCCTATGTCGACTGGTAGGATCTGTCCTGAGTGCTGTCTTTTCTCAAAACTGTTGTGCCTGAACCATACTTTATAGGAGCGATAGTGATTCACACCAGTGTGACATAATACTGGAGAGGTAGGAGCAATCTGGGAGGGCTGGGTTACATACCCATTTCACTAATGATATTGGAATGCGGTCAATTTCATGCTGATCACTCTCATACCCTTTCCGGGTGAGAATGGGTGAGATTTGTGCCATTAGAAAAGGGATGGCAGAATTGCAAACTGTTTGACGGAAGGGAAAAAGGGAATGTTAAGCTCGCAAACTATTTTCCGGCATTGGCGCAATCAAATAATGGTGCGGTGAGGTCAGAGATTCCCTCCATGGATTCCAGAACTGCACACAATACTCCAGCTGTGGCCCACCTGATGTTTTATATAGTTCCAGCACAAACCCCCATCTTAAATTCTGTCTCAACTAATAACGGCAAGTATACTATATGCCATCTTCACCACTTCATCTAACTGTCCAACCAGCTTAAGGGTACGTGCACACCAAGATCCCTCTGACCCTCATTGCTTCCCAGGATCCTATAATTCATCATGTATTCCCTTGTCTTGTTTGGCCTGCCCAAGTGCATCACCTCATACTTCTCTGGATTGAATTCCATTTGCCACTGATATCCCATCTAGGATCATAGGATCATAGAACCTTACAGTGCAGAAAGAGGCCCTTCGGCCCATCGACTCTGCACCGACCACAATCCCACCCAGGCCCTACCCCCATATCCCTACATATTATTACCCGCTAATGCCTCCAACCTAAGCATCTTAGAACACTAAGGGGCAATTTTAGCATGACCAATCAACCTAACCCGCACATCTTTGGACTGTGGGAGGAAACTGGAGCACCCAGAGGAAACCCACACAGACATGGGGAGAATGTGCAAACTCTACACAGACAGTGACCCAAGCCGGGAATTGAATCCAGGTCCCTGGAGTTGTGAAGCAGCAGTGCTAACCACTGTGCTACCGTGCCACCCCAGCTCTGACCAGCTTGTCGATATCCTCCTGTAATCACTATTGCCACCCTATCAATTTGCATATCATATGTGAATTTACTGATCAACCCTTCTATATTCAAGTGTAAATCATTTATATATACCACGCACAGCAAGACCCCAACACTGATCCCTGTGAGACCCCACTGGACATAGATTTCCCGTCAGAAAAACACTGATCAACCATCACCCTCTGCTTCATGTCACTCGGCCAATCCTGGATCCAATTTGCCAAATTTCCTTGGATTCAAAGGACTTTTATTATCACTATCAGTCTCCCATATGACATCTTGTCAAAAGCCTTGCTGATGTCCAAGTAGACTACATTATATGCATTGCCCTCATCTACACCCCTGGTGGGCGATTCTCCCATGTCACTGCGTTGATTTTTTTTATTGCGGTGGACCCGGACATTTCAGCAGGGCTGAATTTGTGTGTTCCGCAGAGGGCGTCTGGCCCCAAGCACTTCTCTCAGCACCAGAAATAGGTGTGGAGCTGCACTATGTATTCAAGAGAACATTTTAATGTCATTTAAATATAATTAGTGGGCCTGGAACTGAGGTTTCTGAGTTGGCTAGCTTCTTCCCTCTCCCCACCCCCTGCCAGGGGTATTTTATTCCATTGGGAATTACAGTAGGTCCCCACAAATGGCTAGCTGGTGGTCCAACCCTGCTGGAATGAATGGGGGGGCAATCAGAGCCCCCCAGAGAGTTGGTCGGTGGGGGGGGGGTGGTGCCTCTTAGGCATCGGCAACTTGACAGTGCCAGCCTTGACAGGCCCTGCCCAAGATGACACCTTGGCACTGCAGGGGGAGGGGGTTAACACTACAGGGAGGGTTCGCATTGTTGGGAGAGGGAATGGAATCAGGAGATGGGGGTTATAGAAGGCAGCGGAGATTGAGGCTGGGCCCTGGCATGTTTGTGGGGCCGGCAATCGGGCTGTGGGGCTGGCCAGTGATTGAGCAGGTCAGGAGGACTTGTGCTGTGGAGCATGTGGGGCTGGCCAGTGATTGAGCAGGTCAGCGACTGGGAGGCCAGCAGACAGGGGCAATTGCACATGTGCTGATCTCAGCACTGACAGATTGGCGCAAGTGTAGTGGCCCACTCAGTATTACGCTGTCAGTCTCTCCAGCGTGAATAGGCCCCACCCACCGATTTCCAACTTGATTTACAATGGTGCACTCAGCAGTGCACAAACTGTGGGAGATTTTTCTCCACTCGCACTGTAAAAACCAACATGATTTACCCCACTTTCCACATAAATTCAACACTTAGAATATTTTTGAAAAAAAATCAGTCAAGTTGGTCAGACATGACTTCCCTTAGCAAAGCCATGCTGGCTGTTATTGATAAATCCCTGTCTCTCTAAATGCAGATTAATTGTGTCTCTCAGAATTACTTCCCATAGTTTCCCCATCACTGAGGTTAGACTGACTGGCTTGTAGTTTCTTCCCTCTAGTTCTCTAGCACCTCTCCTATGGCCAGCAAGGAATTGAAAATTATTGTCAGTATTCCTGCTATTTCCCTCCTTGCTTCAATCAACAGCCTGGGATACATTTCATCCAACCCTGGAAATATATCTACTTTTAAATCTGCAAGATCACTCAAAACCTCTTCATAGAGTCGTAAAGGTTTACAGCATGGAAACAGGCCCTTCAGCCCAACTTGTCCATGCTGCCCTTTATTTTTTAAACTATTAAGCTAATCCCAATTGCCCATATTTGGCCCATATTCCTCTATACCCATCGTACCCATGCAACTATCTAAATGTTTTTAAAAGATAAAATTGTACCCACCTCTACTACTACCTCTGGCAGCTTGTTCCAGACACTCACCATCCTCTGTGTGAAAAAAATGCCCATCTGGACACTTTTGTATCTCTCCCCTCTCACCTTAAACCTATACCCTCTAGTTTTAGATTCCCCTACTTTGGGAAAAGATATTGACTATCTAGCTGATCTGTGCCCCTCATTATTTTATAGGCCTCTATAAGGTCACCCCTCAGCCTGCTACGCTTCAGAGAGAAAAGTCCCAGTCTATTCAACCTCTCCTTAAATCCATCAAGTCTCAGTAGATTCTAGTAAATCTTTTATGCACTCTTTCTAGTTAATTAATATCCTTTCTACAATAGGGTGACCAGAATTGTACACAGTATTCCAAGTGTGGCCTTACCAATGTTTTGTACAACTTCAACAAGACGTCCCAACTCCTGTATTCAATGTTCTGACGGATGAAACCAAGCATGCTGAATGCCTTCTTCACTACTCTGTCCACCTGTGACTCCACTTTCAAGGAGGTATGAACATGTACACCTAGATCTCTTTGTTCTGTAACTCTCCCCAACGCCCTACCATTAAATGAGTAAGTCCTGCCCTGGTTCAATCTACCAAAATGCATCACCTTGCATTTGTCTAAATTAAACTCCATCTGCCATTTGTCAGCCTACTGGCCCAATTGATTAAGATCCTGCTGCAATTGGAGATAACCTTCCTCACTGTCCACCATGCCGCCAACCTTGGCGTCATCTGCAAACTTACTAACCATGCCCCCATATTCTCATCAAAATCATTAATAAAAATTGATTCCTCTCTGTATTTGTCAAGAGCCCCTTGACAAATACATGAATAGGATGGGAATAGAGGGATATGGTCCCCGGAAGGGTAGTTCAGTCAGGCAGCATGGTCGGTGCAGGCTTGGAGGGCCGAAGGGTCTGTTCCCGTGCTGTAATATTCTTTGTTCTTATAACGTAGGCCCATTCAAAAGTCTGATGGCAGCAGAGAAGAAGAAGCTGTTCTGGAATCAGTTGGTACATGATCTCAGACCTTTGTATCCTTTTCCCGACGGAAAAAGGTGGAAGACAGTATGTCCGTGCTGTACGGGGCACCTTGATTATGCTGGATGCTTTTCTGAGGCAGCAGGAAATGTAAATTGTGTCAATGGATGGGAGGTTGGTTTGCATGATGGATTGGGCTATGTTCACAACCCTTCATAGTTTCTTGTGGTCTTGGTTAGATCAGGAGCCATATCAACCTGTGATACATCCAGAAAGAATGCTTTTTATGGTGCATCTGTAAAGATTGATGAGAGTAATATCTGACATGCCACACTTCCTTAGCCTCCTGAAAAGAAGAAGTGTTGGTGGAAGTTAATCTACTGCCTCTACCCTCTCTGGCAGTGAGATCCAGGCATCCATCATACTCTGTGTAAAAAAAATTTTCTCGTACATCTCCTTTAAACCTTGACCCTCACACCTTAAACCTATGCCCTCTAGTAATTGACTCTTCCACCCTGGGAAAAAGCTTCTGACTACCCACTCTGTCCATGCCCCTCATAATCTTGTGGACTTCTATCAGGTCGTCCCTCAACCTCTATCGTTCCAGTGAGAACAAGCTAAGTTTCTCCAACCTCTCCTCATAGCTAATACCCTCCTGGTAAATCTCTTCTGTACCCTCTCCAAAGCCTTCTGGTGGTTTGGCAACCAGAATTGAACACTTATTCCAACTGTGGCCTAACTAAGATTTTATAAATCTGCCACATGACTTGGCAATTTTTAAGCTCAGTGCCCCAGCCGATGAAGGCAAGAATGCCGTATGTCTTCTTGACTACCTTCTCCATCTGCATTGCTACTTTCAGTGACCTGTGTACCAGCATACCCAGATCCCTCTGCCTATCAATACTCTTAAGGGTTCTGCCATTTACCGTGTATTTCCTATCCGTGTTAGACCTTCCAAAATGCATTATCTCACATTTGTCCAGATTATACTAAGTTCATCTTTCTCTACACACTAGCTATGACTGTAACATTATATTCTGCACCCTCTTCTTTCCTTCTCCCTTATTTACCCTATGGATGGTATGCTTTATCTGTACAGCATGCAAGAAACAATATGTTTCACTGTAACCCAATATATGTGACAATAATCAATCAAATCAAAGGGCCAATATTAGTTATGGATCTTGAATTACTCATGAGAAGGTGGTGGCGAGGCTGCAGTCCAAGGAAGTTCTAATACTTTGACCCAATAACAATGAATGCAGTGTGAGAAGATTCCAGGTTAAGATAATGTGGGGCTTGGAGGGGAACATGCAGCTGGTGGTATTCTCATGCATTTTCTTCCCTTTTCTGGCCTAAGTTCACAGGTTTGAACTTAGAACAGAAGAGAAGGCTGATCATGCATGTTCTACCTATGTTAAAGTATCTGTCAATAACTTTATTTTTGCAGCTATTCTGGGTTATGACTGAACTTTGTGTAACTTGTCTTTCTCTTAATAATTGCCTAACAAATTTTACCTCCATACACAGATTTCAGTTCTGCCGTTGATTGGTCAGAACAGATTGGCAAGCCCCTTTTTTAAATAGAAGAAAGGAATTATTTACACAAATCTGTTGAAACAGCAGCAAAAACGAGAAGAATCGGTGTGGGACTAGGTGAGAAAGCGAGATCATGAGTGGTTGCCCATTTCGAGGGAGTAAATCGCTGTAAGTTTTATTTTAAGCTTAAACATTCAAAACTATAATTTTAAAAACCTTTAAAATCTATCTGCTTAATTTTAACTCTATATTTTTTGGGAATTGTGAATTTTTGGACCTCAATGTTGATGGCTATTGGTATATTTTTTGAGGAAAGTCAAACATGGAAATAAATCATCATTAACTGTTTTTGATTTGGTTCTTTTCAATTAAGGGGCAAGAGTTGGGCACCTCTAATTTGTTGTGTTGGCACAGACAATCAACAAAAACAACTTATATTTATTGAGTGCCTTTAACGTAATGAAACATCTCAAGCATTATGAAACAACACGCGACACTGAACCAATGGCAACAATATCAGGCCAAATGACCCAAACCTTGGTCAAAGAGCTTTCTTTTAAGAACTGTTTTACAGGAGCAAAGTGAGATAGAGAGATAGCAGAGGATAGGGAGAAAATTCCAGAACTTGGCAAATTCATGTTTAAATATATAATCAAGTATCAATTGGTCTTGTCACTCATCTGAGCCCCCATAATATGCTGTTTGCGTTATAAAATAGTTTGTGCTCACATTCAGGCATGAATAGGTAGTGGCTTTTAAAGTTAATTCTTCTAGGGATGAAAAGGAAGTGGAAATGGGGCCAGGTCCCCCAAGATAGAACCTACCCTTTCATCCAGCCTGACTTAAGCACACCACCTCAACTCCTGAACCACTCCCCCCAACTTGGTGAAACCCTCACGGCATGAATCCACTATATGGCCGTTTCCAGGGATCCATTGGGCCTTCTCTTATTATTGTGTAGCAGTCCGGGCTGTACCCACCAATGTGCTCTTGGTACCACTGTGACAGAGGGAGCTGCCAGCCAACTGGATTAGCTTGCAGCTTCCATGGATGTGGTAGTGGTGGGAAGGTGGGTGACACATCCTACTGAATGAGGAGCAGAAGTCCCACTCTGTTGTGAATAGCCCATCTACAACACATTGGGAGGGCCAATGTGGAGCAGATTGGCTTCAAGAAAGATGGGAATGGGTTTATGAGACAGCAATATCTTTAGGAACTTGAGCGGAAAGGGAAGTCTAATTATTTGAATAGAATACCCATTTCTCAGAAGAATATCCCATTATGAAATGGATCACCACATTATATTAATTTGTGGCAACTTTCTTTCAGACATGCGTTTCCTTCAGACCTACACGATAATTGTGATGGATCACAGGATGGAACAAACAAAGCCAGTAAAGGAGGTATAATATACGGTACCTATCTGCAGGTATGTTTTATGGATTCACTCCTTTTAAGTCAGAATTTTATTAATTTTCCTGTCACTGAAATGATGGTGACGAATCTATAATTTCCTGCTATGTTCTGCCCCCTTCTTAAACAGGGGAATTGCAGCACTTCTGACACTAAGGGCCAAATTTTACCATTGCGCGCGCCCATTTTCAGGCGCGAAAACATCGTAAAGTCATGCGTGAGGCCGTTAATGTGATCCGCGTCTGCGTTCGCGCAGGTGGCCACTTTACCGAGGTCCAGGAATGGCTGCCATTCAATTTGCACCCAAAGTGGGCACAACGGCGATTTAAATGTATTTGCATGCATTTCAAATAAATTAATGAACTGTCGCCCAACTTTATCAGCATTTCCCCCTTTGCCATTGCATTTGCCAATCCAGAATTGGGCCAAAATGGACATGTTAAATAAAAGTCTGATTTGGGTGCTTTATGGTTGGTGAGGAACTAAGTGCATGGCGTCTGATGGCTCTCTCATGTTGCGGCCATTTTCTATCTCAGGTTGGTGGTGGCACTGTGAGTGTATGGGGGAGTGAGGGGGCGGTTGCTCTGCAGGGTCTCTGATGTTTGTCTTGCAGCACGGACCCAGGTCTCAGTACGGACCTTGGGTCTTGCAGTGTTGCTATGTCCTAGCACACTGAGCTCTCTTCAGGCTGAATGTTGCGCACAAAGCCCTTGCAGATAGAATTACTGCAGCCTCTCAACTTTACTAGGAGCTATGATTGTGGGGAGCATGTGGCTGAGGGGATTGGGAGGCATGGGGGGGGGTTTAGGGGGGGCTGTAATTGTGGGGACCCTGTGGCTGAAGAGATTGGGAGGCATGGGGGGGGGAGCTGTGATTGTGGGGACCATGTGGCTGAGATGATCGGGAGACATGGAGGGTACTGTGATTGTGGGAAGCATTGGGGATTGGGGAGCATGGAGGGGCTGTGATTGTTGATGTGCTAGGGGCAAGCAGCATTGCATGGCTTCCACATTTGTTCATCTTCACCTCAATCCCTGTCCCCAACTCTCTTTAGGGTGACAAGATGGCTTTTGCAATGCAACCAATTGATCTTGTTGTTCTTTGGTTGCTGCTGGAGCTGAGGAGGATGAACTAGAGGAAGAATTGTGGGCCCAAGAGGCCTGGGCCTTATCACTTGCAGGATCAGAGGGAGACGACCACCAGAGGCAGGAGGTAGTCACCATTCACCCAGAACGGGGGCATAGAAGAAGGAGGGAGCAGAGACCCCAGCAGTCCCATGCATGAGTGTCCTCCGAGGAGATGTTGCACACCATATGCAGCTGACTTCTCCGACCCTGAAAGGATACCTGTTGCAGACCTGGCACCTAGGGGAGGGGGGCGGGGGGGCACCCACTCTCGGTGGCGGTCAGATTGATGGCGGCTCCGAACTTCTATGCGAGCCCGATGTGGCTAACACAGGTGGGCCGGGGTGCTCTGTGTTAGTGAGTTTTTTTGCCAGGCAGAAGGGTGATGACGACTCGCGAAGCACCATTCTGATGGGCCCTGAGCTCCCAATGCACACTGGCACCTGGGCCCACGTCTGTCTAGAGATAAAGGATCCAAAACCCCCGTAGAAGGCTCTGGGACAGGAGGTAATCGCTTGTGGGATATGAAAGACCAATGGCTTCCTTTTCTTAGTGACACTGCATTGAGGGGCCACCCCATCTGATATCACCATGAGGCATCCATTGAGTAACCATCAATGGGGCAGGAATCGTATTTGAGATAACTTGTTTGTAAGTGATTGTTGAGAAAAAAAACATTCATTTACAATAAAGACGTTCTGATAAGCTGTTGTAACATTAAAACTTGTGAAAAGAAAATGTTGGTGCTTACAATTCTTTCCAACTAGTGCAGCCCTTCACATGTACCATCTCAGTGCAACCACAACTTCCTATCACTATGTCTCAGTGACTCCCCAGAATGTACATCGGAGGTGGAGGGGGCCAGCTGCCTACCTCACTCTGTGGCCTGTGATGCACGTGGCGGGCATCCTCTGGAGGCCCTGGACCTTGAGGACCCTGGCCTGCTTCCAGCTGTCTGGGATTTTTCCACGATACCCTCTTCATCCTGCTGCCCCTGAGATGCGCTGGTGTCAGGAAGGGGGGAGTCAGAAGGTGTTGCCATAGCCGCAGTCTCTTGGCTGGAAGGCCCCGGCATGGGCTTGAACCCTTCCTCCTCCCTTGGGGTCCCTTTTGGCCCCTAGGTCACTCCATGGGACACTGGTGCTTTACATCACAGGAACAGGTCCTTCAGCCCTCCAACTCTGTACCTACCAGGCTGCCCATCTGATTTGTTTGACTCTACCCTTCTGAGGGCCATGTGCCTTTATTCCCATCCCATTCAGATAGCTGTAGAGATGCTCTTTAAATGTCTCTATTGTTTCTGCATCCATGACCTCCCACAGCAGTGAGTTCCAGGCACCCACTACTCTCTCTATGCAAATAAACAAGCCTCGTACATCTCCTTTACACCTTGCCCCTTGCACCCGAAACTCGTGCCCCCAGAAATTGCGTCAAGGTGAGTGTAGGAATGACAGGAGCTCATGTCTGGACGGCAGACAGACCATGCTGTCGCTGACAGCCCGTGTTTCCCCTTCTCTGGAGAGCTCCAGTGCTCGGTCCTCGAAGGGAATGAGGATCTGAAGGTTTGGTTCACCATCTCCTGTCTTCGCCCCCTCACGTATGTTGTCCTCGGTCTTCTTTTGTGGAGACAGAAGGAGCCATGAAATAAATGGTGGCGTGACTCATGCAGAGATCCTTAGAGGGCAAACAAGTGGGGCTCATTGCGGGGGGAAGGAAGGAGGTGCTTAGGGGTCAGGAACTGGAAGCATACAGGGTGCTGGGAATGGGAGGATCAGGGGGAGATATGGGGGAACGTGCTAAATGGGGTTCAGCACGCACTCTTGCTGCACGGATGAGGTAATTGAGTTTTTTCCGGCACTGCTTCACCGTTCGGGAGGGGCATTGACGGAGGTGGCGACTTTCTCCCAGGCTGCATTGCCATCAACCCCCCTTGGGTCTGCATCTCCCCTGGGAGGAAGAGAGTGTCCCACCTCACCTCTGCTGCATCCAGCAGCCTCCCCAAGTTGTCCTCAGAAAATCGGGAAGATGGTCGTGAGCTCGTTTTCTCCCTGCACTGCCCGTCTGCCGATCCATTCTGGAGTATTTTATGGAGCTGGTCCTTGTTAGGCAGATCAGCTGCAGGCAGTTTGACAGAGCATTCCAGCAAGTTCCACGCAGTTTGCTTGTTAGCATCGAGGGGAAACAAGGCGGGGGGGGCGGTTTGTGGATGGGTAAGGGGGTAGATGGGAGGGGGGGTGTGGGTTGTGGGGGGGGGGGGCATGGGTGGATGGGGGTTGTGGTGGTGGTGGATGAGTGCCTCGATGATTAGTGAAAGGGGAGAGAGAGAGGGCGGTGTCACGCAGCCATCGCAGCCCAGAGGAGATGGGGTCTTGTGTGGGAGGATCCGGGATGGGGATGAGGGGGATCACTCTGCCTGGTATCTGTAGGGAGGAGGGTGAATCGCTCTGTCTGAGTTCAGTGGGGGAAGGGGGGGGGGTCCGCTGCTACTCTGCTTGAGATTGGTGGAGGGGAAAGGAGGATGGGGTCCTGATTGTTCTGGGTGGCGGAGGGTGGGGCGATAGGTGGGTCTGTAATGTTGTGGGAATGGGGCAATGTCTGTGGGGGCTGGGGGGAGCATTATCCGGCCCGGGAGCAATGTTACAGGAGCGCGATTTTCACGTTTTTTTCTAACTGCCCATGCACAGTTCAGAGCTCCGGTTGTTTGAGGCGCGCCAAGGCCAGCAATTCAGACTCACAGTTTCTTTTTCAGGCTAAGTCCGTATGGGAGTGCCTGAAAACAGATTCCCAAGTTGGATCTGAATTGCGCCCAGGTTCAGCACTTAGAATGAAAATGGTAAAATCAGGCCCAGGGGTGTGATTTTCGCAGCTCACTGCGCTGCTTGAGTAATGCAGTGGGCCAGGAAATGCCAGCAGGGGGGATTGCAACAGGATTCACGGCCGGCATCCAGCCAATTGTGAATTTCCCAGACTCTTTTTTTCCAACATAATCAGCCTTGTGTTGATTTCCAGCATGAAGCTGATTACAAAATGGAAATCTCAATTTTCACATCATGAGTGAGCCTGGGACTGTATCACCCGGGCTTGCTAATGTTTCTCTCTGCCAGGAGAGATTCACACCAGCAGAGATTAAAACAGATCACATTGCTGGTGGGGACAGAAGAAGTTGAAGCTGATCCAGGTGGTTGAGGCAGAGGGTGCCCCTTTGGTAGTGCCAGCCTGGCACCCTGGTAGTGCCAGCAGGGCCTGAATGGGCAGGATCTACTGGGGGCGGCAGCAATCAATGATGGGGGGGGCATCCATTGCCACTCTGCATTAGGGATCAGTGGTCATAGGAGGGAGGAGAGCCTCTGAAAAACCTTGGCCAGATCCTGCCTAATTATGTTAAAATCTACCCTCCCCCAATCCAAAACCTTTTTCTGCAATGTGTCAATTTTTTTTATCCATGACAAATTTGAATTGAACCATGCTGTGGTGGCTATCATCAAAATGCTCCCCCACTAACACATCAACCATCTATCTGGCTTCATTTCCCAGAATTAGGTCCAGTACAACTCCTTCCCTTGTTGGATCCTCCACATATTGACTTAAAAGGTTTTCCTGTATACATTTTAAGAACTCTACTCCATCTAAGTCCTTAACATGATGGGTATCCCAATTAATGTTGGGAACACTGAAATTACCGAATATAATTACCTTCTTATTATTTTTACATCCCTCCGTGAATTGTGCACATATTTGTTCTTCAATTTCCTGTTGACTATCTGGAGGTCTGTAATAAACACCTCGAAATGTAACTATCCCTTTTTTATCCCTAAGCTCTATCCACAAAACTTCATTTGATGGCCCCTCCAATATGTCATCTCTCCTTACTGCAGTAACTGCCTTCTTAACTAATAATGCAATATCTCCTCCTCTTTTACCCTACTCTGCTGTCTCGCCTGAAGATTCTATATTCTGGGATTCTATGTTCTGGGATATTCTATATTCTGCCAATCCTGCCCTTGCTCAACCATGTCTCTGTAATGGCTATTATATCATAATTACATGTGTCAATCCTCGCCCTCATCTCACCTGTTTTACTTTTAATATTCTAAATTAAAGCGGAAGCCCTCCTTGAAACTTGCTGCCGTTGTATTCCTTCTGACCTGATTGCTTTCCTATGTTATACTGTGTCCCTATTCTGCTAACGGTCTGGGTTCCCTCCCCCTGCCAAACTCATTTAAGCTCTTCCAAACAGCACTAGCAAACCTGTCACAGGGGATTCCTGCACTGACTGCCTGCCCTTTCCATTGGTCATTCATCTATCTGCCTTCTCTTAGGTGTGACCAGGTCCCTGTAACTCCTGTCGATGACACTTTGCACCGTCTGCATCTCCCAAGTGCATCCAACTGCTGCTCCAACCGAACCAAGTGGTCTTTGAGGAGCTGCCATTGGATGCACTTCCTGCAGATGTAGCCAATCGGTTCGTTGGAAGTATCATGGACATCCCACATCTCACAGTTAGAACACTGCACCCTGCTGACTGACATTTTTAGTGTTAATTAATCAACCACTTCAAAATAAATAGTTTAACATAACAATTAAAGATTATAACTAGCCATTTGAGTTTACAACTATAACAAAACAAAACTACCAGACCTATGTAATCAGAATGCTTGTTATTGTTCAGTCTTCTTGTGCATGTACAACCTTTCTCTTCGTGCTGAAGTTCAAATGTTTTTTCTTTTACAGTTGGATAAAATATTACAAGCTCAAGAATTAGAGAGTGAGAAGAAGGGAAATAAAATTCATGATGAACACCTGTTTATTATAACTCACCAAGGTGAGCCACTAACATTATTATGTCAATACTAGAAAAGCAATTGACATTTGCAAATTATTCACACAATAACTTGACATTAATGTTGTAAATTATTGGTAATTTTGAATGTTTTTGCATATATAAATTGCAGCTTATGAATTGTGGTTCAAGCAGATTCTTTGGGAGTTGGATTCAGTTCGTGAAATATTTCAGAAGGGTCAGGTGAGTATTCATCGCTGGTATTTAATTTCAGTAAATCGTACAGTGGATGAAGGAAATGTTTCTGTAAAACAGTGGGTGAATTTTAACTCTACCCATCCAGTTTCTATGGCGGGTAGGCAATTAAAATGAATTAAGTAGGCACTTAACCTGCTGGGAACAGGGAATTTGAACTAAATAAAAAGCTTTCTCAAAGACCAGCACAGCCATGGTGGATTAAATGGCTTCCTTCCTGCCCTGTTTGATTCTGTGATGTTGCACTAGATCCAGCTGCTTCATATTTTCACTCGCACTTCTGATCAGATAGTAACCAGAAACTAGCTAAGCCGTTCCTTCAAATACACAGACCAGAATCCATTGATGTCACCAGCCTTGAATTACAATTTTAATTTCAACCTGAGCAGCAAAGTGAAGCAAAGTTTTCTGCCCGGTTTGGGCCTTTCAAAAGAGGATTGAAGCCAAGAGATCACTCTATAAACTTTTCCCTCTCATTTCTTAGGTTGTTAGGAGTGCTCCTCAGGGCCTACCTGATTGTTAACAAGTGGCCACGGCTACCCAATGTTGTAAGAATTCTCACAACACCAGGTTAAAGTCCAACAGGTTTATTTGGTAGTAAACACCACTAGCTTTCGGAACGCTGTTCCTTTGTCAGGTGAGTGGAGAGTTCTGATCACAAACAGGGCATATAAAGGCACACACAGTTTACAGAATGCTGATTTAGAATGTGAATATTTATAGCTAATCTGCTATTCAAGTCTTAAAGGTGCAGATAATGTGAGTGGAGATAGCATTAAGCATACGTTAAAAAGATGTGTATTGTCTCCAGACAGGACTGTAAGTGAGATGTTGCAAATTCAGGCAAGTCATGGGGGTTACAGATGGTATGACATGAACCCAAGATCCTGGTTGATGCCGTCCTCATGCGTGCGGAACTTGGCTATCAGTTTCTGGTCAGCGACTCTGCGCTGCCATATGTCGTGAAGGTCGCCTTGGAGAACGTTTACTCTAAGATCAGAGGCCGAATGCCCATGACCACTGAAGCATTCGCCAACAATCCTGTTATATAATCCATTATAACACTAAATATACTCGTTTAGAACGGAATAATCTCATTATTGATAGACAGCATGGTTTTGTAATAGAGAGGTCATGCTTCACAAATTTGGTGGAGTTTTTTGAGGAGGTGACAAAAACAGTTGACGAGGGTAGAGCCGTGGATGTCATCTAAATGGATTTTAGTAAAGCATTTGACAAGGTCCCTCATGGCAGGTTGGTGCAAAAGGTTACATCTCATGGGATAAAAGGAGAGTTGGCTAGATGGGTAGAGAACTGGCTTGGCCATAGAAGACAGAGGGTAGCAGTGGAGGGGTCTTTTTCTGGCTGGAGGTCTGTGACCAGTGGTGTTCTGCAGGGCTCTGAACTGGGATCTCTGCTATTTGTGATATATATAAATGATTTGGAAGAAGGTGTAACTGGTGTGATCAGTAAGTTTGCGGATGATACAAAGACGGCTGGACTTGTGGATAGCGATGAATATTGTCAGAGAATACAGCAGGATATACATAGGCTGGAAAATTGGGTGGAGAAAAGGCGATGGAATTTAATCCAGATAAATGCAAAGTGACGGATTTTGGTAGGACTAATGTAGGGGGGAGTTATACAATAAATGGCTGAACCATCAAAAGTGTAGACACACAGAGGGACCTGGGTGTGCAAGTCCACGGATCCTTGAAGGTGGCAGTACAGGTGGGGAAGGGAGACCTAATGGGGATGTATAAAATTATGAGGGGTATGGATAGGGTGAACAGTGGGAACCAGGTCGGAGGTGACGATCATGAGGGGTCACAGGTTCAAGGTGAGGGGGGAGAGGTTTAACTCAGATATCAGAGGGACGTATTTTACACAGAGGGTGGTGGGGGCCTGGAATGTACTGCCAAGCAGGGTGGTGGAGACGGACACGTTGGGATCGTTTAAGACTTATCTGGATAGTCACATGAGCGGAGTGGGAGTGGAGGGAAATAAAAGAATGGTCTAGTTGGACCAATGAGCGGCGCAAGCTTGGAGGGCCGAAGGGGCTGTTTCCTGTGCTGTATTGTTCTTTGTTCTTTGACACCATACAACCCTGCCACAGCAACCTCCGCCGGATCATCGACACGGATGCCATCATCTCACATGAGAACACCATCCACCAAGTACACAGTACATACTCTTGCAACTTGGCCAACATTGTCTACCTGATACCCTGGTATCTCCACATCACTTCTTTCTGTCCCAGTCTCTGGTTTATGCAAAATTCTAATTTTCCTTGGGTCCTTCTCTTTGTAGCCCCATCCTGCCTGTTCTAGCATCTTCTGTGAAACAGTGCTGTTTCACTTTGTTTTGTCCTTTCCTTCCTTGCGTATGTGCAGGAACCATTTTAATCTGAAAGAAAAAAAGAAACAAACTATATATGTGTGCAGGAACTAATTACAGGCCTGACAACGAAAACAGATCTGCGCATGTGCAGCCGTTGTCTAACTGGTGCTTGCTCAGACAGTGTTTGGGCTACTGGGAACTGTAGCTCTGAGCCTTAATCTCTTTGAAAGGTTAAATTTTAATTTTTCTTCTTGCATTACTCACAATAGGAAACAAATACTCACCTTGCTGTGATGTCAATATGTCCAATATCAATGGGATCTTGATCAATTGGGCTAGTGGGCTGACGAATGGAAGATAGAGTTTAATTTAGATAAATGAGAGGTGATGCATTTTGGTAGATCGAACCTTGGAGTACTTACTCACTTAATGGTAGGACGTGGAGGGAGTTATAGAACAAAAAGATATAGGGATACGGGTTCATAGCCTTTTGAAAGTGGACTCACAGGTGGACAGAGCGGTGAAGAAGGCATTCGTCATGCTTGGTTTCATCGGTCAGAACATTGAATACAGGAACTGGGACATCTTATTGAAGTTATACAAGACAATGGTAAGGCTGCACTTGGAATAATGTGTACAGCACTGGTCACTAGAAAGGGTACAGAAAAGGTTTACTAGGATACTACCGGGACTTGATAGTTTGAGTTATAAAGAGAAACTGGATAGACTGGACTGTTTTCCCTAAAGGATTGGAAACATGGGGGTGATCTTATAGAGATCTATAAAATAATGAGGAGCATATATTAGCTAGATAGTCAACATCTTTCCCAATGGTAGGGGAGACTCAAACTAGAAGACATAGATTCAAGGTGAGAGGAGAGAGATACAAGAGGGGCCAGAGGGGCAATTTTCTCAGATGGTGAGTGTCTGGAACAAGCTGCCAGAGGCAATAGTAGAAGTGGGTATAATTTTGTCTTTTAAAAAGCATTTAGACAGTTACGTGGGTAGAATGGGTATAGAGGGATATAGGCAAAATGTGAGCAATTGGGACTAGTTTAGTGGTTAAAAACAAAAGGGGTGGCATGAACAGGTTGGGCGGAAGGACCTGTTTCCATGCTATAAACCTCTATGACTCTATCCCATGAATGAATTAAAGGAAATCTGGATCAAAAGGATCAGACCTGAGGAATTGTGCAGAATGAAGTGTAAGATTCCCTGGAGGAAAGGTCTCACTGTTAATAAGTTGCTGATAGTTTGGAAGATTGCAACTTCTGCATGTTTTTAAAATTACTTTTATTATACTTGTTGCATTATAAATTTAGAATCATAGAATCATAGAAACCTTACAGTACAGAAAGAGTCATTTGGCCCATCGAGTCTGCACCAACCACAATCCTACACAGGCCCTACCCCCCTATCATAAGAACATAAGAAATAGGAGCAGGAGTAGGCCATCTAGCCCTTCGAGCCTGCCCCGCCATTCAATAAGATCATGGCTGATCTGTCGTGGCTCAGTTCCACATTCCCGCCCTCTCCCCATAACCCTTAATCTCCTCTCTTATCAAAAACCCATCAACCCGCGTCTTAAAAATATTTAGCGAATATTTATTTTTATAAAATATTTATAAAATATTTATCCCTCCGTATTTTACCCACTAATCCCTCTAACCTATGCATCTCAGGACACTAAGGGGCAATTTTAGCATGGCCAATCAACCTAACCCGCACAGTGGGAAGACACTGGACTGCCCGGAGGTGCTTCCATGATAGATGTTAGAGTTAGTGAAGGATCAGCATGACCATTCAAATGAGTTTTAAATGTTTTTGCAAAATCAAAATACTATGCTTGCTGGAAATTTGAAAGGGTAATCAAAAATACTGGAAAATCTTAGCAAGTCTGGCAGCATCTGTAGACAGAGAAGCCAAAGCTGGAATACTCTAGCTGTTCACATTGGCAGTATCTTCTAGTCTTGCTGACCTGGCTCCCACAGCAGCGTGGGGTGTAGTCAATGGGAAATCCCATTGACAGCAGTGAGACCAGAGGACCCCTATACCAGCAAATAGCATACCACCTCCCACCTCACTCATTTCAGGGAGGCCAGAGAACCTAGACTTAGGATGGGATTTTCTGGCCAGAAATTCCCATCCACGGTCATGAATCATAGAATCATAGAACCCTACAGTGCAGAAAGAGGCCCTTCGGCCCATCGAGTCTGCACCGACCACAATCCCACCCAGGCCCTAGCCCCATATCCCTACATTTTTTACCCACTAATCCCTCTAACCTCCGCTACCCTGGACACTAAGAGGCAATTTCTTAACATGGCCAATCAACCTAACCCGCACATCTTTGGACTGTGGGAGGAAACCAGAGTACCTGGAGGAAACCCACACAGACACGAGGAGAGTGTGCAAACGCCGCACAGACAGTTACCTGAGATGAGAATCGAACCCAGGACCCCGGAGCTGTGAAGCAGCAGCACTTACCACTGTGCTACCGTGCCGCCCACGTTAACACAGGTCAATGGAGCTTTGTATGATATGTCCCAGCCAGCTATGATTTCCTGTAACAAATGAGGCAGGAAAACTCCGCTCTTCACAATGTTTCCATTTGTTCTTCGTAGGTGGGAGATTGAGCAAAGGTGTTATTTATTGGCTATCCCAAGTATCCTAACTGTACTAAGTCTTGAATAGAACAGATATTGATATGTAATATATGAAAACTGTGTTCCAGGTGAGAAATGAAAGAAATATGTTGAAAGTGGTCTCAAGAATCCATCGAATTGCAATGATTCTTAAACTCCTGGTGGATCAGTTTGCAGTTCTTGAGACAATGACAGCACTGGACTTCTTCGATTTCCGGTAACAAAGATTTGAAGTTAGCACAAACAATGGAAAATTATTGTGCAATGCACCTTATATTGAAATAACAATTTATTATTGTTGACAAAAGCTATAATTCCCCTCAAATTCCACATAATGGTAAGTGCCGCAATAAATATCTCTGTTTAGTGAAACTGAAGATGCAACTTTAAAGGTTGGATTTTCAGCGAGTTAGGATGACTTGGGAGTCTTTAAAAATGTCAGACACGTCCCAATTCTGGGATTCCTGACCTCATTCCCAGGCTGGTGCTGGCTGTATCAAGTCACAGGTAAGGCCTCTGTACTCCTGATCTGGCTGATTTCATTGCAGGGATAGGCATATCTGCACATCTCTGCAATTTGTGTGGAGTCATGCAAGCTTTTTAAAGGATCGTGACTCACCGCATCTCAGAAATGTTCTGAACTATTGTCTGCATGAGGGAACCTTTTGAAAGATAAGTTTAAAAGGCCCTCATCATGCCCCCTAAGGTATGTGCCCCCAAACAATCTCTATGCTCCCATGACAAGATATGGCAATTCCATGTCCATTCATGCACAGTACACTATACAGAACCAATGGATCCTTGGGTGACAGTTAGATACTTTTATAAAAAGTGCCGAAAAATAGTCATCATTGATAATTTTGCATTTTCTTAACAAAAACCTTTTTTCCTACAGTGTAATGAAGTGTCAATCACCAGTCGCTTTAAAATATCAATGGTTGAAACCACAAGCACTAGAACCTGGTAGTCTTGTGTAAATAAACATTTCCCTGGGTTTCAGGTGTTCTAGTGCTGCAATGACTGTCTTGACTCTCAGCTAATCCTCACGGTATATTCTTAGCTGAGAGATCAAACATCCACTTGAGCATTGGCTTATCTACAGTACCACAATCTACTCAGTTACATGTCACTGAGACAGGAGGGGGTGATTTGTTTTTTTCAGTGGTCCTAATAGGCATTCCCCCAGCTATGTAAATGCCTGGTACAGGAAGTCCTAGTGACCTGCTGTTCCTCTTGAGCATCAAGCATGTGTTAGGTTGAAGGAAAAGGGGTGGGATGGTTGGGGAAAGTGCAGGTGGATGGGAGTGAAGAGCAGTAAAATTTGCAACCAAAGTTTTTATGATCTATTACAGATATCCAGGCAGACAAAATTTTAGGTATTAGAGACAGAAATTCTGTAGGGTGTTCAACTGTCTCACTCAAGTTTCCATCATTTCACTGCAGTTTCTGTCCATTTCTTACTGAAATTCCAGTGACAAGCAAGAGTAGCTTTCAAGGAATTTCAGCCCTACTTTGCATATTTCTGTGTTTATATGCAGCACCACCAGACAACACCGTGATACAATGACATTTGATGTGCACCTCACCTGAGATGAACCCCCAGTTTCCCTTGTGTCAAATCCTCCTGTCCCCCAGAACCATCAAACCCCAAGTCTTCCCGAGTCAAACACCTAGTCTCTCCTGGGTCAGGCTCCCCACCCGCACCCCCAACTCCCTCCCTGGCCTCCCCCGGGCCAGTCCCTCACCTGGCCTCCCCTGGGTCAAATTTCCTGATCTCCCAGGAAATCCCCATCTGGGTTTCCCCTGAGTCAACCCTCCTCTCCATCCGCCCAGGCCTTCCTCGAAGCAAATTTTCCCCAGTCTCATCCAGTCAAACATCCTCCCACCCCTCCAGTCAATGTCACATCATACATTGATACCCTGGGAATCAAACCCTGGTGTGCTCAAAGTAATGTCTTGGTACCCTCCAATTTTACCCTGGTGCCCTTGACTCTTCCCTTGACACCCCACATAAACCCTGGTGGCCCTCAGTCAGTGCCAGTACAGAAAGGACCAAGTATAAGTGGCAGAACCAAAAATTAATGAATAATCTGCATATAAAGGATGATTAGAGGCCTGGCGTTCTCTTCCACATTTGGTGTTTGATATTTGGTCAATTGTGAATTTTAAATCTGAAATTGAAGATTGCTTGTTAACCAGAAGTTTCAGACAAAGGTGTATCAATGAAGTTATGCCACAGATTATCCATAACCTCATTGAGTGGTAAAATAGGCTTGAGGGGCTAAATGGCCTCATCATGTTTCTGTGAACCCATGTTCTGAATGCTTTGGACATAGTTTGAATTTGTTCAGACTGAGCGAAATTCAATGACATTAGAAGCGTGCTTGTGAAAATTTCTATCATTTATAGAACAATGATTGGGTGAAATTTCCTGTTTGTGATGTAAAATGACTCAAAAATAAAAATTCTTAAAACAAGTGTTCACACAGGGTAGAATCTGTTGGTGACCTGAAAGCACAGAACTAATTGTAGCTTCAGCCTGTGCACAATTTCTTTTTGGAAAAGAAATGACCATAAATGTCAGAAAAGCCCAACATGGAGGTATGAAACAGTGTGGAGCCAGTTGTTAGAGTAGGCACACTACAAGTATGTGAAGAGCAAGTGGAAAGAATAGGACCTATCAAGTGTAATGATAGGAAAGTTGTATGGAACCAGAATAAATAGCAGAGATACATAATGAATACTTTACTTCAATATTCACTATGGAAAAGGATCTTGGTGGGTGTAGTGCAGACTTGCAGTGGACTGAACAGCTTGAGCATGTAGATATTAAGAAAGAGGATGTGTTGGAGCTTTTGAAAAGCATCAAGTTAGATAAGTTGCCAGGACTGGATGGGATATGCCCCAGGCTACAGTGGGGAGCGAGGGAGGAGATTGCTGAGCCTCTGGCGATGATCTTTGCATCATCAATGGAGATGGGAGAGGTTCCGGAGGATTGGAGAATTGTGGATGTTGTTCCTTTATTCGAGAAAGGGAGTAGAGATAGCCCTGGAAATTATAGACCAGTAAGTCTAACCTCAGTGGTTGGCAAGTTGATGGAGAAGATCCTGAGAGGCAGGATTTATGAACATTTGGAGAAGTATGATATGATTAAGAATAGTCAGCATGGCTTTGTCAAAGGCAAATCACCTGTTTGCTGTTTATTAATTATTGGTTTGAAGAATATGGTAGATGTTTGTAAGAGGACATCTGTTTTCTGTCTCTAGTCATTCAAACAATGTGGTCAGGGGTTCTTCATAGGAATAAGGGACTGATTAGGGACAGTCAGCATTGCTTTGTGAGTGGAAAATCATGTCTCACAAATTTGATTTGAAGGGGTAAGCAAAATGTAGATGAGGGCAGTACAGTTGATGTTGTCTACATGGACTTTAGCAAGGCCTTTGACAAGGTACCACATGGTAGGTTGTTGCATAAGGTTAAATCTCACAGGATCCAGGGTGAGGTATCTAAATGTATACAAAATTGGCTTCTTGACAGAAGCCAGAGGATGGTTGTGGAGGGTTGTTTTTCAAACTGCAGGCCTGTGACCAGCAGTGTGCCTTAGGGATCAGTGCTGGGTCCACTGTTATTTATCACTTATATTAATGATTTAAATGAGAACATAGGGGGCAGTTTGCAGTAAGTTTGCAGATGGCACCAAGATTGGTGGCATAGTGGATAGTGAAGAATGTTATCCCTGATTACAACAGGATCTTGAACAATTGGACCATTGGGTTGACGAATGGCAGATGGAGTTTAATTCAGACAAATGTGAGGTGAAGCATTTTGGTAGATTGAACCAGGGCAGGACTTACTCAATTAATGGTAGGGCACTGGGGAGAGTTACAGAATAAAGAGATCTAGGGGTACCTGTTCATAGCTCCTTGAAAGTGGAGTCACAGGTGGACAGAGTGGTGAAGAAAGCATTCAGCATGCTTGGTTTCATTGGTCAGAACATTGAATACAGGAGTTAGGATGTTTTGTTGAAGTTGTACAAGACATTGGTAAGGCCACGCTTGGAGCACTGTGTACCCTATTATAGAAAGGATATTATTAAACTAGAAAGAGTGCAGAAAAGATTTACTAGGATGCTACCCGGACTTGATGGTTTGAGTTATAAGGAGAGGTTGGATAAACTGGGGCTTTTTCCTCTGGAGTGTAGAAGGTTGGCGTGTGACATAGCAGTCTATGAAATAATGAGGGGCATAGATCAGCTAGATTGTCAATATCTTATCCCAAAGGTAGGGGAGTCTAAAACTAGAGGGCATAGGTTTAAGGTGAGAGGGTAGAGATACAGAAGTGCCTAGAGGGACAATCTTTTCACATAGAGGGTGGTGAGTGTCTGGAACAAGCTGCCAGAGGTGGTAGTAGATGCAAATACAATTTTGTCTTTTAAAAAGCATTTAGACAGTTATATGGGTATGATGGGTATACAGGGATAGGGCCAAATGTGCAATTAGGATTAGTTTAGGGGTTTAAAAAAAGGGTGGCATGGACAAGTTGGGCCAAAGGGCCTGTTTCCATGCTGTAAACCTCTACCTCTACAACCTCTAATAACTTGTTTGTCAGGTCCTTTTAAACACAATCATGCCATGTGCTATAACATTTTTTGATACGCATTATGTATCCGACAATTCAGAAAGTGATGTTATAGCCTATATCTGGTCATATGGTTGTACAATTAAATTCCTCATTGTGTCTCCTGGATAGGCTAATATTACATGTGTCCTTGCTGACCTATCTTCTGGTGGGAGACAGATAAATAAAATGAAGTCAATTCTAAGCTAACATTTGGATTAATTTCATAATTAATACAAGAAAGAAAAGAGTTTTATGAATTTTAATCTATTTTTGATTCATGTAATATGCTAACTATTTTTTCCATTTATTTTCAAAGGAATTATTTAGTACCTGCTTCTGGATTTCAGAGTCTGCAGTTTCGCCTTGTGGAGAATAAGATTGGAGTTCCAGACAGTTTGCGAGTCCCTTACAACAGAAAGCATTACAAGGACAACTTCAAAGGGAAGGAAAACGAGCAACTGCTTCAATCTGAACTGGAACCAACACTCTTACAACTAGTGGAGGTGATCACATTGAGATTCAGTCAATAATCAATCGTGTTGACTTTCTCAACAAGGTAACAGATAAGACAAATGACATCACAAAGAATTCAAGGATGGAATTGTGGAGCCGTTCTGACATCCTGCATCAGCTACATAATAAACACATTATCATGGTTTGAGTCACAGGACAAGAGGAGGAGACAACCACGTTATTCCAGACTTTCATAGCTACAGTGTTATTGTTGGGAATTCTGGTTAAGACAGTGTCTAATATTATCCAGCTGCTTCCTTTGTTGTTAATACATTATAGGAAGGCAGATAGAGTTTTAGTGAGTGAATCTGAAATAATCAATTTTATATTGGTATATTGACCATTAGGCAGATCTTATATTGAAGAGCTATTACTTTCTCTTCCTAGCATTCAGCACTACATTCATGCTGCTTGAGGGATCCTCCACTAACATATTTAAATAACTAAACTAGAGCTTACAGTTGAGATACATTTAACTTAATTTCGCCAGTGTCAAGTACTGTGTTGTGTTATTGGAGATGTTTTGTTAACTTCCTGGATTCTCAACGGTTTGGTTCTGGATCCTTTCAAGGAGGTCAGTGGAGTTGTTTGACTTGTCAATAGAATGGCTGTGACAGAATGGCACCAATTCTGTCTCCCCTTGGGATACAATGTGTCTTTGGAAATGGACTACAGATAGAAGAAAGGACAACTCACCTAGATGTAGTGCTAGTCCACACAAGATTAAGAAGACTTAGGGGAGCCAAGTGGGCATAGGTAAAGACAGACCAGCATAGTTAGGGGTAGGATCATTGATACTGTCAATAATCAGCATTAAAAAATATTGCCTTAAAGCCACAACTGCTCTCCCTTTATTCCATTTCCCATAGGGAAATTTCCCATCTGTATGCAGAATCTCCGATTGGATCTCCATGCAACCCCAACAGCGAGAGTCATGGAGACCCATGGTGGCAAACAGCCTTGTCACTCACTGAACCCGAGGTCTCACTACTCCCCCCACCACCATTCCCCACCACTGAGCATTGGATAAAACAATGGTCCCTCCAAATCTCTCTCAGACATGAGACCAGAGGCCTGTGCGCAGTCAGGGGACAGGCAGAGCAGAGAAGCTTCACAGCTTGTCTCACATCGAGTCTTCATCAATGTCCTGCCTTGACAAGCCACTCACTGGAAAAGTCAACCCAGTTGCCAGACATCAAGCCTCCTAATCAAAGCAACTGGCTGCAATCAGGGCCTCCCTGATCTGGCTGGCATGCTGGACTCTCATGGCTACCTGTCTTCCACGCTCCTGGTCCTCCTTGGGCTCTTCCTCCACTTCCTCCTTGTCTGCCTCCTCCCTAGAGGAATGCACATGGTGGTCCTATTCTAGAATATCACTCTGCTGCTGTGGAATGCTGTGGAGTACACAGCAGACCACCACATTGAGGGACACCCTCTAGAGGCTGTACTGAAGAGTACTCATGATGTGGATATGCCGGCGTTGGACTGGGGTAAACACAGTAAAAAGTCTGACAACACCAGGTTTCAGTCCAACCGATTTATTTGATAGTAAATTCACTAGCTTTCGGGTTAGCCCCTTCGTCAGGTGAATGGAGAGTTCTTTAACCATGACTAATCCATCTAACCTACATGTCTTGCGACACTAAAGGGCAATTTAGCAGGCCAATTCACCTAACATATGCATCTTTAGATTGTGGGAGGAAACTGGAGCACATGGAGCGGTGTCAGGGCATCAGTGGCCCTCATTTCATTATCTGTTTTGGTAAATGCTTAGAATGTATTTATAGAAGCACAACCTAAATGGATTTCTTTGGTCAGTAATGCAAAGTACTGATTGTCAAGATTTATTTGTGTAACTGACATTGGTAAAGGTCAAAATTTGAATTGTGCAATGAGTAGTAGCTGAAGTAAGTTTGTACTATTTCTACATATCTTCGACCTATAGATATTGTAGCCATGAAGTTGTTATTCTTTTAAAGAGGAACTTGCATTTATATAGCACCTTTTACAACCTTAGGACATTCCTAAGTATTCTACAATAAAATGTTGTAGTGCAGGAAATGCAGCAACCAATTTTCTTTAACCACAAACTTCCAAAAATGGCAATGTGATAATGAGCAAATTATATGTTTTTGTTGAATAATATGTGTGGAGTTTGCATGTTCACCTCTGCGTGTGCTTCCTCCGGTTGCTCTGGTTTCTTTCCACAGTCCGAAGATTTGCAGGTTAGATGGATTGGTCATGTTAAATTGCCCCATGGTGCCCCAAGGTGTATAAGTTAGGGGAATTAGCCATGGGAAATGTGTTGTGTTACAGGTTAGGACCTGGGTGGGATGCTCTTTCAGAGAGTCGGTGCAGATACTGTAGGGATTCTATAATTCTATATCTTTGCTCATCCAGATTCGAAACGTTAGCCCTATTGTGTCAGATGTGTCAGACCTGCTGAGATTTTCCAACATTTTCTGTTTTTGTGATGCTGATTGAGAATTGAACGTTGGCCTAGCCTCTTCTTCAAATCATTTACAGCTACCTTGGAGATCAGAAGGGGCCTTGACTTTCTGAAAGATAGTACCCCCTTAATTATTGCACTGGAGTGCCAACTTAAATTGTTGTGCTCAAGTCTCACACCCCCGTACTTAGAGGCAAGAGTGTTGTCAACAGGGCCATAACTAAGAAATTGTGCTCATGATTAGTTATTCCTGAAGGTAGGTAAAAGTCATGCACTACTCTTTGAAGTTGCAAAGGTGAGTTCATTTATCATTAACATTGAAGGTGAGAAAGGAAAGTCACTCATAATCCAGTATTTATTTTCTGACATGTTTATATTTTTATATTGGACCTTTAATTTTATTTTAAGCAATGGCTGGAGAGGACCCCTGGACTTGAACCTGATGGATTTGATTTCTGGGGCAAATTGCAAAACAACATTGAAAGAGGACTGAGGGAAGAATTTACAGATATCCAGGTAACGACCATAAACAAATTGAAACTAGCATAGGAGGGAAATATGCATTCATGCACTTGCCAGTAAAGCAAAGTGCAGATTGTTTAACTTTAGAAAAGCATTCTGCATAAGTCACGTTAATCCTTTCCAAACAGCACAGTGGGTTTCAAGACTGCACGGGCTGCAGAAGTTCAAGAAGGCAACTCAACTTCTTACCTTCTTAAGGGCAAATAAGGACGGAACAGTAAATGCTGGTGTTACCAGTGGCATCTGCATCCCAAAAGAGGATTTAAAAATGTAAATATACAATTGAAACTGTGAAAAGGTGATTGTAATTATAATACCAATAGAAGGAAATTCCTAAAAATGTTAAATATGCTCAGTAATAAATAACCACTTTCATTAAAATTTAAGATTATTATTTTACGCTATTTCATGGTGTTATTTTACAGGTGTCTCTGCATCAAAAACTATGCAGTAAGTTTATATTTGCAGATAGTGGGAGAGAAATTATTTTTGAGAGCATGGCATGTATCCAATCTTCAAATGATTAACAACTGTATAATTTTTATGTTTTGCAAAAGTCAAAGCCCATTTTTGAGGGAAAGGAAGATATGCTGTGCGAGTTGAACAAACGCAAGGAAATACTCACATCATTGTTCGATGAAAAACGTCATGAACATCTGTTGAGCAAAGGTAGGAACAAGAATTGTAGAATACATAAAGCGAATGTGTTTCCAAGAAAGCTGAAAATAATGAGAAGAATCTGCAACTAATAACATTGGGAACATGTTGGAGTAGAACATCCTTTAGGGTTCTATAATCTCTGCATGGGATGATTTTAACCCTACTTGTTTGAGGGAAACTGGCCAGTTAAAATTCTTTAGGTTCTAACTGGAGCCACCAGGAACCACTGTAGCTGATAACGGTGTCCAAAACCAACAAAGGCTTTTTTGATAGTATTTGCTTACCTGACAGGAATAAGCCCAAAAGACATCTCAAAGGTAAATTCCTTTGTTGGTGAAGAGGAGAAAGGGTGCTCCCTGGAATAGATAAATAAATCTCAGGCTGCCTCTGGTGTGCACTTGACCCCATCCATGCCACCCAAACCCGCTTCAGCCCTATCTCAGTGATCAATTGGACATCCTGAAAATTGCTGCTGTGTATTTACCTACCGGACCATGCAAATATGGGTGAAATCTTGTTGAAGCATTAGCGTTCTCACCTGCTGGCTGGAGAGCCAGTTAGAGACTTATGCTGCTGCTTCTTGGGAAGGCCAAATAAACCAATCAGGCAGTAAGCATGCCAGCATTGGGTATTCCTCTGGAATCAAGACCTCAGGGCCGGAAATCTCAACCAACAAATGCTGTCAGTCAATCAGAGGCTGGCAGCTTTTGTACCATTGTGGATGCCATAGTTTGGGGGCGTTTAAGAGATCTCTGGATAGGTTTATGGATGAAAAGGGATTGGTTTAGGCTAGTGGGTCATTGTTTTTGTAACTGGTCGGCGCAACATCGTGGGCCGAAGGGCCTGTTCCGCGCTGTAATGTTCTATGTTCTATGTTCTATGGTTGCAACGTGAAGCTATGATGTGGAGATGCTGGCGTTGGACTTGGATGGCACAGTAAGAAGTCTCACAACAGCAGGTTAAAATCCAACAGGTTTATTTGGTAACATGAGCTTTCGAAGTGCTCCAAAAGCTCATGCTACTAAATAAACCTGTTGGACTTTAACCCTGTGTTGTGAGACTTCGTACTTTGCAACTGAAAGGTCAGAACCTGGAGCTTCAGGATTGTGAAACACAGTTAAATAATGTGGTGGGGAAGAGGTTTTGCAGAGTAGGGGGCTGGTGGCAAGGGCAGGAGATGCTGGTTTTCAGCGTCATTTCCCCCGTCACCCACCCCCACTTCCCTAAACTCCAATATTCAATACTTGGATTGGTTTCAAGGTCCACCGGCGCCCTGAGACCCAACTCTGGGGCTGCATTAAATTCTGCCCAGTCTGTGCAATTTCAGAAATCATAGAGGTGTAGCTATTGTTTATTTTATTATATTTAATTTTAACTGCCAACGAATCAAGGATAGTGCTCCTATAATCCCCAAGGTGCACTCTCCATGAAACAAGAATCAGATCATGGAGCTGCCTTTACAATTAGCCTTCCACATTTGGCATTCGCTAATGGTTGAGATTTTCTGGCCGTGTGCGCCCCAAAACTAGAAATTCCCACCCAAGGTTAATGGGTGGTCCATCAAATTTTCTGTCCCGCCCACTACAATTCTCACAGCAGGTGGATGGGAAATTTCTGGCCAATATCTAGAGTCCCAAATTGCAGCCATTTTAGATTTCAAATGCTTGTGATGAAAATTCTTGATGGAGTTGATCCATCAATACATTGCTGCCAATTAATAAATGTGCACAGTCAAAGATCATCAATAAGTGTCATTTTCAAACAGTTCAGCAGGAGCTATTATGCTGTAGTATTCATGATATATAATTATAATAATGGACAATTTCATAATTTTTAGAATGCAGCTATAGATGGAATTTTTTCTGGTCCAACTGCAGTAAACAGAGATTTGGCTGAGTGCCAAGTTCTCTGTCCTTACTTGCAGTGGCAGTGGGCATGAACAGCTGAAAAATTCTGGCCGGTATGTTAGAATAACCAAATATTGGGAGCATTTCAGTTTACCATGAGAGAATCATTGTTCATTCATCTCAGAAATTATTTTGAACATTATTTTGTAGTTTATTGATGGGATGTGGATTTGTTGGCTAGGTTTATTTCCCATCCCTAATTGCCTTTGAAAAGGTGGTGGTGAGCTGCCTTCTTGAACTGCCACAGTCCATATGGTGTGTGTACATCCGCAGGTCCAGGATTTTTACTCAGTGTTAGTGAAGGAATGGCTAAATAATTCCAAATCAAGACGGTGAGTGGCTTAGAGTTGGAACTTCCAGGTGGTGATATCCTCATGTGTCTGCTGCCCTTGTCCTTCTAGATGGTGGTGGTTATGGTTTGGAATATGAATATATGAAGTTTCTCAGCCTTTGACTTCAGGCATTCAGTGTCACTTTTCTAATTAGAGCAGATTAATTCTGAACTATATTCATATAATGGTGTATGAACATGCAGATGAAATATTAAAGATCAAAGCTGGTTTAAAATTTGTTGTTAATCATGACTCTATGTATACAAAAACCTCCAATCATGCTTTCGTGTAATGGCTAATTTTAGTAAAAGGAAGATATAAATAAAATCTGGTGGAATATTAGCAGAGCAATTACTTTTTTGTTTGAAGCTTTGGCCTGAAGATTCTTTTATCTGCAAAAATAGATTAAGAAAAATCTAACAGAGATAGGCATTATAAGACGAGACAAATCATCCTAGACAGTCTAATAACTTTGAACCTCAGACAAATTTTCACTCGTTCCCTCTGTTCTTTGCATCCTACCCCACCCTCCTGCTCAATTCCCTTCAGTTGTGCCTCTGTTCCAACCTACACCCTCTTATTGCTGGAAGTGAATGAATGTTAAGTTTAGTAATAGTAGTGTTTGTGTTTTATATGCTTTGGTCCCATGATTCTTCTTTGTATTTGTAAACTCCTTGTGCTTGTACCTTACTGTAAATGACAGAACAATGCCAATGGAGAAGGTTATCAAGAGGGTAATATCTATCCTGCTGCCTTCAAATGTCACGTGTCATTTAATACATGACAGACTTGCAAAAGTTAACTAATTACTTAATATTTTCAGAGATTGAAACAACTGTCATTTCTGCTGCTTTACACAACAGCTTAGAACTGCTGGAAACAAGATGGTATGCAGATATTCGTTTCTATCTTGATGCCAAATGCCATTAATAGACTCTCAGGTTTCATTGCTGAAGGCTCTATAGTGGGGAGGTGGAGCTATCAATTTCAGTGAGTACTGAAGAAAACTAGTCTCCTCCCCACCAACGGCAGTACAGGACTACAACAATTTTAACCAGGAAGTGCGGATAGTGGTTTTAAAATGACTACCCATCTGCGGAGAATTGTGTTGCCAATTTCCCTCTACCAGCACTTGGTTAAGTGAAGAGATTCTAGAGGGGTTGGTATCTTCCTAAGGGAACACTGCTGCTCCTCACTGTCTGTCAAAGTGCAACCCCAGTATTCACTGATCCTGATTAATATATCTGGATTAGGATTCAGTCTGCTTTGAGAGAACTGGGCGGCGCGGTAGCACAGTGGTTAGCACTGCTGCTTCACAGCTCCAGGGACCTAGGTTCGATTCCAGACTCAGGTCACTGTCTGTGTGGGGTTTGCACATTCTCCTTGTGTCTGCGTGGGTTTCCTCCCACAGTCCAAAGATGTGCGGGTTAGGTTGATTGGCCATGCTCAAATTGCCCCTTAGTGTCTTGGGATACGTAGGTTAGAGGGATTAGTGGGTAAATGTGCAGTGATATGGGGTAGGGCCTGGGTGGGATTGTGGTCGGTGCAGACTCGATGGGCCGAAGGACCTCTTTCTGCACTGTAGGTTCTATGATTCTATGATGCTAATTTCACCACTCGTCCAGAAAAGTCTGTTTAATCAGAAAAAGACAACGTGGGAATTCCCATTCTTGCCCAAGCCAGGCCGTAAAATCCCACCAAGTACAACTTTTCAGCTGTCAAGTAACTGGGACATTTTAACTTTTCAACAAACCAGGCTTCTGCTAGGTGAGCAGAGTCAAAATCTATTTCACTGTCATATTTTCCATTTTTCCAATGGATATTTTAATTATCCTTTACTAAAATCTATGTGCAGAGATTGATTGGTAGGACATAGATTCAAACATGGCGACTTGTACTTTTTATTTCAGGTGAACGAAGAATATCATATAAGGCACTGCAGGGAGCTCTCATGATCTACTTTTACAGGTTAGTTATAATCGATACAGTACATGCAGTGAAAGAGTTGAGTGGGTTAATGGACCAGTATACTGTTCCTTTACCTCTGGGACCTGTGCTCAAATCCAGACCAGATTGATTCAACAAAAATGCTGATTTCTTACTGTTGCATGCCCAGCAGGTAATGTATGGAAAATCACATGGCTGTAAGCTTACATTTCCTTCCACAAGCTTCTTGGAAATGCCACTTACCTCTAGAAGGATTGGAGTACGGAACTGCAAATGGAAAGGTTTGAACATCCCAGATAAGCACTGACTGCAACAAACTACCACACAAGTTGGTAATCTCAGTACATAACGGTTGCTAGAAATGTTACAAGGTGCATAGAATTGCCCATTTGAAGTGAAGGTAAATGAAAAACAAGAGGAATTTTGATTGTCCACTGGAGTTTCCTTGATTTGCCGTAGTGGAAATAGCTGTAGAGTGGCATCATTGACTTTATACAGGGCTTCAGCAAGTTGCAATGAAAGATTTGGAGGTCAGCTAATACTTACCTTTATACAAGGTAGTAGAGGGTTTTACTTTGCTTATATACTTTGATATGGCCTTATATTATGCTAACTTGGAAGGGCTTGAAGTTGATGTGGAGCGTTCAAAGTAGAGCTTCATTCCTCAGATTGTCATCATTCTGAGAAACACTATCTAAGTCAATTTGCCTTTATATAAAGATAAAAGGACATGATATAGATGAGAGTCTGCTTAAGTACAGATGTTACATACTTGCAATTTGTCATATACATGCCACACACCCCAGATATCATGGCGATCAGATGGATTTCATAGATAAGAAAAGAACAGCGAAGGGGTGACTTACCTACGGTAATTGTCACTCACTTACAATGAGGAAAATATGTTCTCTAGAGGTCATTTTCAACTTGCACAGAGTAGTATAACGAGTGCCAAAACTAATTGTAGTTTTCCACCCTAGTCAAAGATTAATGTTAATTTTGTATCTACTTGGTACAAAGAAGACATTGCTCAGCCACACTTGGAATACTGTACAGTTCTGGTCACCCTATTATAGAAAGGATATTATTAAACTAGAAAGAGTGCAGAAAAGATTAATTAGGATGCTGCCAGGACTTGATGGTTTGAATTAAAAGGAGATGCTGAATAGAGCATGGGTGATCTTATAGAGGTCTATAATATAATGAGGGGCATAGATCAATTAGATAGTCAACATCTTTTCCAAAGGTAGGGGAGTCTAAAACTAGAGGGCTTAGGTTTAAGGTGAGAAGGGAAAGATTCAAAAGGGTCCAGAGGAGCAATTTTTCACAAAGAGGTTGGTGAGTGTCTGGAATAAGAGGTAGTTGTAGAGGTGGGTACAATTTTGTCTTTTAACAAGCATTTAGACAGTCACATGGGTAAGATGGGTATAGAGGGATATGGCTTAAATGCGAGCAATTGGGACGAGCTTAGTGGTTAAAGAAAAAAGGCCAGCATGGACAAGTTGGGCCAAATGACTTGATCCCATGCTGTAAACCTTTATGACTCTATATGGAATAAAATATAAGTATCCATGGGGAGAGTATGAGGCAGTGAATATCATTTCCAATTGTTCTATCAAAAAGCCAATAGACATATAATGGCCAGAACTTTACAACATCACCCATGAACTTCCTGTGAACTGGTCTGGCAGGAACGCAGGTTTTAAAATCAGGTGTAATAGCAGGCAGTGCCATGCCGCTTGCCCATCTGCCTCTGCAGGAGTTTTACAAGAGAGCATGGCGTCAGGGCCTGCCCCCCCTTTGGTTATTGAGACACTAATGTGCTTTGTCCTCCTGCCATTGGCATTTTACTAGTGGCAGGTGATGCCCATGCCATATGGCAAGGCTGTTGGGTACATCTTCCCTTGTAGCAGGCTAGAACTGAAGATTTGCTAGCCATTTCCTTGGCGGGCAGCCCTTGGAGGGGGACATAGGGACTGAAGCCATGACCTCAGGTAGTCAATTATCTGATAATTATAAGGTCCGGTTGTGGCACCTTCAGATAGAATCCTCACCAATTACCCAAATAGCCCTGGTAATAATTCTCAGGGAGGAGAAAGCTGATTGTTTACCCATTTGTTTGTCAAGAATTGGACCCAGACCTTTGAAGAACAAGGTTAGAGGATAATGACTGCATTAACTTTACAATGGAGATAAAACTGTAGAAGATAATCCAAAATGTTTACTTTTATATTCTCTAGAGAAGAACCACGTTTCCAGGTGCCATTCCAATTACTGAATTCACTCATGGATGTTGATTCCCTCATGACTAAATGGAGATGTAAGTTATAACACAAATTTGATTTATTTAAGTAAGACAAGCAATTATTCTTGTTATTGACAAGGGTCACTGTCTGTGTGGAGTTTGCACCTTCTCCTTGTGTCTGTGTTGGTTTCCTCCGGGTGCTCTGGTTTCCTCCCACAGTCCAAAGATGTGCGGGTTAGGTTGAATGGCCATGCTAAAAGTGCCCCTAGTGTCCTGGGATGTGTAGGTTAGAGGGATTAGCAGGTAAACGTGTAGGGATATGAGGGTAGGGCTTGGGTGGGATTGTGGTTGGTATAGACTCGATGGGCCGAAGGGCCTCTTTCTTCACTGTAGGGTTCTACGATTCTAATTAGTTTACAATTTCTTCTTATTTTCTCTAAGACAATCATGTTTGTACGGTGCAAAGAATGATTGGAAGTAAAGCAGGCACAGGTGGATCATCTGGCTATCAATATCTACGTTCTACAATGAGGTAGGATGAAAGGACAGCCATTTCTTTGTAGGCCTTGGACGATTCTTCTGCCAGCTGCAATGGGAAATTGGGAGAGTATCCATTGGAATATTTGGTGATCATTGGGGTTATATTTATACCTCCCCTTGAACACTGAAATAATTTTTCCGAGTTTTCTTTTTTGCAGAGTAAACAATCATGAGGCTTTTAAAAAACAAACTTTGTAGTCTTTTTCTGTACTGCCTCAGAGCAAGCCTGGATATACTTACTGTAGTATTGAGGCTAGAATTGTTTAAAGTATTTCAAGGTTGATCCTGACAATACTTTGTAGTGGTAATTTTAAAAAGTGGGACTTCACTTTCCCTACTGCAGCTGCATGTTGTAGTGTTGGTTTTGTGAGCTATTCACCAATACTGTTGAGTAAATTTTCAATGTGTGCCAAGACAGTAACTGTCTGTTCCATAACTCATTGTAGAACCCACAAGATGTATTTGTGTTTCGTTTTCCTGTTTTGTTTCTCCGAACAGGATGCATATTGATTTGCATCTTGCTGTTCCTGCAGCTCCATTCCTCTCTGCTGCACGATTTTGTACAGGACTGTAGACTACCATTATTCTGGAGGCCCTTGATGGGGTGCTTTCAATTGTGAAAAGGCACCTGAAGTGCATGAATAGCTCAATGGTTTGTATTATTATTGCCATTGCCAAAACTGTAATGGATCATAGAATCATTCGGCCCATCAATATTGCAGCAACTCTTTGACAGAGTATCCTATCTATGTTCTATGTTCTAGGTAGGGTATTCTGTCAAAGAGTTGCTACAATATTGATGGGCTGAATGACCTCATCTGCACAGTAGGGATTCGATGATTCTATGATCCACTACAGTTTTTTGTTCACTTGTGGGGCAAGGGCATTGCTGGATGGCCAATATTTATTGCCCATCCCTAGTTGCCTGAGGGCAGTTGAGAGTCAACGACATTGCTGTGGCTCTGGAGTCACTAATAGGCCAGACCAGATAAAGATGGCAGGTTTTCATCCCTAAAGGACATTAGTGAAGCGAATGGGTTTTTTTTGCACTCGATATCGTCATCAGTAGCCTCTCACCCAATCTTACCACTCACCTCGTCGAAAGTCAGGCAGGATAAGGTTGTAAGATTGCACCCTTTTAACTATATTTTAAGCATTAGTTCAATGACTGGAATTAATTGTAGAATCATAATCTTTTAGTCTTGCAAAGTATGTAGGTTTTCATCTGTCAGAAACTAAAATGCACTTACTAATATAACATGAAATGATATGGATCTTGAATGCATACATCTGAACACCCCACAAGGTATTTAATGATTCTTGTCAATTGTAATGCTATTCAAAAAATTCAACCATGTCCTGAAAAATTAACTTTTTATTTCCATAGATGCTTCCTGATCTTTAAATACTTCCAGCATTTTCTGAATAAAGCTTCAATATTTGTTTCTTTTCTTTAATTCTCTGTTTCAGTGACCGATATAAAGTGTTTGTTGACTTGTTCAACCTTGCAACCTTCTTGGTCCCAAGACAGTGGATTCCAAAGCTGACCTCTTCAATTCACAAGTTCCTATATATCGCAGAGTGTTGTGATAGCTCTTACTTCAGCAGTGAGGAATCTGATTAAAGCAAAAATCAACTCATTGTTTTATATACAAAGAACAAAGGAAAGTACAGCACAGGAACAGGCCCTTTGGCCCTCCAAGTCTGCGCCGATCATGATGCTTGCCTAAACTAAAACCGTATGCATTTACGGAGTCCATATCCTTCCATTCCCATCCTATTCACATATTCATCTAGTTGCCCCTTAAATGCTGCTATTGTACTTGCTCCCACCACCTCCAGGGCAGCGTTTTTTAGACATTCACCACCCTCTGAGTAAAAAAACTTGCATTGCACATCTCCTCTAAATTTCTCCCCACGCACCTTGAACCCTTGCCCCCTAATATTTGACTTTTCTACCCTAGGAAAGAGCATCTGACTATCCACTCTGTCCATGCCACTCATAATCTTGTAAACCTCTACAGGTCACCCCACAACCTCCGTCGTTCCAGTGAGAACAAATCGAGTTTCTCTAACCTCTCCTCATAGCTAATAATACCTTCCAGACTGGGCAACATCTTGGTAAACCTCTTCTGTACCCTCTCCAAAGCATCCACATCCTTTGGTAGTGTGGTGATATGTTGGAAGAAAAATGCATGAAGAATCAAAACATGTTTTAAAGCTTTTAATGTTCCATGTAAATGTTTTAAATTTTTGTTTGTACTTTATCCACTAAAGACTTTGGGGCAATTGTGACTTGTGTGACATTGTAAAATGGGTGATAGCAAGTCAACAGCTTGTTTTAGATCTCTCCTGATTTTTATTTGCATTAATTATAACATAAAATCAATAATTATCCTCCTTCCATGCTATAAGTTAGTCTAACGCCTAATATTCACAACTGGTTTCCTGTGACATATTGTATAGATGTGTATGGGGTTACATATATATATAAACGTATTTATATAAAATATTATAAGCAATATGTAAAACAATCTTAATTCTTCAGTTGATGTATATTACTAAATCATGGGATCATAGTTCAAAAGTGTAACTGATTTTAAAAGGGCAATCCTGCTCCTAATGAGCAAAGGATATATTTTGATAATATGGTTAAATATCAAATAATGGGCTTCTTCAGACGATTTTCTTATGCATAATGCCATGTATTAGAAATCATAGAATCCCTACACTACAGAAGAGGCCACTCAGCCCATCAAGTTTGCACTGAGAACAATCGCACCCCAGCCCCTATACCCACAACCCCACACATTTAACCTGCTGGTCCCTCTAACCTACACATCATAGGACACTAAGGGGAAATTTAGCATGGCCAATCCACCTAACTCACATATCTTTGGACTGTGGGAGGAAACTGGAGCACCCAGAGGAGACCCATGCAGACACGGGGAGGCACGTGGAAACTCCAGAGAGTGACCCAAACCGGGAATCGAACTTGGGTCCCTGGAGCTGTGAGGCAGCAATGCTAACCATCGTGCCACCCCAGTTGCTTGATTCATTTTTCCCTTTCTGAAAGGTAAATACTGAAGCAAATCGATACGCTTGACGACATAAAACAATATACATACAATTAATTACGGGCTGTAACTTCCTTGGAGTGTCAGATTACTGATGTTGATTTTCTTCTGGATCTTGAAGCACTCAGATTTTGTGGTAGGGGTGGGGGGTGGGTGGGGAGGATTCAGAGGTGGTTGGAAGCCTGCATAAGAACACCCCCATAAGAACATCCCACTGGATACTGATTCAACATTTACAACAAAGTACAAAACATAAATCTGTGAATTCAGCAGCAGCACTCAGATTCCTATCAAAGCCAGTACAAAAAGTAGTCTTGAACTCAATTTGAACATCCTTCAGGTGATCAATGTTAAATTTAATTCCCATCAGTACCATGAACAGCATCAAGGTTAACAAAAAATGTAAATATTATAATATTGTGGCAAATACAAAAATTGTTTAGAGTATTGTTTCAAGTTTTGTGGTTAGGAATGAAAATTGGCAACAATCATTTTGTTCACCAGTGTCATTTTAATGCATTGTATTATGTTGGAAGGCAAAGTTTTGTCACTCTACAAGGAGACAACAAATTTGAAACCCATGAACTGCTTGTACTTCTGAGGCACTGCCATGGAATATTGGCACTTCTGGAAACAATTCTGAAATGAAAAGACTATTTTATTGTAAATATGTAAATTTCTTGTCACAATAAAATATACCAAAGAAAATATTAAACAGCATCATAAATTTTGATGCTCGCACAAGTCATGAAACAAACGCATGGATGACTAAACTATCATCAGAACTTTTGGTGAAAACCAAATCTTACGGATTCTCAGACAATAAATGTTACAAATACTGATGAGAGATGTATAAATCTTCTGATCCTGTATGATGATGAGGTAGCTTTTCAATTCAATATCAGCCAGTGCAAATCAAAAAATAATGCACATAGCACTGATATTTTGATGCTTGATGATACAAGATACTCCACAAATCAGTGGAATTTCTGGAATATTGAAGGCAAAATGTTGTTGTGTCCAGGCTAAACTTAAGTACAGCAGGTACAGAGAAATCAGATTACACAACTGTGACAGTATCATCTCCTCCATTGATTCAAATGGAAGGGAAATCCAGTGGGTCTTTTTCTTTGATTTTCACTGAAGACCCAACTGAAACGTTACTTTAGACTCAAGTTTATCCGAAGGTAAAAGGCTGTCCCACAGGCAGGCCAACATCCAGGGAGCTATGTTCTAAAGCAATTCTCACACAATCGCTACTGCAACTGAATCAGCAATACCTGGGGGAAACAAAGCAAGCAACATTGAGAAATGGCATTTCCTATCTACAATAATTATTTCATGTCAGTTTTTCACCATTTGTTTTCCCTCTCTTTTACCCCATCTGAAATGAATATAGCAGAAGCCTACTCAGCCAGTTTATAAAACACATCTCTCTCTGATCAAAAACAAAATAGTGCAGATATTGTAAATCTGAAGTAAAAACAGAAAATGTTGGAAGTACTCAGACACAGAATCTGTGAAATGAGAAACAGAGTTAATGGGTGGAATTTTCTGACTGTTCTTGCCAGCGATGGAGGGTGTGAATAACGGGAAACCCTGGTAACAGTGGCAAGACTGGAAGATCCAGTCAGAAATGGGAGAATTCCTAACAGGGAATGGTTATTTGAATGGGTACAAATTGATAGAGATGTATACTCAGCAAGACCTTGGCGTACTCATGCATTTCAGCCCAATTTGTCCATGCTGCCCAGTTAAATATTCAGGGGTATCAGACTGGTGGGAAGGACAGACAGGAAGGTAAGGAGATGGTGTAGCTCTGATATTTAAGGATGGAGCGCTGCTCCTTTGTCGGGTGAGTGGGAGTTCTATCCACAAACAGAGCATATAAAGACACAAATTCAACCAGTGTGCCACCCATTGACCCAACTCTGCCAAAATCTGGCACAAAGTCTCAAGACCTGACTTCATTGGCCTCACCTGATGTAGGAGCAGTACTCTGAAAGCTAGTGGCATTTGCTACCAAATAAAGCTGCTGGACTTTAACCTGGTGTTGTGAGACTTCTTACTGTGTTTACCCCAGTCCAACGCCAGCATCTCCATATCATGACTACCGCCAGTTCCAAGTGGAGAGGATCTCCAAGAAGATCACGCATATCAACACAGACATCAAGTTTCTACAAATTGAGTTTGTGTCTTTATATGCCCTGTTTGTGAACAGAACTCCCACTTACCTGACGAAGGAGCAGCGCTCCGAAAGCTAGTGATGTCTGCTACTAAATAAACCTGTTGGACTTTAACCTCGTGTTGTGAGACTTCTTACTGTGTTTACGTCAGTCCAACACCGCATCTCCACATCCAGTCTAACAGAGTCAGAGAAGGATTCGCAGGCAACCTGAGATTTCAGGCTGCAGTCCAGCTCTCCTTCATGCATGTGGATAAAAACTTTTCTTGAAGTCTGACATGGTCTCCAAGGCTCGACTTGTTTTATTTTCCTCCTACAGCATGAAGGGTCCGGGTTTGATTCTGGCTCTGGGTGACTCTCTGTATGGAGTTTGCATATTACACCTGTCTGCATGGTTCCTCGGGTGCTCTGGTTTCCTCCCAATGTCCAAAGATGCGCAAGTTAGATGGACTAGCCATGCTTCTTAGTGTCCCAAGAAGTGTAGGGTGGGGGAATTAGTGGGGTAAATACATGGGTTATGGGGATAGGGTCTGGTGGCATTCTCTGTTGGAGAGTCAGTGCTGATATGATAGGCCGAATGGCCTTCTTCTGCACTGTCAGGATTCTATAATTCCAGAAATCATTATAGATACAGAAGCTCTGGCTGATCACATTTTCTGCTGGTAGAGGCAAGGGAGTAGGGTGTGAATCACAGAGGTGGGAAAACCAAACACAGCAGAGCTATTTAAACAGTCCACCTCTGCACCTGGTGGGCTCTGAACTGTTACTGGGGATGGCAGGCTTTGTTTACATCAACACTCGCCTCCCATCTCCTCACCAATTCTCCCTAGAGCAAAACCTGTGTGTGACAAGGTCCTTCACATTGTAGTGGATCTCCCAAATGGAAATTTTCCTGAGTAGGAGTATCTGCCTCAGGAGTGAAAATTTGACCCTCATGTTGATTTTTTTGCATTAAAAACAGACAGGTTTAATCTTCCCTTCCCTGTTGGGGTTGGCTGAAAACTTTTGTCAGATCTCGATTCACTCTATAGAAATAATGGCTCATGGGAAGAAGGGGCTTTAGGCAGGACCCAATTTCCCTCCTGACTATCCACTGGTCAGCACAAACGAATATACCTAATGAAAAGATACGTTGAAACTAACCAGTAGTGGATAACAAAGACTCTTTGATTTTTTAAAAATTTGTTCAAGAGGAGTAGGTGGCTAGGCCAACATTTATTGTCTATCCCTAACTTTACTTGAGCTGTCATCTTGAATTGCTGCAGTTCAGGTGATGTAGGTATACTCACAGTGCTGGTAGAGAGGGAGTTCCAGGATTTTGACCCGTGACCGTGAAAGAACAGTGATATAAGTTCCAAATCAGGATGGTGAGTGGCTTGGAGGGAAACTTCCAGGTGATGGCGCAATGCATCTGCTGCCCTTTTCCTTCTATGATGTGGAGATGCTGGCATTTTCCTTCTAGATGGTACTAGTTGTGGGTTTGGAAAGTGCTATTTCAGAAGTCTTGGTGAGTTCCTGAAGTTTGTCTTATAGGTGGTACACACCATGCATTGGTGGTGGAGGCAGTGAATATTTATGGATTGGGTGCCAATCAACTGGGTTGCTTTGCCCTGGATGGTGTCAAGCTTCTTGAATGCTGTTGGAGTTATTCTTAACCAGGCACATGGAGAGTATTCCATCACACTATTGACTTCTGTCTTGTAGAATGTGGACAGGCTTTGAAGTAGGAGGTGAGTTACTCGCCACAATATTCCTAGCCTCCTACCTGGTCTGGTAGTCACAGTATAAATGGCTTGTCCAGTACAGTTTCTAGTCAATGGTAAACTCCCAGGATGTGAATTTCACACAGTGTCACAGGAGGGGTCTTCATGTCGATGTACTGCTGCCCTGCTCTGTCCAATTCATTCTCAATGTGTGGGTATTACTGGTAAAGCTGGCACTGACTGCCCATCCTCGATTGTCCTGAAAAGGTGATAATGGACTAGAAGCAACCTGAGATAACTTATCAGTCTGTCTCTCTGTTGTGAAACTCACAACGCTTTTTCATTTATTTGTTTACTGACCCATCTCTAATTGTTCTTCCTCTTTTTTGTCATTATCAAAAAGCAAGGAAAGAAAGCCTCAAGTAAATCCTATGACTTGAGGGGCAGAAGTCTGCTAAATGAAACTTCAAACAAAAAACCTATTACAAGGCAATGACTGCTTCTGTTTCCATGACTACCTAGAGAGATCACTATAATTCAACAGACAGTAGCTAAGTGAGTGCTGCATTCATTGTAAAGGTCACCTACTCTCACTAGGTCTACCACATAACCTCCATGGGTTTACTTCCATGGACCCAAGCAGATGGAATGTCCTTTGGTGGATTACAAACATAAATCAGGTCTTGGCTTTTTCAGGTACTCCATATTCCTCTGGCAGCAAGTTTTCTTCTTCCTGAGATGGACTGCCAATACTGGACCTTAGTAGAACTGCAACTTCACTGTGAACATTTGATGTTGGAGGCAAACTGGGTCTCAGCTGGATTATAGCGCTGCGTGTAAATTTGATTGTGATACGGCTTTAATGCTAAATTGAATAAGGTGAAACATCCAATACAAAAAATACTATATTTGCTGTATTTACAAAAATTCCCCAAATGAATGAAATGTTCTTTTCCATGAACTGTACAATGCACAGAAAACTCACCACAAACATTCTTCCCCATTTTGATGTAGACATAGCCATCAATTCCCCATTTGGTTCCCCAGGAATTTCGTACAATCCAGTAAGGGATATCACCTGTTTTCACGAAAAAGACTGTTACTATTATTTCTTAATGGCCGCTTGTATCATGCAAAACCAATATCAGAAACCACTAATGCACACCTGATCAAAAGCTATTGGAGCAGAACCCATGAGATTGTTATGATCTTGAGTGCTATCCTTGGTCTAATTTTATTTTGTTGGTAATTATATGACAATAAAAATAATAATTCGAAAATTGGGTTTTTACTGTGATTGGCCATGATGTGCTGGCTTTAAACAGTGCTGAGTGTAAAACTCAGAAAATCAGGAATTCAATGATAGTGGTTGGGAGGATGTCCAGAAAAGCAGTGTAGGGGAGGGGATGCAATGATGATGATGAGGAGGAGGGGAAACATTGTGTGGTACTTGTAAGTAGTTCAATAATTAGGGGGATGGATTGCATCCTTTGTAAACAGGATGAGGTAAGTTGCCTTCTCGTAACAGAGTGGGGAGTATCTCAAATGGTTTGCAAGGGCATTGGAGAGGAGGGAGAGGGTCTGGTGATCCATGTTGAGGCAAACATACTTACTGAAGCACAGGCAAAAACAGCAAAATAAATCACAGAGTGGGAAAGATACAAAGAAGTGCAAATGGTGACAAAACAGATAATAGCTACAAAAAGGTAGCATGAAAAGTGCAAGTGATATCAAAGTCAACACAGACTATTTTAGAATAACATCATGTGGTCGGAAATTGAAAATCATAATACTAACAATGAAAATAAGGAAATGACGGGCACATTGAAAAGTTATTTTGCTTCAATATTTACTATAGAATAAGAAGTGAGCATGTTGGAAATCCCAAGAATTCTAATAGTGAATCAGGCTTGGGGTACGCCTAAATTAATGTCAACAAAATAAAAGAAATGAAGAAAATAATGGCAAAATCCGCAGGAAAAGATAATCCCCGTCCTAAGGTTTAAAAAGAAAGTGGATGTATTGTTCGCTTCACTATAATCATAGAACATAATGAGGGAACTTAATCTATTGAGTAAATTGGCTCTCTACAAGGACACCTCACACCATCATTGCTGAGGTGCAATGTCTAAACCGCAAGTAAAGCTGGCTGCATTGAGGTCAAGGCACCATGTTTATCGGGTGCACCGATCAAAGGAAAAAATAACCTCTCTCCCACCCTACCACAGAGTTCTCAGCGCTCCCCCCATCCCTCCCATTCCACGATCACAGCCTGGAGAAAGATAGACAAGAAAAGGGCTACTATAAGATTGCCAGCCTCTGCTAGGGTTTTTTGTTTAATCAATTCAGATGTAGAATTCATTTTATCAACGGCGAGCAAATTTGTTAGTAACAATAATTAGGTGTTTTAAATCACCTTGTAGTTTTAAAGGTACATGTAATACCTTTAATTAGTCCTTACATATAAATATATTTTCTGTACATTTTTTAAAGTTAAAGAAACTTTGATGCACAGTTACAGAGCGTCCTTTGATACTAAACATATGTTAGATATGTTTAAAGCACCCAAATGTTGGAATCACAAGGCCATAAAGGACACTTAATTGCCTCACCAGACATCTTATCAGAAATAACTGATACAAGAGTGAGTTTCAATGAAGCTGCCTTCACAGTTCCTAATCAAAACAGAATCAGAAAGACAATGTCACAGCCAATGAAAGAGTTATGGCAGGGGACTTAGTTGGAACTGACAAGAATTAATGATAACATGATGATGGTAGATTGATGTGGTAGATTGTGAGGAAGGGTGTCATAGTTTGCAGGGTGACTTAGAAAGGTTGCAGAGCTGGGCCGCGAGGTGGCGGATGGAGTTTAATGTGGAGAAGTGTGAGGTAATTCATTTCGGTAGGAATAACAGATGTGTTGAGTATAGGGCTAACGGGAGGACTTTGAATAGTGTGGAGGAGCAGAGGGATCTAGGTGTATGTGTACATAGATCCCTGAAAGTTGGGAATCAAGTAGATAAAGTTGTTAAGAAGGCATACGGTGTCTTGGCGTTTATTGGTAGGGGGATTGAATTTAGGAGTCGCAGCGTCATGATGCAACTGTACACAACTCTGGTGCGGCCGCACTTGGAGTATTGTGTGCAGTTCTGGTCCCCACATTACAGGAAGGATGTAGAGGCTTTGGAGAGGGTGCAGAGGAGGTTTACCAGGATGTTGCCTGGTATGGAGGGGAGATCCTATGAGGAGAGACTGAGAGATTTGGGGTTGTTTTCGCTGGAAAGAAGGCGGCTAAGAGGGGACCTTATTGAAACATATAAGATGATTAGAGGTTTAGACAGGGTAGATAGTGATAGCCTTTTTCCTAGGATGGAGAAAGCTAGCACGAGGGGGCACGACTTTAAATTAAGGGGGGGTAGTTATAGGACTGATGTCAGGGGTAGGTTCTTTACCCAGAGGGTGGTGAGGGACTGGAATGCCCTGCCAGCTGCAGTTGTAAATGCGCCTAGTTTGGGGGCGTTTAAGAGATCTGTGGATAGGTTTATGGACGAAATGGGATTGGTTTAGATTAGTGGGTTAGTGTTGTTTTTTTTTTAAAAGCTGGTCGGCGCAACATCGTGGGCCGAAGGGCCTGTTCTGCGCTGTAATGTTCTATGTTCTATGCCCCTTGAAATTGTAGGTAGTGATAAAAAATCTCAGTCATTGGATTGATAAGTAATGTATACATGTGTTTCATTATGTTGGCAATAAACAAACCAATCAGTGCTACAATCGGGGCACAACCTGAAGGCATGTTGAGTTGACCACACCCCTTAGAGATTCAGTTAACTTCACTGATATAAAATACTAATGGCTTTTGTAGGCCCCCTTTATCAATCAAAGGATGCCCATGTAAGACTGCTGTAGTGAAGATGCTTTGTAAGCTTGCCATCAAAATAGAAACTAGAGGACAGGCTTAGGGATGATATATTGGGGTGTTGTATGAGGTATCGTGATCTCATAGATCAGGGTGGCTTAGTGTATTCATTCTATTAGATCAATACGTAAAGTACGTCATTTGTACCACTGGATTGTGTCCAACTAACTGTGAGCTGTAGAATTGTATAAACCAGGATGATTTTCTCTGTCTGGTGGAGTGGTGTCTCTGACTCATTGTGTGAACACCTTCCCCTTGCTAGCAAGTAAATAAGTAAATAAATCGGTTGGTGAAGTATCTTGTGTTTATGTGTGTTTCGACAGTATTCCTTGGAGGTACCACTGAGATTGCTTGCTCTTAGCTGGTGAGTAAACAGACACAAGCACAGCAGCTCTCCAAACGGCTCTCTCACTGGCCAGTAAAAAATGATAACTTTAGTCATTAAAGAGGCCCTCCCTTGGATGGTTCAAAATGCAGTCTGTTTGTCCCGACTGCTGTACTGCAATATTTGACATTTCCAGAATGGGCTAACTTTTTTTAATCACTTCCTCTTTTTTCAGCTTGACGAGAAAGAGAGTCAGACAGTTGAAATTCCACTCCTGAACAGACCAGGCAGATTGTGCAAGTGAGACTAAAGGAAAGATGTTATAAGAAAGAGAGAAAGTCCCTGTTCCCTCAGAGAGGACCAAGCCCTTGTTTGATGGGGCAAAAAAGGGACAGGTCTTGTGTCATAGGACTGATCCTTGTGTGCTAGGATTATAAGCGAAATTAAGTAAAGTGCACTGGTAGAGTTTAAGATAATGTGTTAAGGGGTATACCATGGGTGTGTGTGAGAGAAAAGGGTATTGTGTGTGTGTGTGTGTGTGTGTAAGAGAGAAGGGTATTTTGTGTGCGTGTGAGAGAAATAGGTATAGTGTGTATGTGTGACAGAGAAAGGAATATAGTGGTGTAGAGTGTGTGAGAGAAAGGGGTATAGAGTGTGTATGTGTATGTGTGTGTGAAAGAGAGACAGAGAGAGAGAGAGAAAGGAGCATAGTGTGTGTGTGAGAGAGAAAGGGATATAATGAAAGTGGAGTCCCAGATGGACAAACTGGTGAAGAAGGCATCCTCCTTGAAAGTGGAGTTACAGGTGGCCAGAGTGATGAAGAAGGCATTCGGCATGCTTGGTTTCATCAGTTTCATGATGTGGAGATGCCAGCGTTGGACTGGGGTAAAACAGAAAGAAATCCCACAACACCAGTTTAAAGTCTAAACAGGTTTATTTGTAGCAAAAGCCAACAGCCAAGTTCTGCACACGTGAGAACGGCCTCAATCAGGATCCTAGGTTCATGTCACACTATCTGTAACCCCCACAACTTGCCTGGATTCGCAAAATCTCACTAACCTTCCTGTCTGGAAATAATACACATCTCTTTAACCTGTGCTTAAAGCTCTCTCCACTCACATTGTCTGTACTTTTAAGAATTGATTAGCTGTAAAGACTCACATTCCAATGATTATGCATGTAAATTGAGTTTGTGTCTTTGTGTCCTTTTTATGAACAGAACTCCCAGCCACCTGACGAAGGGACAGGCTGTCCCGAAAGCTTGCGGCTTTTGCTACAAATAAACCTGTTTGGACTTTAAACTGGTGCTGTGGGATTTCTTTCTGTTTCATTGGTCAGAACATTGAATAGAGGAGTTGGAATGTCTTGCTGAAGTTATACAAGACATTGGTAAGGCCACACTTGGAATACTGTGCGCAATTCTGGTCAGCTTATTATAGAAAGGATATCATTGAACTAGAAAGAGTGCAGAAAAGATATACTAGTGGGACTTGATGTATTGAGTTATACAGAGAGGCTGGATAGACTGGGACTTTCTTCTCTGGAGCGTAGGAGGCTGAGGGGTGACCAAATTGAGGTCTATAAAATAATGAAGGGCAGAGACAAGGTAGATAGTCAATATCTTTTCACAAAGGTAGGGGAGTCTAAAACTAGAGGGCATAGATTTAAGGTAAGTGGGGAGAGATACAAAAGTGTCCAGAGGGGCAATTTTTTCACAGAGGGTAGTGAGTGTCTGGAACAAGCTGCAAGATGGAGAAGTAGAGGCGGGTACAATTTTGTCTTTTTAAAAGCATTTAGATAGTTACATGGGTACGATGGGTACAGAAGGATATGGGCCAAAAGCGGGCAACTGGGATTAGTTTAGGGGTTTAAAAAAAAGGGCGGCATGGACAAATTGGGCTGAAGGGCCTGTTTCCATGCTGTAAACCTCTATGACTCTAGTGTGTGTGTGTGAGAGAAAGGGGAATAGTGTGTGTGTGTGTGAGAGAAATGGGTATAGTATGTGTGTGTGTGAAAGGAGCATAGTGTGTGTGTGTGAGAGAAAGGGGAATAGTGTGTGTGTGTGTGTGTGTGTGTGTGTGTGTGTGTGTGTGTGAAAGAACGGAGTATAGTGTGTATGTGAGAGAAAGGGGTATAGTATGTGTGTGTGAAAGAAAGGTATAGTGTGTGTGTGTGTGAGAGAAAGGAGTATAGTGTGAGAGGGGTAGGGGCGTAAGAGGCGGTGCACGCACGCAAAGCAGGGAAGGGGCATAGTGAGAGTGCGCGCATAACAGTGGCATGTGTGAAGGGCATAGTGGATGTGAGTATACACAAGAAGGGAAGGGGCATAGCGGGGACACGCGTGTGCGAGGAAGGGGTGTAGCCGGGGTGTGCGTGTGCACAAAGGGGAAAGGGGCATAGAGAGGAGTGTTTAAAGTTTATTTATTTGTCATAAGTTGGCTTACATTAACACAGCCATCAGGTTACTGTGAAAATGCCCTAGTCGCCACACTCTGGTGCCTGTTCAGGTACACTGAGGGAGAATTTAGTATGGCCAATGCACCTAACCATCACGTCTTTCAGATTGTGGCAGGAAACCGGAGCACCCGGAGGAAACCCAGGCAGACACAGGGAGAAGGTGCAAACTCCACAGTGACCCAAACCAGGGATCGAAACCAGATCCTTGGTACTGCGACACAGCAGTGCTAACCACTGTGCCAGTCCTGCTGCCCCAGTGTGCGTGAGAGAGAAGGGAGTAGGGTGTGTGTACTTGAGAAGGGGGTAGGATGTCTGTGCGTGAGAGAGAAGGGGTAGGATGTGTGTGCGTGAGAGAGAAGGGGGTAGGGTGTGTGCGCGTAGGAGAGAAGGGGACAGGGTGTGTGTACATGAGAGAGAAGGGGTAGGGTATATGTGCAAGAAAGAGGGTAACTTGTGTGTGTTCATGTGTGAGAGGAAACGTGTGTGTGAGAGGGAGATAGATATGTGTGTGTGTGTTCTGTGTGTGCATCCTATGTGTGCGGCCTATGTGTGTGTGTGTGTGGCATGGCATTTGTGTGTCATGGGAATGGCATTTGTGTCATGGGCATGGCATTTGTGTCAAGGGCATGGCGTGTGTGGCGCGTGTGTCACGGGTGTGGCGTGCATATTCAATATGAGTATCAGCTTTCCAGCATCACTACTCTCATTACAAATGGCAAAAGACTGAAATATTTTCTAATATGAGATTTTTTTATATTACCCTATCCTAAAGTGGATACCACTTCCAAAGGTTAATGTTAAAGGGCCTTGGGAAGGCAGTTTAGCCAGGGGTTATTGTGAGGGGTGGCATGTGGCTGGCAAAAGTATTTGTGAGTGGGTGCCTCTTCCTAATTAGTAACATGTGCATTGACATCGCTGAAGAGGACTTGTTACAATTGATTTTTGTGTTCGGTCCTATTTCGCTGAAAAAAGTGGTTTTGACATTCTAAGAATTCTTGAGGCTCCCTTATGCTTTTGGAGGGTCACAAGAGGTTCTGCAGCTGGAAAAGTTTGAGGAACCCTGGAGTAGGATAATGGACTGGTACTCTTATTAGCAGAATGCGCTGAGGTGTCCTGCAATGATTTGTGTTGGGGCTCAACTATTCACCATATTTATTAATGATTTAGGTGATGGGATAGAAAACCTTATATCCATATTTGCCAATGACACAAAAACAGCTGATACTGTGAGGTATGTGGAGAGAAGAGTAACTGTACAAAGATAAGGTAAATAAACAAACGTGGATTTCAATGTAGGCAGGTGTGAGGTCATCCACTTTGAAACTAAAAATGATAGAATGGTGTACTTTACAAATGGCAAAAGACAATGTTCCCTTAAAATTATTTTTCTTGTCTTTCCTTATTCAATTGTGGAATGCAGGTGTAGTTATCCAGACGAACATTTATTGCCAATCCCTAATTGCCCTTGAGAAAATGTGGTGGCAAGCTGTCTTCTCGAACCGCAATAGTCCCTGTGGTGTAGGTACACCCACTGTGCTGTTAGGGGGGGTAGTTCCAGGATTTTGACCCAGAGACAGTGGAGGAACGGTGATACGTTTCTAAGTCAGGATGATGAGTTTCTTCGACAGGGACTCCTAGATGGTGGTACTCCCAAAGGAGCATTGGTGAGTTCCTGAAGTGCATCTTGTAGATGATACACACAGCTGTCATTGGTAGTGAAGGGAGTGAACGTTGAAGATGGTGGATGGGGGTGTCAATCAAGCAGGCTGCTTTGTCATAGAATCATAAGAATCATGGAATCCCTAAAGTGCAGAAGGAGGCCTTTTGGATCTTCAAGCCTGTACCAGCAACAATTCCACCCAGGCCATATTCCAGTAGCCCCACATATATATGCTGGTCCCCGTGACATTAAGATGAGAAGTCACACAACACCAGGTTATCGTCCAACAAATTTATTTGAAATCACAAGCTTTTGGAGCACTGTTCCTTCATCAGGGGTAGTGGGGAAAGGTGTCAACAGCTAAGTACAGACAGGATGTAGTGTAGAGTCGACAGGCTGAGTAACAAGTCTTTACAGGTAATCACATGTGCTAATGGATAAGTGTAAGCTGGTAAGTATAATCAGGATGTGTAAAGTGGCAAGCTGTGTAACAAGTGAAGAGATGACCTAAGGATTGATACTTTAAGGCAGAGAGATAATTGCAAATAGTCAAAGAGTAAGATGGTGCTAAACACCATGCAAACTAATTCAGGCAGAGAGATCATACACGTGATCTGCACATCATGGCCCCTGACATTAACAGACAATTTAGCATGGCCAATCAACTTAATCTGCACATCTTTAAACTGTGGAAGGAAACCAGAGCACCCGGAGGAAACACACGCGGATGTGGGGAGAATGTGCAAATTCCATACAGATGGCATATTAAAACACCTAATCCCATCTGCCAGCACTTGGCCCATAACCCCAAATGTTATGATGTGCCAAGTGCTCATCCAGATACTTCTTAAAGGATGTAAGGCAATCTGTCTCTACCACCCTCCCCGGCAGTGCATTCCAGACCATCATCACACTCTGGGCAAAAAAGATTTTCCTCACATTCCCCCCCTAAATCTCCTGCCCCTTGCCTTGAACCCATGTTCCTTGTGATATAGGTTCAACTGAGGGGAATAGCTGCTCCTTTTCCACATTGCTTATGTCCCTCATAATCTTGTACATCTCAGTCAGGTCTCCCCTCAATTTCTCTGCTCCAATGAGAACAACCCAAGCATATGCAACTTCTCTTCATAACTTAAGTGTTCCATCCTAGGCAGCATCCTGGTGAATCTCCTCTGTATGCTTAGTGTCAGGGACAGTGGTTAGCACTGCTGCCTCTCATCAGGTAACATCTCCACATCAGGCCTCTCAGCACCAGGGACCCGAGTTCAATTCTGGCCTTGGGTCACTGTTTCTGTGGAGTTTGCATATTCTCCCTATCTCTGCGTGGGTTTCCTCTGGGTGCTCCGGTTTCCTCCCACAGTCCAAAGATGTGCTGGTTAGGTTGATTGGCCATGCTAAATTGACTCTAATGTCAGGGGATAAGCAACACAAATATGTGGGGTTACTGGAATAGGACCTGGGTGGGATTGTAATCAGTGCAGACTTGATGAGCTGAATGGCCTTCTTCTGCACTTAGGGATTCTACATTTTCCATATTCTATATCCCCTTCAGTGCAGATAGAGAGAAACTATTTCTGCATGTTGGGAACTCAAGAACTCAGAAACATGGGCTGTAATTCTCCCATGCCCCCACTGACAGATATAATGACAGAGAGAATTCAGTGAGAGGTCCAAAATTTCATGTCAGCATGAAAGGACAGCAACAACTTCTGATATTGCCCACCATGGTGGATCGCGATTTCCACTAGAGGCCTGCGGGAAACTGATTTACATTCTGCTACTGGATTGCAGATGAAGGTTTGGACCAATGTGGTGTGCAAAAGGCAGAAAGAACATAGAATCATAGAATCCTACAGTGCAGAAGGAGGCCATTTAACCCGCTGAGTCTGCACTGACCAAATTCCATCCAGGCCCTATCCCCATAGCCCCATGCATTTACCCAAGCTAGTCTCCCTGACACTAAGGAAGACTATGACCAATCTACCTGACCTGCACATCTTTAGACTACGGAAGGAAACTGGAGCACCTGGAGGAAACCCATCTGGTTCACTAAAGTCCTTTAGGGAAGGAAATCTGCTGTCCTTACCTGGTCTGGCCTGTGACTCCAGAGCCACAGCAATGTGGTTTACTCTCAACTGCCTCGGGTAACTAGGGGTGGGCAATAAATGCTGGTCCAGTCAGCAATGTCCATATCTCATGAATGAATTAAAAAAACCCATACGAATATGGGGAGAATGTGTAAACTCCATTTCGACAGTGACCCAAGCTGGGAATCGAACCTGGGTCCCTGGCCCTGTGAGGTAGCAGTGCTAACTACTGCGCCACCATGCTACACCCCGATTTACTTGAAGAATGCTTTGGTTAGCTTGCAGTCATCTAAGGAGAAGTTGGGCACCTCCAGTGACCCCGGGACACCACATGTACCACAGTGTGGGTAGAACTTCATCCCTGTGACTCCAAGGTGGCACAGTGGTTAGCACTGTTGCCTCAGTGCTCCAGGGACCCGGGTTTAATTCCGGTCTTGGGTAACTGTGTGGACTTTGCATGTTCTCGTTGTATCTGTGGGGTTTTCTCCAGGTACTCTGCTTTTCTCCCTTAGTCCAAAACACATGAGGTGCATTGGCCATGCTAAATGGGAGAGACAGCATGGGTGGGAAGCTGTTTTGGAGCATTGGTGCAGACTCGATGGGCCAGATGGATTTCTGCATTGTAGGAATTCTATGGTTCTGTGGTTACTCTGCAAAGCTACTTCCAGAAGGTGGAGTTCTCGATGCAACCTTCTCCAGGATTCACTATGGGTCTGGACCTTCTTCCAGGGATTTACTATGTGTCTGGATCATCAAGGCAGCAAGATGTACTATTGGGCAGTATGGTCTGTAGGGTGTAAGGGTTTAAAAAAGGCTAGGAGAGGACTGAAGGTGTGATGGGGAGTGGAGGCCTAGAATCATGGAGAGGAAGTATTAAGTAAATGTTGCCCTGCATATTATCAGGGAAGGGGGAGTGCAGGGTAAAGCTAGGGAGGTCAGACATAATGCTGGAGAGAGGGGACCAACTGCAATGGGGGAGAGGGCATAGTGCTGGAGCACGTAAAAAATGTGACTACCACCATCACAGGTCCGACTGAAACTAAGCAGAGCCTTCTGTTGGAGATACTGAGATGCTGCATGGGAGTAGGGTCAGTGTGTGGGCAGAGATACAGCTCATCCCAGCTGGAGAACTGAAAAGCATTGTTTGGAAGAGGGATCTGAATTACTGTCTCCTGATCTGCAGATGATACAAAGTTTGGTGGGAGGGTGAGCAGTGAGGAGGATGCAGAGATGTTTCAGCATGATTTGAACAGGCTGAATGTGTGGGCATATGCATGGCAAATGCAGTATAACATGAATAAATGTGAGGGTATTCACTTTGGTTGCAATTATAGGAAAACAGATTATTACTTGAATGGGTGAAAATTGTGTGAGGCGGATACCCAGCGAGACTTTGGTGTCCTCGAGCATCAACAGCTGAAAGTAAGTGCGCAGGTATAGCAGGCAGTAAAGAAGGGAAATGGTATGTTGGCCTTCATTGTGACAGGATTTGAGTATAGGCTTAGGGATGTTTTGCTGCAATTGTATAGGACGTTGGTGAGGCCACACCTGGAGTACTGTGTGCAATTTTGGTGTCATCATTGAAAAAAGGATGCCCTTGGTATAGAGGGAGTACAATGAAGATTTACCAGGCTAATTCCTGGGAATGCAAGTCTGTCATATGAGGAGAGACTAAGTCGATTAGGATTATATGCATTGGAGTTTAGAAAGGTGAGACGGGATTTCATAGATAATTATAAAATCCTAATAGGGATAGACAGGGCAGATTCAGAAGAATGCTCTCAGTGGTGGGAAAGTCCTGAACCAGGGGTCACAGTTTGAAGATCAGGGGTAAATCTTTTAGAACTGAGATGAGGAGGGTGGTGAATGTGTGGAATTCACTACCACAGAATGTCATTGAGGCCAAAACATTGTCTGATTTCAAGAAGAAATAGCTCTTGGAGCTAAAGGGATCAAGGAATATGAGGGTGGGGGGGACGGGGGGGAACAGGATCAGGATATTGAATGTGATGATCAGCTCAGTCATGATCAAAATGAATGGTGGAGCAGGCTTGAAGGGCTGAAGGGCCGAATGGCCTACTCCTGTTTCTAGTTTCTAATCCCAGCATGCATTGTTGACAATGCTAGGGAGTTGGGGTATCAGAGCTTTATGAATAAAGGCTCAGTTTGCAAGGAAGATGCATGCAGATGGCTCACAAAGGCCCTGCCATATACCCTTCACCCTGCAGATTCATTCAAGGGGGTTGGGTATTTGCAGATAGAAGGGTAAGGGGCATTCAGTAAGTCTTACGGACCATTCTCAAACAAGACAGTAGACATTATAGAAGTCAAAGTGCAGATCTTGAGCCCCTACCAGCTTTTGCATGGACGATGAACGTGGGCTCAAGATTGCCCCTACCTCTACTAATACTGATTTCCTTCAGTTCCTCCTCACTAAACCCCATGTTTCCCAACATTTCTGGTACATTATTTCAGTCCTCCTTTGTGAAGACAGAACCAATATATGTATTCAGCCATTTCTTTGTTCCCCGTTATAAATTCCCCTGTTTCTGACTGTAAAGGACCTACATTTGTCTTCACCAATCTTTTTCTCTCACATACCTGTAGAAACTCTTACAGTCAGTTTTTATGTTCCAAACAAGCTTACTCTGGTACTTACTTTCCTCTTCTTAATCCATCTCTTTGTTATCCTTTGCTGAATTCTAAATTCATCCCAATCCTTGTTTTTTTCTGGCCAATTTCTATGTCTCTTACTCGGATCTTATCAATAATGACTGGGATACAAGATTTGATGAGATTTGCCATTGCACTCAGCAGTGGGAAACACCTTCTCCCACCACGGATTGGATTGCTCCAGGATTGGAGCATTCTGTCCATGGTCTAAAAATTACAGCCAATCTTTCATGAATAAAATTAAAGAAATAAAATAAAATTAAGAAATAATTTTATATACAAAGGGTGGTAGACAATTGGAATACTTTTTTTTGTAAATGGCAATTAATACTGGATCAATTGTTAAATTTAAAACTTAGATTGACATTGGTTAATAGAATTCTAAAGATTTTGAATCAAGGGCTCATATGAAGTTAACAGACACAACAACTGTGATCTCAATAAATAGGTCAACAGACTCAAGGAGTGATGCTTCTAAATTCCCAGAAATATTTCAATCCCATTAGATTTTAATGCAATTGAATGTTATTTTTGAAAATTATTTGAAATATTCTGTTTTATTATTGCACAATTAACATTATTTGCCAGTAGTTTTAAAAACTCCATATTAACATTCAAATTAGAAATAAGAACAGCGCTCAAAATTGTGCATTTCTGAAAAATATTGTATCATGTTTCCCTCTTCAGGTGATCCAACAATGAAGTGAACAGAACACAATTTGCAGTTTGTTCTGAGCTACGACAATCAATTATTTGTGTTCGATTTACAGAGAATATATCTACCCAACAATAACAATTCCAAGGTTTCAACTGGTAGAAGAATGCAGGTAAATCAGGCAGTAAGGAATTGGCAATGTTAAGCTTGATTTACTTTTCTGCTTATTTTAACTCCCCTTCCAACGAAAACCACACGTTCCTCCAGATTAAAACTTCCCCTAGTCTTTGCAGAGATTAAGTTTAGAATTTATTATCTTCCAAGCACAGGCCATATTGTCTGGTCCAACTGTTTTGGAAAGGTATTATTGGCTGCTATGATCTATATTATTTAGTCCATTTAGAATTTCAGGTTCCCAATTTATACTGTGTGCAAGTCCCATATATTACTGAAAATATTCTTAATTTGTATGATGCAGAAACCAGGAGTATTGTGGTTTCATCATTGGAATTCATATTATATGCTTCCCAGAATTATCCAAAGAGGCCATAATTATGTAAAAGATCAGTATCCTAGCAATGTTCTTAATTGTTTACTTCATAACCTGCTTTTGAAGAACACCTTAAATTCAAATTAGAACTATAAAACCTCTAAATGGCTGCAATGAATGTTTTAGTCAAAATGCTTCTATATCAATAAACTGAAGATTAGGAATTTCATTTTGGAAATTATGTTTCACTTACCTGTTGTGTCATAACCAGTGATCACCACTGCATGGTTTGATTTTTCTTGGGAGCAGTGATGCTGTATAATGCCACCAAGGTAGTCCTGCCAACTTACTGCATCTACAACTGCTACCAAGGGACCCCATTCCAATAGCTTCTCCATCATAATATCTTCATTGTGCCTATACAAAATAATATTTACATGGGTGAGCTTTTTTTAAACATCTGAGCATAAACTTCGGAGCACATCAAAAACTTACTGATGCAAAATGAATCACAAAGGAGCATTTGATATTAGTACATGGGTATCTTTAGAAAAAAATATACACTATCTGAATAGTGGTTTGCTGGTGCAGAGCTTGAGTATGGCTGCAAAAGACATGTGTTGAAGCTTTTAATTTTGCATTCATCAGGATAATTCACAAGAATGTGAAATGTGAAAAGAACAGCAATTTATACTTCATAAGAGAATGTGGATTGGTTGGTAAGTAGAGGTGTTGCCATGGAGAATAGTCAAGTTGAGTTATGCATTCCTTCACTGTCGCTGGTTAAAAAATCCTGGAAGCCTCACCTTCCCCCTCCACCGCCAAACACTGTGGATGTACCTACACCACTTGGACTGCAGCTCACCACCACCTTCTCAAAGGGCAATTAGGGACGAGCAATAAAAGCTGAAATAGCCAGCAATACCCGCATTCCATAAATTAATTTCAAAAATTTAGGGTGGCATGGTGGCACAGTGGTTAGCCCTGCTGCCTCACAGTGCCAGGGACCTAGGTTCGATTTCCGGCTTGGGTCACTGTCTGTGTGAAGTTTGCACATTTTCCCTGTGTCAGCATGGGTTTTCTCCCACAGTCCAAAAATGTGTGTGTTAGGTAGATTGGCTATGCTAAATTGCTACTTGGTGTCAGGGGGACTAGCAGGATAAATATGTGGGGCTACAGGGGATAGGGGCTCGGTGCAGGCTTGATGGGCTGTAAGGATGGGCTGCACTGTAGGGATTCTATGAATGAGTTCGTGCATTTCTTTATGCCCAATCATATTTACTTTAAACAATATCCCAAAAAGTGCTTTACTATACGGTGGCATGGTGGTGCAGTGGTTAGCATTGCTGCCTCACAGTGCCAGGGACCCAGGCTCAATTCCAGCCTCGGGTCAAAAGAACAAAAGAACATAAGTAATAGGAGCAGGAGTAGGCCATCTAGCCCTTCGAGCCTGCCCCGCCATTCAATAAGATCATGGCTGATCTGAAGTGGATCAGTTCCACTTTCCCGCTTTCTCCTCATAACCCTTAATTCCCCTGTCTATCAGAAACCTATCTACCCGTGACTTAAATATATTCAGCGAGGTAGCCTCCACCACTTCAACGGGCAGAGAATTCCAGAGATTCACCACCCTTTGAGTGAAGAAGTTCCTCCTCAACTCCGATCTAAACTGCGCCCCCCCACCCCCCCCCCCCCCCCTTATCTTGAGGTTGTGTCCCCTAGTCCTGCTATCCTTTCTAAGCGGGAAGAATCTCTCTACCTCTACCCTATCCATCCCCTTCATTATCTTACACGTCTCTATAAGATCCCCCCTCATCCTTCTAAACTCCAACGAGTCACTGTTTGTGTGGAGTTTGCACTTTCTCCCCGTATCTGCATGGGTTCCTCTGGATGCTCCAGCTTCCTCCACAGTCCAAAGATATGTGGGTTAGTTTGATTGGCCATGCTAAATTGATTTTAGCAGGGTAAATGAGGAATAGGGCCTAGGTGGGATTGTGATCGGTACAGACTCGAGGGGTCAAATAGCCTCCCCTTGTATTGTAGGGATTCTACGAATCTCTCTCAATGGTGTTCTAGGACCATACGTAAAGGGGCATCTTATCAAAGTGGGCCCATGGCTATTCAAGCACGTTTAGACCTGTTCTTACCTAATCTAATCTTTATCTTTGGGTTTCATATTTCTGACGTACCAAAATCCCATTTCAGCGAAGGTTGACTGAAATGATCTGCTTCCTCCGAAAACCTGTGCATGTGATAACATCAGCTTAAATCCAGTCATACCCCCATAAAACTAGGAAATATCATGTCTGCTTTCAGGACTTAGTATTTCTGGCCATTTCTGCTATTTTCTGGGCCTTGGTGTATCATGGCAGCACAGTGGTTAGCACTACTACCTCACAGCGCCAGGGTTCAATTCCAATCTTGGGTCACTGTGTGGAGTTTGCATATTCTGCCCGTGTTTGCGTGGGTCTCCTCTGGGCGCTCTGATTTCTTCCCACAGTCCAAAGATGTGCAGGTTAAGTGGACTGGCCATATTAAATTGCCCCTTAATCTCCCAAAATATGGGGTAAATATGTAGGATTATGGGGATAGGGTAGATAAAATGCACTTTCGGAGAGTTGGTGCAGACTCAATGGGCAGAACAGTGAACTTGGGATTCTATGATTTCTATGATCACATGAGACAACATCAACCTAGGCTGCAACTTGGTCATTTTTTTTTTGCTGAATGCTTATTCGTCAAAGCAACAGGAGAATCCATCTGTTGCCCTTGCTCTTTAGGTGGCAGAGGTTATAGTTTTATAAGTTGCTCATAGATGCATAGATGTTTACACACAGGTGCCATTTGACCAATCCTGTCTATGCCAGTCATCAAAGATCTGACTACACTAATTCCATTTTCTCGCACTTCGCCCATAGCCTTGCAGGTTATGGCAGTGAATATCTCAATTCCTCTAAATGTTATATGAGCTTTTCACTCAACCACCCATTCAGGCAGTGCATTGCAGACTACAACCACTCTCTGAGTGAAATGTTTCTCTCCATCTCACCCTTGGCCTTCTACCTCTTACTTTAACTATGCCCTCTGGTTATTGACTCCTCTACTAATGGTAAAAATGCTATCCTAACCACCCTATCTATGGCCCTCAATCTTATACACCTCTATCAGGCCTCCTCTCTGCATTCTCCCCTCCAAGGAAAACAGCCCAGGCTATTCAACCTTTCCTTATAACTCAGACCCTTCCAGTCAGGCAACATCTGATAAATCTGCTCTGCATTCTCTCCAGTGTAATCCTATCTTCAGTGTTTTATCACAGTTCCAACACAAACTCCCTGCTCTTGTATTCTATGCCTCAGTGAATAAAGGCAAGTAATTCATACTCTTCCTTAACAACCCTTTCAAACTGCCCTGTAGGGGTCTTCAGGGATTTGTGGATATGCACTCAAAGGTTCCTCTGATTTTCAGTACTTTCCAGGGACTGACCATTCGTAGTGTAATCATTAGCACTCCCTACGTGCATTACCTCACACTTTTCTGGGTTGAATTCCATTTGCCCACCTGACCAGTCCTTCGATATCCTCCTGCAGCCTACAGTTATCCTCCTCATCCTTTATCACCCTCCCAACATTTGGACCATCCATGAACATCTTGATTATAACCTTTACATTTATGTTCAAATCATTAATGCACACAAATAACAAGGGTTCCAGCACCCAGCCCTGTGGAACGTCATTGGAAACAGGTCTCCAGTCACAGAAACATCCCTCTATCATCACCCTCTGCTTCCAGGCACGCAACCAAGTTTGGACACAATGGGCCTGACTTTACCACTGCATCGCACCCGTTTTCAACGCGAAAACTTGGTAAAGTTGAGTGTGAGGCGATTAGTGCAATCCACGACCGCGTCCGCGCAAATGCCCACTTTACCAAGGCCTGAAAATGAACTGTGCCTGAAATGGGCACCATGTCAATTTAAATGCATTTGCATGCATTTAAATTGACTTAATGAACTGGATGCCCAATCTTACCTGTATTTCCCTCTTTATCATTATGTTCGCCTGTCCAGATTCGATGTGAAACAGACATGCTCGGCAAAGGTCTGTTTCGGGCACTCCAGTGTCTGAAGAGGTAAGTTCAGAGCTTCCAGCGGCTCTCTAACTCGGAGTGGTGGCGGTGGCAGTGGAAGAGAGAGAGAAAGAGAGAGGCGGGCCAGATCATTCTCTGGTGGGGGGAAGGGAGGAGGAGGGAGGCCAGATCATTCTCTGGTTTTGTGTGGGGAAGGTGGGGGGGTGCAGGGGGAGTTCAGATCATTCTCTGGAGGGGGGGGGAGGGGGGAACGGAGGAGGAGGTGGGTCAGATGTATCTCTGGTGGGCGGTGGGAGGAGGAATGGAAGAGGTCAGATGGTTCTCTGGTGGGATGGGAGGAAGTGGGCCAGATCTCTATCTGGTGGGGGTAGGAGGGGGATGGAGGAGGGAGGTCAGATCATTCTCTGTTGGGGAGGAGTTGAGGGAGGAGGGAAGCCAGTTTGCTCTCTGGTGGGGGAAGGAGAGGAGGCCAGATGGTTCTCTGGAAGGAGAGGGGTGGGAGTAGGAGGTGGAGGAGGAGGGAGGCCGACCAGATGGATCTCTGGTGGAGGGGCGGGGGGGAGGTGGGCGTAGGGGGTCACGACCAGTCTGGGTAGTGGGGAGGGGTAGGTGGGTAGATAAGGGGGACAGTTATGTCGTGGTGGTGGGGCGATATCTGTGGGGGCCATCACTCTCAGGCCGCTTTATCCACTTTTTGTGGCCCAGTAGCAATGTGGCAGGGGAGTAATTTCCAAATTTTTTTTATTGAACATGCACAGTTGAAGGCTGTGATTGGAGCAGCAGCATTTCACGTGTGATAAGCCCACCTACAGTGCAATTCAGACCTGCGATTTTTTTTTGAAGACTAAGTGTGTATTCCCACTTGGGGGATTAGGGTTCAAAGTTGGATCTGAATTGTGCCCAGATTCAGCACTTAGAATCAAAATGGTAAAATCGTCCCCAATATATCACTTTGCCATGGATCCCATGGGCCTTTACTTTCTTGACCAGTTTGTTATCAGAAGTGTTGCTAAAGTCCATATGGACAACATCAAATGCATTACCTTTAATTTGCTACGTACATTGGTCTGTTTGAGGTTGTGCAGTTGTTTGAAGGCAAGATTTGGGGTGTGGGGATGGCCTTGGCGAGATGTTCGTCTTCATTGATGACACGTTGAAAGTTCCGGAGAAAATGTCATAGCTTCACCCGTGTCCAGAGAAGACTTGAAAATTTCCACCAATATCTCTCCCCTTTCCTCTCTCATTAGCCTCGGCCTGTCGATTTATCCATTCTAAAGGCTGCCAAACCTACTACCAGTTCGTCTCTCTTTGGTGATTTCCTCTAATGTTTTGCAGTCCTTATGTCAATCACTGTGTCATCCTTTTCCATTGTGAAGACTGACATTGTTGAAGGAACCAGTGAGTTACTGCAGTGCAACTTGTACGTGGTACACACTGCTGCCATTGTGCACTGCTGGCGAAGCAAAGTCAATGTTTAAGTGGTGGATGGGATGCCAATCAAGTGGGCCGCTTTGACCTAGATGATATCAAGATTTGAATGCTGTGGGAGCTGCACAGATCCTAGCAAGTTGTGCAGCTCCCACAGCATTCACAGTCTGACTTCTGAGTGACTTGCTCTTCACAGAATTCCCAGGCTCTGACCTACTTTTGTAGGTGTTGTGAGCCTTCTTACTACTTTTGTAGCTACAGTATTTATATGGCTGGACCAGTTCACTTTCTGGTCAAGTGTAAATTCCAGGATGTCAATGATGGGGGATTCAGCGATTGCAATTCCACTGAATGTCAAGAAGAGATGGTTCAATTCTCTCTTGTTGGAAATGTTCACTGCCTATCACATGTGTGGCATTAATATTACTTGCCACTTATCAATCCAAGCCTGAATACAGAGCAACTCTTGCTGCATATGGACATGGACTGCGTCAACATCTGAGGAGTCACGTGGTGCTGAACATTGTGCAATTGTCAATGAACATTCCCACTTTGACTTTATACTGGAGGGAAGGTCATTGATAAAGGAGCTGAAGATGTTAAGCTAAAGGAAGTCCTGCAGCAACATTCTGGGGCTGAGATCATCGACTTCCAAAAAGCACAGCATTCTTTGTTTGTGCTAGGTATGAATCAAACCAGCAGCTCAATTCATACCTCTCCCCACAATTCACACTGACTTCAGTTTTTCTAGTGCTCCTTGTTGCCATATTTAGTCAAATACTGCCTTGATGTCAAGGGGGTCAGTCTGGACTGAGGCTTTAATGAGGAGCTGACTGGTCCTAGTCAAATCCAAACTGAGCAGCAGTGAGCAGATTATTGCTGACTAAGTGTCACTTAATAGCACATTGATGACACCTACCATCATTTTACTGACAAGAGTACTTGATGAGGCCGTAATTGGATTTGATTCTGTCAATCGAGCTGACTTGGACAATTTTCCACATTTCCAGGTAGATGCTAGTTTTGGAGCAGCTTAGCTAGGGTCACCACTAGTTCTTGAGCACAAGTCTTCAGTAGTATTGCTGGCATTTTGTCAGGGCCCATCGCCTTTACAGTATCCACTTCTTCAGCCATTTCTTGAAATGATGTGGAGTGAATTCAATCAGCTGAAGACTGGCATCTGTGATTTTGTGGACCTCAGGAGGAAGTCACTCAGCACATCTGGTTGAAGATGGTTGCAAATGCTTGTATAATGCACCAATGTACTTGGCTCACTCATCACTGATGATGGGAATATTTGTTCTTCTTGTTTGTGGTTTAATTGTTCACCACCATTCATGGTTGGATATGGTGGACTGCACAGGTTTGAACTAAGCCATTGGTTTTACGATCCTTTTGCTGTGCCTACCATATGCTGATTTTGCTCCTTGGCATTCAAGAAATCTTGTGTTGTAGCTTTACCTGGTGAAGGTATGTCTGGTGCTCATATCATCATAGTATCCGTACAGTGCAGGAGGAGGCCATTCACCCTTGCACCAACAACAATCCACCCAGACTCTATCCCTATAACTCATATTTACTCTGCTAATCTCCCCAACAGTAAGAGGCAATTTAACATGGCCAATCCACTTGACCCGCACATCTGTGGACTGTGGGAGGAAACCAGAGCACCCAGAGGAAACCTGCGCAGACACACTGTGAAGCAGCAGTTTGATACTGTGCTGCTCTGTATGCTTTCCTGCACTCCTCATTGATTCAGGATCAATCACCAGCTTGATGGTGGTGGTGTGCATGTTGACCAGACAAGTAAGGATGGAAGATTTCTTTACTGAAAGATCATCAGTGAACCAGATGGCTATTTACAATATTCCAATAGTTTTGTGATTACTTTGAGATGAACTTCCAGATGTTTTGATTAACTGAATTTAAATTCCACTAGTTGTCATCTTGGGATGGCATGGTGGTTAGCACTGGTGCCTCACATCGCCAAGGACCTGGGTTCAATTTTGGCCTCAGGTGACTGTCTGTGTGGAGTTTGCACATTCTCTCTGTGTCTGCATGGGTTTCGTCTGGGTGCTCTTGTTTCCTTCCACAGTCCAAAGATGTGTGGGTTAGGTTGATTGCCCAGGATAAATTGCTCCTTAATGTTAAGGGATCAGGAGGGTAGGTATGTGGGGTTACGGGGATACGACAGTACCTGGTGGGATTGTTGTATGTATGAACCCATAATAATGGAGCATAGATCTGAACTTCTGTATAGCTCATCCAATAACATTCCAACTGTACTGCTAATTCCCAGCTATAATACTCTAGTCATGGTCAAGCCAAAGCTTTATAAAGGTTCAGCCTACCTTTCCTTCTATTTTACTTTATGTATTTATTTAAGAAGCTCAAGATCACATATGCTCCGAACACATTATGCCATATGCAATGGTCGATATATATGAACTCATGGGTCCAGCTATCTCCTTTAGACACTTTAAAACAGTGCCATTAAGTATACAATCATAGAATTCCTACAGTACAAAGGGAGGCCATTTGGTCCATCAAGTCTGCCCTGACAACAATCCCACCCTATCCCCATATCCTCACGTATTTACCTAGCTAATCCCCCTGACATTAAGGGGAATTTAGCATGGCCAATCAACCTGACCTGCACATCTTTGGAGTGCCTCTCCTGTTCCCATGTTTAAAAGTCTAGAAGTTGTCAGACTTTCTATAAACAAGACACAGTGAGCTTCAGCTTTGCTGCCAAGATCTGCTATTTAAAGCACAGGAAAGCAACAGACACATGGTAAATTACTTCTTCCCATTTTTGGAAGAGGAGAAGAGAGATTTGGTAAAATAGTCCCAAGCTATCAAACTAAAACAGCTAAAGAATTCACATCATGTCTTGTCTCTAAGTGCTTTTCATTAAGCTTTGGAAAAAAATTGGAGACATGCTGGGTATGGCAGACATAATAAGCAGTTCCGATCGCTGTTACAGTCACATTGCATAATTTTATATTTAACAATATACACAGAGAGGAGCGATACATAATACAGTGTTTTATTCTTTGTATCAAATAAAACTGACAATAAAAAGACAGTGGAATCTAATATGAATGCAGTGTGTTCAAGAGTGCTGCACAGAAATTATGCATCATACTTCCTGGAATGTCAGGTTGTTAATGAATATAGGCCATAAATTCCAGCCTGTAGTATAAAGTGATGGCCTGCAGGAATTACAAGAGTTCAAAGTGAATTTAGCTGCTCTGAAAACTTAATTGAAATCTCCACTGGCTAGAGTTGCTTGGGATGTGCAGGTGCCAGCACAGTCGAGCGCTGGCAAACTCAGAGGTCAGACCCCTTTCTTTTATAGCAGTGGCCCACACAAACTAACCTCCCATCCATTGATACTGTCTACACTTCCTGTTGTCCTGGAAAAGCAACCAGCATAATGAAGGACCCCATGCACCCTGGACATACACACTCTTCTGTTTTCTTCTGTCGGGAAAAAGATACAAAAGTCTGAGGACACATACCAACCAACTCAAGAGCTTCCCTGCTGCCATCAGACTTTTGAATGGGCCTACCTTATATTAAGTTGAGCTTCCTCTACACCCTAGCTATGACTGTAACACTACATTCTGCACTCTCTCCTTCTCTATAAACAGTATGCTTTGTCTGTATAGTGCAATAAACAATACTTTTCACTGTATACTAATACGTGTGACAATAATAAATTAAATCAAAGAACTTGACAAGTCAGATAAGAAGCAGGGATTTGACTGGTCAGAGTGGGTAATTTGGTTCAAGGGTGGGGGTGTCGAATCGGGATGGCAGGTGGGCGGGCAATGTGTCTAGTGTGGGAGGGCTGGATGGCAGGGGATTTTGGGTCGAGTTGGCTAGGCTCCAGGAGATGAGGGGCTGTGGGTTGCATTTGCCATAATTGAACTTGGAGTCAGCCTCGTGGATTGAAGGGGCGGGGGATGGTGGGGTGGTTGCAGGGGAGTCCTGTGTGGCTGGGGGAATCCTACAGGGAAGGGTTTTGGAACTATCCTGGATGGCTGATTGGTCGGGGGATGGTGATCGCAGTATTGGGGGCAGGGAGTGTCCCTCGATGGGTTCAGTATGTGTGTTTCAAATAGTTAGGCTGAAGTTTATTTTTTCTAACTTAAGAGTAACCAACAGGGTAAAACTGGAAGAACCATCCAAAGTTAGTGATTTAAATCACTTTGTCAGATGATTTCCTAGCTCACCAAGAATGTTCAATGGAAGCTGGCCCTTCTGGACAATTGCCAGGTAAGCCCTTACATGGGAGCTTACAAGAGGGATTCCCCAGTGCATCACTGGTTACCCCCTAAATCTGATGCTGGAATGCCAGTAAATTAGGGGCCAATGATATAATCTCTAACAGATATATAGCTAAAGCTAATTATCCTTTAGCATTTAGAATAGTTACATGTCAATTTTCAAAAGCTATTCAATAACATTCAAGCCAGTCCAATTTACCAGTTTCCCCAGTGACATGAATCCCTTCTTCAGAACCAGCCAGCACTTAAACCAAAGACGCTTACATAGGGACTAGTGTTTCAGCCATTTGCCACTTCTGGAGAGTGATCCAGACAGACACCTGTCTTCTAATTCTCATGCAGCAGCTTCCAGAGAAAATTCCACCCCCTGACAGTATAATCTCAAAGGAAAAGGCTTATTTCTTGGCAGACTCCAGTCTCCAGCTCTCAAAGAGAGCAAGGAAGAGGCATTTCTTCTTCTCCCAAAAAGCAGACAATCTTATGTTTTCTGTGAAAACCTGGCTGTACTCAGTCATATGAATTTAGCTGTCAGCCAACCTAATCAAGTCCCACTCTGAAATATCCCAGGGGAAAACACAAAACAGAATTCCGCATTAGTTCAGATTAAAACAAACATTACAGCCATTAAGATCAATTATGCTGCTGCGCAAACAATATAGTGCTGCTGGATCTAGACAAAATTGTCATAAAGGCAATAGGCTAGATTTTCACATAATCAAGAGACTCCATAGAGGTGTAAATCTGGTGGACAGGTCCCAATTCTGGGATTCCTAATCTCATTCTCATAGCCCCCAACTTTTACCAGTTTGAGTTATGGGTGGAGAGTGTAAGTCCACAACCTGCATGCCTGATGTGGCAGACCTCATAGTGAGAATGGGTATGTCCAAAATTTTCATGGTGTTATGCTAGCTTTTAGTGGACTCATGGTTCACAAGCCAAGTCTCATAATGCATTTTTGGCTGAGAGCCCAGACATCTATTCAAATGGTTGTGCCCCAGAGATAGCATTGCGTAATTAACAGCTCTTGCTCTGTGACCTATTGCACAATGTTTATTTATAAAAGATAAAAAGTCATAGAGGTTTACAGCCCTTGTCCATGCCACTGCTTTCTTTAACCCCTAAGCTAGTCCCAATTGCCCACATTTGGTCCATATCCCTTCTACACCCATCTTACCCATTTAACTGTCTAAATGATTTTTAAAAGACAAAATTGTACCCCCTCTACCACTACCTCTAGTAGCTTGTTCCAGGCACTTACCACGCTCTGTGTGAAAAAATTGCCCTCTGGACTCTTTTGTATCTCTCCCCTCTCACCTTAAATCTATGCTCTCTAGTTTTAGTCTCCCCCACATCTGAGAAAAGATATTGACTATCGAGCGGATCTATGCCCCTCATTATTTTACAGACCTCTTGAAGATAACCCCTAAGCCTCCTATGCTTCAGGATAAAAAGTCCCAATCTTTCCAGTCTTTCCTTATAACTCAAGTCCCGGTAGCATCCTAGTAAATTTTTTCTGCATTCTTTCTAGTTTAATATAATAATATTTAAATAATATTTAATAGGTTTCAAGCTCTTGCAGTTTCTGCTCTTAATGCTTTAAAAGGTTTGAGAGATTGACACTTTTCCAGGGCTGCAGAGAAAACCATTATTAGAAAGAAAGTTATGAATGAATGACGCCTTCTTAAAGTTTTTCACACATCCTGCTGTTACTATAGGTTGCATTGGTTCTGTACGATGTGTTCAATGGGTGAATGAGCATGGAAGTGCTATAGCATGCCATGGAAGTTATATGGGGTCATGGGTGGGTGGCAGGGTATAGCTTGGAGAGGATGAAGAGAAATAAAGGCTAAGGGCAGACATGAAGTGGCACACTTTGACATGAGAGGTGTAGATATGAGGGCTTTGAGGAGTGTACAGGTTTGTCCCTTGTTTTACTGTCATTATTTTAATTGGGATGAAGTCCCAGGACATTGAGGCAGGTCTTTTAAACAGCCTGTCCTGGCACTCCAGCCCGTGTGGCTGTCTCTTAACTATTGCAAGGGGCAGCAGGCTGACTCCGATTATCACCAACCCCTTACAGCCACTGGAACAAAATATCCTGCTGTTACTTGCATTTTCCCTGAGCTGGGAAATTTCCCACCTCATGCCACTTGCCTCAAAGATGAAAATCCAGCTCAGTCTCTGAAACATATAAGACCAGATTCAGTCTTTCCTTGCCCACAGTTGGGATTCTTTTGGTTGTGCTGCACTGAATGGAGATTTCTTTTATTGAATGGCAAAGTAAAGTGAGTCTGAATGGCCTACTTCTGCTCCTAACTCTGGTGTAACAATTTAGAACAATGCAGAACATCTTTATTGCAATCACTTTCTCATGATCAGATTGATAGTGAATAAATTGGTATCCAGCTCTGAAAAATAATTTTCCAGTTTTTCAACTTTACAAATAGGAATGATTGAAGGATGCAGGATTACCTGAAGCTGTATGCTTTATAACCTGTGATTGAGACACCAAATGTACACCTTGAAAAATAATGGCACATTCCAGTTTTTGCATTGAAAGGATAGACTGATTCTTTCACCAGCTTTGCCTTGCTCTGTAAAGAAATAATTGTGTACAATTTAGCAAATATACATGATTATTTTTCAGTCTTGATATAATTACAGTTTCTTGATATTTATATTTTGTTTTGGTCACGATTGCTAACAGGTTATATTCTTTAGCACCAGAAAACATTCAATTCCTCTTATTTAAAAGCAAATTACTGTAGATACTACAGATGCTAGAAACTGAAAAAAAACCCCCCAGAAAATGCTGGAAAATCTCAGCAGGTCTGACAGCACCTGTAGGGAGAGAATAGAGCCAATGTTCGAGTCTGGATGATGAAGGGTTGGAAAAGAGATGCACTCAATTATTATTATGATCCCAGTTACATAAAATTCCACTGGCAATGTCCAAGCTTTTCTGGGGGAAAGCTGTCAGTTGTGAAATTGTGTGTGTAGATCATCATGTGTGATTTACAGCAAGGTATATCCTATGGCAAGTGAAAATACTGGCATTTTTGAGATGATTTGATTTATCAATGTATGCCTATTAACCATTCAGAAAAACAATTAAATTGCTCCCAGAATTAACTTTCTTGCCACTATCTCACCAATAGGGCTGCTCACCCATGTGAAGTGGGTTCAATGGCGCATGAACAGCCTTGCCTGCAGCAGTAAGCTACCTAATGGGATTCCCACTTTTGGAACTGTTAGCTGGAGAGCTTTTGAGGTAGAAAACAGCACAAGACCATTTTCAAGAACATACTTCAACTTAAATAAGAGCAATTATGAGTGCATGAAAACAGAGCTTTCTGAAGACACTAGCAAATGAGATTTAGGTCAACAGAGATACAGTGGCAGACATTTAAAGGGACATTTCAGGATACACAGAATAGATACATTCCAATGAGAAAAAAAAATTCCAAGGGAAGACCCACTGCCTGTGATTAACTAAAAAATTAAAAAGACATTTAATTGCAGAAAGGTTGATAACAGATCAGAAGATTAGGCAGAATATTTAAAAAATGTGAAATTGATGAAGACATTAGGGATGAGATTTTCCCAGATACTGGCAAATCTGATATCGGGCCACACGGTGGCACAGTGGTGAGCACTGATGTCTCCAGGGACCCAGGTTCAATTCTGGCCTTGAGTCACTGTCTGTGTGGAGACTGCATGTTCTCCCCAGGGGTTTCCTCTGGGTGCTCTGGTTTCCTCCCACATTCCAAAGATGTACAGGTTAGGTTGATTGGCCATGCTAAATTGACCCTAGTGTCAGGGGATTAGCAGAGTAAATATGTGGGGTTAAGGAAAGAGGGCTTGGGTGGGATTGTGGGTCGGTGCCGACTTGATGGGATGAATGGCCTCCTTCCACACTCTAGGGATTCTTTGATTCTATGAAAAGTGGCACTGAGGTCACCAACGGAAATGACAGCCTTCTCTGCCACCTGGTTCGTGGCTGTATAAAAAATACTTCAAGGACCGAATACTTCATGGGCCGAAGGACCTGTTTGCATGCTGGAAACTTCTATGACTGGGTTCCATGATGTATCGCTGGTCTCTGATTCGCCTGCCTTACCAAAAACTTTGAAATGCTAGCACTGGAGCACTATTTTTAAAGGACCCCCCCCCCCCCCCCCCCCCCTCCACCCCAGTCCGTGGCAACAAAACGACAGAATCCTGGGATCCAGCCCTAGGATACCACTTGGACTTACCCAGGCAGCGAGTGGGCATTGCCAGGAGGAGTGCCCAGCCAATGGCCCTCTCCCCACAGATATCCCCTGGGCAGCTGCTTGGCAGCTGCATGCATTCGGAGACCAGTAGGCCTTCACACCATTCAGCTATCATGCCATTGTCAATGGATGTTTTGATGGGGGCAAAAGGAGATGATTCCGGCATCGAAGCCCGATAATTACATGGTAATGTATTCAAATGAGAAACATGCCTCGTCACTGGCAGGGAGAGGGGACAATGGTATCACACATTTACATCAGTGTAAAAGGTGACTTGCACTTCTTGCAATATTCTCTGCTTCTGTAACGGAACCAACCCAATGCAAACAGGAGCGGAAATTCCGATCCTGAGAGAAAAATTAGAGCATGAGAGAAACATTAGAACACAATAGTGAGTGTTGGTCCTATAGAAAGTGAGTTTGGGAAATTAATAATGGAAAACATTAGATGACAAAACAAAAGACAAACAGAAAACAAAAGATGACAGATGAATTGAATTGATATTTGGCATACATCTTCATGATAGAGGATACAAGTAGCACCCCAGAAATAGATGTAATCAGGAAACAGAAGGGAGGGAGGAACTCAGGAAAATTACAATCAGCAGGGAGGTGGTACTGAGCAAATAGCTGGAGCTACAGGCTGACAAATACCCCCCCAATCCTGATGGACATCATCTTTGAGTCTGAGGTGAAATGGCGAGTGAGATAGTTGAGGCATTGGTTCTAATTTTCCAAAATTCACTAAAATTAGGGAAGATAGATTGAGAAATAGTGAAGTAACCCTTTTATTCAAAAAGGGTTACTTCAAAGACATTAAGCCAAATTTTCCACCCCCTTTAGCGCAGGGCAGGAGCAGAAGATATCCTAAGAAGTCAAAGTGGTATTTTATGTCAATGTGAAAGCTTCCTGAATCATCCCCTCTGCTTGTTAGTGGTGGGACACGATTTCCGACATTCAACATTGGAAACATCAATCTAATACATTTGTTTTTATTATTGGATGGCAGGGTGATGCAGTGGTTAACACTGCTGCCTCACAGCGGCAGCATTCAATTCTGGCCTCAAGTGACTATCTGTGTGGAGTTTGCACATGCTCCCTGTGTCTATATGGGTTTCCTCTGAGAGCTCTGGTTTCCTTTCACATTCCAAAGATTTGCGTGTTAGGTTGATTGACTATGCTAAATTGTCCTTTCGTATTAGAGGTATTAGCAGGATAAATATGTGGGGTTATGGGGATGGGTGGGATTGTTGGTGGTGCAGGCTCGATGGACTGAATGGCTCCTTCTACACTATAGGGATTCTATGATTGGGTCCACATGCAGGAATCCATATCCCTCAGTCAAATAATTCATCCGGAGTGGCAAGATATCAGAATGGCGTGAATCATCACTGACTTGAAAGGGCTTGACTTGGCGAGAAGACGCAGCATTCATGGAGCAGCTCCACCCAATAAGGGGTTGACTCAGTGATACCAGCCCTGATAGGGTGTGACCAAGTTAACACTGAAAGGGATCTGCAGTAACCTTGGGAGGATACCGTGGGGTTGACTGCTGTGTACCAGGACACTAGTCGGAGTAGACAGGAGAAAGGTTCCAGCATACCGGGGCTGAAGCCTCCTGGTAACCCCACTTCTCCATTCCGTAACCCAGATAGGTTACTTGAGGTATCAGGAAGAAGCATTCTCTGTTCTTAGGCACGCACCGGCCCTTGAAAAATGATTAAGAATTTCCTCAAGGTTCTCGAATTGTTTCTTCTTTGTTTTACCTGTAATGAGAACGTCATCCAGATAAACAGCAACCTGAGATAAACCTTGTAACACGTTCTACATTGTTCACTGGGCGGTCAAAGAGGCTAATGATACCCCAAAGGGTAGCCTCATATATTGGTAGAGGCCCTAATGAGTATTGATTGTGAATATTTCTACGAATCCTCCTTCAGCTGTAATTGCAAATAAGCATGACTTGTATCCAGTTTTGAGGAGAAGAGTCCTCCTGACAACTCCGCATATAAATTCTTGATCCAAGGAATTGGGTATTTATTCAGCTGTAAGAAGTGATTTATTGTTACCTAACACAAGCCAAGGAAACTGCTGAAAAGGATAGACATGTCCAAATAAATGCATGGTTTTCTAGGTATTTTAGTATAGTCATATATTCTGCCATTGGCAGACTAAAAGCAGTTTTGGATGGAATGCTAAATTTTCTGTTCTTGCAACGGATCCCACCATGGATGAGACCAGAGAATCTGCCCATAGCAAATGATGAGAAGGCTGGTTGTGTATGTATCGATATATCATCGCAGTTTGACAAACTGAGATGGACCAGGTGTTGTACATTTAAAGAATAGGAATAGACATTGTTCTTCTTTGCTCAGACAGTAGTGATCCTCTGGAATGCACTGCTGGTATGTGTGCTGACTCTCTAAATGCCTGCAAGAGAGAAATGGACTAGTTCTAGGCTTGGGCACAGATTGCAGTTTATAAAAGTTAAACATTGAACATAAGCATGGTCAATATGATCACTGAAGATCACAGAAGAGAGTTTTTTTAAAATTTTCATTGATTTTCTCTCTTTTCTAGGCGATTATACAGATTACAGATGCAGGGAGGAGGGATTAGGAAATGTTCAGTCAAAATGCTCCAATGATCATGAGTGTGCAGTGAGTTAATAAAACAGCTGGTCTTCTCTTGTTCATCATTTTCATATTCCATAAAAGGTATGGCTATGAAATCATTGACAAATAAATGCTGGCAGTTTAAGAAACATTACTAACCTGATTTAGCCACATCAGGGCACTGATAGGTGAGCCACCCTTGCAGCCAGCATCCCTGTAAGAACAATCAATAACCTCTTGTGCGCTCAGCAACTCCAAATGTCCTCTTTTGATTGCATATGAAGATTCAATACTCTCCACAACACTGAACGCCCAACATCCACCACACTAAAACACAAAATGCACAGAGGTTAGTCTGACAATTGCATAACCCAGTTTACTCCCAAGAATTTTTACTCTTCAGACTTGTGAGATTACCATTTAAAAATAATTACATACATTAAATATAAATGCAGAAAATTTGAAACAGGGTTAGTCAATGATAGAGCTCATAAGTTACCATTCACCTTTTCTGGCACCGAGGATTTCAAAGGAGCAAAAAATGTTTGCGTATGAAAACGTTTAGAACTTTCACATCATTATTGGGACATCAACATATTCACAACATCCAGCAGTCTTTAAAGAAAATTTTATTTTATCTAAGTATGATTAGAAATTCTTTGATCTTACTTTTGGAATGGGAAATCTTTGGGGAAAAACTCCTGGATTTTCTGGACATATTGCCAGCTTTCTGGGGAACTTAAAAATGTTAATCCTGTAAGTGCTTTAGCAGATAAATGATTCACTCAAGCACACTTCATGTCCATAATTGTACATTTTGACACCAGACTGAGCTAAGCAGCCAAGGAAGCAACCCAACAAAATGATGAATGCATTATGGTTCTTTAACAAAAAAGGCTATTAAACCATAGTACTTAATAAAAAAAATATTCATTTAGAATTAATCATTGGCAAGGAACTAGTAGATAATGTTACATAAGGCATATCATAGCAAATAATTTATCACTTTATTCATTTAGCTTCAAGGAGCAATACGTAAAAAAGTGTTGATTTAAAAGTAGATTCAAGGAAGCAAAGATTTCATGAAATGCCAGACCTCACAATCAGTGTGCAATTGTAAATCTTAAAAAATTACAAGGGAATTACTATCTCCTTTATAAGGTAGCGCTGTGCTACTATGATTAAAAAGCCTATTTTGGCAGCTACAACACTTCACTCTATAGGTTGCTTTATTCTCTACTACAGCATATGCTGATATCTATTGGCTCATACAACTGGATGGCATGGTGGCACAATGGTTAACACTGCTGCTTCACAGCACCAGGGACCCAGGTTCAGTTCCGGTTTCAGATGACCATGTGTGGAGTTTGCATATTCTCCCTGTGTCTGTATGGGTTGCCACCAAGGCTCCGGTTTCCTCCCATACTCCAAAAATGTGCAGGCTACACGGATTCATAGAATCATAGAATTCCTACAGTGCGGAAGGAGGCTATTCAGCCCATCAAGTCTACACCAACCACAATCCCACCCAAGTGCTATTCCCATAACCCCACATGTTTACCTTGCTAATTCACTAGCGTCAATTTAGTATGGCCAATCAACCTAACTGGCACGTCTTTGGACTGTGGGAGGAAACTGGAGCACCTGGAGGAAACATATGTAGACACTGGGAGAATGTGAAAACTTCACATAGTGACCCCAGGCCAGAATTAAACCCGGGTCCCTGGCACTATGAGGCAGCAGAGCTAACCAGTGTGGTTTGGCCATGCTAAATTGTCCCTTAGTGTCAAGAGAATTAGTGGGGTAAATACGTGGGGTTGTGGGGTTGGAGCCTGGGTAGAATTGTTGTCGGTGCAGGCCCAATGGGTCGAGTGGCCTCCTTCTGCACTGTAGAGATTCTCTGATTCTATTCTATACAACTGCTTTTCTAGTTGAAATGCTAAATGTCATAATAAGAAGTCTCACAACATCAAATTAAAGTCCAACAGGTTTATTTGGTTGCACAAGCTTTCACAGCGCTGCCTGTTCATTAGGTGACTCCACATCATAGCAACATAATAACAGGATTCTTAATAATCGAGCTGTTCTTTCCAATCATCTATTTTGATTGAGATTATTTTGAAGGTTGCAATATCAAAATGTTTTTGCTATTTTTCAAAAACAAAAGTAAGGAACAACTTTTAAGAATAACCCTTGGCCATGTACCCAGAAGGTTGTTGGCACCTACTTAACAGAAGCTGGGGTTAAAGAAGGATGGATCAGAGGCTGTGGTTGTGACAAGGGGATGAATCAGAGGCCAGGTGACAGGATCGAATACTGAAGAGAAGGAAGAAATTGGAGGTCAGAATTCAGGATCAGAGTCCAAGAGTCAGGAAAGAGCTGCACAGCGCATGCAATCTGCACACTGCACACAGCTGATTCACTAAATAGCAACTAGTCACAGGACTTAATATTGTATACGGAAAGACAACATTATCAGAAAAGGGTGGGTGTTCTAGCTTCCCAATAAGCTTCTTTTACAATACCGATGGTTAGACAGGCAGTGGCAATGGCACGCTATGTTCTTCTACTGTTCTTGGGTTGCTACTGCTTCATTTCCACTGGCAGAACTAGTGATAATTTCTCCCCTTGCCTCACACGCTCCCTGAATATATCCAGACTTAATGTTAAAATATTCCTATTCATTTCAGCCCACACTGAGATAGTTACCAAGACTCCATACTTTGCATTGATGAGTCTATCAATGAATTGCCGAAGACTGAAAGAATTGTAAGAGCACCTCTCCAAGCTTGCTCACATTCCCTATGAGGAGAACCCTCATAGAAGGTGGCATGATGACACAGTGGTTAGCACTGCTGCCTCACAGCGCCAGGGACCCAGGTTCGATTCCCAGCTTAGGTCACTGTCTGTATGGAGTTCACACATTCTCTCCGTACCTGCATGAGTTTCCTCCGGGCGCTCTGGTTTCTTCCCACACTCCAAAGATGTGCAGATTAGGTGAACTGGTAATGCTAAATTCTCCCTCAGTGTAACTGAATAGGCACTGGAGTGTGGTGACTAGGGGATTTTCAGCAGCATCATTTCTCTCATTTACCCACACACTGGTTTCTTTATCAACTTTACTATCAACATAAATTTCATGTGATGGCAAATACTTGCTACCATATATCATCATCTTCAGTTCTGTGCCCAAAGGCATTCGGCACCACGATCTCCACCATGGATAGCGTAAGGTGAAAGGTCCCAAATCCACCCCAGCTGGAGCAGGGATTGAACTCAGGGATTTTGGCATCAAACTGATCAACACCAACCATCCTGAGCCAAACCTCCCCTCCAGGAGTCAGAATTGCTGTGGCAACATACACTTTTCCGTGCATATTTGTAGCCTGAAGCTATAGATAGTGATTTCCATCACATGATTGACCAAAAATTCTTACCCATTCTTACCACCTGCAGTATGTTAGGAGATTTACAAGTTGATAATCAATCTGACGAAGATGCTGTCAGACCTGCTGAGATTTTCCAGCATTTTCTGTTTCTGTTTCAGATTACAGCATTCACAGTATTTTGTTTTTATATTAATAATCAGTCTGTTTGTCCATGTAATGTATGCACTTTCCTCAGTCATCAAGTTTCCTAAAAGAATTCTTTTGGTTAATGCAGAACAACCAGTTCTTTAGGAATCTGTGTTGACTGACGCTGAATGATCTGCACTTTTCCTGAATGTGTTGGAATTTAATGTAATATTGAACACTAATAGTTAATCTTAGAAACCATAGAGACCATAGAAAATTACAGCTCAGAAACAGGCCCCTTGGCCCTCCTTGTCTGTGCTGAACTATTTTTTGCCTAGTCCCACTAACCTGCACTTGGACCCTATCCCTCCACACCCCTCTCATCCATGTACCTGTCCAAGTTTTTCTTAAATGTTAAAAGTGACCCCGCATTTACCACTTTATCCGGCAGCTCATTCCACACTCCCACCACTCTCTGCACGAGAAAGCCCCCCCTAATATTCCCTTTAAACTTTTCTCCTTTCACCCTTAACCCATGCCCTCTGGTTTTTTTCTCCCCCAGCCTCAGTGGAAAAAACCTGCTTGCATTCACTCGATCTATACCCATCAAAATCTTATACATCTCTATCAAATCTCCCCTCATTCTTCTATGCTCCAGGGAATAAAGTCCTAACCTATTCAATCTCTCTCTGTAACTCAGCTTCTCAAGTCCCAAGTCCTTAAAATGAACTAACCTTTAATATCCTTATTATCAGCTTATTCTTGTTGCCATTTTTAAAACTCCATTACATTTTCACTATGGCCAAAATTTGGAAAATTATAGTCAGGACATCAACTCATACATTGGAAAATATTACTGTGTGATCTGACAAGATCCATTTTCTCTAATAACTGTGCTGGCAGCATTACTGAAATAACTACCAGTTACAAAGAATTTTTAGTACTCATCCATGTAGGGAGAAACAGAAACTTACAGATTCTTGATTTCGCACAGGTGTAATAACATTCTTGTCCCTCCAGTCAAATTTTGGTGGTAAAGTTGATTTCTTGGCATTCTTGGGAAATGAAGTGTATTCGGGAAGTTGTACTGATCTTGACCCTAAATATGTTGCTGCAAGTTTAATTATAAAATATTATTTCCTTCTTATTTCATATTAATCTTTTGCAAAATGTGAACATATCATTTCAAACATCCTAATTTGCCCATATTCATCTGCAAAGACATTAAATAATACTTCCAAAAAGCAAAGTTCTGCATGGATGCTTAACATATGCTATACACCTGATTGTGCTGTTGCATTTTAATGCATTGAGTTCATTATAAATTCCGACACCTTTAGCAAAGCTGCTTTGAGCTGGATTCATTGTGCACTCAGTCTAGCAAAAGAGCATGTGAAAGCAAGATAATGTTCTCTGGCACTACCTTGTGCTACACATTCATGTATTATAAATTTCTCTTTACACATGTAATTAACTAGAGGTGATGGTTTGGGAAGAATTCAGATTGGAAGTTTCCTCAGTTCACTATTTGCACGAAAATCAAAACCAAGGAAATCTTTCCTGGTGGTCTGATGGCACAACAAAGTAGTGAGAAATAAGATATTCGCTACTAAGTTGTTTTGCTACAATTTGTCAAATGACCAGTTTTCACCAGGCTGTCAGGGCTAATATGCAGAGAGAAACGAATATACACCTTCACCTAGAATGGATAACTACACGAACAGGCTTTTATGCTTCTACTACCAAACCTGCGCTGGTAGAAACATACAACCTGTAAGAACTGCCACCTTTTGCATATTTTCAGTTCTGTAATCTGTACTGCACACTGACTATCCGTAGAACTCCTACAGTGCAGAAGGAGGCCATTCTATCCATTGAGTCTGCACTGACCCTCCAAAAGAGTACGCTACTTGGGCCCACTCCCCTGTCCTATCCCCGTAACCCCATTCTTTTGTCATGGCCAATCCATCTAACCTGCACATCTTTGGACTGTGGGAGGAAACCAGAATGTCCGGTGGAAACCCACGCAGACAGGGGAGAATGTGCAAGTTCCACACAGAAAGTCACCCAAGGCCAGAACTAAACCCGGGTCCCTGGCGCTGTGAGACAGCAGTGCTAACCACTGTGCCACTATGCTCATGGTAGGCTCATCCAGAAGATTAAGATGCATATGATCCACAGTGACTTGGTCGCTTGGATTTAGAATTGGCTTACTCATAGAAGTTAGAGAGTAGTGGTGGAGGGGTGTTTAGCATTAATTATGCAAAATGTAGTGCATTGAGCCCAGGTATAATAATAATGTTTTAATATTAATATTCTGACTGTATTGAAATGTTACAATTGCAAATTCACCTCTGAAAACTTCAGATGACATATCAGAAAACTGGTTGATTCCATAAATAGCAGAGTCACTTTCATTCGACAGGATTGAAGAAACAATATTCATGGTGTAATGTCTCTGTATGCTTTCCTACAAAAGAAAAAATATTTTTTTCCAATATCAAGATTCAGAAATGGGACAAAGTTATAATACTATTATTTTCCTTAAAGTCTATGTATAAATTTAAATTTGTGAAATTTTCCCTTTTTTGAAAAAAAATAGCTAAAAGTGATTAGCTTTCATCTTTAAAATTATGCTGTTTGAAAACATTCTGATATATCAGTGCACTCAACGTGTTGAATCTCCCACTGCTCAAGATGCTTTGCTAGCACAAGGAAACACTAATATGAGATTACAAATGTCTGTTGTTTGATTTTTAAAAAGAACATGCATCAAAATATGATGCTTCACCATCAAAGTAATTGTGCTTCACTTTCAAAAATTGAGACTTGATAAAACTGAAATAAGCAGCACAGAATCAACTAATTGTAATGCAAAATGTATGAAAGAAAACAGGAATTAAATCAATCGATTGCATAACATACTTAAACCACAGGCCTAAATCTTTTGAACACTGAATCATTGGAGATCAGACATACGATCCAAGATGCACATTGGGACCCCACGAAAATCCCAATGCACTAATATTTGAGGGAATTATCCAGGAAGCTTGTACTTCCAACAAGTAACTACTCTGCTTCTGGGACCCTCTAGAAACATCTCTCACTCTGAGTTCAGACAGTTCCAATGTAGTTAACTGAATGGTTATCCCAGGAAACGTCAGGCAGAAAAATCTTAGTCTGACACCTGGGTAACAGAACTGATCACAACCACCTCCCCCCACCCCACCCACGCACCCCACCCCCCCAACCCTCCACCACCACCACCACCCCACCAACATTCATTCACTTTGATACCTCACTAACCTCTCAAACCCGATTCCCCCTGAACCCCCAACTGACATCCCCCTCCCACCATCTGACCACTCCCAACCCAACTATCCCTCTTGACCACCTGACTACACCCCCAACCACACTAACCCCAGACCGCAAGATTGTACCTCTGACCTGATCTATCTAACCCCCACAGCCTGACATTCCCCTACAAACCTTCAGACTGCCTTCCCACCACCAGGTTACATCCCTGATCTGACCCAACTACCCAACCACCACCCCCCACCGACCTGACCTGTCTAACCCCCACAACCCGACTACCTCTATACAAACGTTAGGAATGGGTTAATAGACTTCCAATGAAGTCCTAATTTGATGTCAATTATTCAATAGAAGTCACTGATATATAAAGGGATCATAGGTGGCACTATTTTGTTGGTGGAGTTTTGTGTGTGAAGTTGGATCAGAGAACCAAGGGTATTTTGTGAAGAAGCAGAACTCATGTCTCCTTTACTCTACAGCAACTGTAAAGCTCAAACAGTGGTAGTAGAGGATGGTTGTTGGTTCCCAGTAAATGACTGCAAATGACAACTTTTTTTAGGGGAAAAAAAAGATATTCAAATTCTAAATCAACAATGGTGTGAGTACGAGACAACAAAATGGCTGAACCCAGAATAAGAATGTCAGGATATGACTATCCACTATTATTTTCAGAAACTGAAGCTTATGACCAATGGAGAAGTGAAGTCCATATGTGGAATATGGTTACTACTTTGGGGAAAAGGAAACCAGGAATGGCATTGGTTCTTTCCTTACTTTTTTTATAGAAGTAAAAATCAGATGCAAAGTGTTTCCTGAATTTTTGAATTTGAAATTTGGAACATTTGAATTCTGAAGGTCTGGATAACTTATTAAATTTTTTGAATAAGATTTAACAAAAAGATAGTTTAAGAAGGATAGCAAGAATAATCCAGGCAATTATAGGCTTGTGAGTGGTAGGGAGGATTCTTCACGACAGGATTTACTCCCACTTAAAAATAACTGAATGTATTAGTGAAACAGCATGGTTTTGTGAAGAGGTCATGTCTCACTAACTTGATTGTGTTTTTTTTTGAACAGGTGATGAAGATGATTGAGGGTAGGGCAGTGATGTTGTTGACATGGACTTCAGTAAAGCCTTTGAGGTCCCTCAGACTGGTGCAGAAGTGAGCTGGCAAGGTGAATACAGAACTGGCTTCATAGAAGAGAGGGTAGCAGTAGGAGGTTGTTTCTGAATGGAGGGCTTGACAAGTGGCATTCCTCAGGGATCAGTGCTGTTTGTAATATATAAATGATTTTTGGAGGAAAATATAACTAGTTTGATTGCATTTGAGGACACAACAAAGGTTAATGGGCTTGCAGAGAGCTATGAGGGCCATCAGAGGATACAGATCAGTTGGAGACATGGCAGATGGTGTTCAATCTAGGCAAATGTGAGGTAATGCCTTTTGGAAGGTCTAATACAAATGGAAAATATACAGTAAATCTCAAACCTTGAATATTAATGGGCAGAGGGATCTGGTGCACAGGGTATACAGGTTACAAAGTGGCAACACAGGTGAAGGAGGCAGTCAAGGTGGCATACAGCATGCTTGACTTCATCAGCTGGGGCATTAAGTTTAAAAGTTGGCAGTCATGTTGCAGATTTATGGAACCATAGTTAGGATGTACTTGGAATATAGTATTCAATTCTGGTTGCCATGTCATCGGAATGACATGGAGACTTTGGACAGGGTACAGAAAAGATTTGCCAGGATGTTTCCTGGTATGGAGGGCATTAGCTATGAGAAACTTGTTTGTTCTCACTGGAACAACAGGTTGAGGTGATTTGATAAAGTCTACAAGATTGAGGGGCATGGATAGAGTGAATAGTCAAACTTTTTCCCAGGGTGGAAGAATCAATTATTAGGGGGCCTAAGTTTAAGGTGAGGGGCAAGGTTTAAAGGGATATGAGGCAAGTTTTTTTACATAAGTGGGTGGGTGCCTGGAACTCACTGGGGGAGGTAGTGGAAGTAAATAAGACTTTTAAACAGCATCTGGACAAATACATGAATAGGATGGGAAGAGGGATATGGTCCTCAGAAAGGTAGGGAGTTTTAGTTCAGTTGGGCAGCATGGTTAGTACAGGCTTAGAGGGCTGAAGGGCCTGTTCCTGTGCTGTAATTTTCTTTGTTCTAACAGATCAGAAATTTTTGAAAATGTGATTGTGTGGATAAGGGCAGTTCAGCTGATGTAGTTTGAATTTTAGCAAAGCCTTTGACAAGGTCCCACATGGGAGACTGAAAATGAAAGCACATGGAATCCAGGGAAACCTGGAGGTGGATCAGAAACTGGTTCAAAATAAGACTCATTGTGTTGGTGGAAGGCTGTTAGTGACTGGAGGCTGGTGTCCAGAGTGTATTGCAAGGATCAGTGCTGGGACCCTTGTTCGTTTTGTGATAGATGATGGGGAAAAATTGAGCAATTTTGCAGATGACACCAAGATTGGTAGGGTGGTAAATAGTGAAGAAAGTCATGGGTTACAGGAAAATGTAGACAGATGGGTCAGTGACAGATGGTATTTAACCCTGATAAGTGTGAATTTATGCACTTTGAAAGAAGTAGCATGACAATATTTAATGAATGGCAGGACACTGGGAAGCTCAGTGGAACAGATGGATCTTGGGATACTTATTCTCTGATACATGAAGGTGGCAGATCAGGTGAATGGGGTAATTAAGAAGGCATATGGGACACTTGCTTTTATCAGTTGTGGCACAGAGCAGAAGGGCAAAGAGGTTATGTTGAAACTGTACAGAATGTTGATTGGGCCATAGCTGGACTACTAATGCAGTTCTGGTCACCTCACTATAGGAAGGGTGTGATTGCACTGGAAGGGGTACAGAGGAGATTCATCAGGATATTGCCTGGATGGAGCATTTAAGCTATAAGGAGAGACCTGTGTTGAGCCACTTCCTGACACCCTCCAATCCCCAGCACTTTCTGTCAATCCCTGTGGCACTCTGCTTGATAAACCCCTGCCTACTGAGGCACAGCCCTGACATACAGTCTGCATCCTTCTAGCCATCAGGGTTTCAAATTCTCCTCCCCACCTCCCCCCCCCCCACCCCCCCCTTCCCCCCCCCCCCCCCCCCCACAACCCCCCACACTTCTGTCCCCACAGGAGAAGATCATCCATAATTGCCAGGAATGTGAAGACTGCAGGTGGAGTCCTCACTGTTTGAGGAGCGACTTTTGGAAATGTTTGCAAAGTCAGGATAGTGGTGACAGACACACAGGTCAGGTGAGACACAAACCTTCATTTGTAGGATTGTAGAATCTTACGGTGCAGGAGGCCACTTGGCCCAGTGAGTCTACGTTGACCACAATACTACCCAGGTCCCATCCCCATAACCCCACACATTTATCTTTGCTAGTCCCCTGACATCAAGGGGCAATTTGGAATGGCCAATCCACCTAACCTGCACATCTTTAGACATTCAGGTGACTTATCTCAAGCAAGTTGCAATCTGTCTAGATACTTGCCCCTGCCTTGCACTTACCCATGTGCCACCTTTTGCAGGAGCAGAACTTGATGAGCCCAGGCCTTCAGGAGTTCCCCTGCTAACCCCACAGAGACCCAGCCAACACCTCAGAGGAAGGCTGTGATAACTCCAGTCACCAGGGGTGGGACATGTTAGTGTTGGGGGGTTCTCAGGCACTTTCTGGTGAGAACAATACAGCCATTGATGCACATCAGGTGCAAGTGGGAATATCATGGGCTCAGGGAAGCGAAAGTCACCAGAGCCAAGGAGACAGCTGGCCTCCAGCCAGGTGCCAAGCCACTGAGATCAGTTCTCCTGAAGCTGCTGGAGTTGCAGAAGCAGGGAGGGGCTGTGTTAATGAGCCATGGCTGCAGGCCTCCAGAGCTTGGTCAGTCTTAAGGGCACTTGCTGAAGGGATCTAGAGCTTTTTCCAGACTTGGAGGCCTATTGCTGAGGGCTTGCACACAAGACAGAGTTGGACCTCCAGGTCTAGCAAAGCCAAGTGATGCTTTAGGCCTCAAGCTCACTCCAGATGCCCCTCCATCCCATAGAGTGGGGGAAGCACTGAAACCTTTTCTGGCACCTTCTACCCAGGTGACCCTGGCCGCCCTCAGCTCCTTCAAATCCTCCTTCCCAACACCAGTACACCTCCTGGGCTGCCTGAACTTTGAGTCCTTGGAACTCTTCAAAATACAGTTAAAACAGCGCCAAAGTAGTAGGTAGATTCTTGATGAGCAGGTGATGGAAGCACATCTAGGATAGGTGGTTCCAATTAGATCAACTATGATATTGAATGACCAAGTCAGTGATCTACTCCTGCTCCTAATTTGTATTGTGAGAAGTTTACAGCATGGAAACAGGTCCCTGGGCCCAACTTGTCCATGCTGCCCTTTGTGAACCTCGAAGCTAGTCCCAATTGTCCGCGTTTGGCCCATATCCCGCTATACCTATCTTACCCATGTAACTATCTATATTCTTTTTAAAAGACAATTGTACCTGCCTCTACTATTACCTCTGGTAGCTTGTTCCAGACACTCACCACCCTCTGGAAAAAGTTGCTCCTCTGGACACTTTTGAATCCCTCCCCTCTCACCTTAAACCTATGCTCTTGTTTTAGACTCCCTTACCTTTGGGAAAAGATATTGACTATCTTTCTGATCTATGTCCCTCATTATCTTAGACCTCTAAGATCACTCCTCAGCCTTCTACGCTCCAGAGAAAAAAGTTCCAGCCTCAAGTCCCAGTAGCCATCAAGTCCCAGTAGCATCCTAGTAAGTCTTTTCTTTCTAGTTTAATAATATCCTTTCTATAATAGGGTGACCAGAATGATGTACAGTATTCCAAGTGTGGCCTTACCGATGTCTTGTACAAGATGTCCCAACTCTTGTATTTGGTGTTCTGACCAATGAAACCAAGCTTGCTGAATGCTGCCTTCACCACTCTGTCTACCTGTGACTCCACTTTCGAGGAGCTATGAATCGGTACCCCTAAATCTTTGTAACTCCCCCTAACACCCTACCATTAACTAAGACCTGCCCTTGTTCAATCTACAAAAGTTTAATTTTAAATGTGAGATTAAAACCTCATTTATCTAAATTAAACTCCATCTGCCATTTGTCAGCCCACTGGCCCAATTAAACAAGATCCTGCTGCAATCTGAGAACATTCTTCAGTGTCTGCTATGCTGCCAAACTTATTGTCATCTGCAAATTTACTAACCTTGCCTCCTATATTCTCATTCAAATCATTAATATAAATGACAAATAACAGTGGACCCAGCACTGATCCCTGAGGCACACTGCTGGTCATGGGCCTCCAGTTTGAAAGACAAATCTCTACAACCACCCTCAGGCTTCTGTCATCAAGCCACTTTTGTATCCATTTAGCTATCTCACCTTGGACCTGTGAGATTTAACCTTATGCAGTGACCTACCATGCAATATCTTGTCAAAGGCCTTGCAGACAACATCAACTGCACTGCCCTCATCTACCTTCTTGGTTACCCTTCAAAAAACTCCATCACATTTGTGAGATGTAATTTTCCACTCACAAAGCCACGCTGACTGTCCCTAATCAGTCCTTGCGTCTCTAAATGCCTGTAGATCCTGTCTCTCAAAATATCTTCTAACAACCTACCCACCACAGATGAGAGGTTCACTGGCCTGTAGTTCCCAGGCTTTTCCTTGCAGCTCTTTGTAAACAAAGACACAACATCTGCCATCCTCCAATCTTCAGGCACCTCACCTGTGACTAACGGTTATGGAAATATCCCTGCTAGGGCAATTTTCTCCCTAGCTTCCCACAATGTCCAGAGATTTGTCTACCTTAATGCACTTTAAGATTTCCAGCACCAACTCCTCTGTAATATGTAGACTCTTCAAGGCATCACTATTTATTTCTTCAAGTTCCCCAACATCCGCGCTTTTCACAACAGTAAATACTGATGCGAAATATTCATTTAGGATCTCACCCATCTCATGTAGATCGGCACATAGATGACCTTGTTGATCCTCAACAGGTCCTACTCTCTCCTTAGTTACTCTTTTGCCCTTAATGTAGTTCTAGAAGCTCTTTGGATTCTCCTTTGCCTTATCTGCCAAAACAATCTTGTTGCCCTCCTGATTTCCCAACTTTACACCTACATCTCCTAAACTCTTCAAAGGATTCAATTGATCTCAGCTGCCTAGGCACATCATATGCCTCCTCCTTCTTCTTGATCAGGGCCTCAATATCCCAAGTCATCCAGAATTCCCTACTTCTGCTAGCCTCCTCTTTTACTCTAAGAGGAATGTGCTTACCCTGAACCCTGGTAAACACACTATTGAAAACATCCCACTTACCAGACATCCCTTTGCCTTTCCACAGACTCCCCCAGTTGAAAGTTCCTGTCTGATGCCATCAAAATTGGCCTTGCCCCAATTCAGAAGTAACTTTTGGGCCATAGCTATCTTAAAACAAATGGAAATATGGTCACTGGTCCCAAGTCTGTTGCCTGCCCTTCCTGATTTCCCAAGAGGAGGTTAAGTTTTGCCCAAAATTATGGAGTTTGATAGGATAGAAAGAAAAAATGTGGACCTCAGGAGGAACATTACCAACAAAGGAGTTAGAACATGGAACTTGCAACTGCACAAGGTATGTGGGATGGATAGCATAGATGCATGTAAGAGAACAAAAATCAGAGGTGCCGAAAGGGTTAAATGAAGTAGCATGGGAGGATGCCTTTGTAGTGCATGCAACACTAGCTGAGCCAAATGCTCTGTTTTGGAATGTAATTCAAAGCAGTTTCTATGATTCCAAAATTAATTTTGACAATTTTATTTCCTTGCATTTTCCATGAGGGCCTGGATGTTGCCATGGTAATTATGGTGAAACTAGCTAGCACTGCTGTACTGAACTGCAATCACAAAGACATAGAATCTGCTATCTCTGATTCTATACTCTACCAGGGGAGGTGCTATTGAGACCCCTGCTAGCATCCCCTACAATAACCACATGCAATCTTTTAGCAGTCAGTGAACTAACAGAAACATTGTCAAAATCCTCAAGTTATACCCAGTTGAATGAGATGTAATCGGGTGTTTAAAGTGTCACAGCAATCTTTCATGATAGTGTCACAAATTTCAAAAGAAAAATGCATTTTGAGAATACCATTAAGTAATGTGAATTTTGAATTTAAATCCTTGTTTTAATCTTTTTGTAAAACATTTCAATCAGGATTCTGATCACATGATTTCTTGTTGAATCAACCACTACCACACATATGTAAACAAGACCATGGTTAACTCGAGGGTTAACAGGTGATAACTGGTTTAGTTATGGTGAGCAGCTGATGGAAGATCATCTGGGGTAGGCAGGCATGTGGAGTTGAGGCTGTGGTTTCATCCAGGCAATAATAAAGTTTTTTAACACCTCGTAACAGTATAGATGTTGCCTTGGGTCAAACAAATGCTAATAACCGCAGCTGCCAGAAGGACTGTTTTAAGTATCGGTGCCTTATTTGGAAGATGATCTGACATTATGTACAGGTCACATGATAACTAGTCATCTTTCATTTCCTGAAAAAAAACATTGAAATGGATGGGAAGCTGGCTGCAACACAAAGATCCACCTTGAAGATACATCAGTCCAGAGAAAGACAGCTAGAAATGGATTCTGCTGTAAGTGACTAGGCAGTTTAAAAGTGTTACCCTTGCAGAATCAAAAGGAAGGAACTTTCTCAACTCTGCAAACTTCCATTCACCAATGAGACTCATCTGTTAAAACCATCTCTGGTAGTTCAACAGTGGAAGTCATTGCAAATGCAGGGACACCAGTACAACTTCAGGAACTTCGCTTCAGATAATACAACATCTCAACTTCAAAACATACTGGGCCTGCACCAACAAATATGTTTATGTGTATTGTATCTTTGTGTTAATAGCATCAACTAAGGACTGCATGGTGGCAGAGATGTGCCACTATTGCTGCCTCAGTGCCAGGGACCCAGGTTCGATTCTTGGCCTTTGGGTCAGAGTCTGTATGTTTTCCGTGTATCTACATAGGTTTCCTCCAGGTGCTCCAATAACATAGAACATTACAGTGCAGTACAGGCCCTTCGGCCCTCGATGTTGTGCTGACCAGTGGAACCAATCTAATGACCCTCTAACCTAAACTATTCCCATGTTATCCGTATGTCTATCCACTGACCATTTGAATGCCCTTAAAGTTGGCGAGTCCACAACTGCTGCAGGCAGGGCATTCCATGCCCTTACTACCCTCTGAGTAAAGAACCTACCTCTGACATCCGTCCTATAATTACCACCTCTTAATTTAAAGCTATATCCCCTTGTGTTAGCCATCACCATCCGAGGAAAAAGGCTCTCACTGTCCACCCTATCTAACCCTCTGATCATCTTGTATGCCTCAGTTAGGTCATCTCGTAACCTTCTTCTAACGAAAATAACCTCAAGTCCCTCAGCCTTTCCTCATAAGACCTTCCCACCATACCAGGCAACATCCTGGTAAACCTCCTCTGCACCCTTTCCAATGCCTCCAACATCTTCCTTATAATGCGGCAACCAGAACTGTACGCAATACTCCAAGTGCAGCCGCACCAGAATTTTGTACAGTTGCAACATGACCTCACGGCTCCGAAATTCAATCCTTCTACCAATACAAGCTAACACACCGTACGCCTTCTTAACAACCTTATCAACCTGGGTGCCAACTTTCAGGGAGTTATGCACATGTACCCCGAGATCTCTCTGTTCGTCAACACTACTCAGAGTCTTTCCATTAGCTCTATACTCTGCACTCCTGTTACTCTTACCAAAGTGAATCACCTCACAGTTTTCTGTATTAAACTCCATTTGCCACCTCTTGGCCCAGCTCTGCAGCTTATCTATGTCCCTCTGCAAACTGTAACATCCATCCTCACTGTCTACAACTGCTCCGACTTTGGTGTCGTCAGCAGATTTACTAACCCATCCTTCTACACCCTCATCTAGGTCATTTATAAAAATGACAAACAGCAGTGGCCCCAAAACAGATCCTTGAGGTACACCACTTGTAACTGAACTCCAGGTTGAATATTTCCCATCAACCACCACCCTCTGTCTTCTATCAGCTAGCCAATTCCTGATCCAAACTGCTAAATCACCCTCAATCCCGTGCATCTGCATTTTCTGCAGTAGCCTACCATGGGGAACCTTGTCAAATGCTTTGCTAAAATCCATATACACCACGTCAACTGCCTTACCCTTATCCACCTCTTTGGTCACCTTTTCAAAAAACTCGATAAGGTTTGTGAGGCATGACCTACCCTTCACAAAACCGTGTTGACTATCCCTAATCAATTTATTTCTCTCTAGATGATTATAAATCCTATCCCTTATAATTCTTTCCAAAACTTTGCCCACAACAGAAGTAAGGCTCACTGGTCTATAATTCCCAGGATGGCCTACTCCCCTTCTTGAACAAGGGGACAACATTTGCTATCCTCCAGTCTTCTGGCACTATACCTGTAGCCAATGACGACATGAAGATCAAAGCCAAAGGCGCTGCAATCTCCTCCCTAGCCTCCCAGAGAATCCTAGGGTAAATCCCATCCGGCCCTGTGGACTTATCTATTTCCATACTCTCAAGAATTGCTAACACCTCCTCATTATGTACCTCAATCCTGTCTAGTCTACAACCCTGTATCGCAGTATTCTCCTTGACTACACTGACTTTTTCCTGCGTGAATACTGACGAAAAATACTCATTCAGTGCCTCTGCCATCTCTTCAGGCTCCACACACAACTTCCCACTGCTGTCTCTGACTGGCCCTAATCTTGCCCTAACCAATCTTTTATTCTTGACATACCTGTAGAAAGCTTTAGGATTCTCCTTGACCCTATCTGCCAAAGTCTTCTCATGTCCTCTTCTAGCTCTTCTTAACTCTCTCTTTAGATCCCTCCTGGCTAATTTATAACTCTCCAGTGCCCTAACTGAGCCTTCACGTCTCATCTTTACACAAGCCTCCTTCTTCCTCTTCACCAGAGATTCAACTTCCTTAGTACACCATAGTCTGAAAGATGTGCTGGTTAGATGTGCTGTCATGATGTGGATATGCCGGCGTTGGACTGGGGTAAACACAGTAAAAAGTCTGACAACACCAGGTTTCAGTCCAACCGATTTATTTGATAGTAAATTCACTATCAAATAGTAAATTTACTATCAAGTAAATTGGTTGGACTGAAACCTGGTGTTGTCAGACTTTTTACTAGATGTGCTGTGCCACGCTAAGTTCTCCCTCAGTGTGCCTGACCAAGGGATTTTCACGGTACTTCATTGCAGTGCAATCTATTTGTGACACTATTAAATAAACTTGAGAATAGGAAGTTTTTTTAACTTACAGGTGAAACAAACATTTTTCTTTTAAGTAAAAAGGCTTTGTTTGCTGGGTTATTTTAAATTGAACACTCATTCTGAGGATAAAATTACACCCACTCATTCAAAATATATTGTTCATGTGCAACTTTGCAGAAACACCTTTCTAAAGCATTTGTAATAAAATGATACACTAACTTTATGGTGACTTAAACAGCATTACTGTCTTGGGAAAATTAATGGTATAATTGTGAAATGTCAAACCTCTCCATTATGATCAATTCCAAATTATTTTTAGAAGGTATATAATTTTTCAGCCTCTATCTTGATCTAATCATAAACATGTATCTTAAATGTTGAGTTGCATAAGATACTCAGTGATTTTAACATCCTAGTCTGCTGTTCGTGAGAATACTTCAATGTGATTTGATGCTTATCCTGCTTGCTGACATCACTTATGAAGTTAGACACTTCATAATCCCCCTGACCTGATGCCATGTTCAAACTGACATCGGGAAAGAAGAAAGTTATAGCACAGAAATCACTAGTTCTTTGTTGGTAGCTTTCTTCAACATTAGCAGAGGGAACTGCTGACTGGAAAATCCAGCCATTACTTTAGTCCTAATGTTTTCTTCTCTTTGGTATGTTCTAACATCTTATCTACTATTTTCCCTCACAATATTTATTTTTGTTTTGCTGTGTTTTTCAAAGCAGGAAAGCTGAGAATGCATCTTAAGTTTTAAATACCCCATTTTGAAGTTTGGGTTGGAGAGAGGCCTTGTGGTGCTGTGGTGGCAGCTGGCTGGCTGGCTCTCAGCCCTAAGCTAGGGGTTTGCGTCCTGCTCTTGGATTTGATGGTCACAGAGCATAAACCTGGCCCTAGCAGGTTCATCAATCTACACATCCTTCCACTGTGCCTTTTGGCAGGCGATAAGAGTGGGAGAATCTCCTGGTCAGTCAGAACCCACAGAAGGCAATGGCAAATCATTGCAGTACCATGCCAAGCACAACCACTGGCCAGCACATGCAAGCCAATGTGCATGGTTCAAGACCTGATGGAGGAGTTTGTTATTAGGCAGAGAAAATACATCCCAAAAGCTAATGTGGCCAGATTTCAAGCAAATCTGTTGGTTTACTGCCAATGCCAGTCTTTGAATTTGCTCCACTGTTTACTGCAGTTACTTAAACATGACCTAACATTGCAATGGGCTTGCAAGCTGAATCGTAGCTGATTAAGAACAAATTTCCTGTTACGATCTGACTTGGCTGATTGTGATTGATAGGAAAGCAGAAGGAGACAGTACTCTACCTGGAATGCATGGTATTTGTGAATGAACCGGGGACTCCCTGCCGGGTAGCTCCGATTATACTTCACTACAAACCGCTGGAAAAGTTTTTCTGCGTGAGCGGCAGCTGCCTCCTCACTCTCGTTCCCCGGCTGGTGGAAAAGCAGCGGTCCGGAGACAGCGAGCTGGCTGCTACACAAGCACCAGAGCAGGAATGTCCAGGACATGCTACTGGACTCAGGGATCAAACAACTTGTGAACCCTCAGTGTGTCAGTCAGCCTGCCTGTAACTACTGCTCCAACCAGCTCACATCCGGAACATGTTCACATCTCAACCAACATCCTGTTAGTTTCACTTTCACTTTAACATGGCTTAAAATGAAGGCACATCGCCAGTTGCAACTTTGAAATTGTCCTGGACACTTCCTGAAAGGGTGATGATAACAGATTCAAAAGTAACTTTTAAAAGAATGAGTTTATCAATTTGAAAAGGAGAAATTTGCAGGGATTGCTATCAGGAACAGAAAGCAGAACTAATTAGGAAGCTACTTGAACAAGCCAGCACCCTAAGCAGCATGAAATCCTGCTCAAGGGTGTACTACTAAGCAGAGTACTTGGTGCAGTGAGGGGAGAGGTGGGGTGGAATCCTGAAATCATAAAATCCTGCCTAAGGTCAATGGACGTTTCCACGGTCCATCTCTCGCCTGCTCCAATTACAGTCACAGGCAGAACCGTAAAAGTCACTCCGTGATCTTCTACAAATCTAACCTGAATGCCTTTTACCCACATTATCTCCATAACCCTTTGTTATTAATCATAAATCTACTCAATGACTAATTTTCCCCTGTTCTCTGGGATAGAGAATTCCAAAGATTCACAACCCTGTGTGTAAAGAAATTTCTCCTCAGCCTGGTCCTAAGTGGCATGCCCTTTTCTTTTGGAATTGTTCACCCCTAGTTCTAGACTCCCCAACCAGGGGAAACATCTTACCTGCATCTACCTTGTCTATTTCTTTGTAGATCTCAATGAGATCATCTTTCATTCTTCAAAACTCGAGGGAATACAGGCCCAGTTTGTCCAATCTCTTCATAAGACAATTCCCACCATCTCCTGAACAATCTGTGAACCTTTTGTTTCACTCTCTCTGTGGCAATAATATCTTTTCTGAGGTAAGGGGACCAAAACTGTACACAGTACACTAGGTAACCAAGCTTCAATATAATTGTACACAAATCCTCTTACAATAAACAGTGGTAAGGTGGCACAATGGCTGGGACTGCTGTGTCATTCCAGGGACTCAGGTTCGATTCCAGCATTGAGTGACTCTGTGGAGTTTGTATGTTCCCCAGGTCTCGACATGAGTTTCCTCTGGGTGCTCTAGTTTCCTCCCACTGTCCAAAGATGTGCAGGCTAGGTGGATTAGGAAGACTTCAAGCTCTTCAGACCGCATGAAGATCAAAGTGACGTCAAAGGTTTCAGAGGACAGAGACAATAATGAGTCTTTTATCCCAGGATAGTGTTTGAATTCACCACCTTGAAACTGAACAACACTTTTCCTTGGAGTAGAAGGTGCAGTCCAGCCAAGAGACCCTCTTCCCCCTCCCTCCACATCCCAGAGGAGAGTGGCCACCAGCTGAGTCCACCAAACCTCCAGGACCTGGCAGTGGCTGAGGGCGCGTAGGTATTGGGCTTGCCTCCTTTACCTCCCTTGGTGTCCAACATGCCAAGTTCACGGTTGTGAGGACCTGTACCAAAGCCTGTCTAATGCAGATCCCACTGGGGAGGAGGGTGAATTGCAGGAAGGAATTGAATTAGGCTTCAAGCCCGCTAATTGTTTTTTAAAAGAGGCAATTTGAATAACAATCAGGTTTCCGCCTACCCTGAGCAGGAACTCGGTCGGGGTGAGCGTGGCAGGCCTGGAACATTGAGTTAGGTTTGCCACCAGGTGAAAAACCTGTTTTTTGCCAACACTCGATTCTCCGGGCCAGTGCAAATCCCACTGGGAGTTGGCGAGCCCAGTGAGTCCCCCATAAATGTGGCACCCATGAGAAGTAAATAATGAAATAAAAAAGCTAGGAAATCACCAAGGGAAGAGGTCCTGCAAAAACCATTCAGTGGTTTACATACAAAATAGGAGCAGGAGGAGGCCATTTGGCCCTTTGAACCTGCTCCACCATCCATTATGATCATGGCAGATCGTCCAACTCAATAGCCGAATTCTGCTTTTTTCCCCATAACCTTTGATCCCATTCACCCCAAGTACCATATCCAGCCACGTCTTGAATACATTCAATGTTTTGGCATCAACTACTTCCTGTGGTAATGAATTCTACAGGCTCACCACACTTTGGGTGAAGAAATGTCTCCTCACCTTCATCCTAAATGGTCTATCCTGAATCCTCAGACTGTGACCCCTGGTTCTGGACTCCCCCACCATCAGGAACATCCTCCCTACATCTACCCTGTCTAATCCTGCTAGAACGTTATAAGATTCTGAGATTCCACCACCCCTGCACCGCTGCCACCGCACCCCCCCCCCACCTCATTTGTCTGAACTCAAGTGAAAACAATCCTAACCTAGTCAATCTCTCCTCATATGTCGATCTGGCCATCCCCAGAATCAGCCTGGTAAGCTTTTGCTGTACTCCCTCGCGAGCAGGAGCATCCTTCCTCAGAATAGGAAACCAAAACTACACACAATATTCTAGGTGTGGCTTCACCAAGGCCCTGTACAATTGCAGCAATGCATCCCATCTCCTGTGTTCGAAACCTTGAGTTAGGTAGGGAGCTAAAAAGTAGAACCTCTAAGGTAATAATCTCAGGATTACTCCCTGTGTTACATGTTAGTGAGGCTTGGAACAAGGGAGATAATACAGTTGAACATGTGGCTGAAGAGCTGGTATAGGAGGGAGGACTTTAGGTATATGGATCACCAGGAAGCCTTTTGGGAAAGGTGGGACCTGTACAAGAAGGATGGGTTGCACCTGAACTGGAGGGGCACTAATATCCTCAGCGGGAGGTTTGCTACTGCTGTTTGGGAGGGTTGGAACAGCAGCAGAGGGGTGGGAATCAGAACAGCAGATAAGCAAGTGTAGGGACTGGGCAAGAAAGTGAGACTGAGATAAACATAGCGCAGAGTAAGAGCAGGCAGAGGGAGGCCACGGGGCTCGGCAGGACTGGAGGTCTGGAGTGCATTTGCTTCAATGCAAGAAGTACAACAGATAAAACAGATGAACTGAGAGCCTGGATTACTGCATGGAATTATGAAGTTATTGGAAATACTTGGAAATGCATGATAAAATTGGACTGAGTCAAGGGGAGGTCTTGTCTGACAAATCTGTTAGAGTTCTTTGAGGAGGTAACAAGGAAGTTAAATAAAGGAGAACCAGTGGACGTGATTTATTTAGGTTTCCAGAAGGCCTTTGACAAGCTACCACATAAGATACTGTTAAATAAAGTAAGATCCTGGCATGGATAAGGAATTGGCTGACTGGCAGAAGGCAGAAAGTGGGGATAAAGGTTTTTTTCAGGATGCAGTTGGTGACAAGTGATGTGCCTCAGGGGTTGGTGCTTGCCCACAACATTTCACAATATACTTTAACAATTTGAAAGAAGGAACTGAAGGCACTGTTGCTAAGTTTGCAGATGATATGGAACATAGAACATTGAACGCTACAGCACAAACAGGCCCTTCAGCCCATGAGTTGCGCAGATCATATCCATACTTACCAGACCATAAAACTATCTGTAATTCCCAATCCATTAGATCCCATGTACTCATCCAGAAGTCTTTTAAAAGACCCCAGCGAGTTCACCTCTACCACCACCGACGGCAGCCGATTCCACTCACTCACCACCCTCTGAGTGAAAAACTTACCCCTAACATCTGCTCTGTTTATATTTTTTAACTTTTTATTTCTAGTTTAAAGTCGCGAGTATCGGCGGTTTTTTTTAAAATTAGTTAGAAACCGGAAGTCGTCACTAGGACGCTTACCAGTAGTTGTTTTTTTTTTCTCGGGTCCCTGACCCTATAAATTAGTGCAGAGGGGATACCCGATCCTCTACACTGGTAGAGAATCCCACCCTCCCACCTCCTCTAACCTAATTATAAGTGTGTGGGAAGTTTTTTTTAATATTTTTTCTTGTTTTTTTTTCCTGCTGGTAATTGTTTCAGGGATGGCAGTTCAGGCAGTAAGCTGCATCTCCTGTGGGATGTATGTGGTGAGGGACTCCAGCAGTGTTTCTGGTGATTTTACCTGTAGGAAGTGTGTTCGATTGCAGCTTCTGGAGGAGCGTGTAAAGGAGCTGGAGGTGGAATTAGAGGAACTCCGCATAATTCGGGAGGCGGAGGCGGACATCGATAGGAGTTATAAGGAGATAGTCACTCCTAGAAATGAGTCTTGGGTAAATGCCAGGAAGAGGGGAAAGAAGCAATTGGGGGGACATTCCCCTGGGGCTGTTCCCCTCCAAAATAGGTTTTCGGTCCTGGAGGCTACAGTTGAGGAATCAACTGGAGATAGCCAAAGGGAGCAGGTCTCTGGGGGTGAGCCTATTGTAAAAGCTCCGGTGGTTAGGGGATGTAAAAGATTGGGCCTAGTGATTGGGGACTCCACAGTTAGGGGGACGGATAGGAGAGTCGGAAGTAAGGGTAGGGACTCAGGGCTGGTGTGTTGCCTCCCAGGGGCTGGGGTCCGGGATGTATCGGATAGGATATTCAGGACTCTTAGGGGAGAGGGAGATCAACCCCAAGTTATAGTTCATGTGGGGACGCATGACATAGGGAGGTTAAGGGAAGGGGATATTAAGCAGAAATTTATGGAGTTGGGGTGGAAACTAAAGGCCAAGTCAGAAAGAGTGGTTATCTCGGGACTCTTGCCTGTGCCACGGGATAGTTTAGAGCGGAATAGAGAGAGGGAAAGTTTGAACTCGTGGCTGAGGGGATGGTGCAGGAGGGAGGGGTTCAGGTACTTGAGCAATTGGGGCTCATTCTGGGGAAGGTGGGACCTCTATAAGAGTGATGGTCTACACCTGAATCAGAGGGGGACCAATATCCTGGGGGGTAAATTTGCAAAGGCTATGCAGGGAGGTTTAAACTGATTCGGAGGGGGGGTGGGATCCTGAGTAGAGGGGGTGAAAGTGAGGGGGGCATAGATGGGGACTGCAATGCACGGCATCGTGGGGGTGGGGCGGAGCAGGGTTTGAAATGCGTATACTTTAATGCGAGGAGTATTTGCAATAAAGTGGATGAACTTGCAGCGTGGATCAGTACCTGGGACTTTGATGTTGTGGCCATTTCAGAGACATGGATAGAGCAGGGTCAGGAATGGTTGTTGCAGGTTCCAGGGTTCAAATGCTTTAGTCGGAGTAGAGAAGGAGGTAGAAGGGGGGGAGGGGTAGCATTATTGGTCAAGGACTGTATCACAGTGTCAGAGAGGAAGTATGATGAGTACTTGTCTGTTGAGGTAGTATGGACAGAGATTAGAAATAGGAGAGGAGAGGCCACCCTGTTGGGAGTCTTTTATAGACCTCCTAAAAGTTCTAGAGAGGTTGAGGAAAGGATTGCGGAGACGATCCTGGTTAGGAGTGAAAGTAATAGGGTAATTGTTATGGGGGACTTTAACTTTACTAATATTGATTGGAATTGCTATAGCTCTAGCTCGTTAGAGGGGTCAGTTTTTGTACAAAGCGTGCAGGAAGGTTTTTTGACTCAGTATGTTGATAGGCCAACTAGAGGTGAGGCTATATTGGATTTGGTGCTGGGAAATGAGCCAGACCAGGTGCTAGACTTGGAAGTTGGTGTGCATTTTGGTGATAGTGACCACAATTCAGTTACGTTCACCTTAGTGATGGAAAGGGATAGGCATGAACCTCCAGTCAGTAGTTTTAGCTGGGGGAAGGGTAATTATGAGGCTATTAGGAGAGAATTAGGAAGCATAGGTTGGACTAGGAGACTACAGGGACTGGGAACGTCTGAAATGTGGAGTTTTTTCAAGGAGCAGCTACTGCGAGTCCTTGATAGGTATGTCCCTGTCAGACAAGGAGGAATTGGTAGAGCTAGGGAACCGTGGTGCACTAAAAAAGTTGATTCGTTGGTTAAAAAGAAAAAGGAGGCTTATGTTCGGATGAGACTTGAGGGCTCAGGTAGTGCACTAGAAAGCTTTAGATTGGCTAGGAGAGAGTTGAAGAGTGAGTTAAGAAGGGCTAAAAGAGGACATGAGAAGACTTTGGCTGATAGGATCAAGGAGAATCCTAAGGCGTTCTATAGGTATGTTAAGAACAGAAGGTTGGTTAGGGCAAGATTAGGGCCAGTTACAGACAGCAGAGGGAAGTTGTGTGTGGAACCGGAAGAGATTGGAGAGGCATTGAACCAATATTTCTCTTCAGTGTTCACGCAGGGGGACATGAATGTAGCTGAGGAGAACACTGGGTTGCAGGGGTGTAAACTAGACAGTATTGCAGTTGATAAGGGGGATGTGCTGGATATTCTCGAGGGTTTGAAAATAGATAAGTCCCCTGGTCCGGACGGGATTTACCCTAGGATTCTCTGGGAGGCAAGAGAAGTGACTGCAGAGCCTCTGGCTCTGATCTTCAGGTCGTCGTTGGTCTCAGGTATAGTACCGGAAGATTGGAGGATGGCGAATGTTGTCCCATTGTTTAAGAAGGGGAACAGAGACTTCCCTGGGAATTATAGACCGGTGAGTCTTACTTCTGTTGTGGGCAAGGTTTTAGAAAAAATTATTAGGGATAGGATTTATAGTTATTTGGAGAGTAATGAATTGATTGGAGATAGCATGGTTTTGTAGCGGGTAGGTCGTGCCTTACTAACCTTATTGAGTTTTTTGAGAAAGTGACCAAAGAAGTGGATGGGGATAAGGCAGTTGACGTGGTATATATGGATTTTAGTAAGGCGTTTGATCAGGTTCACCATGGTAGGCTTCTGCAGAAAATGCAGATGTATGGGATTGAGTGTAATCTAGGAAATTGGATCAGGAATTGGCTAGCAGATAGGAGACAGAGGGTGGTGGTTGATGGTAAATATTCGTCATGGAGTCCAGTTACGAGTGGTGTGCCTCAGGGATCTGTTTTGGGGCCACTGTTGTTTGTAATTTTTATTAATGATCTGGATGAGGGTATAGTTGGGTGGATTAGTAAATTTGCTGATGACACCAAAGTCGGAGGTGTGGTAGATTGTGAGGAAGGGTGTCATAGTTTGCAGGGAGACTTAGACAGGTTGCAGAGCTGGGCCGAGAGGTGGCGGATGGAGTTTATTGCGGAGAAGTGTGAGGTAATTCACTTTGGTAGGAATAACAGATGTGTCGAGTATAGGGCTAACGGGAGGACTCTGAATAGTGTGGATGAACAGAGGGATCTAGGTGTATGTGTACATAGATCCCTGAAAGTTGGGAATCAAGTAGATAAGGTTGTTAAGAAGGCATACGGTGTCTTGGCGTTTATTGGTAGGGGGATTGAATTTAGGAGTCGCAGCGTCATGTTGCAACTGTACACAACTCTGGTGCGGCCGCACTTGGAGTATTGTGTGCAGTTCTGGTCCCCACATTATAGGAAGGATGTGGAGGCTTTGGAGAGGGTGCAGAGGAGGTTTACCAGGATGTTGCCTGGTATGGAGGGGAGGTCCTATGAGGAGAGACTGAGGGATTTGGGGTTGTTTTCGCTAGAAAGAAGGCGGCTAAGAGGGGATCTTATTGAAACATATAAGATGATTAGAGGTTTAGATAGGGTGGATAGTGATAGCCTTTGTCCTCGGATGGAGAAAGCTAGCACGAGGGGGCATGGCTTTAAATTAAGGGGGGGTAGTTATAGGACGGATGTCAGGGGTAGGTTCTTTACGCAGAGGGTGGTGAGGGATTGGAATGCCCTGCCTGCTGCGGTTGTAAATGCGCCTAGTTTGGGGGCGTTTAAGAGATCCGTGGATAGGTTTATGGATGAAAAGGGATTGGTTTAGGTTAGAGGGTCATTGTTTTTTAACTGGTCGGCGCAACATCGTGGGCCGAAGGGCCTGTTCTGCGCTGTAATGTTCTATGTTCTATGTTCTATGTTTTATGTACTTGCTTCCCAGCACCTTAAACCTGTGTCCTCTCGTAGCGGCCATTTCAGCCCTGGGAAATAGCCTCTGAGAATCCACCCTATCTATTCCTCTCAATATTTTATAAACCTCTATCAGGTCGCCTCTCAACCTTCGTCTCTCCAGGGAGAAGAGTCCCAGCTCCCTCAACCTATCTTCATAAGGCATGCCTCCCAATCCAGGCAACATCCTTGTAAATCTCTTCTGCACCCTCTCAATAGCTTCCACACCCTTTCTGTAGTGAGGCGACCAGAATTGCACACAGTACTCCAAGTGGGGTCTGACAAGGGTCTTATACAAAGCAATGCAGAGGGACAGGTAGTATTGAGGAAGTGGGGGCTGCTGAAAGGCTTGGACAGGTTTGGAGAGTGGGCAAAGAAGTGGCAGATAGAATCAATATGGAAAAGTGTGAGGTTATGCACTTTGGAACAATGAATGGAGCCATAGACTCTTTTCTTAATAGGGAAATGCTTAGGAAATCAGAAGCACAAAGGAACTTGGGAGTCATTGTTCAAGATTCTCTTAAGGTTAGCATGAATGTTCAGTCAGCAGTTAGAAAGATAAATGAAATATTAGTGTTCATATCAAGGGGGCTAGAATACAAGAGCAGGAATGTACTTCTGAGGCTGTATAAGGCTCTGGTCAGACACCATTTGCAGTACTGTGAGCAGTTTTGGGCCCCGTATCTAACGAAGGATGTGCTGGCCTTGGAAAGAGTCCAGAAGAGGTTCACAAAAAATGATCCCTGGAATGAAGAACTTGCTGTATGAGGAACGGTTGAGGATTCTGGGTCTGTACTTGTTGAAGTTTAGAAGGATGAGGGGGGATCTTATTGAAACTTACAGGATACTGGGAGGCCAGGATAGAATGGATGTGGAGGGGATGTTTTCACTAGTAGGGAAAACTGGAACCAGACGGCACAACCTCAGGCTAAAGGGACAATCCATTAAAATAGAGATGGGGAGAAATTTCTTCAGCCAGAGTGTGGCGAATCTGTGGTACTCTTTGCTGCAGAAGGCTGTGGAGGCCAGGCCATTGAGTGTCTTTAAGACAGAGGTAGGTTCTTGATTAACAAGGGGATCAGGGGTTATGGAGAAAAGGCAGGACAATGTGGTTGAAATAAATATCAGCAATGATTGAATGATGGAGCAGACTCGATAGGCCAGGTGGCCTAACTCTGTTCTGATGTCTTATGGTCTAATTGCAATTACAGAGACTTGGTTAAAGGAGGGACTGGCAGCTTAACATTCCGGGATATTGTTGTTTTAGATGGGACAGAAGGGGAAACAAAAGGGGTGGGGGAGTTGCATTGCTGATTAGAGAGAACATCACAGCTATGTTGAGAGAGGACACATTCGAGGGATCTTGTAGTGAGGCATTATGGATGGAGCTCAGGAATAAATAGGGTGAAATTGCAAAGTTGGGAGTGTACCAATAACCTGCAGGAAACAGAGCAGCAATTATGTATTCCAAAACTGATAAGATGTGAAAAAAGCATGGTAGTTGTGGTGGATGACTTTAACTTCCCCCATATGGACTGGGACTCCCTTACAGCCCGGGTCTCAGATGGTGAGCGATTTGTTAGATGTGTCCAGGAGGGCTTTTTGATACAGTACGTGGACAATCCAACCAGGGAGGGGGCCACACTAAACTTGGTATTGGGGAATGAGCCGGGCCAGATGACCAAATTTTCAGTGGGGAAGCAATTTGGGCTTAGCAACCATAATTCCATAAGATTTCAGGTAGTCATAAGGACAAGAGTGGCCCTCAGTGAGGGTGCTTAATTGGCCAAGAGTCAATTACATCCAAATTAGACAGGAACTGGGGAATGTGGATTGGAAAGGCTATTTGAGGGCAAATCTATGTCTAGCTTTTAAAGGCTAGTTGATTGAAGTGCAGGACAGGCATGTCCCTGCAAAAATGAAGGATAGAAAAGGCAGGATTTGGGAACCATGGATGAGAAGAGAAATTGTAGGCTTAGTCAAAAGGGAAAAGGAAGCATATGATAGGTTTAGGTATCGAGAAGCCTTTGAGGAATATAGTGAAAGTAGGAAGGTATTTAAACATGGAATTAGAGTTAAAGGGGGCCATGAAGTGTCTTTAGCAACCAGAGCCAAGGAGAATCCTGAAGTTTTTTATGCGTATATTAAGAGGGTAGCAAGAGAGAGACTAGGCTCACTTGAGGACAATGGAGGGAAGTTATGCATGCAGACTCAGGAAGTGAAGAGATCCTTAATGAGTACTTTGTATTAGTATTCACTAAGGAGGACATGGCAGATGTTGAACATAGAACATAGAACATTACAGCGCAGAACAGGCCCTTCGGCCCACGATGTTGCGCCGACCAGTTAAAAAACAATGACCCTCTAACCTAAACCAAACCCTTTCCATCCATAAACCTATCCACGAAACTCTTAAACGCCCCCAAACTAGGCGCATCCACAACTGCAGCAGGCAGGGCATTCCAATCCCTCACCACCCTCTGGGTAAAGAACCTACCCCTGACATCCGTCCTATAACTACCACCCCTTAATTTAAAGCTATGCCCCCTCGTGCTAGCTTTCTCCATCCGAGGAAAAAGGCTATCACTGTCCACCCTATCCAAACCTCTGATCATCTTATATGTTTCAATAAGGTCCCCTCGCAGCCGCCTTCTTTCTAATGAAAACAACCTCAAATCCCTCAGTCTCTCCTCAGTTGAGGTCAGGGATAGATGTGTGAACACCCCAGAGAATGTCAATATATCGAAGGAGGAAGTGTTGAGTATCCTAAATTGCATAATGGTAGATAAGTCCCCAGGACCAGATGGGATCCAGCCCAGGTTGCTGTAGGGACAAGGGAAGGACTCGCTGGGGCTTTAACAAATATCTTCACATCCTCTTTGACCACAGGTGAGGTTCCAGAGAACTTTTGGGTGGCATGATGGTTAGCATTGCTGCCTCAGAGCACCAGGGATTGGGTTTCAATTCTGACCTCAGGTCACTATCTGTGTGGAGTTTGAATATTGTCCCCATATCTGCATGGGTTTCCTCCGGGTGCTCTAGTTTCCTCCCGCAGTCCAAAGATGTGTGGGTTAGGTTGAATGGGCATGCTAAGTTGACCCTAGTCTCAGGGGATTAGTAGGGTAAATGTATGGGGTTATGGGAATAGGACCTGGGTGGCATTGAGGTCGGTGCAGACTCAATGGGCTAATGGCCTCCTTCTGCATGTAGGGATTCTATGATTCTATTACTGGAGAATAGCCAATGTTGTTCTCTTGTTTAAGAAATGAGGTGATGCATTTTGGTAGAATGAACCAGGGCAGAACTTACTCAGTGAATGGTAGGGCGTTGGGGAGAATTACAGAACAAAGAGATCTAGGGATACAGGTTCATAGCTCCTTGAAAGTGGAGTCACAGGTGGACAGAGTGGTGAAGAAGGCATTTGGCATGCTTGGTTTCATCAGACAGAACATCAAATACAGGAGTTGGGATGTCTTGTTCAAATTGTACAAGACATTGGTGAGGCATATTTGGAATACTGTGTGCAGTTCTGGTCATCCTATTATAGAAAGAATATTATTAAACTAAAAAGAATGCATAAAAAAAAGGTTTGAGTTATAAGAAGAGGTTGGATAGACTGACACTTTTTTCTCTGGAGCATAGAAGACTGAGGGGTGATCTTATAGAGGTCTATATAATAATGAGGGGCACAGATCAGCTAGATAGTCAATATCTTTTCCCAAAGATAAGGGAATCTAAAACTAGAGGGCATAGGTTTAAGATGAGATGGGAGAGATAGGGAAGTGTCCAGAGGAACATTTTTTTCACACAGAGGGTGGTGAGTGTCTGGAACCAGCTGCCAGAGGTAGCAGTAGAGGCGGGTACAATTTTGTCTTTTAAAAAGCATTTAGATAGTTATATGGGTAAGATGAGTATAGAGGGATATGGGCCAAATGCAGGCAATTGGGATTAGCTTAGGAGTATAAAGAAAAAAGGCGACATCAATAAGTTGGGTCAAAGGACCTGTTTCTGTGCTGTAAACCTCTATGACTATAAAGGAAACGGGGTAATCCAGGAAATTATAGGTCAGTGAGCCTGACATCAGAGGTGGGGAAGCTTTTGGAGAAGGTACTGAGGGACAGGATATTTAGAAGAAAATGGTTAGTGATAGGCAGCATGATATTTTAATGGGGAGGGTCATGTCTCACCAACTTGATTGAGTTTTTTGAAAAGGTGACTAAGATAATTGATGAGGGAAGGGCTGTGAATGTAGTTTATATGGACTTTAGTAAGGCATTTGACAAGGACCTACGTGGCATACTAATGTAAAATCTAAAATTAGATGGGACTTGGGGTGGGCTGGCTAGAGAGAAACAAAACTGGCTTGGTTCTGGAAGACGAGTAGCAGTGAAAGGATGTTTTTCAGAATGGAGAGCTGTAGCTAGTGGTGTTCTGCAGGGATCAGTGCTGGGACCTCTGTTTGTAATATGTATAAATGATCTGGAAGAAAATGTTAGGGGTCTAATTAGTAAGTTTGCAGATGACACAAAGATTAGTGGGGTTGCTGATAGCGCTGGGAATCGTCAGAGGATACAACAGGGTATGGACAGATTGGAGACTTGGGCATAGAGATGGCAGATGGAGTTTAATCCAGCCAAGTGCGTAGTGATGCATTCTGGATGATCAATTTTGGTGTAAATTATACTTTAAATGGCAGAACCCTTAGGAACATTAACAGACAGAGGGATCTGGGTTTGCAGATGCACAATTCCTTAAAACTGGCAACACAGGCGCCCAGGGTGATTAAAAAGGATTGTGGCATGCTCACTTTCATCAGCCAGGCATTGAGTACAAGAGTTGGAAAATCATGTTGTAGCTAGATAAGACCTTAGTTAGGCTGCATTTGGACTATTGCATGCAGTTCTGGTCACCACACTACCAGAAGGATGTGGAAACTTTGAAGAGAATGCAGAGAATGTTTATCAGGATGTGGCCTGGTCTTCACAGTATTGACTATGAGGAGAGGTTGAATAAACTAGGATTGTTTTCACTGGACAGTCAGAGCTGTGGGGAGACCTGATAGAGGCATAGACAGGGTGGATAGTCAAAGGCTTTTTCCCAGGGTGGAAGTATCAATTACAAAGGGGCACAGGTTCAAGGTGAGAGGGGGCAAGTTTAAGGGAAATGTGTAGGGGAAGTTTTTCATGCAAAGAGTGGTGGGTGCCTGGAATGCGCTGCTAGAAGAGATGATGGAAGCAGGCACGTTAGCAACATTGAAGGAGCATCTGGGATGAGGATATGGACCGAGTAAAGATTTTTTTAGTTTAGTTAGGGCATCATGATCACCACAGGTTTGGAAGGCTGAATGTCTGTTCCTGTGCTGTACTTTTCTTTGTTCTTTGTACTCTGCAGCAGCACCATCGAAACCTGTGACCTCCACCAACTAGAAGGACAAGAACAGGAAATGTATGGAAACACCACCTCTCCAAGCCACACACCATTCTGACTTGCAATTCCTTCAATGTTGCTAAGTCAAAATCTTGGCACTCACTTCCTAACAGTCCCTGTCTACTCAACCATTGTTTCTGTGTACCTGAGCAGCAACATTCAGAAGCTAACATGTAATGTGAAGACCCCCTCCCTCTCTCTCCCTCCCTCTTCCTCTCTCCTCTCTCTCCAAGTATCCCTATCCCTCTCTTCCTCCTGTCTTTTTCTCCTTTCTCCACTCTTTTGTTTTGATTTGATGTATTATTGTCACATGTGTTAGTATTTAATGAAAGGTATTGCTTCTTGCATGCTGTACAGTCAAAGCATATCACACATGGAGAAGGAAAGGAGAGAGAATGTAATGTTACCCCTCTCTTCCTCTCTATTTTCCCCCCACTTTGAGAGTTAATGCACTATACAGCAATGCAAGATTCAGATCTGTCAAACTAATTCCAGCTGCTTCTTCAATTTAAAAAGTCAATGAACAATAGTTTGGGGTCAGCAGTGACAACATTGTGGAAGTTCTATTTAAAATAATATAAAAGGGATAAGTGCCTTGAAGCTAGATGGCACTGTCTACCAGGAGTACCATTTTGTATGGCTTTCTGCTGGAGTATTCTAAGACTCATCACATGTTAACAAATGGAGTGACCTTTCACTGAATTTTTAGTGCTGTTCATATTGGGACAAAACACAAAGGCAGCTCAGGTTTAGTCATTTTCTCACAATATATAGCAGAGGGTACATGAGGAAAAATAACTTGATGCCATACTCTAGAAGTTTAAAATGACTAATTCATGTCAAGTACTGTGCTATTAAAGCATGGTGGGAGAAAATCTGGTCTTTTTGAATTTATACAATGCTGTCCATAATATTGGATTTCATTCCCATTGTGGTTACTGGGAATGAAAATTGTGAGATGTGTAGTGAGTAGATTATTCAATATCGTCTGTTTTAATGTTTATCATCCAAAGTAAAAATTAACACCAAAATGTGGTCATCTTTAATCCCATAGATTAAATATCAGACTATTGACAATATTACAAGTAATTTATGTAAAAGGTAATTGATCAACATCTCACAAAGTAGGAAATGCAAAGAGGTCATGGGTTTCAGATGTATCTCAGCCAGGTAACTCAGTGGATTCGGAATGATTGAGGAGCCATTCAGATTAATGAGGCATTGCATTTTAAGCATTCAGTCATGTCGTTAATGAGTCAAACCTCTAATCAAAACTTCTGATCTTTGCTGTAGTTTGGTTGAGTAATTTATTACACGCTCTCAAAGAACAGTTTTTGGGGGAAAACGTAAGGCAGCCCTTATCAATTTTCCAGCCACACTATCCATGCACATTAAAGGTGAACAAGTCACCTTTGACAAATACCGTATTACACATGTAAATCTAACAGCAACAGGAGAAACAATTCCATTTTAAATTTGGTGAGGGTAACTACATAACTTCAGAAATTAAATTAAAAGGATTTTCTTTTTAAATGGAGCAAGGATTCTTTCCCTCCAAGCAAAAAACAAAGACTGTATGAATGTTATTGTTTTGTGATTTTTATGGCTTAGCATGTGTATGAATTTTAGTGTGAACATGAATATTTAATTACAAGTTATCATTAAGAAAATCAAAATATAATTGAAAGAAACTAATGCTTTGATTTAAGTATGAATTCAGAAGTAAATATCTTTCCCTTTTCACTTCACTTCCTTGGCAAATAAAATAAGTTTGCAATAACCTTAAGGTGCTCATTTTATTGTTTTTTCTGAGGATAAGAATTACTTTACTGAAACATAAGGCTGAATTTGGGAGCAAATATAAAATAGTAACCATGCTTGAATTATACATATGACAAAACAAAAATGGTATGAACTGTGTGAACAAAATAAAAGCAAACCCAGCTTGATGCCAAGTTAGTATACTGTATGATTGTCCTATCCTTCCACCAGAAGCTTTGGCACTTCATTGTTGGCTTCAAAACTTGAATAAGACAAAGTAACTGCAGCTGGGTTGAACTAGAATAATGCTGACAGTTGCAGGCAGCAATGTTGGATAGGCCAGAAAAACCAACATAGGAATTACAACAAATGATTAACTGTTGGCCCATTCCTTCCGACGTAGACTGCGAGCAAATTTTGTGCTACCTACTTTTACAATTGTTGTTGTATACAGCCTGTAAAAACCACATTCTTGAAGGGCTGCATTCCTCAGCAGTGGGCCCAAGTTTGTTTAATAAGAGCACCTTTTACAGTTAGTGTGAAGTCAGTCTAGAGTTCTTATAAACTGCCGCAGCAGTTTCAAGAAAGGGTATCTGAGCAGAAGAATAATGGCACAACAGTGCAGACATTCCAACGATCCCCAGTGCAGCACCAGAGGTCTTGCTGCAGGACATGAACAGGAAGGCGATGAGGGCCCCTCACAACAAAGCAAGAAAGCATCATACAGAACATTGTGAAGGCAGTAGGAGCAGATGACCACTGAGACCGGCCAGCAACAGGGCAGACAATGGTATGCTCATATCTAATCTTCCTTCCCACTTCCTGATTCCACATCTTACACTTTTGTTTTTATATTATTTCATAGAATGTGAGCATTGCTGCAAAGGCCAGCAATTCTGAATTGCTAGCTGCAGATGGTAGAAATATGCGCGTCATGCGTCACCTCCCCCTCCTTACCACAAGTCTATCTGTGTGCTTTTCTCCTTTCAGGTACCTAAAAGCTGCCAACTAACCAGACAGTGACTGTAAGACATAGGAATAGTAGAAGGCCATTCAGCCCATTGAGTCTGCTCCACCATTCAATGAGATCACGACAGGCCTGTTATTCTCAACTCCACTTTCCTACCTTATTCCCATAACCATTGATTTCCTTATGATTAAAAATCTATATATCTTAACCATTAACAGCCCAAACTCTGCAGTACTGCAAGGAAATGAAGAAGAGGAGGAAGAAGAAGAGACTATTGACAGAAAACAGCAGCATCCACTATTGCACTAATAGGATAGAACCTTCCACATCATCCGAGAGCCAGGGACTTGGTGGGTGAGAGAACTGGATTCAGTGGGAGGTAAAAAATCCTCCTGGGATGGGATGAATATTTACAGTTCTCAAAATTTTAGAGGCATGTTGAGCTTCCTGACACCCTTTGGCATGCTAATGCATGTTGTGCATGCTAATTTATAAGGCCAGCTTGCCAGAATCAAGTACCCCCTCAGGAAGTGAGTGCATGGTTGCATATAAATGGTTTGCATCTTTCAGGGCAGACTACTTCCCAGACTTTGGAGTGAGTAATCTCTGCTTTGTCCTTCATGAGGACCTCTCAGCCTATTGGTTGAGATTTATACTGGTAGTTCAAGTGACAAGGAAGCTGGACACTAGAGCAGCATCAAATAAGAAAGGTCAGAGTGAGGAGTGGACAAAGGAGGCAGGGTTCATGGAGAAGGGGGGGCAGAAGTGGGGCTGGATAAGCAAAGCAGTGTCTGTGGTCAGGTTGCACACCACCATCATGGTTGCAGGGTTTTTTTCAGAGGCTTAACTTCAGCTAATACAAAAACTTGTGACGAGGGTATCCTGGTGAAAAAAGTTTCTTTACTAACCAACATATGCTGAGAGAAAAGGGCTGGGCGATCCAACACTTTCTGAAGTTACAGCACATTGGCAATGTAATTATACAATTTCCAGAAGTCATTTTACCTGTCCCCTGGCTCATGAACTGATCATCATTAGTACAGGTCAATCATAATTACTAAATGTCATATACCTTGTCCAATCATAGTTATCCTCTGGCAGCTAGGAAGTCATGAGTTCTAATGATTTCTGCCTGTTTTTCCCATGGCTATCAATTGCTCATTCAAGGTCCTCTTCTCTGGTTGAAGGCTTTGTCTATTCATTAAGCCGTCTGAGATTGCCTGCTTTGCTCTTGACTTATGAATTTTCTATTCATAATAACTGTCTCGAGTCCATGCAGATAACAGCTATGTATCTGAGTGTATTGTTATAAAGAACGTGATTCACTTTACTTGACTATTTCCCATTTATGCCGTCAAACTCTTTAGCGAAGCTGTAACACACTTTTCAAACATACTTGTTTAAATTCTCTAACTGTGGTTATATGTGTTTCTGGGCAGACGGTACCTCTAAAATATATGTGTAATGCAATCTGTGATTATTATCCTAAGTTAATCCACTCTGTTTTAATAGTTATTATTAGTGTCTTAGTCCCAGGGTGTTTTGAATTCCTCTGATAATGGTTATGTTCTTTTGGACAGTTGGTGCAGACTTGATGGGCTGAATGGCCTTCTCCTGCAAGGGTTCTATGATTTATATAAAGGGCTTCCCCACCACATGTTGGACCTTAAAAAGAATTCCCCCTCTCATGTCGGTGAAGTTTACAACAGGCATTTTAAAACGTAAAGCAACTGAGAGGAATCCGCTGGGAGTTCGTAGGTATGTTTAGCCCTCAGGGTGAGCCCATTTTCTCAGCAACCTTTCAGTTCTCTATCAGACCCCACCCCACCAGCATGACAGTAAAAACTCTGCCCCCAGATTTTTTTTACACTGAGTGCAGGAGAATCTGGAGAGAAAACTCAACTATACAGCTGGAGAGCTATATGCCTCAGCAAACACTTTGTGTACAAAGTGCAAACTTCTGCCCAATATATCAACAAGGTTACATACTTCACAAGTCAAATTACTATTGGCTGAATTAAATATCTTCTTTGGGTTGTTACAATGAAGTGTTAGATAGTCTGATTTTACTACAAACTGGCAGATACGTTCCAATATATCTTGACTAGAAAAATCTGTTTTCAAACAAACATTCGTCCAGTACAATAATTGCATGATTTTTTCCAGTGGCAGCTTTAATAGCGAAAATTTAATGAAGTTCCTTCAAAATATATTGACTGGAAATTTGGTCTATGTAGGTTCCATTTTACAGGTGCTACTCAAAATACTAAGGTGTAGGTTTGTTACGCATATGTGGGCAAGAAGTGCATGCACATTTCAACACAAGTACTATATTTTATAGAATCATAGAATCTACAGTGCAGAAGGAATCCATTTGGCCCATCGGCTGCACCAACAATCATCCCACCAGGTCCTAAACCCTATAACCCCACGCACTTACCGTCCTAGTCCCCCTGACACTAAAAGGCAATTTATCATGGCTAATCAACATAACCCAAGTGTGGGAAGAAACTGGAGCACCTGGAGGAAACCCATGTAGACACAGGGAGAACCTGCAAATTCCACACAGTGACCCAAGGCTGGAATTGAACCCGGGTTCCTGGCCCTGTGAGACAACAGTGCTAACCACTCGCCACCCATGTTTGTTAAGGATGAAAAGTTTGTGTCCTTTCTAAAGCTTAAAGTAAGGCACTTTACATGTGCAAGTAGGGGGATTATGCCTGTAAAAGATCTCACCTCTAAGATTGGTTTGCCCTAAAACAGCCAACACTAGTACTATCTTAGGGAAACCATGCCCAGGGATTGTCTGTTAAGCCCAATCAAGAAGGTAAATGCAAAAGCAAAATATTGCAGATGTTGGAAAACTAAAATAAAAGCAAAATCATTATTGTCACCTTGCCCTCCTTTTTAACTTTCCTGTTTTTCCTGGTGGCCAGGAACATTAAGTTCCTAATCCACCCCTTGTTTAAGTGAGGTCAAGGTTAATGTCACTATATCATAGTCCCAAGTGTACATATAATCCAAACCCACCTTGGACTGCCTTAATGTTTAATGTCTCCTTTTTCTAAATTATTCCTTAGTGATAATTGCCATCCCTGGTAAATGTTCTCTTCTCTAATGCGTAATCCTGGTGTCTAACTCAGGGCCCTGTTCTTTGCAGACAGAGTCTGCATACACATTGAATCTGTTTCAGCTAAACATGACAAGTGAGAACCATTTGAGTCATAGAATTATACAGCATAGAAGAAGTCATTTGGCCCATTGAGTCCATAACAACATATTAGAAACACCCAAACTCCCACTTAATCCCATCTGCCAGCACTTGGCCCATAGTCCTGAATGTTATGATGTGCCAACTGCTCATCCAGCTATTTCTTAAAGGATGTGAGGCAACCTACCACCCTCCCAGGCAGCACATTTCAGACTATCACCGCACTCTGGGTAAAAGGTTTTTCCTCATATCCCACAGAAGCCTCCTGCCTTTAAATTAAATTAAATGGCTTTAAATTAAGGGGGGGTAGTTATAGAACGGATGTCAGGGGTAGGTTCTTTACCCAGAGGGTGGTGAGGGATTGGAATGCCCTGCCTGCTGCAGTTGTAAATGCGCCTAGTTTGGGGGTGTTTAAGAGATCCGTGGATAGGTTTATGGATGAAAAGGGATTGGTTTAGGTTAGTGGGTCATTGTTTTTTTTTAACTGGTCGGCGCAACATCGTGGGCTGAAGGGCCTGTTCTGCGCTGTAGTGTTCTATGTTCTATGCCCCTCACCTTGAACCTTTGTTCCCTCATGACTGAGCCTTCAACTAAGGGGAACAGCTGCTCCTTATCCACTCTGTCCATGTCTCTCATAATCTTGTACACTTCAATCATGTCGCCCCTCAGTCTTCTCTGTTTGAATGAAAACAACCCAAGCCTGCGCAACCTCTTTTCATAACTTAAATGTTCCATCCCGGGCAACATCCTACTGAATCTCCTCTGCACACCTCCAGTGCAATCATATCCTTCCTATAATGTGGCGACCAGAACTGCACACAGTACTCTAGCTGTGGCCTCACCAAAGCTCTACAAAACTCTAACATGACTTCCCTGCTTTTCTAAACTATGCCTCGATTGATAAAGGCAAATGTCCCAAATGCATTTTCCACCAGCCTACTAACATGCCCTTCTGCTGATAGACCTGTAGACAAATACGCCAAGGTCCCTCTGTTCTACAGAGCTTCCTTAGTGTCCTGCCATTCATTGAGTACTTTCTTGTCAAATAACTCCTTCCAAAGTGTAACACCTCACACTTTTCAGGGTTAAATTCCATCTGCCACTTATCTGCCCATTTGACCATTCTGTCTATTTTTTTTGTAGCCCAAGACACTCCACCTCACTGTTAACCACCAGTCCAATCTTTGTATCATTCACAAATTTAATAATCCTATCCCTCCACATAGTCATTAATGTCATTCATATAAATGATGAACAATAGGGGCCGAACATTACATCTCTGGTATGCAATTAGACTCTAGCTTCCAGTCACTAATGCAGCCTTCTATCATCATCCTCCGTCATCTACAACTGAGCCAATTTTCAATTCACTTTATCAAATTGCTCTGTATCCCATGTGAATTTACCTCTTTTATAAGTCTCCCATGTGGAAGCTTGTCAAAGGCTTTGCTGAAATTCATATAGACTACATCAACTGCACTACTCTGGTCTATACACATGGGCACCTCAAAAAATTCAATGAAATTTGTTAGGCTGGTTCATAAGCAATCAGAATCAAGGGGACTGATTTAAATTATTTAACAATGCTTGTGAGTTAACTGTCAGACACCATTAACTGATGCAGTCCACTTGCCAACTGCTCATAAAGTATGAATTATTATTGTTTACTTTACATTTGGTATTCTTGTGAATTGCCTGATGAGTGCAAGATGAAAAGTTTCAACAATAGTGGCTGAAATCTTTCCAAAAAAAATGTAGGTTGACTCAGGCTAGATAATCAGAGTGAATTTTGCAAGTTGCACAGCCAGCTTTTCTCACCATATTGAACAACACTTTGTGCAATTTCACAGGGAAGATTCACACAGTCATTTGGAAGAATGAGGCCTAAGAAAGTTGGCACTGATGGTAATTTCAAAGGTGCCATGATTTCCAATTTAAAGAAAAATCAGCCCCCTCCTCCATGGACACCAAAACTCCACAGGGACATAGGGAACAACCCACTCCCTCCCACACAAACACACTGGGAGAAAAATTCGCCCAAAAAAAATGGATCTGGAATTCTCTTGTTTTTCATGCTAGCTGGACACTTAGAAAAAATCTCGTAAAATTCTACCCCGATGTTTTTAGATTAACAAATAATCTTTTCATTACATTGAAATAATCTCAATAAATTATGATAGTTGTCACAGAGAAAGCACAGATTTCTTAATGTGGGAGGGCTTCACACTCCCTTGGACTTTGATTTGACCTATCACTGTCACACGTATTCATTTATAATGAAAACTATTGTTTCTTGCATGCTATACAAAGCATACCATTCATAGAGAAGAAAAGGAGAGGGTATAGAATGTACTGTTGCAATTACAGATTACAGGTGTAGAGGAAGACCAACTTGATATAAGGTAGGTCCAGTCAAAAGTCTGATGGCAACAGGGAAGAAGGTGTTCTTGAGTTGGTTGGTACATGACATCAGACTTTTGTATCTTTTTCCCAATGGAAGAAGGTGGAAGAGAGTATGTCCAGGATGTATTGATTCTGCTGGCTGATTTTCCAAGGCAGCGGGAAGTGTAGACAGAATCAATGGATGAGAGGCTTGTTTGCGTGATGGACAGGCTTCATTTACAACTTTTTATCGTTCCTTATGGCCTTGATCAAAGCTGGAGTCATACCAAGCTGTGATGCATCCAGAAAGGGTGCTTTTTGCATTTGTAAAAGCTGGTCATTGGAGTGGACATGCCAAATTTCTGTAGCCTCCTGAGAAAGTTCTTCATCAAGGAGCATGTCTTAGTCAAGATTCACAGTCTATGTGGAGTCTGCATGTTCTCTGTGTCTGCATGTGTTTCCTCCCATGGTCCAAAAACGTGCTGGTTAGGTGCATCGTACATGCTAAATTTTCCCTCAGTGTACCTGAACAGGCGCCGGAGTGTAGTCTCTATGGGATTCTCACAGTAACTTCATTCAGTGTTAATGTAAGCCTACTTGTGACACTAATAAATAAACTTTAATGAAATGTCACATTGAAAATGAACAGTTAAAAATAATAGGTCAGATACATTTTATCACTTTTCTCGTCTTGAAATCAGCTCTTTGAACATTAGCAGACATCATTTTTGTTAAATAAATTGGCAACATATTTCATAGGGATTTCACAAAGTTATTCAGAACTAATATTCAAAATGTTACATTTCAAGCCATTTTCAATTGTTCCAGTTATATTTTGCTCTGTTTTATTTGCCACAGTTTCTGCTCTGCCCCATTGTTTCAGCTAAATAGTGATTTAATCAGTATGATATCTGATAGCACCAGTTATTGTTTTAGGATATGCAAATAAAGGCCAGCCCTACATTTCCTGCTGCAGTTAGGTTTGTGATGCTGAAGTACAAATTGCTAATAAGCTAACTTCAGTGACATGATAAACATCACTTTCAGAAAAATTAATTAAAGCTCTGGATAGAAACACCAGCTGTCTGAAATATTTGCCTTGGTGAAAAGAATTGATTTTTCTTTATATCAGAGAAGTAACAAGATCAATGTTGCATTTAAAAGTAGTAAAAATCACAGAACTTTAGCCCCCAGAACAGTGTCAGACCACCAATTCCTTCAGCACTCCTCAGGCCCTGACTGGGAAGAGGTATAAGCGGCTCAGTATGAATGCTGCGAATGCCCACGTCTGGCTTTTTGCTCCAGATCAGGTTTCTCATTCTGGTGTTGGAGAATCTTCAATGAACATGCTGCACTTAAGGTGACAGAGTGAATAAAGTCACTGGATAATTAATCTAAAGGGCCAGGCAAATGCACTTATTCAAGTACCACTATGGCAATTGTTAGAATTTAATTTCTAGATAACTAATGTCTAGAATAAAATGGCTGGCCTCAATAATGCTGTAAGAAATCTCTCAACACCAAGTTAAAGTCCAACCAATTTATTTGATAGTAAGCTCACAAGCTTTTGGGGTGAATCACCTGACGAAGGGGCAAACTCCAAAAGCTTGTGAATTTATTATCACATAAATTGGTTGGACTTTAACCTGGTGTTGTGAGGCTTCTTACTGTGTTTACCCCAGTCCAATGCTGGCACCTCTACTCAATAATGCTGGCCATGAATCTTGCAAAATGCATTCAGTGTCATAGAGTAATACAGCACAAAAACAAGCCCTCTGGCTCAACCAGTCCATGTTGACCATGGTGCTCTCCCAGCTAGCCCCAGTTAGAGAGTCATAGAGGTTTACAGCATTTACCTTTTGGCTCAACTTGTCCATGCTACCCAGTTTTTAACACTAAGTCCTAATTGCCCACATTTGGCCCATATCCTTCTATACCCATCTTGCCCATATAACTTTCTAAATGCAATTTAAAAGATAAAATTGTATCCATCTCTACTACTACCTCCGGCAGCCCGTTCCAGGCACTCGCCACCCTCCATGTGAAAAAAAATTGCTTCTTTGGGCCCTTTTGTATCTCTTCCCTTCATCTGAAACCTACACCCTCTAGTTTTAGACTCCCCTACCTTTGGGAAAAGATGTTGACCATCTACCTTATCTATGCCCCTCATTATTTCATAGACCTCTATAAATTCATCCCTAAGCCTCCTACGCTCCAGGGAAAAAAGTCCCAGTCTATCCAACCTCTCCTTACAACTCAAACCATCAAATCCCCATAGCATCCTAGTAAATCTTTTCTGCACTCTTTTTAGTTTAATATTTTTTATATAATAAGGTGACCAGAATTGCACACAGCATTTCAAGTGTGGCTGTACTAATGTCTTAGACAACTTCAACAAGATGTCCCAACTCCTGTGTTCAGGGTTCTGACCAATGAAACCAAGCATGCCGAATACTGCCTTCACCACTCTGTCCACCTGTGACTCCACTTTCAAGGAGCTTTGAACCTGTATTCCTAGATCTCTTTGTTCTGTAACTGTCCTGAACACCCTAATCTAGTCCTGCCCTGATTCAGTCTACCAAAATGCATCACCTCACATTTATTTAAATTAAACTCCATCTGTCATTCATTGGCTCATTGATCCAATTGATCACGATCCCATTGTAATCAAGACAATCTTTTTCATTGGGCTAGATTGGTAGCATAGTGAACGTAGTGTCATAGTAACCTGGGTCATATTATCCTTTAGGGAAGAAAACCTGCCATCAGGCATGAAGGGAAATGAATATAAACATAGGTGGCTGTAGTTTGAGTCAAAATACAATGAAGCTCTCAAAAGGAATCCCTTGCAAAGCACTGTACTTCGTGATTGACAGATGTCAAGAATTTCCAATAGGATAGAGGGGGTTGCAGCTTGCTATGAAGACCCAGAGACTTCACATTAAAGCTGTGTGAATACTTTGGGGTTGAGTGCAGAGCTGTGGAGAATGGCACTGCCCCCCCCCCCCCCCCCCAACCAGGTAAAATTGACATGTCTTCTCTATCAGGGGACATAAAATGTGTGTGCACGTAGCCACAGCTTCTGAGAGGGAGAAAGAAACATCTCTGCTGCAGAATGGAGTTCTGCAATTAAACTAAAAGCTGACATGTGACTAGGGAATGGAAATTAAGCATTCAGAATTTTCACAGCTGACAGGAAGAAATGAAAATTTTGATCACAGAGCTGCAATTGCCATGCGAGGGGTGATCTTCAGGTATGCTAGGACTAGAAGGGCAGTCCAGCCACAAGACCCCCATCACAGGGGAGAGTGGTGAGGTCAGCCCCTTGCACCAGCCTGAACCCTCCCAACACCCTTGAGGGAATTTTCCTCTGCAGCCTGGCAGCAGCAGAGGGGAAAATTACCACTAGACTTACCTCCTCAGGACGCCTTGTGGCCTAAGGTGCCAGGCCAGGGTGTGAGTACCAGGATGCTAAGGGGCAGTGAACTGTTACTTTTATGGCGCATGATCTGACGGGGGCCTGAGAGAGAGGGGGGCAGTGGGGGGCTCAGAGGGTGGACAAATGAGCGTCTGAGGGGGAAGGAAGCTGAGTGAGCATCTGAGGAGGGAAGAGGACTGTAGGTGGCCTTGGATGTCTAAGGGGAGAGTGGGACGAGTGGAAGCATGAGGGGGAAGGGGGCCTGAGGGGAGGTTTTGTGTCCAGTCCCTCTCATGCCTGTGTGGTATGGAGGGGAGGGTGACCACTCAATTGAATGTTGGGGAGAAGATGCCCTTCTTCTGAGGTGGTGCTCTCCTGGATGCTCAGGATCCAGTTTGACGGGTCACCTTGGGCTATCAAATCCGTTAATTGTGTTACAATTTGTGGGTTTTCATATTAATTGTCAGTTGCCTGCTCTGAGCAGGAACCTGATTGGGGCCAGCAGGATGGGCTGATGAATCCTAATACCCCCACGCCCAGTAAGTACCTCAATTTTAAGCCTTGATGTCCAATTCAGCATGCAATCTGGATTCCCACCAGGAATTGGTGAACGCGACAGGTAAATCCCCCACAAATGAAAGGGAAGTTTAGTGATCGGGCAGAAGATTGGGATTGCCCCAGAAACTTGCAAAGATAGCTAAAAATTAACAAAGAGGGAGAAATTGAATTTAGATATGTGAAAACAGATGGTAAAAGCTTTGATAAGTTTGGGGGTGGCATCGTGCACAGTGGTTAGCACTGCTGTCTCAGGGTGCTAGGGAGCCGTGTTCAATTTCAGCCTCAGGTGACTGTCTGTCTGTGTTGAGTTTGCATGTTCTCCCCAGGTCTGCGTGGGTTTCCTCAGAGTGCTCTGGTTCCCTCCCACAGTCCAAAGGTGTGCGGGCTAGGTTGATTGGCCATGCTAAATTGCCCCTTAGTGTCCTAAGGTGTGTAAGTTAGGGAGACTAGTGAGGTAAATACTTGGAGTTATAGAGAACAGGCTTGGGTGGGATTGCCCCTTTGTGTCAGGGAGATTACAAGGATAAGGCCTGGATGGGATTGTTGTTGGTGCAGAGTTGACAGGCCGAATGGCCTCCTTCTGCACTGTAGGGATTCTATGATTCTATGAAGTACTCTTTTTAAAAAGTAGATCTTGTGAACATTGATCTCAGTGGGACTGGGAAATTAATAATGGGAAATAAAGAAATGGCAAAGGCTTTAAACAAGTATTTAGTAACATGACATTAAGAGACACAAAATCCCGAAATTTGTAGAAAGTTAACACTTCTTCTTTGCTATTATCAATTCACCTGCCTCATTCAGCAGAGGCCCTACATTTACTTAGTTGCCTGCTTCTTAATTATATATCCATAGAAACTCTTACTGTTTGGTTTTAAGCCGCATAGAAATTTTGTTAGATAAGGTGACTGAAATTGTTCACAGTATTCCAGGTGTAATCTAACTATTCTTATGTCAGTTATTGATAGAACACTGGAATACATTATTAAAGAGAAAGTAGCAGGATATTTAGAAAATCCTAAATTCACAATCATGAAGTCAACAAATTTCTATGAGAGGGAAATTGTGTTTGACTAAATTTATTAGAGTTCTTTGACATTGTAAAAAGCAGAATGGATCAAGGAGAATTTGTAGATGTAGTGTATTTGGATTTCCAAAAGGCATTTGATAAGGTGCCACATGAAAGATTATGACACAAAATAAGCAGTTCTGGTGTTGGCGATGATATGGACAGAGGACTGGTTAATTAATAGAAAACAGATTCAATTAAAGACCATTGTCAAAATGCAAGCCAATGGACAGCCATAGGGATCAATGCTGGGATCTCAACTATTTACAATCCATATTAATGGCTTGTATGATTGGACCAATTGTATTGTAGAAAAACAAAAAAACAGTACTAACATGAAAGAAATTAAGACCAAAAACAATTGTGATATGATTGATGTACATGTGCTTCTGAGGATAAAGAAATATTTTAGTTGGTCCAATAATTCAATATATACATGCATGGCAGAGTTTGTTCTCATTTATCATTTGTTCAGGCTGAGTTTGTTCTTCTTTTTCATTTTTCTTCTTATTATTTTGATACTGTCATATTTTATATTTGAAGCTATTACATTTCAACAGTTTAAGTTGTAAAACATTGCGATTGATAAGTTGGCTTAATTGGCCCTGGCTATTTTGTTGCTGGCTATTTTATTAGAATTGCAAAAACAGAAATAAATTGGTTGTTGCCCTTGAGATTTGGGATATACTTAATCATGCCAAAAAGAAAAACATGTGCAAAACGTTCAGGAGGAGCAAAAATATAAAACATATATGTAAAGTTCTTGGGAAGAAAGAGTAAGATTCAGAAAGAAGCAGAGCTACTGTGCATACCGTTAAAACACAGATCCCTTTATTTTCCTTCTGTTGATATGTGTGTGGCGGCCTTAAGTGAATAAGCCATAGACTTATAGAATCCCTCCAATGCAGAAGGAAGCCACTCGGCCCAAAAAAACCTGCACCAACAACAATGTTCAAACTGGAGGCCTGTGAACAGCTTTGTGCAGTGAAAAGTCTGACAACACCAGGTTTTAGTCCAACCCATTTATTTGATAATATACTCACAAGCTTTCGGGTTAGTCCCTTCGTCAGGTGTTGTCAGACTTTTCACTGTGTTTACGCCAGTCCAACGCCGGCATACCCACATCAGAACAGCTTTGTGCCTCAGGGATCAGTGCTGGGTCTACTGTTATTTGTCATTTATATTGATGATTTGGATGCAAATTTAGGAGGCATGGTTAGTAAGTTTGCAGATTACACCAAGATTGATGACATAGTGGACAGTGAAGAAGGTTATCTCGGATTGCAATGGGATCCTGATCAATTGGGCCAGTGGGCTGACAAATGGCAGATGGTATTTAATTTAATAAATATGAGGTAATGCGTTTTGGTAGATCGAACCAGGGCAGGACTTAATCAGTTAATGGTAGGGCAGTGGGGAGAGTTACAGAATAAAGAGATCTAGGTAGATCTAGGGATCCTGGGTAGAGGGGGTGAAAGTGAGGGGGGCATAGAAGGGGATGGCATTGCACGGCATTGTGAGGGTGGGGCGGAGCGAGGTTTGAAATGTATATACTTTAACGCGAGGAGTATTCGCAATAAGGTGGATGAACTTGCAGCGTGGACCAGTACCTGGGACTTTGATGTTGTGGCCATTTCAGAGACGTGGATAGAGCAGGGTCAGGAATGGATGTTGCAGGTGCCAGGGTACAAGTGCTTTAGTCGGAGTAGAGAAGGAGGTAGAAGGGGGGGTGGGGTAGCATTATTGGTCAAGGACTATATCACAGTGTCAGAGAGGAAGTTTAATGAGGATTTGTCTGTTGAGGTAGTATGGGCAGAAATTAGAAATAGGAGAGGAGAGGTCACCCTGTTGGGAGTCTTTTATAGACCTCCAAAAAGTTCTAGAGAGGTTGAGGAAAGGATTGCAGAGACGATCCTGGTTAGGAGTGAAAGTAATAGGGTAATTGTTATGGGGGATTTTAACTTTACTAACATTGATTGGAATAGCTATAGCTCTAGCTCGTTAGAGGGGTCAGTTTTTGTTCAAAGTGTGCAGGAAGGTTTTTTAACTCAATATGTAGATAGGCCAACTAGAGGTGAGGCTATATTGGACTTGGTGCTGGGAAATGAGCCAGACCAGGTGCTAGACTTGGAAGTTGGTGTGCTTTTTGGTGATAGTGACCACAATTCGGTTACGTTCACCTTAGTGATGGAAAGGGATAGGCATGAACCTCGGGTCAGTAGTTTTAGCTGGGGGAAGGGTAACTATGAGGCCATTAGGAGAGAATTAGGAAGCATTGGTTGGGCTAGGAGATTACAGGGACTAGGAACGTCTGAAATGTGGAGTTTGTTCAAGGAGCAGCTACTGTGGGTCTGTGATAGGTATGTCCCTGTCAGGCAAGGAGGAATTGGTAGGGCTAGGGAACCGTGGTGCACGAAAAAAGTTGATTTGTTGGTTAGGAAGAAGAAGGAGGCTTATGTTCGGATGAGGCTTGAGGGCTCGGGTAGTGCAGTAGAAAGCTTTAGATTGGCTAGGAGGGAGTTGAAGAGGGAGTTAAGAAGGGCTAGAAGAGGGCATGAGATGACTTTGGCTGATAGGATTAAGGAGAATCCTAAGGCGTTCTATAGGTATGTCAAGAATAGAAGGTTGGTCAGGGCAAGATTAGGGCCAGTTACAGACAGTAGGGGGAAGTTGTGTGTGGAACCGGAAGAGATTGGAGAGGCATTGAACCATTATTTCTCTTCGGTGTTCACACAGGACGATATGAATGTAGCTGAGGAGGTCACTGGGGTGAAGGGGTGTAAAATAGAAAGTATTGTAGTTGATACAGAGGATGTGTTGGATATTCTAGAAGGGTTGAAAATAGATAAGTCCCCTGGTCCTGACGGGATTTACCCTAGGATTCTATGGGAGGCAAGAGAGGTGATTGCAGAGCCACTGGCTCTGATCTTCAGGTCGTCGTTGGTCTCTGGTATAGTACCGGATGATTGGAGGACAGCGAATGTTGTCCCATTGTTTAAGAAGGGGAGCAGAGACTTCCCTGGGAATTATAGACCAGTGAGTCTTACTTCTGTAGTGGGCAAGGTTTTAGAAAGAATTATTAGGGATAGGATTTATAGTTATTTGGAGAGTAATGAATTGATTAGAGACAGTCAGCATGGTTTTGTAGCGGGAAGGTCGTGCCTTACTAACCTTATTGAGTTCTTTGAGAAGGTGACCAAAGAGGTGGATAGGGGTAAGGCAGTAGATGTGGTATATATGGATTTTAGTAAGGCGTTTGATAAGGTTCACCATGGTATGCTTCTGCAGAAAATGCAGATGTATGGGATTGGTGGTAATTTAGGTACTTGGATCAGGAATTGGTTAGCAGATAGGAGACAGAGGGTGGTGGTTGATGGTAATTATTCATCATGGAGTTCGGTTACGAGTGGTGTGCCTCAGGGATCTGTTTTGGGGCCACTGCTGTTCGTAATCTTTATTAATGATCTGGATGAGGGTATAGTTGGGTGGATTAGTAAGTTTGCTGATGACACCAAAGTCGGAGGTGTGGTAGATTGTGAGGAAGGGTGTCGAAGTTTGCAGGGTGACTTGGACAGGTTGCAGAGCTGGGCCGCGAGGTGGCGGATGGAGTTTAATGCGGAGAAGTGTGAGGTAATCCATTTCGGTAGGAATAACAGATGTGTTGAGTATAGGGCTAACGGGAGGACTTTGAATAGAGTGGAGGAGCAGAGGGATCTAGGTGTATGTGTACATAGATCCCTGAAAGTTGGGAATCAAGTAGATAAGGTTGTTAAGAAGGCATACGGTGTCTTGGCGTTTATTGGTAGGGGGATTGAATTTAGGAGTCGCAGCGTCATGTTGCAACTGTACACAACTCTGGTGCGGCCGCACTTGGAGTACTGTGTGCAGTTCTGGTCCCCACATTACAGGAAGGATGTGGAGGCTTTGGAGAGGGTGCAGAGGAGGTTTACCAGGATGTTGCCTGGTATGCAGGGGAGGTCCTATGAGGAGAGACTGAGGGATTTGGGGTTGTTTTCACTGGAAAGAAGGCGGCTAAGAGGGGATCTTATAGAAACATATAAGATGATTAGAGGTTTAGATAGGGTGGATGGTGATAGCCTGTTTCCTCGGATGGAGAAATCTAGCACGAGGGGGCATGGCTTTAAATTAAGGGGGGGTAGTTATAGGACGGATGTCAGGGGCAGGTTCTTTACCCAGAGGGTGGTGAGGGACTGGAATGCCCTGCCTGCTGCAGTTGTAAATGCGCCTAGTTTGGGGGCGTTTAAGAGATTGGTGGATAGGTTTATGGACGAAAAGGGAGTGGTTTAGATTAGTGGGTCAATGTTTTTTTTTAAAATAAGACTGGTCGGCGCAACATTGTGGGCCGAAGGGCCTGTTCCGCGCTGTAATGTTCTATGTTCTATGTTCTATGTTCTATGTAGGGGTACAGGTTCATAGCTCCTTGAAAGTGGACAGGGTGGTGAAGGAGGCATTCACATGCTTGGTTTCAATAGTCAGAACATTGAATACAGAAGTTGAGACTTCTTGTTGAAGTTGTACAAGACACTCATAAGGCAAAACTTGGAATACTATATACAGTTCTGGTCACCCTATTATAGAAAGAATATTATTAAACTAGAAAGAATGCAGAAAAAGATGTCTTACCAGGGATGTTACCAGGACTTGATGGTTTGAGTTATAAGGAGAGGCTGGATAGACTGGGATTTTTTTCTCTAGAGTATGGGAGGCTTGGGGGTGATCTTATAGAAGTCTATAAAATAATGAGGGGCATAGGTCAATTAGATGGTCAATATGTTTTCCCAAAGTTGGGGGAGTCTAAAGCTAGAGGGCATAGGTTGAAGGTGAGAGGGGAGAAATCAAAAGGGTCCAAAGAGGCAATTTTTTTATAGAGGATGGTGAGTGTCTGGAACAAGCTGCCAGAGGTAACAGTAGAGGTGGGTACAATTTTGGCTTTTTAAAAAGCATTTAGACAGTTACATGGATAAGGTGGCTGTAGAGGGATATGGGCCAAACGTGGGCAATTGGGACTAGCTTAAGGGTTAAAAAAGGGGCAGCATGGGCAAGTTGAGCTGAATGGCCTGTTTCCATGCTGTAAACCTCTATGATTATACACTTAGCTTCATGTATTTACCCTGCTACTATCTGTGACACTAAGGGGCAATTTAGCACGGCCAATCCACTTAACCTGCACAACTTTGGACTACGTGATGAAATCGGAATACCTGGAGAAAACGCATGCAGACACAGAAAGAGTGTGCAAATTCCACACAGAAGTCAGAATTGAACCTGGGTCCCTGATGCTGAGGGTGATATGCCAATATATCACCCAATTGAATACAAATCCCACTATTTGTGGTGATGGGATTCAAACCTAAGTCCTTTGGGTCTCTGGAATAACAGTCCAGCAACAATACCCCTTTGCCACCACCTTCAATTCTCAATATATAATAATCCAGATTTTCTGACTTCTTCAGGTGGCTAACAGGAATCCCAATGCCCCAGTGAATGGGGCGTCAGCCAAAAATTGGTATTCGCAATGTACGTGAGACCTATGGGATTCACCCAGCCTGCCTCACCAGCCCTGATCTGATTCCTGCCCAGAGGGGGTGGCCACCCGATAATTATGCAAACCTGCTAATTTGGATGTGATTAGCAGGTTTCACCAGCCTCCTGCCATTTACGCATCCTGCCAGCAGGAATGGCAACAGATGGGCTTTACAAATCCTATCCACAAGCAGGGACACGATGTCCCACAATTCCTACCCACAAGCTGGACCCTGGTACAATGGGGTGCTTGAGGTGCATTCAAACATGAAGGGAAATGAAACTGAACACACGTGGATGGAGGATGATATTATTATTATTAGGAGAGAATTAGGAAGCACAGGTTGGACTAGGAGACTACAGGGACTGGGAACGTCCGAAATGTGAAGTTTTTTCAAGGAGTAGCCACTGCGAGTCCTTGATAGGTATGTTATATTCGTTGGTTAAAAAGAAAAAGGAGGCTTATGTTCGGATGAGACTTGAGGGCTCAGGTAGTGCACTAGAAAGCTTTAGATTGGCTAGGAGCGAGTTGAAGAGTGAGTTAAGAAGGGCGAAAAGAGGACATGAGAAGACTTTGGCTGATAGGATTAAGGAGAATCCTAAGGCGTTCTATAGGTATGTTAAGAACAGAAGGTTGGTTAGGGCAAGATTAGGGCCAGTTACAGACAGCAGAGGGAAGACATGAATGTAGCTGAGGAGAACACTGGGTTGCAGGGGTGTAAACTAGACAGTATTGCAGTTGATAAGGGGGATGTGCTGGATATTCTTGAGGGTTTGAAAATAGATAAGTCCCCTGGTCCGGACGGGATTTACCCTAGGATTCTCTGGGAGGCAAGAGAGGTGATTGCAGAGCCTCTGGCTCTGATCTTCAGGTCGTCGTTGGTCTCAGGTATAGTACCGGAAGATTGGAGGATAGCAAATGTTGTCCCATTGTTTAAGAAGGGGAACAGAGACTTCCCCGGGAATTATAGACTGGTGAGTCTTACTTCTGTTGTGGGCAAGGTTTTAGAAAAAATTATTAGGGATAGGATTTATAGTTATTTGGAGAGTAATGAATTGATTGGAGATAGTCAGCATGGTTTTGTAGCGGGTAGGTCGTGCCTTACTAACCTTATTGAGTTTTTTGAGAAAGTGACCAAAGAGGTGGATGGGGGTAAGGCAGTTGACGTGGTATATATGGATTTTAGTAAGGCGTTTGAAAAGGTTCACCATGGTAGGCTTCTGCAGAAAATACAGATGTATGGGATTGAGTGTAATCTAGGAAATTGGATCAGGAATTGGCTAGCAGATAGGAGACAGAGGGTGGTGGTTGATGGTGAATATTCGTCATGGAGTTCGGTTACGAGTGGTGTGCCTCAGGGATCTGTTTTGGGGCCACTGCTGTTTGTAATTTTTATTAATGATCTGGATGAGGGTATAGTTGGGTGGATTAGTAAATTTGCTGATGACACCAAAGTCGGAGGTGTGGTAGATTGTGAGGAAGGGTGTCATAGTTTGCAGGGAGACTTAGACAGGTTGCAGAGCTGGGCCAAGAGGTGGTGGATGGAGTTTAATGTGGAGAAGTGTGAAGTAATTCACTTTGGTAGGAATAACAGATGTGTCGAGTATAGGGCTAACGGGAGGACTCTGAACAGTGTGGATGAACAGTGGGATCTAGGTGTATGTGTACATAGATCCCTGAAAGTTGGGAATCAAGTAGATAAGGTTGTTAAGAAGGCATACGGTGTCTTGGCGTTTATTGGTAGGGAGATTGAATTTAGGAGTCGCAGCGTCATGTTGCAACTGTACACAACTCTGGTGCGGCCGCACTTGGAGTATTGTGTGCAGTTCTGGTCCCTACATTATAGGAAGGATGTGGAGGCTTTGGAGAGGGTGCAGAGGAGGTTTACCAGGATGTTGCCTGGTATGGAGGGGAGGTCCTATGAGGAGAGACTGAGGGATTTGGGGTTGTTTTCGCTAGAAAGAAGGCAGCTAAGAGGGGACCTTATTGAAACATATAAGATGATTAGAGGTTTAGATAGGGTGGACAGTGATAGCCTTTTTCCTCGGATGGAGAAAGCTAGCACGAGGGGGCATGGCTTTAAATTAAGGGGTGGTAGTTATAGGACGGATGTCAGGGGTAGGTTCTTTACCCAGAGGGTGGTGAGGGATTGGAATGCCCTGCCTGCTGCAGTTGTAAATGCGCCTAGTTTGGGGGCGTTTAAGAGATCCATGGATAGGTTTATGGATTAAAAGGGATTGGTTTAGGTTAGAGGGTCATTGTTTTTTAACTGGTCGGCGCAACATCGTGGGCCGAAGGGCCTGTTCTGCGCTGTAATGTTCTATGTTCTATGTTCTATGATAGAAATCCTGTCAATGGAAGTCTTTTTCAAGGCAATGCATGTTGAATTTGTTAGAAATCAAAGGGTTCCATTGAAGTCAAATCCCACCATCTGTCATGGTGGGATTTGAACCTCAGTCCCCAGATCATTACCTTGGGTGTCTGGAATACCAATCCAACAACAATAACCCTTCACCACCACATTCTATTTGCAGAGGGACCTCGGGGTCCTTGTGCATGAGTCGCAAAAACCCAGCCTGCAGGTGTAGCAGGTGGTCAGGAAGGCGAATGGGATGCTGGCCTTCATAGCGAGGGGGATTGAATATAAAAGTAGGGAGGTCTTGCTGCAGCTGTATAGGGCATTGGTGAGGCCGCAGCTGGAGTACTGTGTGCAGTTTTGGGCGCCGCACCTGCGCAAAGATATTTTGGCCTTGGAGGGAGTGCAGAGGAGGTTTACTAGGCTGATACCAGAGTTGAGGGGGTTGAGCTATGAGGAGAGGCTGAATAAACTAGGCTTGTACTCGTTAGAGTTTAGAAGAATGAGGGGAGATCTCATTGAGACGTATAAGATGATGAATGGGATGGATAGGATAGAGGTGGAGAGACTCTTCCCGCTCAAAAAAGACAGTAGGACTAGGGGGCACAGCCTCAAGATAAAAGGGGGGCGGTTTAGAACAGAGTTGAGGAGGAACTTCTTCACTCAAAGGGTGGTGAATCTCTGGAATTCTCTGCCCGTTGAAGTGGTGGAGGCTGCCTCGCTAAATATTTTTAAGACGCGGGTTGATGGGTTTTTGATAAGAGAGGGGATTAAGGGTTATGGGGAGAAAGCGGGAAAGTGGAACTGAGCAGCGACAGGTCAGCCATGATCTTACTGAATGGCGGGGCAGGCTTGAAGGGCTAGATGGCCTACTCCTGCCCCTATTTCTTATGTTCTTATTATGTTACGACCAGATTCACTGAGTCTTCAGAATGCCAGCGGGAATCCTAGTGCCTCAGTGAATGGGACGTCGGCCAAAAACTGGGATTCCCAACATACATGAGAGCAATCCGATTTCATCCAACCTGTCATTCCAGCCTTGATCTGGTAGAGATTAATCTCTTAAATCCCTAAGAGTGACTTCAATCACATCAAACAAATGTTGTGTCCTCTCTGATAACTGTCTTATTCCCAGTTAGCGAAACTTTCAAACACATAGAATTATATAAAGTACATTGTACAGAAATAGGCCATTCAGCTCAATCAGTGTATGTTGTACAGTCTTTTTTTTAATCGCCCAAATCTACCCCTAGCAGCATAACACTCTTATTTGCTACCCCTCCAGTGAGGGCATAAGGAGAAGCAAGCAGAAGAGGACGGCTGTCTAGAGACAGCTATCCTATGGCTCACACAGGTGAGGAACATCCTGCTGTGCAGGGGCCTGCAGAGCAGGGATAGCTATAACAGGCAGGTAGGGGTAGGAGAAGACAATACTCTGCCTCTCGAATGTACATTCAAAGAATAATTAGCAGCTGAAATCAGAGTATCAGTGTCTTTGAACACTGTGCTTCTCCAGGGAGGCGATGACATCCCTTTGTGACATGCTGGCTGGGGAATGTAGTTCCAATTGTGTTGTTCACTTTGAAGCTACAGTAGCCTTAGAATTTTTGTGTCAGGACATTCCAGGCATCAATCTTGTGGCTTCTCATAACCAGCCATGCACCATGCATCAAGATAGTAACAGTTGCAGTGTTCAGGTGAGCCAAATAATTCATTATATTCAGTGCAGATAATGCTAGCTAGGCCAAGAGAGCCAGAGGCTTAATAATTATAGCTCTATTGCCAAAAATACAAGTGGTCTTTGATTGCGTGCATGTGGCCATCAAATCTCCAATGAGATGGCTCGGGGTCTTTGTTAATAGAAAAGATTCCCTTTCATTCCACGTTCAGCTTCTCATTACCAGACACCAGGAACTTAAAGATGCTTCCATCGTACACCTCTGCAAGAGGAAGGGCAATCGGCAAGTACGCAACAACCACCGAGGAAACTTGTTGCTCTCCATCGCAGGAAAAACCCTCGCAAGAGTCCTGCTAAATCATCTGGTCACTCATCTGGAGCTGAGCCTGCTAGAGTCACAGTGTGGCTTCCGCAAAGATTGCAGGACTATTGACATAATTTTTGCTGCGCGCCAACTTCAGGAGGAGTGTCAGGAGCAGAATCGTGAGCTCTACACAACCTTTGACCTTGTGAAAGCCTTTGACACGATCAGCTGACAAGGCCTGTGGAGGATCATGTCAAAGTTCGGCTGCCCCCTCCCCCTCTCCCACCACCAAATTCATTCAGATGGTATGCCAGTTCCATGATGGCAGGATGGTCAGTGTATTGGATGGCAGAGAATCCTCTGAGGCATTCCCAGTCGCCAATGGCGTCAAACAGGGCTGTGTGCTCGCACCCACACTGTTCAGCATGATGTTTACTGCCATGCTGAGTGATGCCTTCCAGGACAGTGTTACTGGAATCAGCCTCAAGTACAGGGTGGATGGGAAGCTCTTCAACCTGAGGAGACTTCAAGCTATTACCAAAGTGAAGGAGACTGCTCTGAGAGTCTTCTTCTTTGCCGATGACTGTGCCCTGTATACTGGCTCAGAGCCAGAGATGCAAGTCAGTATGGACAAATTTTCCACAGCTTGTGACAACTTTGGACTCACCATCAACATTAAAAAGACCAAAGTCATGCGCCAACCTGCTCCTCATGCACCGTATACAGAACCCATAATCACAATCAAAGGGCAAAAACTACAGGCAGTGGACCAGTTCACTTATCTTAGAAGCACCTTCTCCCAAGCACTGACTATTGGTACAGAAGTTAACTGCAGAATAGCAAAGGCAAGTTCTGCTTTCGGTAGACTGTGTTCCGCCGTATGGGAATGTTAAGGAATCAGCCCTGCAACAAAGCTGAAGGTCTACAGTGCCGTGGTACTCACTACTCTCCTGTATGCCTGTGAAACATGGACTGTGTATTGAAGGCATGCAAGACAGCTCAATCATTTTCACGTGGCTTGTCTTCGCAGAATATTAAGCATCCAATGGCAAGACAAAGTACCAGACACTGAAGTTCTCCCTACGGCAAGTCTACCATCAGTCCACACCCTGCTGACAAGAGCGCAGACCCGGTGGGCAGGTCATGTCACCCGTATGCCAGACGAGTGCATACCCAAGCAGCTCCTTTTTGGGGAATTCTCTGCTGGAAGACGCTCGCATGGAGGGCTGAAGAAACATTTCAAAGACACACTCAAGGCCTCCCTGAAGTCACTTGACATTGACATGACCACCTGAGAAACACTGGCACAAAACCGCCCTACCTGGCAGTGCCTCATCCACAAGGGCTGTCAAGCTTATGAAGCAAGGTGCATTGCTGAGTGCTAAGCGAGATGCACAAGTCCAGAGCCACCAGCACAACAACTACAGTGCCTACACAAGTCTGTCCAATATGTGCCAGGACATTCCGTGACCAAATTGGCCTCATCAGTTATCTTTGGACACACCACATCCAACCTCAAAATGACTAATGGTGTTGAGGTCCTCATCAATGATGATGGATGAACAACAACAACTAGACACTACACCATGCAGGGTGTGTATCTGCTATCCTGGAGTAGCCATTCCCGGAGCAGAGAAGCTATGACATCTTCTCTGGAGCCTTCAACATGTCATCGATGAAGATGAACATCTCGCCAAAGCCATCCTCACACCCCCATTTCTTGCCTTCAAACAACCGCACAGCCTCAAACAGACCATTGTCCACAGTAAACTACCCAGCCATCAGTGATTACAACACTAAACAACCCTGCCACAGCAACCTCTGCAAGATGAGACAGATCGTCGACATGGATACCACCATCATGTGAATCTTTTTCCTTGGACGGAGATGGCTAGCACGAGGGGATGTAGCTTTAAATTGAAGGTTGATAGATATAGGATGGATGTTAGAGGTAGGTTCTTTACTCAGAGTAGTAAGAGCGTAGAATGCCCTGTCTGCAACAGTGGTGGATGCACCAACATTAAGGGCATTTAAATGGTCATCTGGATGACATTAGAATAGTGTAGGTTAGATGGGCTTTAGATTGGTTACGGTATAACATTGAGGGCCGAAGGGCCTGTACTGCGCTGTAATGTTCTCTGTTCCATCACAGGTGAGCACACTACCCACCAGGTACATGGTACATATTCTTGTGGCTCGGCCATGATATGCTGCAGGAAAGGATGTTCTGAGGCATGGTATATTGGCGAGACCATGCAAATGCATTGACAATGGATGAATGAATATTGCTCAACGATCACCAGGCAGGAGTGTTCCCTTCCTGTCAGGGAACACTTCAGCAGTCAAGGGCATTCAGCCTCTCATCTTCAGGTAAGTGTTGTCCAAGGTGGCCTTCACGACACACGACAATGCAGAATCGCTGAGCAGAAGTTCCGCACACGAGGATGGCCTCAACTGGGATCTTGGGTTCATGTCACACTATCTGTAATCCCCATGACTTGCCTGGGCTTTCAAAATCTCAACAATTATCCTGGCTGGAGACAATACACATCTCTTTCACCTTTGCTTAACCCTCTCTCCACTCGCATTGTCTGCACCTGGAAAGACTTGATTACCTCTAAAGACTCGCATTCTAACCAGTATCTCGCAAGTGGAATCTGTGTCTATGTATGCCCTGTTTGTGAACACACTCACCTGAAAAAGGAGCAATGCTCTGAAAGCTTGTGCTACCAGATAAACCTGTTGGACTTTAATCTGGGGTTGTGAGACTTCTTACTGTAGCCATTGTTGACAGTAGATGCCCAAGATATGGAAAGTCATCCACATTGTCCAAGGCCTCATCATGGATTTTTGGATCATGGATGATTGATGGCAGTGCTGTTTGACGGGGGCAGATTGATGGAAGATCTTAGTTTGTCAAATGTTTAGTGTAAGACCTGTGCTGTCCTATGCCTTGGTGAAGGTGTTGATGATAGCTTGGAGATCAGCTTCCAAGTCTGTGTAGATGCAAGCATCATCTACATGTTTGAGTTCAATGACAGAGAGTGGGACAATACTGGATCTAGCTTCAAGTGGCAGAGATTGAATAGATTTCCGTTTGTTTTTTAAATTTTGCTCCACTCTAGCGGGGAGTTTGCTGAGGGTGAGGTGGAGCATTGCAGAAAGGAGATTGAGAAGAGTGATCGTGTGATGACACAGCCTTGCTTGACCCCTTTCAGAATCCAAATTGTATCTGTGGTGGTTCTCTTGGTCAGTACCATAGCTTTCATGTCATTGTGGAGCTGGCAGAAGATGATGACAAACATTTGGGGGCAGTTGAAATTGAGGGGGATTCTCTCATAATCCCTCACTATTGATAGCGTCAAAGGCAATTGTAAGGTCAAAGCAGGCCTTGTGCAAGAGGTGGTGGTGTTCCCTGCATTTCTCTAGTAGTTGCCATGTGTTGATAATTATGTCTATCATGTCCCTTTCCAAACAACTTTCCATTTATGAACCTCAAAACTGTTAGGTTTTTCACAGGCTTCCACAACTCCGCATCAGCAGATGAAAATGGTCTGCAGGAGGAAATCCTGGAAACCCGAGATCATTGGGATTGGGAGTGCATTTTGCACACTATGCATTCCTGATCCACAAAAAATCCAGAGGAACATATGGCATGGAGTAAAGAATGGGGAGTAGAATTGAATGTTCTCCAAAAATAAAAGGCTATAATTCTCTGACCTTGCCAGTGACTGGAATTCTCTGATCGTGCTGCAGTGAGTGGAGATATGGCAGCAGTGGCGGGCAGGTGAGATCAGAGAATGCTGGCCTAAATATGATAATTTGAGTCCTGAAACACGCCACCTGATGAACAGTGAACTCCACCTCTCTGTGAATCTATAAACAAAAATTATGTATAAATCATAAAATTTGAAATAATGAACGTAATATGTATTAGATTACATTTAGTTTTATTTGGAAGGAGCTACACAGAGCATGGAAAATAGATACAGGAGAAGGCCACCCGCCCCTTCAAGCCTGCACCACCATTCAATATGATCATGGCTGATCATGCATTTTCAGTATCCTACTCCCGCTTTCTCTCCATACCCCTTGATCCTTTTAGCCACAAGAGCCACGTCCAGCTCCTCTTGAACATACCTAATGAACTGACCCCAACAGCTTTCCGTCGTAGATAATTCCACAGGTTCACAATTCTGGGTGAAGACGTTTTTCCTCAACTCTGTCCTGAATGGCGGTGAACTTATTCTTATAAGTTCTTAAATTCTTATAACTTATCAACCCCTTATTCTTAGACTGTGAACCCTGGTTCTGCATTTTCCCAACATTAGGAATATTTTTCCCAATGGCTGTCCATTGCCATCAGGATTTCATATGTTCCCACGAGAGGCCCTCTCATTCTTCTAAATTCCAATGAGTCCAGTTGATCCAGTCTCACTTCATATGTCAGTCGTGCCATTTCAGGAATCAGTCTGGTGAACCTTTGTTGGACTCCCCTCTTAGGGGGCAAGAGTGTCCTTCCTCAGACTAGGAGATCAAAACTACACACAATACTCAAGGTGTGGCCTTGTTGTTTTTAATATGAAATAGTTTTATAATGAGCACTGCAACTGTAAAATATTACACTATCAAATGGAAATGTGCTTTATATAATTAGAGTAACAAAAGCCATTTTATGGTGTGAGCATTGAACTAAGTGTTAATTTATTGATGAATTGTCACCAAATCTTTCAACAACTGTCTTTTACAATATAGCAGTCATTCTTTTTCCTTTTAACTCTGAGTGAAATGGCTGCTTTGGAAATCAGTTCACCACAGGGGCTTCTTTGACATTCTGGGCTTTAGAAATGTAGTTTCGGGTAAATACATCATACAAAAGAAAGCCTCAAAAAGCACTAATACTTCAATATTAATTATTAACTGAATCATGCTCCTATTTGAAGCCTGTTGTGAATGATACATGCTTTTTGAAGAAATGACAAGGTCAGGTTTGAAGTTTAGACAACACAGGCATGCTTTACCAGAGAAGGATAGGGACTTTGAACAGTAAAGGAATTAAGAGTTATGCTGAGCAGGCAGGTGGTTGGAGCTGAGTCCATGAAAAGAGCAGCCATAATCTTATTGAATGACTAAGCAGGCTCGAAGAGTCAAATGGTCTACTCCTGCTCCTAGTTCTTATGTTCTTATGAGTTTGTCCTGGGAAGTGGGGTGGGAAATTTCCTGGGAGGAGAGGATTGTTTTAGAGAGCGAGGTCAGTGGTGCTGACGATGGGGTCTTGCGGGGACAATTCAAGGTACAGTTACAGTGAGAGATTGGAGTGGGATGCAGTGGGAGGTAGGTGAAGGTCTTACCGGGGGGATCAGGCAGGGGGCAAAACAGGTGACTCAGACAACAGGAAGGGGGTAGGGCGGGTGTGGGGACAGTAATAGATGTTAGCTCTGAGGATGGCAGGGAGAAGAAGAATACAAGGAAGTTAGTGGGTGACAAGGAACATACAGGGTGGTAGAGCAAGTTTGAAAGGTGATCTGCACAATTTTTGCAAACTCACATTGACCAGACAATTAGTAAGTAAGTGAGATCCCTTGAGGTGGGAGAAATATTGTTTTATGTGGGTGAAGCGCAAAGTCAACCCAAATGTACAACTAAAGGGACATGCTAATAATTATAAGACTTGATATCAAAGCTGCTCAGTTGTGGTCTCTCCTTTATAGTGAAGTCTGCATTCTAGCAGATTAGTTCCCAACTCATGAGTTTTATAACATTACGATCCCAGCAAGGTGTACCATGTACCATTTTATAGTGGCTGCAGACAGAAGCAGTGTGCCTGGCTGGTGAAGGGCAGCCAACTCGCATCTCCAAATCTCCACCCTCCCGATTAATGACCATGGTTGACAAGGGCTCATGCAATTAATCATGCATTGCCAAGACAATGGTATACAGTCTCAACAGTAGTGAGATCAGTGGAATGAGTGGGGCCTCTTGCACATGGTGCTCAACACCCCAGTCAAAGAGCAAGTTCTCCACATGTTTTCATGTATAAATGGGAAGACACCTATCTTTGATCCTCCAGGATGCCCTTTCATATGGAAGTAGTGGGGTGGGGATGTTATGTCTACACATTGGCCAGATGAAGGGTTTAGCATTGTGACCTGCTGGCCTGATCAAGAACTGCATCACTTCAATTCATTCACACATCAAATGAGACATTGATAATGGAGGCTACAAACAACCCTGGCATTCATCCAGATGGGAGAAGGAGGCTCAGGACTGGTTGGTTCAGAGCCATGAGGAAGAAAGGCAGAAACACAAGAGACAGCAGGACTCTTGAAAGTCAGGATGCTGGTGAACACGAACAACTGCAATGGCAAGCATTGGCCTATCACCATCTAGAGATGACCAAAGTGCTGGGGGTTCAAATATGGCGCTAGGACATTCCATACCATAAGGACTTCCTTCCTGCCCCACCACAAAATTCACCAAACTCCTCATGGGCACATAATTAATGAACTCAAAAGTGTAAGATGTTGCATATTCACTGTGGCCAAATGGGCCACCTAAAATGGCAATTTATAAAAGCACTCTGGGACAATTGGGCAAGAACTATAACAGTCATGATGTGGGTATGCCGGCGTTGGACTGGCGTAAACACAGTAAAAAGTCTGACAACACCAGGTTTTAGTCCAACCGATTTATTTGATAATAGACTCACAAGCTTTCGAGGTTTCCCTTTTCATCAGGTGACGAAGAGGGAAACCTCGAAAGCTTGTGAGTCTATTATCAAATAAATCGGTTGGACTAAAACCTGGTGTTGTCAGACTTTTTACTGCAAGAACTATAACAGCAGACTGCAGCCTAAAAGACAGAGATAAACAGACTGCAGCCCAGATGACTGAATACACAGGATATGGGCCACCTCCAGGACAAAGGGAACTTTCTGGTCAAACTCGGTTGTTTGCCTGACATAGGAGGTGTCGTAACCCCTTATTTGAGGGGGAGGTGTGTGTCCTACATGCCCCCAGCACTTACAGACAAGGTTGTTGGGGGCACACCCAGAGATTGGTGTGGCAGCACTCGATGGGATTTTATTGATCAGGGTGATCAAGTTCTGATCGATTTGTGTGAAAACCAAGAATTTCTCTCTCTCTCTGACCCTACGAACTAGTTACAACAATGGTGATCATCACCAGCAACGACCAGCACAAGGAGAGTCACCACACCTGAGAAGGAAGGAAGACCAGAGCCAGAGTGCCAGGCCAGACTAAAGGACCAGACTAAGCAGAGGACTACAGAGACCAGCACACAGATAAAGGCCAATATCTGCCTGGGTACATGTCAATCATGCAAAGTTAAGTCAAGGTCTAGTATTGGATTTGAATTTCAGTATTTCCGTAAGACAACTTATTGTTGATTGATTATTGATTGTGTGTTTAAATAAATATTGCTGCACGAACAAGAAGTCTACTCTCAGTTCTTTGTCCACTGTGTAAGGGTTAAAACAGACTGTGCAGAAGGCACAACATCACCCACCCCCACTGCCCAGCAGGCCTCACATTAACTATCATCACCGGACCTAATCTCTACAATGGAAAATTCCACCCCTTGTGATAAAATGAGGGTTATGAATCTGATGCATTACAGTATCTGAAAGTTAACTTCTGTGAAATTATGCAGTTTCAGTCATGTTTGGAAGCTGTAGTGGGGGTGACTGAAAGACTTGCAGATTGATTTGTCTGGTTTGGAAACCAGTTCACACCCTGTTCTAGGTCCAGCCCTTGAATAGGCACCAGTTTGCAGATGACTTTTCAGTGGATATTTAGGCTGCTTCAGCTCCTCTTGACTCCTTTAGGGAAGGAAATGTGCTTTCCATACCTGGCCTACACGTGACTACAGAGCCACAACAATATGGTTGCCCTCAGAAATGGCCTAGCAAGCCACTCAGTTCAAGGGCAATTAGAGATGGATATTAAAAGCTGGCCCAGCCAGTGATACTTATGAAATATTTAAAAAGAAATGTATATATATATATATATATATATATACATTCACATTTTCCCATTTTGTTTCGACACCTCCAGCAGACATGAATAGCCAATGATTTATGAGCTGCCTGATGTTAAAAGCTAAGTTCTGTATACCTCAGAATTAGCAATACATCATTGCATTGACTGAGTTAAAATTATGATGGGCTTCAGTATTGGTACGGGCTTTGAACCATGTTGCTATTGCAAAAGCCGAAGCAATTACTACCATATGCATGAGTAAGTAGTTTGGAATCTACCACTAGCCCTTCTCTCCAACCCTCCCCAAATTAGCACAAGACTAGTCCCTCTTATCCTTTCTCCCCCCTTAGTAATGCCCATCATGTCTCACTCCTTCAACTCCTCTTACATTGCAGTCCCTTCAACCAAACCCCGTTCCCAACATTTGCAGATCGTATACCACCCAAACTCCTGCCCTTCGCATCTTTCCCATCACTTCCCAACTCCATCACCTTGTAGTTCCTGCAAGACACCTTGTGTCCTGATTTTGGTTTTCAGCAAATCGAATTCAACAGAGCTGTGTGTTCAAATTGCTGATTTTGTTATTTATTATACTCTCAGAATAATGATGGACTATGCAAGTTTATAAGTGGAAGATTATTTTCACTGAAGTGCTTCTTTATTAAGGCATCTATATTTATATAAATAGTGGTGGGGGTGGGTGGGTGGACTGTTTACAGTGTGTTTGGGGAAGAGCTGAATGCAGATTTTGGGGTGAGGAGGCTGTCACAGCATGTGTGTGGGAGAGGGACTGTGACAGTGTGTGGGGAGAGGAGCTGTTACAGTGTGTGTGTTGGGGAGATGGACTGTTACAGTGTGTGTGGGGGTGTGTGGGTGGAAAGACGTTGGGTACAGTGTGGTTGGGGTGAGAGGGGCTGGTTCAGCCTGCTGGTGGGAGAGGGGCCCATCTCAGCCTGCGCAGGTAGTGTGCAACCTTGTTACACTCCGAGGTGCATAATTAAATAAATCTGATTTGAAGAACATATTAGATATAGCTTTAGGGGCTAAGGGGACCAAGGGATACGGGGGAAGGGGGAATCAGGATATTGAATTCAATGATATGATAAAAAAAATGAACGACGGAGTAGGCTCGAAGGGCCAAATGGCTTATTCCTGCTTCTAGTTTCTATAACACAATTGATAAGTTTGATAACCGTAAGGGAATCCCCTCTTGAACTTCTCTAATAATATAGAGGAACATAAACTTCATTTAAATTTGTCAACTTTTCATTCCTACATATTTAAAATGCATGAAACTTTTAAAATGGGCTCATTTGTTGTGAGCACTCACCAACCTGTCAACTCTATTTGATGCACCAGGAGGCGCTGTGACATTGCAATTGAAATTCATTTCTCCCATTCCACTCAAATCCTGCAGGGCACTGAGGGACCGGCACAGAATAATCACAGTACCTTCCTGCTGAGAGAGGAAAAGCAAACAAAACTTTGCACCTGTGATGGTTATGACAGATGCCTTTAGCAATATTCCCATGCACAGTCCATTTGAGGCAAACAGCATGCAAACTGTGTGTTGCCTCTTCATTTGCCTGATTATTGTTTGTACCTGAACCATGCTGCTATCTGGTTTCATGTTCAACAAACATCGATCGATAAGGGAATTTCTGATCGATAAGGGTATTAAGGGTTATGGGGAGCAGGCGGGTAAGTGGAACTGATCCACTTCAGATCAGCCATGATCTTATTGAATGGAGGGCAGGTTCGAAGGGCTAGATGGCCGACTCCTGCTCTTACTTCTTACGTTCTTATGTTCTCAAAGGGTCTCGTCTCATATGGGCTGGCTTTTTTTCCAGTTAGTCTCTCCCAATAGAACAATGCGAAGGTTCCCAGGTACGTGGCTAGGAGGGGGGTGGCTCTGTTAATTAATGATGGTAGTAGCACATTAGAGAGGGGTGACCTGAGTTCAGGAAACCAGGATGTGGAAGCAGTGTTGAGATGAAAATTGATAAAGCAAGAAATCACTTGTGGGAATGGCGTACAGCCACTTAATTGTAACAACATAGTCGAAGAGACTTAAAGAAATGAGACATTGGGAGCTTGTTGGAAAAATACAGTGATAATCATGGGAGATTTTAATCTACATGTACACTGGAAAAAATCAGACGGGCAAAGATAGCATAGTTTTTTTTGGGTTAGGATCTTTGAACAGCATGCTTTGGCGAGCAAGCTAAAATTGACCTGATATTGTGCAATGAGATAAGATTAATTGATAATCTTAGAGTGGAGGGACTCCTAAGATAGCGTGATTATAATATTTATAATATTTAATCAAGGGAGTTTTTAAAAACTTAAATAAGAGTAATAATGACGGCATGAAAATGGAGCTAATTAAACTAAACTGGCAAATATGCTTAACGGACAGATCAACAGATGTTCAGTGGAAGGTGCTGGGGAGCGAGTACAGAGGAGATGTTAGGGGTAAGTTTTTCACTCCGAGGGTGGTGAGTGAGTGGAATCGGCTGCTGTCGGTGAACTCGCTGGGGTCTTTTAAGAGACTTCTGGATGAGTACATGGTACTTAATGGGATTGGGAGTTACAGATAGTTCTATGGCCTGGTAGGTATGGATATGATCGGAGCAAATTGTGGGCCGAAGGGCCTGTTTGTGCTGTAGTGGTCTATGTTCTATGTTCAATGTTATCTCGGATTGTAATGGGATCTTGATCAATTGGGCCAGTGGACTGATGAATGGCAGATGTATTTTAATTTAGATAAATGTGCAGTGATGCATTTTTGTGGATCGAACCAGGGCTGGACTTAGTCAGTTAATGGTAGGGTGTTGGGCAGAGTTACAAAACAAAGAAATCTAGGGGTACATGTTCATAGCTCCTTGAAAGTGGAGTCACAGGTGAACAGAGTAGTGAAGAAGGCATGCGGCATGCTTGGTTTCATTGATTGGAACATTGGAACATTGAATAGAGAAGTTGGGACGTCTTGTTGAAGTTGTACAAGATATTGAAAAGGCCACATTTGGAATACTGTGTACAGTTCTGGGTCGCCCTCATAGAATCATTGAAGTTTACTGCAGGCCCTTTGATGCAACTTGCCCATGTCTCCTTTTTTTAAAACCCTTCAGCTAATCCCAATTGCCTGCATTTGGCCCATATCTCTCTATACCCATCTTACCCATGTAACGATGCAAATGCTTTTTAAAAGACAAAATTGTACCCCCTATACTACTACCTCTGGCAACTTGTTTCAGATACTCACCACCCTCTGTGAAAAATTGCCCCTCTGGATACTTTTGTATCTCTCCCCTCTCACCTTAAAAATATCCCCTCTAGTTTTACACCTCCCTACCTTTGGGAAAAGATACTGACTATCTAGCTGATCTGTGCCCCTCATTATTTTATAGACCTCTATAAGATCACCCCTCCTATGCTTCAGAGGAGAAAGTCTATGCAGCCTCTCCTTGTATCTCAATCCATCACGTCCTGGTAGCATCCTAGTAAATCTTTTCTGCACTGTTTCTAATTTAATGATATCTTTTCTATAATACGATGATCAGAATTGCACACAATATTCCAAGTGTGGCTTTACCAACGTCTTGTACAACTTCAACAAGATGTCCCAAGTCCTGTATTCAATGTTCTGACCGATGAAACCAAGCATGCTGAATGCTGCCTTCACCACTTTGTCCACCTGTGACTCCACTTTCAAGGAGCTATGAAGATGTAGCCCTAGATCTTTGTTCTGTAACTCTCCCCAACTCCCTACCATTAATCCTGCCCTGATTCAATCTACCAAAATGCATCATCTCGCATTTGTCTAAAATGAAACTCCGTCTGCCATTCATCAGCCCACTGGCCTAATTATCAAGATCCCGTTGCAATTAGAGATAATTTTCTTCACTGTCCATTATGCCACCAATCTTCGTGTCATCTGCAAACTTACTAACCATGCCTCCTATATTCTCAGTCAAATCATTAATATAAATGCAAATAAGTGGACTGATCCTTGAAGCACACCTCTGGTCATAGGCCTCAAGTTTGAAAAACAATTCTCTACAACCACCCTCTGGCTTCTGTCAAGAAGCCAAGTTTTATCCATTTAAATCTCTCACTCTGGATCCTGTATTGTGTAAAAAGTATTATTAAACTAGAAATAGTGCAGAAAAGATTTAGTAAGATGCTATTGGGACTTGATGAGTTATAAGTAGAGGATGGATAGATTGAGACTTTTTTCCCTGGAGCGTTAGAGACTTGGGGTGAATTTATAGAGTTCTATAAAATGATGAAGAACATAGATCAGTTAGATAGTTAACATCTTTTCCCAAAAGTAGGGGAGTCTAAAACTAGAGGCATAGGTTTAAGATAAGAGGGCAGAGATACAAAAGGGTCCAGAAGGGCAATATTTTCACTCAGAGGATGGTGAGTGGAACAAGCTGCCAGAGGTAGAGGCTTTTAAAAAGCATTTACATAGTTACATGGGTAAGATGTGTATAGAGGGAGATAGGCCAAATGTAGGCAATTGGGACCAGCTTGGTGGTTTAAAAAAAGGGCAGCATGGATAAGTTGGGTTGAAGGGTCTGTTTCCATGCTGTGAACCTCTATGAATCTATGAGTCTACAGGAGATGAAAGAGGGAACATTGATTACTCACTTGAGACTTGAGGAATGACAGTGTATCTTGAGGATTTTCAGGTTTGTCTGCTGCCCCCGCTTCACCATCAATGCAGGCACTCTCTTCCTCCTCCCCAGCCAACTCGAGGGCTCTTTCCTCAAATGGGTTGAAGGTTCTGAGCTCCAGCATTACTCTGGCTGGGCAACGACACAGAGAGGGAGAGTTTAGGCAGCAGTGTTAGCATTTAAGATGATGATGAGGTTTGGCATGCGTGGACCTTGAGTGGAAGGTGGAGTGCAAAGAGCTTGGCAGTGAATGGAGGTGGGGGGGGAACATGGTGATTGGGGGAGGGAGTCTTCTTACAGGCATTGGCAAAACTCAAAATGGCTGAATGAGAGATGAAGGTGACACTGTGAGGGGTGTGTGAAGAGATCCAGAAAAAGACTGCATGAGGTTCACTTACCCTGGCTGAGCGAAGAAGATTGTTCAATTTCTGAAAATGCTCAACAATCTCAGCAAATCTGACAACATCTGTGGAGAGAGAATAGATACAATATTTTGAGTCTGGAAGATCCTTTGATGGGATAGAATGCATCCCGCTTTTGTTGCACTCCCTAATGATTGCTGCGATTAAGTGGAGTATTCTACCTCTAATCAGTAATCTTTAAACTGTCTGTGCTTTAAATGCTCTGTCTGAGGCCAGAACTCTCCATTCACCTGACGAAGGGGCAAACCCCGAAAGCTTGCGAGTTTACTATCAAATAAATCGGTTGGACTTAAACCTGGTGTTGTCAGACTTCTTACTGTGTTTACCCCAGTCCAAAGCCGGCATCTCCACATTGTGATTAAGTGGAGCCATGGTGTCATTCTCGTGACCATTCTCATGAGTCACAAGAGTGAGTCTGAAATTCCGTCGGAGTCATCAGCAGCATTCTCTCTATTTTTCTCCCTGATACCATTTCCAAATTTAAGTAAGATCACTCCCATTATCTCTGATGGTGTGGGATCTGTATGGATAGACTTCTGTGATACTAAGAGACAAAAAATGTTAGTGGGGTTGGCATATAGGCTCCCAAACTGTCATGTTGATGTTGGGAATGGAATTAAACAGGAAATTAGAAATGCATGCGATAAAGGAACATCTGTAATTATGGGTGACTTTAATCTGCATACAGATTGGGCAACTCAAATTAGTCACAATACTGTAGAAGAGGAATTCCCAGAGTATATATGGGATATGTTGAGGGACCAATGAGTGAATGGGTGATCCTAGACTGCGTAATATCTAATGAGAAAAGAATAATTGTCTGTCTATTTATGCAAGACCTCTTGGGGAAGGGCAAAAATAACATCATAGAAATTTTCATCATGATGGACAGTGACATAGTTGTTTCTGAGACAAAGGTCCTGAATCTTAATAAAGGAAACTATGTTGAAATGAGGCACAAGTTGGCTATGATGGACTGGGAAATGCTACTTAAAGGAGTGATGGTGGATCTGCAATGGCAAACATTGGGTGAACTGCAACAATTGTTCATTTCAATCTGGCGCAAACTAGAACGGGAAAAATGGACAAACCATGGTTTACAGGGGAAATTAGAGATTATATAAGATTCAAGAAAAAGGCATACAAATTAATTACAAAAAATCAGCAGACCTGAGGTCTGGGAGCAGTTTAGAATTCAGCAAAAGGGGATAAAAGGATTGATTAAGAAGGGAGAGCATAAAAACCGACTAAAAATTTCTATAGGTATGTGAAGGGAAAAAGATTGATGAAGACAAATATAGGTTCCTTACAGTCAGAAACGGGGGAATTTATAATGGGGAACAAAGAAATGGCTGACAAACTGAATACATACTTTGGTTCTGTCTTCACAAAGGAAGACACAGATATCAGAAATGTTGGGGAACTTGGGGTTTAGTGAGAAGGAGGAAATCAGTATTAGTGGAGAAATGATGCTGGGGAACCTGATGGGATTGAAGGCTGATAAATCCCTAGGGCATGATAATCTACATCTCAAAGTACTTAAGGAAGTGTCTGAGAAAGCATTTGGGTGGCACGGTAGCACAGTGGTTAGCACTGCTGCTTCACAGCTCCAGGGACCTGGGTTTGATTCCTGGCTTGGGTCACTGTCTGTGTGGAGTTTGCACGTTCTCCTCGTGTCTGCGTGGGTTTCCTCCAGGTGCTCCTGTTTCCTCCCACAGTCCAAAGATGTGCGGGTTAGGTTCATTGTCCATGCTAAATTGCCCCTTAGTGTCCCGAGATGTGTAGTTAGAGGGATTAGTGGGTAAAATATGTGGAGATGTGGGGATAGGGCCTGGGTGGGATTGTGGTTGGTGCAGACTCAATGGGCTGAATGGCCTCCTTGTGCCCTGTAGGTTTGTATGATTTGATTCTATGAAAATGGTAGTAATCTTCTAAGATTTTATACAATCTGGAACAGTTCCAACAGATTGCAAGGTTGTTAATGTAACCACTCTATTTTAAAAAAAGGAAGTAAAAATAAAACGGAATTATAGACCAGTCAGCCTGATGTTGGAAGTGGGGAAAATTCTCGAGTACATTATAAAAGATTTAATAGCAGCACAGTTGGAAAACAATAGCAGGATTGGACAGAGTCAACATGGATTTATGAAAGGAAACTCATGCTTGACAAATCGACTGGGATTCTTTGAGGATTTAACAAGTGGAGCTGATGAGGGAGAGCCAGTGGATGTAGTTTATTTGGACTTTCCAAAGGCTTCTGACAAAGTCCCACAGAATAGATTAATATGTACAATTAGTGCACTGGAATGGAGGTAGTGTATTGAGATGGCTGGAAATCTAATTAGCAACTGGGGGTGGGGGGAGGGGAGAGTAGAACTTATTGGGTCCTTTTTCAAATGATTTTCCTAATGATTTTATAAACATTTCAGAAAATTATGTTACTAATATATGTATTTCCAATTTTTCTTTCCATCAGGTGTGACAAATTGAGAAGTTAAGTTGTATTCTGCGGTTGAATAGAGTTGAAAACACGCCTTTGTTTCATAATGTCAGAAATGGGGATGTTTGTTGATGAGCGTTCAATGCTATTTGCAACTCCTCAGACATGGAAGTCATGAGCTGAACCATGGTGTGAACATTTTCTTCCAGGGAATGCTTGTCCTGCACCAAGTTCTCGAACATGGATTCCAACCTCACAGTGTTGGCTTCATTGTGGGAGTAACAGCACCATCTCCATAGATAGAAGACGATAGGACTCTTGCAGCCTGGCTTGTAGTCCAAAGAGGGATGCTGTCATTCCTTCCTGATTCTGCATTTACAGCTCCAGTAGCTGTGGAACATCTGGACCGAGGGGCACATCATCAGGCACTCAGCAGTCTCTTGGGCTTTGGCACCCTTCAGAGTGGTGATTCTCTGCTGTAGATTTTTAGCTGTGAGGTGCTTATCTGTGAGTGACCCAGAAGCCTGTATACTTAGTGAACCCACCGAAGTGTGAGTACCTACACTGGTGCTGGGTGCAGGTGAAAGCTGTGGCACCTTTTTAATGGTGGGTTTGGAACTGTCCTCCTTTGAGCTGCAGGAGTCCAGTGGGTCCAGGGGATGTGAGGATGATCTGGCTTGTTCAACTGGTCCACTCGCAAGAGAAGGGAAATGGCATCAGTGAATTGCAGGGAATATGGCTGAAACACATAACTCATTTGAGACTTGAGGGATAACAGCGTATATGTTGAGGATACTTGTGTTTCTTTTCTGCCCTCATTTCTCCAGCAGCATAGGTCTGATATGATTCTTTCCATTATAAAAGATGTCCTTCCTCACCCCCGGCCAGCTCGAGGGCTCGCTGCTCAAAAAGGGTAAGAGTTTACAGCTTAAGTTTTAAATTTATTTATTATTGTCACAAGTAGGCTTGGATTAATACTGCAATGAAGCTTGGGCATGAATTCAGATGGTTGTGCCCACTCATGCTTGTTATGGTTGAGTTTGTCCTGCAATTGCACAGATAAGGAGGGGGTAGCTGGGAGTGTTTACAATTAAGATGGTGTGGCAGGCATGGAGTTTGGGTGGGAGCTGTAGTGTAAGGAGCATAGAAGCTACTGGGGGAATTTGGTGATTGTGGGAAGAGACGGGAACCTATAGAACATAGAACATCACAGCACAGTACAGACCCTTCGGCCCTCGATGTTGCACCAATCTGTGAAACGCATCTAAAGTCTATCTAACCTACACTATTCCAATATCATCCATATCTTATCCAATGACCCTTTAAATGCTTTAATGTTAAACCCTTTAATGTTGACTAGTCCACTACTATTGCAGTACCTGTTGTTGGTAAATGGAAAGGAGAGGGTAGAGGTGCAGAAGGGTCCTATGGAGGACTGGGAGTGGTTCACTTACCCTGGCTTAGTAAAGAAGATTGTTCATTTTCTTCTAACACTGCTATCCTGTTTACTTCTGCAAAGTGTGGTGTGGGTTTCTTGTATGCTATGCCCTGCAGTAATTATGGAACAAGTGCTGGGGAGTCCTACAGAGCTGCTTAACATAGAAACATAGAAACTAGAAGCACAGTAGGCTGTTCGGCCATTCAAACCTACTCTGCTGTTCATTATGATCATGGCTAATCGTCAAATTCAATATTCTGATCCCTCCCTTCTCCCTAAATCCCTTGATTTCTTTAGCCCCAGGAGCCTTATCTTGTTTCTTCTTGAAATTACACAATGTTTTGGTCTCAACTACTTTTTGTGGTTGTGAATTCCACACATTCACCACTCCTTGGGTGAAGAAATTTCTCCTCGCCTCAGTTCTTAAAGGTTTACCTCTTATCCTCAAACTATGACTCCTAGTTCTGGACTCCCCCTGCCATTGGGAACTTTCTTTCTGAATCTATCCTGTCTAATCCTGTTAAAATGTTATAAGTTCCGATGAGATGCCCTCTTACTCTTCTAAACTCCAATGAATACAATCCTAACCAACTTAGTCTCTTCTGATATGACAGGAATCAGCCTGGTAAATCTTCACTGTACTCCTTCAGTAGTGAGGACATCCTTCCTCAGATAAGGATACCAATTTGCACACAATTCTCCAGGTGTGGCCTCACCTACACCGTATACAGTTGCAGTAAAACATCTCTATCCCTATCTCTATACTCAAATCCTCTCATTATGAAGGCCAACATACCATTTGTCATCTTTACTGTCTGTTATACCTATATTTTCAGTGACTGATGCACGAGGACTAAGGTCTCGTTGAGTATCCAACTCTCTTAATTTACACCCACTCAAGTAATAGTCTATCTTCCTATTATTGCTACTAAAATGGATAATCTCTCATTTATCCACATTATACTGCATCTGCCCACACTTTCAGCATGTTGAAATCATGCTTGAAGATTCTCTGTATCCTCCTCACAGCTCACCCTCCCACACAACTTTGTATCATCTGCAAATTTGGAGATATACATTCAGTTCCCTCTTCCAGATCATTAATATATAATATGAACAGTTGGGGTCCTAGCACAGATCCCTGTGGTACCCCACTAGTCACTGTCTGCCAATCAGAAAAAGACCCATTTATGCTTACTCTTTTCTTCCTATCTGCTAACCAGCTTTGTATTCATCTCAAGATATTATGAGCAATCCCATGAACTTACATAGTAGCCATGAAACCTTTTGAAAGTTTTCTGAAAGCCTAGATAAACCACATCCCCCACTGGTCCAACTTTGCCAACTCTACTAGTTTTATCCTCAAAGAATTCCAATAGATTCATCAAGCATGATTTCCCCTTTGGAAATTCACGCTGACTTTGTCTGATTATACCATTCTTTCCAAATAGTGTGCTATTAAATCCTTGATAAAGAGCAAAGAAAATTACAGCACAAGAACAGGCCCTTCAGCCCTCCAAGCCTGCACTGACCATGCTGCCTGACTGAACTAAAACCCTTATCCTTCCAGGGACCCTATCCCTCTATTCCTATCCTACTCATGTATCTGTCAAGACGCCCCTTAAATATCACTATCTTATCTACTTCCACTAACTTCTCTGGCAGCGAGTTCCAAGCGCCCACCACCCTCCGTGTAAAAGAAACTTGCCTTGTACATCTCCTTTAAACCTTGCAGCTTAAACCTATGCCCCCTAGTAATTCACTGTTCCACCCTGGGAGAAAGCTTCTGACTATCCATTCTGTCCATGCACCTCATTATCTTGTAGACTTCTATCAAGTCACCTCTCAACCACCAGTGAGAACAAACCAGGTTTCTCCAACCTCTCCTCATAGTTAATGCCCTCTAAACCAGGCAACATCCTGGTAAATCTTTTCTGTATTCTTTCCAAAGCCTCCACATCCTTCTGGTAGTTTGGTGACCAGAATTGAATACTATATTCCAAGTGTCCGACTCCACTATCACAGCAGGCAGTGTACTCCAACCACTCTCTGAGTGAAGAATCTACCTCAAACATCTCTCCTATATCTCCCACCACGAATCTTTATAGTTATGCCCCCCAATAACAGCTACATCCACCTGAGGAAATAGTGTCTGCACGTCCACTCTATCTATCCCCCTCATCATCATATAAACCTCTAAGTCACCTCTCATCCTCCTCCACTCTAAAGAGAAAAGCCCTAGCTCCCTCAGCCTTTCTTCATTAGACCTACTCTCCAAACCAGGCAGCATCCTGGTAAATCTCCTCTGCACTCTCTCCAATGCTTCCACATCCTTTTTATAGTGAGGTGAGCAGCACTGAACACAATATTCCAAATGTGGTCTCACCAACATCCGGTATAGTTGCAGCATAACCCCACGGCTCTTAAACTCAAATACCCTGTTAATAAACACTAACACACTATAGGCCTTCTTCACGGTTCTGTCAACTTGAGTGGCAACATTCAGAGATCTGTGGATATGAACCCCAGGATCTCTCTATTCCTCCACATTCCTCAGAATTCTGCCATTGACCCTGTAATCCGCATTCAAGTAACAATTACGATGCATTTCAGTAACACGGCAAAGCTCCTTAGATAGCACCTTCTAAATCTGCAACCTCTACTACTGAGGAGCAGGAGTGCAATAGGCACATGGGAGGACCACAACCTGTAAGTTCCCCTCAAAGACACACAATTTTGTGGGTCAACTCACAGCATGTGGACTGCAGCCTTACAAGAAGGCAGCTCACCACCTGGTCTAGTTAGTCATTTCTCAGAAATGAATTTAAAAATCCTATGTTGGGGCTAAAGGACTGTTTCTTCATTGTTACTGCATCAAAATCCTGGAATTCCCTTCCTAACACCATTGTGGGAGTATCTACACCACATGGGATGCAGTGATTCAAGAGGGAGGCTCACCACTACCTTGCTCACCAACAGCAATTAGAAATGGGCAACAAACGTTGGTCTGATCAATGTCACATTACAGAGTGAATAAAAATAAATCTTCTTTAATAAAAGATAAAATACTTTGATCTGATATTCACTTTGTACGAAAGAAAATGAAATGTTGAAATGAATTCGGGAAAGTAACAAAAATAACTTGGTTCAACGTCCTTGCATTCTTAGAACTTCCAGTGACTCAGATATTCAAAATTCTAAGATATTTAAACGTCTGTTTACAAGAGGCTTTGGAGGTCATAGGCTTGAAACAATTTCTCAATATAGCAGGCGGGACGCCAAAGGTCTTATCTAAAATAACCAAATATCTGTGACAAATGTCCTTGAGGACGAGCTGTAGCTTTTCCAAGGCACAAGGCCATAGCCTACTAGACTAGTCAATGCTATATTTTTAGCACATGAGAAAAAGAAGTCTAGTGATGACCTACCAATGGATTGGATAGATCATTTGGGCCAGTTGCCAAGCTTTGAATCAATCTCTTTAATAGTGTATCAAACTCTGACAATTAATGAACACCACAAAGTATTGTTGAACTCTTTAGCGTAGACAATGGACAGAATTTGTACTTAAACACTGGATTGGAAGCAGAATGAAAACCATAAGATTATATTTACCCTGACAGCAAACAGGTACGCAGGTTCTCAAGGTAGTTGTAATGGCGCCAATGTTTAACAAATTACAAGAAAAGGGTTTTTATATTTATAATATGTATAAATATGGAGCATAATGTCATAAATGGTTAGCACATAGAATCACAGAAAGCTACAGCAGATAACAGGATGAGAAAGTGGTTAATAAAGCATATGACATCTTGCATTTCACAAATAGGGGTTCTGAATCCAAAAGCAGTGAAGTTGAATCAAGTTAGGCCATAACTGGAATATTGTATCCAATTTAGGAAGGATGAAAGGATCCTTAAGATAATGTAGATAAAGAGAAGATGTTCCAATAAGCTGATGGTAAGCTCCAGGAGACATCAGTTTAAGGTTTTAGGCAAGAGATGCAGGAGCGGTATGGGGCACTGAGTCATAACAGCAAGATGGACACTTGAGGGAATTAGAGTTACAGGGCTACAGGGATGGAGCAGGGGATTAGCACTGATTGGATTGCTCTGCATGAACTTGATAAGCCAAATGGTCACCTTTTGTGCTGTAATGACTATAAGCATATCAGACACTTGGCTAATCAAAGGAGAGTTGGTGTTCTTCTGCACATGAGTCATTAAGTCGAAACTTATTCCTCTACTTTCTCTCCACACCTATTAATAGCACCATTAAAAAAGAGTCAATGACCTTTGTTTCATCAAATTTTAATGGCATAATTCTGACCTGCAACAAGAATCTGCATGACAAGAATGTTCTAACATCTCTTTTAATTATTTTTAGTCAATATCTGCCTGATAGTGGAAACAACGCATTACTATTTATTTCAGAATAATCCTTTGTCTTCAGGAATCCTTCTATCAGGAGGTCATGACAAATGACAGGTACAAAATTTAATCAAAAGACCAAGCAGAACACAGAAATTACAGAACAGAATTGTAAGAAAGACAAAAAGATTGAGAAAAGGTTAGAAAATATCATAAAAATGAAACCCAAAATCTTTCATAAGTTTTCAAAAATAAAAGGATAGTGAAAGAAATTGGAAGAATTGATTTGGGACAAGAAAATAAATCTTTGCATTGAACTTTACCTTCCATGCCTCTCACCCAGTTTGGCATCCTGCCTATGTTGTCTTAAAATTATACTTTCTGCATCACTATTGTCAAGTTTCATATCACCTGTTGATGTTTTTATGCTATTTCCTATACTCACTGTTAGGTTGTTTATTAAACTGAAAAGAGTAATTAACCCAAACCCTCAATGAAGACACCTGCCAGTTTGAAAAACGTTCATCCACCGCCACTGTCTACTTGCTGCCTTTGAACTAATTCCATATCTATGACATTTTGCACAATTCCAACGGCTTCCATCATCTTAATAACCCTCTTAGGAGTGGGAGTTTTGCACTGGTACTCAGAGAGGGTGGACCTAAATACACCTGTGAGCTCAGAAGTCTTGGGTGCTGTTTCACAAGGGCACCTTAAGTCAGTGCACTGGGAGAACCCCTTTATCCCCTCACAGATATTGGAACCCTCCTCATCAGCACCCTACCCCCTCCCTGTCACGGGCCGCTGGCATCAGAGCATCAGGACCCTCCCGCTGGGTGCCCCTGCCTGATCCCCAATGTGTCCCCATGCCCCCAATCAGGACTCCTGGCATGGTGACACAATCATTAGAATTGCTGCCTCACAGCTTCAAGGATCAAAAATCAAGACTAATCGCAGGTGGAGGATGTGGTCTTGCAGGTGGAGGATGTGATTAAGAAGGCGTATGGTGTACTGGCCTTCATTAATCGAGGGATTGAGTTTCGGAGCTGGGAGGTAATGCTGCAATTTTATAAGACCCTTGTCAGACCCCACTTGGAGTACAGTGTGCAGTTCTGGTTGCCTCACTACAGGAACGGTGTGGAAGCTATTGAAAGGGTACAGAGGAGATTTACAAGGATGTTGCCTGGATTGGGTGGCATGCCTTATGAAGATAGGTTGAGGGAGCTTGGTCTTTTCTCACTGGAGAGACGAAGGTTGAGAGGCGACCTGATAGAGGTTTATAAGATGTTGAGAGGTATAGATAGGGTGGATTCTCGGAGGCTATTTCCCAGGGCTGAAATGGTCGCTACAGGAGGACACAGGTTTAAGGTGCTGGGAAGTAGGTACAGAGGTGATGTTAGGGGTAAGTTTTTCGCTCAGAGGGTGGTGAGTGAGTGGAATCGGCTGCTGTCAGTGGTGGTAGAGGTGAACTCGCTGGGGTCTTTTAAGAGACTTCTGGATGAGTACATGGGATTTAATGGGACTGAGGGTTATAGATAGGCCTGGTAGGTAGGGATATGATTGGTGCAACTTTGGGGCCAAAGGGCCTGTTTGTGCTGTAGTGTTCTATGTTCAATTCCAGCTTTGAGTGACTGTCTGTGTGGAGGTTGCACAATCTCCCTGTGCCTGCATATATTTCGGTCAGGTGCTCTGGTTTCCTCCCACAATCCAATGATGTGCAGATTAGGCAGATTGACCATGGTAAATTGTGTCTTAGTGTCTCAAGATGTGGGACTAAGGGGGATTGGCGGAATAAACATGTGAGGTTATGGGAATAGGGTGGGGAGATAGGCTTGGGACTCAATCGGCCAAATGATCTTAAGAACATAAGAACATAAGAAATAGGAGCAGGAGTAGGCCATCTGGCCCTTCGAGCCTGCCCCGCCATTCAATAAGATCATGGCTGATCTGTCGTGGCTCAGTTCCACTTTCCCGCCCTCTCCCCATAACCCTTAATCCCCTCTCTTATCAAAAACCCATCAACCTGCTTCTTAAAAATATTTAGCGAGGCAGCCTCCACCACTTCAACGGGCAGAGAATTCCAGAGATTCACCACCCTTTGAGTGAAGAAGTTCCTCCTCAACTCCGTTCTAAACCGCCTCCCCTTTATCTTGAGGCTGTGCCCCCTAGTCCTACTGTCTTTTTTGAGCGGGAAGAGTCTCTCCACCTCTATCCTATCCATCCCATTCATCATCTTATACGTCTCAATGAGATCTCCCCTCATTCTTCTAAACTCTAACGAGTACAAGCCTAGTTTATTCAGCCTCTCCTCATAGCTCAACCCCCTCAACTCCGGTATCAGCCTAGTAAACCTCCTCTGCACTCCCTCCAAGGCCAAAATATCCTTGCGCAGGTGCGGCGCCCAAAACTGCACACAGTACTCCAGCTGCGGCCTCACCAATGCCCTATACAGCTGCAGCAAGACCTCCCTACTTTTATATTCAATCCCCCTCGCTATGAAGGCCAGCATCCCATTCGCCTTCCTGACCACCTGCTGCACCTGCAGGCTGGGTTTTTGCGACTCATGCACAAGGACCCCGAGGTCCCTCTGCACCGTCGCCTGCTGCAGTTTTTCGCCACGTAAGTAATAGTCCTTCCTACCATTCTTCCTACCAAAGTGGACCACCTCACACTTGCCAACATTAAATTCCATTTGCCATTTCCTGGCCCATTCGCCCAGCCTATCTAGATCCTTCTGCAGACTCTCCACACCCTCCGCACAATTTGCCTTTCCCCCAATCTTGGTGTCAATCTTCTTCTGCACTTTAGGGATTCTATGCTTACACCCACTCCCCCTCCCCAACCACCACCAATGGTAGTACTGCTGACTCACAGCTCCAGGGAGCTGGGTTTAATTCCAGCCTTGGATGCCTGTCTGTATAGAGTCTGTACATTCTCCCCGTGTCTGCATGTGCTCCAGTTTCCTCCCACAGTCCAAAGATGCGCAGATGAGGTGGATTGACAATGCTAAATTGTCCCTTAGCATTACTAAGGGCATAACATAGAGTTATGGGAATAAGGCAGGAGGGAAGACCTGAGTAAGATACTCTATCAGAGAGTTGATGTACACTCAATGGGCCAAATAGCCTCTTCCGCACTGTAGGGATTTTATGAATCATGCCCCCATGCTAATTAGATTGGAATCCAGTCAATCACATGCTAATTGACTTTGTGCCCTTTTGCATCATTAGATAGGGGCCAGGACAATCTGTGCCAGGTACCCCTATAAATAGTAGATTGAGTTCCACAGGGATCAATGTTGGAGCCTTCACAATTTAAAGCAATGACTTTGATAAAGGGACTAAGTGCCAAATTTGTTGACAACACATCAATAGGCAGGAAAGCAAATTGTTAGATTGTACCAAACACAAAATCTATAAATCAAAGATTTAAAATAATTATTTCTGCTGGCTAGTGCGAAACAAGTACAAAGCAAAATGATACAAGTATCAGTTCAAAAGGTACTTTTCTAGACATTGGAGTTTTATCCACAAATTATTTTACCAGATTTAATACCATAAACAGAAACAGCATGAAAATATAAAATATTTAAAATAAAATATAAAACAGCCATTTTTTATTACTGCACAAATCAAATTTTATGTTTTTACAGAGAAAATGCTAAGGATAAGTAATTCATATCTAATGAAAGGAAGTGCAGTGATGGATTCTCAGATTAATTATCGATGACATCATTACTCTATCCTTGCCCAGATTCTATCTCCTCCAGATCATGCCCACGGTACTATCATTAACAGACACAGCGTGGAATTTTCCATTGTGGAGACTCAGTATGGTGATAGATGGGAAAGTCGGTGTGATTCCTGCTGGGCGGTGGGTCGGATTTATCCATTCACTCTTCTGTTTTTTGCATTATTAATTATGCATCAACAAGAAATCCATGAAATCTCATTGTCGGGCAAGCAGGGATTCATCCATACTGTCTTTATCTCCTGGGGTTGAAGGTCCTGCCCCCATATTAAAAATCTTTGCTTCACCATAGTATCTAAATATATGAAGACACCATTCAGTGAGACCTCTCTAGGTTTTCTCCTCCAGCCTGCCCAGGAAAGGCAAGATATCCTCTTTCCCTGGGATGAGAGCAGGAAGTCTGCCCACCTGACAACACTGGTCTGGAAGGAAATTGCCAGGGAGGTTAGAGCTTGTGGTCAACAGAAAAAGACCTCCCAGCAATGCAGGGAATGAATGAATAGTTCAGTGAGCTCCACAAGGGCCATTCCAAGCTCACTCTTTCATAAGGGCATCAGGCAGTCTAAGCGTTAGGCTCCAAAGGAATGTCCAGCAAATGGGATAAGAGTACTTCATCCCTTCCAGCCACTTTAAGATAACCATCTCATGTTAGATCCTGCATTGTCCACTGTCCTCCATTTCAGTAATGTTTCCCAATCCATCATAGCCATCTCGTGCCATCATAGTTTCCTTTATTGAGATTCAGGACCCAGAGTTCAGAATTAACTATGTCACTACATCACTGGTTATTGACCTCTCTAAGAAGAAAAAATTCTTCCTATTTCCCTGTTGTAGTGAGCCCCTTCCAGGTGGGCAAAGTTTTGGTGTGACCTGCTTAGCCAATTGAGCTAAAGCACATGAATCCTAGGGCTGAGTACAGGCTCTCCCAGGTAGTCTGGAAACTGGAGTTGAGATAACTGGTAGCATTATTCTCATCCTCTGTATATAATTATTCCTATTGATAAATAGTTCTTCAGTTAATTCATTTGGTTGTTGCTAGTCTTTCCACAATGTTACATTTGGCTTTCCTTTTGCCATGGAGAGCAGTGGAGCAGACTTTGTGTACAAGTTATTGGAAGGACATCTATGCAGCAGTTAGTTATTATAGCGCTGCTATTCAGAATACTGCAGCCATTCAACCCTAATTTGGAGGATTGGATTCAGTATGTTGAACACCTGGAATACTTCTTCAAAGCAACTGAATAGAGGGAAATGAAATGCATAGGGAATGTTAAAAGTCTGAGGTACCCAAACCTTCAAGTTAATAAGGAACCTAATTTCTTGGGATACCCCTGACATTAAAACCTCAAAGAACTTATAAGAAACAATAAAAGGGCATTGTCATAGAATCATAGAACCCTACAGTGCAGAAAAACGCCCTTCGGCTCATCAAGTCTGCACCAACCACAATCCCAACCAGGCTCTACTTCCATCCCTACATATTTTACCTGTTAATCTCTCTAACCTAAGCATCCTAGTACACTAAAGGGCAATTTTTAACATGGCCAATCAACCTAACCCACACATCTTTGGACTGTGTGGGTGGAAACCGGAGCACCCGAAGGAAACCCACGCAGACAAGGAGAATGTGCAAACTCCACACAGACAGTGACCCGAATGGGGAATCGAACCCAGGTCCCTGGAGCTGTGAAGCAGCAGTGCTAACTACTGTGCTACCGTGCCGCCCATTGTCACATATATCTCTGCATTGTTACCAAGGGGTTTAAGATTAATGTAAGGCAAGGGCCCCCAGGGAGATGATAGCAGCTTTTGTGGTAAGGTTCAGGTAAACAGCTGAACATTGTGAATATGAGTCTGCCCTTAATGGGGTGTTGAGAGATCGGCTAGTGTGTGGGGTGAATAATACAGCCATATGAAAAAAACTGTTGACAGAAACAGGAATAACCCTAAAGAAGGTGCCCTTGCTATGGAAACTGCAGAAAAAAGTGCAGTAGAACTTCAAAGCATGCAAGCTGGTGAAGTCCACCATATTTGGAGGAAATTGCTAATCCATGGATATGGATACTTTCAAGAAAGAAAGGATGAATTGAGCTGCAAAGTTGGCTTCCTTCTGTGGGGAGTGAGGGTCGTCATCCCTATTTTCAGCACAAAGTTATTATTAGAGGAACTACACAATGCCCACCCAGGGATGTCTAAGATGAAAATGTTGGTTTGCAGCTACGTGATGGCCTGGGTTAGATGTAGACATAGATTGCATTATTAAATACTGCAACCAATGCCAGGTACAACAGAAGTTACCATCAACAGCCCTGATGCACCCTTGGGAATGGCCAGCTCAGTTGTGAGACTCCATGTTGATTTTGTAGGCCCATTCGTGGGCACAATGTTCCCACTTGTGGTGGACGCACATTGAAAATAGCTAGACATCTATGAAATGAACTCCATGACGTTTTTTTGCAACAGTGGAAAAGTTAAGGCAAACTTTCACCACTCATGGTTTGCCAGAGGTGAAGGGTTTGGACAATAGAACAACATTTACCAGCAAGGAGCTCCAGCACTTCATGTCATCAAATGGCATTAAGCATATGTACTACATATATGTACTACACCATACCACCCTCCACAAATGGATTAGCAGAGAAGACTGTAAAATTTTAAAGCAGCCATGAAAAAGTAACTACCAGCATCCCTACAGATCAAATTACCTCCTTTTTTATTGCCTAGAATGACACTCCACATGATCATCAGAGTTGCTGAAGGATCCACGTATTCGACTTAGGTTGAACCTGGTGTGTCTAATTTTGGCGAGGATGTGGAGAAAAAATAGAGAGTGCAGTGATTCAACAAAGCCTGAGCGAACATGCAGAGTGGATGAACTAGCATATGTTTAAAATCTTGGGATGGGTCAGAGTTGGGTTCCAAGTCCTGTCGTGGCCAGGAAGGGCCCGATATTGCACAAAGTAGAAGTTCAAGGTAAAATACTGAAGTAAGGAAAAGCATCATATGGCTTTGACTAACACGCAGTCGTTATTTCTTATCAGGATCTTTAATATTTCATTTTATAATTAACATGGGTCAAAATTTTACATTGCTCGGGCAGACATGTTCCCGATACAGAAGCACATGGATCCAGGCTTGAGCGATATTCTGATGGGCATATATGTACAAGAGTCAGCAGCGTGTCCACCAGCAATCAGGCAAACAACTTAGCCTATTAAAGAACCAATGCAATGCAATTTTACATAGGCTGTCTGCTTACAGTTGGTGGACAAGGCGGCCTTTATATTTTAGCTTCAACCTCGATCCAGGATGAAATGTTAGCCGAAATAAAATTGAAAATGTTGCCTAGGGACTGAGGTTTGTGTTTGAATGTGCTACAGCATTTTTCCATCACTATTTTTCACAGGTTTGCAGTTGCCTCAGACAGGTTCACAGTGGCTGTCCCTATAAGGGAGCAGAGAAAAAACACCAGCTCACAAGTTCTCTTTTCTCAGTGTCCACCCTCTTTCTGCCTTTCCTGACAGCGCTCAGCCTTTGACAGAGTTTGTTTCAGACTGGATAGCCATTAACTAGCCATCCTGTGTGAAATTGCACTGTGGGCTGCCCATGACGAAGAATGCATTTCATACCCAATTCCAGGCCCTCCAAGCGTGCACACCCAATGGGTGAAAATTTCAGTGTGGCTATGATACAGAGGAGAGACCATTTGGTCCACATATCCATGCTGGAAAACCATAGTGTAAACCACAAGAATTTGGGAAACCCAGTGAGCTGTGCTATTCTACAAACCGCAGATCAGTGTTGAAGAACATTGCAGTACGGCAATGAACAAAAGTTTAATTTAGAGACAAACTGAGGTTTCGAAAAGATCTAAATTGTCCCAGGTTGCCTTGACAAAATCACTATTTGATTGTAATTGGCTAAGATAAATGTGTTGTGTATCTTACATAAAACATTCACAATTAAATCATGATTTGCCATTGCAATGACCATCTAAGAGCATTTTGTATTTTATATGCAAAGTATCCTCAGTTTTCAATGTGTTCTGCCTGTATTTTCATAACTATTTTTTCAAAGGCAATAGGGATATATTAGAATCCAGCTATTAAAATCAATATCTAATATGTGAGATTTCTAGAAGCAATGTTATTGTTATTTCAAGTATATTTACAATGCAAATTGCATGTTTAAAGAATGTTTCTTGTCCAGTATAATTCGTTCCTGAGTGCATTATTGATATTTTCTGAAACTTCAATAAAAACTTTCAAAGGAAGCAAATCAAAACATGGATTTCCATTCAATAACTTAATTGTAAACAATTGGACTCTAAAACTTTTTAAATCTGTCTGCAGAATGACACGATTCAGAATTCTAAATGTACGCATGGAAAGATAGGTGAGATCTTTAACTGCGAGGCATATCAATTATTCACAATGATATGAATCTGCTCCAGTTCAGTTTTTATCAACATATATCAGAAATGTGCTTCCGAAATTTGAAGTAGAGTGGCATATGTCCAATTACATTGCACAAAAATCTCATTAAAATTAAACTCTGTCATATTTTCCACTGGGGTGACAGATTTTTCTTTCTAACTTCATCATCAACTTCTGTTTCAGAAGCAAGCAGTGAAATGAATCTGTTTAACCCAAAGGTGTAGGTTTATATTGAGGTACAGTTCAATGAATATTTTCTCATGTTTTTAAATGTTTCTTCTCTAGTATAATTAATTGACATTTCAAAAATCTGAAAGTTCTTATTTGTGATGATGACCCAGAATGTATCATGCAGTGATTCCAAGTAGGCATGTTAGTTGATTGTTAAAGGGCTCAAACCCAGAGGCAATGAGGCCAATTACAGTGTCCCCACTAGATCCTCATTACAGATTTGCAAACTCAACACATTTGAGTCACCAAGACTATACCTTTCTGGTTGGTAAGGTTCAATACCCCCACTGTTACTCTTGAGGTTTGGGGTTTTGGGATGTAGAATTTCACAATGGCCTTGATAAAAGCTTGATGTGCTTATAATTAGGAACTGAGGATCAAGTTGTCACCTTAACTGTATTCTAATATGCCACATATTTGCTTCTAAGATTTTTTTGGTGGTTCTTCTTTGTGGTGAGATGGTCTTTGTTCACAATCAACATTTGTATTGAAGCATTTGTTATTAATCGGGGAGGGATGCAGGGGTTGGAAGGAGGTGAAGTTCTAAGTGAGACAGAACATAAGTGCCAGGTTTCCATATATACAATGAAGATGTAACTCCACAGCTTGCACCGTTTGTTCTTCCCATCAGGTTGATTAGAAGCCTTAGGCTGGGATTTTCTGACCGTGCTCGCCCTGAAAACAGAAAATCCCATCCAGAGTGAATAGACCTTTCCATGGTCCGCTCCTCACCTGCTACAATTCCCATGGTGGGTGGAATGAGAAATTTCGCCCTTTAGTTTTCATTCAGGAAGGAGGACTCGGGAGTAAGCCATATGAGCAGTTTGGTAGCCTGTTGCTGCTACTGAGATCCCGGGTGGTCGAATTTACAATTCAAGTGATCTGTCTTCAGTTGGGGGGGTTGGGGAGGCAGGCATTTGTTTTAATCCCCAGGCTGTTTGATTCTGGAGAGAACCTAATCCCCAACTTCCAACCCCCTGTCTCAATGGAGTTCTAATTCCCTAAGCAGGGAGTGCAACTCCTATCATTTCTATGGAGGTGAGATCTGTTAGGAGAAGCCCAGGGTGCTGAGTAGAAGCATTCCCCCCCTGGTTCACAAAGAGTGCTGTAAAGGCATTTCTGTTACTCTAAAGCTGTCTGTTTCTCTCTCTTGAACTCCTGTGTTTCCAGAGGCATGGAAGTCTCAGCTAAATCCAAAAAGAAACTTCACTCTGAGTTTGTTAGTCACTTTAAACTCTTAATTGCAAGCCCATTTGCTGGGAGCAGATTGACTGTTGATCTTAGTGAAACTGAAAGGTTGGGTAAGTTGATGGCATGTTGGAGTCAAGTTCCAGATTTTTAAAAAAAAATCTGATCCAATTCAAAGACATTTGCTTTTTGGTATTAAAATTATTTCATTGCCATGCTGATTCCATTTTAGACGATAGTTCATCAACGTTAACTTGGAGGTTTACATCATGCCGAGTCTACTGATGTCAGCAACCTTGTTATTGTAGCTTCTCAGGTGAAGAAACAAACTTCTCTAAACATGAAGCTATTTTTTGGTATTAAAGCCATGGAACCATTCACACAAAGGCCAGTCAGCCCATTGTGCTGTGCTAGAACTTCGAAAAAAAACAATCACTTAAGCCAACTGCTCTACTCTTTCTCCATAACTGTTCAATTTTTCCTCTTCAAGTATTCCAATTCCATTCTGAAAATTGCTATTAAGTCAACTTCCACAGCCATATCAGGCAGTATAATTTCAGACAACTTGCTGCATAAAATAAATTTTCCTCATCAGCTGTCTGGCTCCTTTGCTGTCAAAGTCTTTCATAATTTTTAACTTTGCTTTTAAATCTCACCTCAGTTTTCTCTGCTGTACTTCATTCCAGGTACCATTTGAGTAAATCTCCTTTGTATCCATACTGCTCCATAGAACCATAAAATCCTAAATGGAGAAGGAGGCCATTTAGCCCTTCGAGTCAGCACCAATTGTCTGAAACAGCATCTTACCCAATCCCATCCTTCAGCCTTAACCCCATAACCCTCTGTGTTTACTATTGCTAATCCATCTAACCGACACATTTGATTTGATTTATTATTGTTACCTATTAGTGTACAGTTGAAAGTATTATTTCTCTTGTGCTATACAGACAAAGCATTCCATTAATAGAGAAGGATAGAAGAGAGAGAATGCAGAATGTAGTGTTACAGTCAGAGCTAGGGTGTAGAGAAGGATCAATTTAGTGCGAGGTAGGTCCGTCCAAAAGTCTAATGGCAGCAGTGAGAAAGCTGTTTTTGAATCAGTTGGTATGTGAGTTCAGACTTTATATTTTTTTTCCGACGGAAGAAGGTGGAAGAGAGCATGCCCCAGGTGCGTGGGGGTCCCTGATTATGCTGACTACTTTTCTGAAGCAGTGGGAAGTGTAGACAGAGTCAGTGGATGGGAAGCTGGTTTGTGTGATGGACTGGGCTTCATTCATGACTCTTCGTAGTTTCTTGCAGTCTTTGTCAGAGCAGGAGCCAAAGAAAGCTCTGATTCAACCAGAAAGAATGCTTTCTGTGGTGCATCTGTAAAAGCTGGTGAAAGTTATAACTGACATTCCAAATTTTCCTGGTCTTCTGAGAAAGTAGAAGCGTTAACAATAGTGTCAGCACTGGGGGAACCAGGACAGGTTGTTGGTGATCCGGACACCTAAGAACTTGAAGCTCTGGACCATTCCTACTTCTTCCCCATTGATGTTTGATTTGATTTGATTTATTATGTCACATGTATTAGTATACAGTGAAAAGCATTGTTTCTTGCATGCCATACTGACATCTTTCATCACTAAGGGGCAATTTAGCAAAACCAATCCACCTAAACAATCTTTGAAAAAAAATCATAAAAATGTGTGCAAGAACTAGGAAAAGCTGTATGTGAAGAGTCAGAAAATCATAGTGGATCATTGAGGAATGTTCAAGAACAGATTGCAAAGGACATATTGCAGACAGCACAAGCTTTGGAATATCAGACAGATTTAATAATAACTTTGAACATATTATTTCAGATGGAACTATGAACTTGAAAATAGTACGCCAGCTCAGCCAGTCGATGTTCACCCAAAGGTAATTAGGGATTATGGACCATATGATGTGTGAGCTGCACTTGTGGATGGCTCTTACTGGCTGAAAGCAGGCCAGTGCAAGTCTCCACCCTTTAAAAAAAATGACAAGACAGATCTATGTAACAATAGGACCATCAATTCAGTAAAAGAAAATATTCTTGAGAGAAAGATTATGGAGCTGCCCAGATCTCACTGTAGGCAGGCATGGACTGACTTCACTATCTGAAAGGTTATGAATAGAATTGAATGATGTGCAATTATAAGGAAACATCCCTACATCTGATGGTAGGGATGCCATTAATGAAGCAGCTGAAGACAGTTGGGCTTAATACACTGTCAGGAAGAATATCTGCAGTGGTGTTCTGAGGCTGAGATGATTGGTCTCCAACAAGGACCATTTAGAATAAAACAGAAAATGCTGGAAAAACTGCGGAGAAAGAAACAGAATTGATGGGTGAGATTTTACAACCTCGCTCAGGCAACGCTTTTAAAATCCCTTCCAAGGCCAATGAAGAATTCCATTCTGCAAGCTTCACCCATCCTGATTCTGGAGCGGGCAATGTGGTAAAATTCTGGCCAATATTTTGAGACATTGTGACTGTTTTATAGAGCTAAAGACTTGATGAAATGTGAGAGTTTTATACAGTCTGGGAGGAGTGGAGCAAAATAGAAGGTCAGAGATAGCTGAGAGCTTAGGAGAGATTTGATGATTTGACTAAAATGTTACTTTCTCCACAGGTACTGCCAGACCTGAAAGATAAATTTATTCAATCTTAATCTTCAACTAGGATAAATTTGAAATCATTACAAGAGCTTAGTCAGCTATACTAACTCTTTGCCTTAAAATAAAGTGTTCTTTCCCTTGTGTGTTTGCACTAAACACAAGACGTTATATTAAATATACTTAATAAGCAATATTGTAACGGAAATAACTCTTCTGAGTTGACCTCTCCCAGAACATAAGTATTTAAAGTGAATCTACAACCTTCTATAATTTTTAACAATACATCATGATAAGCCTAAATCTTAGGCTACATTCTTGGAATGGTTGGGATATTACAAAGTGCAAATACAAGATAAAGTAATCCATTTAAAATATAAATGCAAAATAAAAATTCATCTAAAAGTAAATGCAAAATACAGATAAATCCAAATATAATTGGACAATATTCAGACAAATGATAAACTAAAGACTTTTGCATGCTCTGTGGAATAGCAAGGGTGATTCTCTAAGTCCACGAGCCCCGGCAGAAATTGCGTTGACCAGGAGAATCTAGTATTGGACCAAAAATGTGTTTTGCGCTGGGAACAAAACCCATCAAGATTCTCCTATCCCTCTGTGCTGGCATGATCAGGCTCCCACCCACAGTGGGTGGGAATCTCATTAATCTGCAGGTGATTAACTGTCTTTTGCGTCGATTCATAGCCCTCCTGTCATTCTCCCACCTTCCCAGTGGGATTTACAAAAACATAAAAGGCAAAAGAGTATCTAGGGAGAGAGAGTAGGGCCACTTAAATATCAACAAGGTCAGCTATGTATGGATCCACAAGAGATTGGTGAATTCTTAAATGAATATTTCTCATCAGTATTTACGGTTGAGAAAGGCATCAAAGTTAGGGAACTTGGGGAGATAAATATTGATGTCTTGAGGAATGAACATAATACAGAGAAGGAGAAGTTTAAGTCTTAAAGCACATCAAGGTAGATAAATCTGTGGGATCTGATGAAATGTATCCCAGGATGTTGTGGGAGGCTAGGGAGGAAATTACAGGTCCCCTAGCAGAGATATCTGAATCATCAACAGCCATTGTTAAGGTGCTTGAAGATACTGTGTACAATTCTGGTTACCCTATTATAGAAAGGATTAGTAAGTGTTGTGCCTTTGTTTAAGAAGAGCTGCAGCAAAAAGCCGGCACTACAGCCTAACATTTGTAGTGGGTAAGTTGTTAGATGACATTCAGAGAGAAAGGATCTATTGGCATTTAGAGAGGCAAGGTCTGATTAGGGACATTCAACATGGCTTTGTGAATGGAAAATCATGTCTCACTATGTTGAGCTATGAGGAGAGGCTGAATAAACTAGGCTTGTACTCATTAGAGTTTAGAAGAATGAGGGGAGATCTCATTGAGACATATAAGATGATGAATGGGATGGATGGGATAGAGGTGGAGAGACTCTTCCTGCTCAGAAAGGACAGTAGGACTAGGGGGCACAGCCTCAAGATAAAGGGGGGGTGGTTTAGAACGGAGTTGAGGA